>NC_083535.1:1875000-2500000 GCF_032362555.1 Amyelois transitella | reverse complement strand
CCCGATGAAGCCTGCACGCACATCTATTCCCTCATCGATCAGTTCATTGAAGGTAAACACCCTATAGATTCTCCGTACTACCATATCTTAACCCAACCAAATTGTTTCATAAAAACAGCGTACTGTAGTTTTTATTGCACGTAAAGCTGTTTTAAAACAAAAAAGAAAAATAATAGTTTTTTTTTTTTCAATTTAATCTAGTCATTAAAACGCTTTTCATTCGTCTTAGTTGTTTGTGTTTCATAAATATCTTTTGCTAATTCAAAGGCACTGGTATCTTTGGATAGCAATGGATATCCTTTAATCTTTTATTTTCGATGCAACGCTCAAATGCAAACCTTTATTACTGGGTGTAATTATTGAAACCCTAAGGCCGCTTGTTATTAATATAAAAATATGTATTATGAATACTGTTTTATATTCTGCACATACATTATCATCTTTAATTACACATAGAAATTTAGCGGCACGTGAATTGTATTCTAAAAAAGAAAGGCTTGCTTTTTGGCGCTACCTGTGTATACCTAGGTACTAGGTACACTCCGATATGCGGCCAAAAACGACGCCTCACGTGAAAACCCTTATTCAATTTCAAAATATTTACAGGTCACAATTGGGTTAAAACCAATCTTGGTATTGTCCCCAAAACCGGGTGGTCCATCGATCCTTTCGGCCACGGTCCCACCGTGCCACATTTGCTCGATAAAAGCGGCCTCGAAGGCACCATCATTCAGCGGATTCACTACGCGTGGAAACAATGGCTGGCCCAGCGCCAAATCGAGGAATTTTATTGGATCCCTGGCTGGTCCACATCCCATCCCAACCTCGTCGTCCATAACCAACCTTTCGACATTTACTCCATAAAAAGCACGTGCGGCCCCCACCCCTCAGTCTGCCTCAGCTTCGATTTCAGGCAGATCCCCGGTGAGTACTCCGAATATACGGCCAGGCACGAAGACATTAACGAGAACAACCTCCATACTAAGTCTAAGACCCTCATAGAAGAGTATGGCCGTATCGGTTCTCTCACCCCACATAACGTCGCCCTGGTCCCTCTCGGAGACGACTTCCGCTACGAGTTCCCGGCAGAATTCGACGCCCAGTACACTAACTACATGAAAATGTTTAACTACATCAACAGCCACAAAGATCTGTTTAACGCTGAAGTCCAATTCGGCACCCCACGCGACTACTTTAACGCGATCAAAGAAAGACATAATAAAATACCTACCTTGAAGGGAGATTTCTTCGTCTATTCGGACATATTCAGCGAAGGCAAGCCGGCTTACTGGTCAGGTTATTACACCACTAGACCTTATCTAAAAATACTGACCAGGCAATTGGAACATCAATTGAGAACCTCCGAGATATTGTTTACTCTGGTATCTAATTACATAAAGCAATCGGCGGATTCTCGACTGAGTGCTTCTGAAAAGAAGTTGGAAAAATCCTACGAGCAACTCATTAGTGCTCGAAGGAACCTTGGACTGTTTCAGCACCACGACGCCATTACGGGAACTTCGAAAGCGAACGTCATGTATGACTACGGAACCAAGCTTTTCACCAGTCTCTATCATTGCGTCAGGCTGCAAGAAGCTGCTCTCGCTACGATAATGTTACCAGATGAGTCGGTCCATTCTAAAAACGTTATCCAAAGTGAAGTCGAATGGGAGACCTATGGGAAAGCCGTCAAAAAGTTGCAAGTGTCTTTGGTCGATAGGAAGAAAATTATCATTTTTAATCCGCTAGCTGAGCAGAGGACTGAAGTGATCACCGTTACATCTAATACCAGCAACATCAGGGTGTACGATACACGTATGAAAGAACACGTCCTTTACCAGATTACCCCAATTATCGATATCCGTACGGACGGAAAATTGGTTATAAGCGAGACCACTTTTGATATCCTGTTCGTGGCGACACTGCCAGCGCTCAGCTCGGTGACCTTCAACCTGGAAGAGCATACGAATCGGTCCCATCACTGCGAGGTGTTCTGTACAAACTGCCAGCCGACTAAGAAGTCTGATGAGAAGCCTCTCTTTGTGACCAAGAAGATGATGCCGGGAGATATACAGTTGGAAAACTCTGTGCTCACTTTACTGATCAATAGAAACACGGGATTTCTACGTCAGGTGTACAGGAAAGATGCCAAGAAGAGAAATGTCGTTGAAATGCAATTCGGCGCTTACCAAAGTGCCCAAAGACATTCTGGAGCGTATCTGTTCATGCCGGATTACGACGCGCCCGAGAGGAATGTGCTCCATCCCTACGCCAACTGGAGCAGTGAGCACGATGATAATATCATCATAGTGTCTGGCCCCGTTTCCACTGAAGTCAACACCCTGTACATGCCATTTTTAGTGCACACTGTTAGGATTTACAACGTAGAAGACCCGATCCTTTCCCGCGGCGTGTATGTTGAAAACGTTGTAGATTTCGAAGCCCCACCAAAGAACCGGGAGACGGAATTGTATATGAGAATCCAGACTGACATACAAAATGGTTTACCGCCAGAGTTTTATACCGATCAGAACGGATTTCAGTATCAGAAGAGGGTGAAAGTAGAAAAATTGGGCATCGAAGCTAACTATTATCCCATAACGACGATGGCTTGGTTGCAAGATGACGAGACTCGCATGACGTTGATAACTAACCACGCTCAGGGCGCCTCTGCCTTCGAACCTGGTCGGCTCGAGGTTATGTTAGACCGCAGAACTCTTTACGATGACTTTAGAGGTATCGGCGAAGGTGTAGTTGATAACAAACCCACAATTTTCCGCAATTGGATCTTATTGGAATCAATGGAAGATCCGAAGGAAAAGAGCAAAAGGGACACTAGTGAGAAAGGAGAATTCAAACACGTCAAATCCTCGAGGCGTTTCAACCCGAACCAAATGGACTCTTTGTACGAACTGCCGTCACAAATGGCGGACTATATGAGCAGGACGATGAACTACCCACCGAACGTTTATTTAGTGGATACGAGTGAGGTTGGCGACGTAGAGGTGAAGTCTTCCCAGACTTTTGTTCAGAACTTCCCAGCCGGAATCCATTTGTTGACGCTTAGGACAATCACGGATGAGACTTTGGAACAGTTCCCTAGTTCGTGGTGCTACATGGTGCTGCATCGCTCCGGTTTCAGCTGCCCAGTCGGGAAACCCCTCAACCGGTCCACCGCCTTCTCTCCCAAGACTCAGTTCAATGGCCTTCGCATCCATAACCTGACAGCAGTGAGTCTCACCGGCTTAAAAACTTACGACCATCTAGAAGGTCTACATAGCATTTATATAGAACAGATGGAGGTAAAAACGTTCAAGATCCGGTTTTGAAGACTGTTTAGGAATTATTATTATAAACTTTTATAAGCATACTTGCCTAAATATTTTTGGCGAGATTTGAATGTGGGTGAATATTTGAAATGGTGCATTTTTCATGGAAACGAGAAGTCTGCGTGTGGCGGCGGCCGCGGTTTGGTGCAATTCGCGAATCTCAAGCCAGTTAATATTTTAAAATCCCAAAATATAATTATTATTTTTAACGAAAAAATACTTATATTAAACTATCTCAAACGCAGAAACCTAGTATCTAGGTAAAACTACCTCAGGACCAAATGATATACCTGTTCGAATCTATACGATTCTATATGAAAATAGTCTATGTTAAAGTGATAGTTCAATATTCTATTTATATTCAGGTTTTTTGCTCTCTCTGAACAGAAACCGGCGATTGCTCACGCAATTAAACGGTTATATAATTACTTTTATTTGTTAACTATAATTTGTCTGACGATCTCTTTCGTTTTTTTTTTCGAAATCTAAGGTTTGATGGTAAGTGTGTGGTGGAAAATTACAAGTTATTTATATTTTTGCATCTTACTCAAAATTTAATTTAAATTCCCTTTTCTTTAACTATATACCAACCCAGTTCAATTTAGATTATTTGTCACCCACTAAGCCATCAATCTTAGTTTATAATAAGTTAATTATAATTTATATTAAGTAACCTGTGATAAAGCTAGTGGCAACATCTGTACAACGCCGCACGAATTATCACCAAAAGGCATATGAACTAACTCGCTCAAAGTCTGACTGATGGCGCTACTGAGAACGGGTCATATATGCATCTATTACACAGTGGTTCATACAGTAACTTCGTATTTTAGGTATTAACGGATTTATACAGATGTCGCTATATAGCCATTTTAAAATAAGAGAAGTACAGCATTTTCCCATCGTCTTTTTAAATTTATTTTAGGCTGCGTTCGTGCATTAAAGTAATTTTGATAGAACCATTGAAATGATTTATATACAACAATATAGCCAACATTGTATCCGCGATTTACGCTTTTATTCGGGTACAGGTGTAATTTTTTAATTAAAATCTATTTAAATCAATACATTGAAATCGTCACGGCGAGGCATTTGATATTTATTTAAATTGAATAAAAAAATATTTACGTTTAAGTGGATCTTATAGTATACTTTGAGAGCATGACCATGACCCAAAAATATCCTTAAAATTATAAAATTACAAATTCATATTAAATAAAATAGTATTTATGAATACAGAAGAAGCGATTGGTTTAAGAGATTTTAAAATTGGAAAGCCTTTGCCCAATCACATAACAGATAATTCGGTTCGTTGCGGCTTCATTGGCGTGTTTTGACACTAGAAATAAAAAGCGTGATTATATCGCATTGAGATTAAAATATTGTCTAGATTTTGTCGTCATAATCTTGCTATTTCATATTTAAAGTATAATAACGATATTTACCCGTTAATAGTCACTAGATTAAACGAAATAAATGTTGTAGGGAAATTAAATCAAAATATTGCTACACTAAAAATTATGGCAAAACAATAATATATTTGATTTGGTAAAATTCTAATACTCAGGTCTATTTAACAATTTGAAATGTATTTTGTTTCAATTAATTTAGTGGATATCTAGAAGATGTGTAAAAACAGGTCCCACGGGGCATTACTCTGAAGAACAGCGTTTTTGTCCCCAGTTACTTATATAGATCATGTCTACTGCCATAGGGATAGGCAGCTACTATGGCAAATCTACCCTGTTCTCCAGAGATAAGAGACCTGTTGTAAATTCTGTTGTAAAAGTATGATTATTTCTAATTCGGTTGTGTATTTCAAAAGGCAATATTTATTACGATTGCAATCAAATAAATTTAGATTAAGTTGAAAATTAGGCATAATGAACAATTTTAAGGTTCGTCACGATGCAGCCCCAAATTAAAGCATTTACATAATAAATTTAGAACTACAAAGAAAATTCATTCACACAGTAGGAACTGAAGAGCATTGTATGCGAGGCATAATAAGTGAATAAATAATAATTATAATAGCTAGAATATTTCGATCACTCAATTTTTATAACTCGTTTGAATTGGAGACTGATAAATCATCATGCGTTGCGCTTGCGATGGTCATTTGATACATTGATAGTAAAAAAACGAGTTTTTACAATAGACATTTTATATAAATAATCACTGCCGGACTAAATTTTTATAATAGATGCACTAAGTGATACTCTGCCATTAGCACCCAAGTTGCGTTTTGTTAAATCATATTATTTGTATATAACCATAGAGTAAGTACTCGTAGCAACTTTTTGAATAACATATACACATTTTAACCGATTACCGATAGTAATAGTACAATTGTAGTTTCATGTTTCAAATATTTGATGTTTAAAATATGTCGACTAAATACGTCTCTACAATATACACACTTTTCATGTTATTCTTAGAGGGTGCAACCCGTCAGATATATAACACAATTCATGTATTAGATTTAGGTGAGATATACAAAAAGGCATAGTAAATCGATGTACCAAATATCTACGTGCATATCTTGTCGTTGTTATGATTTGTGATAATGTTTAATTTATTTAATTTTTGGTATCTTTTTATTAATAATAATCACTAATTATTAACAATGATGCAATTTTTCTTATCAACCGAGTTTTAATTGAGTTGTATTTTTATGTTTTACGATATTTGTTGTTCTTTTTACATAAACAGTCATCGATAGGTAATAAATATAATTGTTTTCAAGATCTGTAGTTGAAATAAATAGATAGAAATATATGAACATGTTTTATTTATATCCCATCAATCTGAACATCGTAAACTCTTGTGTACATTTTAGAATATATAGAAAAATTATTAGTCTGAATTTTAATTGCGTTTAAACATTAGATTTAAATTATTTATTTATTAAAATATATTCATTGTAGACATAATGTAACAAGGAGACCTGACCTAGTTTGGCAGTCGGGGACGCTTCGTCATTTCTTCTTTATCCGACTCGCGATCCACTCCAGACCCAAGTGCAAACTGAAAAAAAAAGAAATATTTTCATGAAAAATATTTTCCGTCTTTGTAACGAAGAATTAGTCAAAAAAATAATGGACCGATTTTGATAAAATTTGGCATTAAAAGAAAGATTTCAGCAGAACTTATCAACTTCGTGGAAAATGTACAACTGGGAGCAGGTAATTTTAAATGAGGACATGCTTATTGAAAATTGTAGATAAGAGAAGCTTTCCAAAAATTCCCACGGAAAGCTTTCAATCCGGGCGAAGTATGTTACAAACAGACTTCTAAAAAACAAGGTTTCTCAAATGACGTTTGTAACATGCATTTGTAACCCGTTGCCCTTTGGGAATTAGAAACGAAATATATTTTATTATTTTTACCAGCGTCGTTTGATTAAGCTGATAGATTAGAGAAAAGATTGGTTTACAAAGGTAGTTTTGGAGACAGTAATAAAAAAAGGTTTGGCAACAAAAAGTGTTTTACTAAAACATATGGTTATTTTAAATTTATCAATTCCTTTCCTTTAGTTACCTCCTCTAAATAACACAAGATTGCGACCTGTTTGATAGAAAAATTTTGAATCTACTGAATCGATTTTATTCCCAATACTCGCAAAAAGAAATCTAGAATTTGCACAAGCAAGCGTACAGTATTAAATATAAATAAATATAAATACACACACATGTTCCCCGTATTGGTAAGTAGTATACGTAAACCCAACAAGAAAAAATCTAGAGATATGAGTGGAAGTTTACCCAAATAAAAAAATTTACTTCACTTATTTTGACTTAAAATCCCCCTTACTAGCTCTACACTCGATTTCCTAAGATATCGTGACTGAACCCTACATGGAATGATCCGAATGACAATACATATACAATCATGTATTTATCTATTACGGGGTTAACAGAACCGATAGTCTCCAAAAGGCTAAAACAGGTTCATCTGTATGGCCTTAAGATGGAATTGATATTGAAATGGTATGTATGGAACAAATTATTCTTCTAAATTTATCATGTTCCAATCCGTGAAATCTTTGCTTACGCAATTTAGCACACGCGCCATGATAGGCTTGGTGGCGTGTGACATTTGAGATGTCACCATACTCTTCGCTGCTATTGGTTGAGCGCGTCAAATTCTCACTATGATTGGTTGATGGCGTGAAGTCGCCACAGCTCCCATATATAAACCCTTTCCTTTTATTAAAGCTCATATGTGTTATAATAAACTTATTTTAAATTTCATTACATTAGCTGAACGTGACCTGCGAATCTGCGTACCTAATGTGTAAATACGTGATTCTCAAAGGTAACGTGGGAGATTCTTTGACAGCATGTAAGTGATATTTTTACACGCTATGAAAAGAATTGGCTAAGTTCTTTAAATCTAAAGAAGAGACGCTCCAGAAAACGGCCATCGGAATTCGTGTCATACGAACTACACTAGTTATAAGTGCTGTAAACTCAGAGTAGGGTAGACATAGCAAAGAAATTTTAAATGTAAGATTTTTGGTTTAAGGTTTGGCTTAAAGCTTAGACGTCAATGGCGCTAGTTTCTTTACAAATTGGCAGTATATTTCTGGTGGATTAAAGACACCAAATTTTGTATGTATATGTCCACTTGAACTACTAATTATTAGCTGAGTGTTATCGGTCGTCATCCAGCCATGTTAAAGCCAAGGTCTACAGTCTATCTAGGTAATTTCAGTATACTTTCAGTTTTTTGGAGACGTTGGCTCAGTCTACCCCGTGTGGGATAATTACCTAATTAAATGTATATTATGTTTCTGGTTTCTGAATCTTAATTCTATAATTAAGCCTGTCAGGTGAACGTAAAGGTGAATCAGTCTTTAAATACTGCTGGCTATGTCTACCTCGCAAGGGATATAGACGTGATCATATTAATGAATTAAGTCATCCAGCTGGACGACGCTTCCAAGTCTTTTCGAGGCTGTCGGCACTGTTTTCCCCTAAGAGATAAAAACGTGATGTATACAATAATTATGTTACTTGTTTTTTACAAAGATTTCATGGTGACACTGGTTAGCTCTGTAACAAAACCATCTGAATTATATATTCTACCCGTGCCACTGTGTCGCATTTTCATGTATCCAAAACAAATTCTAACCTGTAATCCTGTGCACTAGTCAATTCTTGCTTTTTAGTCGCCTCTACGAAATATACAGGAAAAATGGCCTCACACAGGCACACAAGATTTTTCCTTTAGATACTTAACCAGAAATAAAAGATAATAAATATTAATTCTAATTACTCGGGGCTTCGCTCTTAATAAATATTCAAGATAAAAAATATCTTGTATATTTCAATAAACGTTATAATATTTTCCTGGACTATATTTACTTGTAAAAGATTAGAAAAAGACAACGGTCTTGCTTTAGAACCACGTGGTCAGGCGTCCGAGTCAGGTCAGATCCGAAACGGAAGGTGACCCACAACTGTTAGATTACGTATGAGAAATAAATGCTCATATTTTATATTGAAAAATATAGTATAGTCGAATTAGTAATCCTTAGCAAAGCTGTCTCTATTTGGTACTTATTATGAACATCTAAACTTTTGAGCATTTTTATAATTGTTGCAAGTCCAGCTGTTAACTGTGTTTCTGCTAACGTTAAACTTAAATTCTCGTACCTTCCGTTCCCGTGGGAATGTCTAGAAAAACGTGGTTTTTATGCCTGAAGGCCTATTCTTATCTCAGTGCTAATGTTGTCAAAATCAGTTCATAGGTTTTAATTTTACTCGTTACAATCGAAAATAGAATTTTTTTCTCTACTCTTAACACCTGTACATTAATATGTTACCATAAAACGTAAATTAATCAATTATAATCTAGAATGAAACAAAATAATATCACAACATAAAATTTTTGGGGTACAATAAATTCGATTCAATGACACAAACGACTTTAAGAAATCGATTTAAAATATTTTATTTTATATTATTTACCATGTTACAATTAGGTACAAACATCAAACTGACACAAATTTTGTTTTTTATGTATATGTTCGTGTATTACTTAATTAAACTTGTCATAAAATTGCGCAAAGATTTCTCCTATATTGAAATAAAACTAAACATTCGAATAAAATGACTTAGTCTATACAGTGACTAGATACCGTCTATATTTCTTACTATATTGCAAAGTTATTTTGTCAGATTCATTACTCTATGCTTAGTCTCAACCTAAATGTTACGTTTGTCATACCTCGCCGTACACTTACTTGTTCATTTGGGCCTTCTTCAGATTTCCAATAAGTCTAATAATTAATTTATTACATCCCGTTATAATTATACCTTGTCCATTCGGTTATTTTTTGACAGCTACCACTTCAGTTATATTTTACTTAAATGTTTATTATTTCGTGATATCAAATTTAAAATATACCGTTAAAAATATTCAGATCTTACCTATATCAACTTATGCAGCAAACATTGATACCAAAATTAAAAACAATTATTTTTGTAATCAAAAGTTAAAAATGTATGATAGATTATTTTTTACATCAATAATACCTACCTACATTCTGTCAAATGAATGAACTGTTTAAATTAAAATAAATGGGCTGGACAAGGTATACGTAATTTAATTGACTTGACACGATATATATCGGAAGTCATCATAACATGGACATTACCCTTCGCCGGTCAGTGCGCAACACGCCTGTATGTGCCACGGGTGCTGCTTTATCGAGGTCAGGTCAAGCTGCTCCGAAATCTCGGCCGCCGTCATTGAACCTTTCACGTCCTGTAATAGAATTAAAAAAAATATTTTTATTTTTCATATATTATATTCTCAAAAGTCAATCAAGGAAAGCCTTATGATGAGATTCTTTGAAACGACGGGCTAGCAACCCATATTTATCTCAGTTCTATCATTAAGTGTGCCGTGTGGCACTAATAGAAAAGATAATAGGACCATTCTATCTCTTGCTCATGGACGTCGTAAAGGCCACGAAGGGATAGGCTTATAAACTTGGGATTCTTCTTTTAGGCAATGGGCTAGCAACCTGTCAATATTTAAATGTGATTATCATCGTGACGAGTGGCTAGGTATCTTAATGAAAAGGACTGCTGAATCTCTTTCACGTCGATGTCATAAGAGGTAACCAATAAGCTTATTGCAACTATATTAACAAAATTTGTGTTAGTTTATCATTTACAGAGCATTAAAGGTCAGGTAGAATATGCTCCACATTTTTACCTACTCACTTTACTCTTGGATAATAATCATACCATTCTGCCACACCACTTAAACCACCAAGGCGTGTTTTTTGTTACCTCTACACGGTTAAACCACTGAAACTTTGGTACATAGGCTTATTTTGTTGATACTTCCTACGGACTCGGGAACTTTAGTCTAAAGCTGCGATTGTAGAATAATAATTAAATAAATAAAAATATACGGGATCAATTACTCTTTTCTCCTCTGGGAAGGATTTATCATGATGATGATAGCGAGAGTGATGAAGCCAAATTTTACTTCGTCGAAATCGAAAATAATAATGAGAATTGCATAAGATTCTTTGAAAAACTTATACAATCCTCGGTACAGCCCGAATCACACAAATACCTACGTGCTATGTTTAACGATGCTACGTACCTACATATAATCCACGTAACGATGACATCAGGTACATAACACACAATTCAGATACTTAAAGCGCACAGCTGAATTAACAGTGTTAATTAAATAAAACATCTTATTAGTTTGTATTGGCAGGTATTATTTTTTTGTTTTGAAAATTACTATCCTGTAAGGGGCTATGTAGTAACTATAGTCTACTTCTTCCTCCTGGCTTTAGTCCCGGTTGCATCCTCACCTCTCTGGAGAGAAGCAAGGAGTATGCCTTTGACCCCATGGTCAAAGGCATACTCCTATATGTATATGTGTATCTGGGGCCCATGCCCCAGATACACATATACATATAGTCACGTCTTTATTCCTCGCGTAGACAGAGCCAACAATATTCAAAAGACTGATAGGACACGTTCGGCTGTTTGGCTTAATGATAGAATTGAGATTCAAATAGTGACAGGTTGCTAGCCCAACGCCTAAGAAGAATACCAAGTTAAAAGCCTATCCCTTAGTCGCCTTTATTTATATATATTTTTATATCTGTATAGCCTATTGTATATAAGTACTATACTTACATAAGCAATGATTGCACTTATGCGGCCTCGAGTGCGCTTGGGGGAATCATTGGTGACACCCAATAAACGGTTTAATGGACCCCAGCCAGCATGATAAAGGGGGATATATGCAATTCATTGACTATCTATTATCTTTAGAAGCATATGCATGCATGGATTATGTTGTAGAATGCATACATGGGAATACTATGTGCGCCCTGGGACTTTGCTCTCGTGGGAATTTCCGAGATAAAAGTAATCAAATCATGACGAGGTCTAATGTGCGCATGCGAGTTGTTAAATAATTTTCCTTGTAACCCTTCCCTTGAAAATACCCAAGGTATTGATTGGGAAAACAGCGACGCGGGAAAGCTATTCCTTGCCCCGAATTGAATTAAATGAAACAAAAACATAAATTAGGTTTTACCTGTTTGTTGGAGAAGACCTCTCTGCTGATAGACAGTCGCTGCCTATCCGTCTAGTCGATCATTATCACGAAACATTTCGCGTTACATTATACTACATACATACACACTATATATACATAACAAAATTGTTTATTAGCGGAGACCAGTAAACACGCCCGGCTGAGTTCCTCGTGAGTCAGCATGCGGTGCAGCTCCTCTCTACTGATAAACAGGCGCTGTCTATCCGTCGAGTCGCTCACCAGTGTCACAAACTAACATAAAAGAGGAACTATAATTGATAACGAACCTGTTTGTTGGCGAAGACCAGTAAACACGCCCGGCTGAGTTCCTCGTGAGTCAGCATGCGGTGCAGCTCCTCTCTACTGATAGACAGCCGCTGTCTATCCGTCGAATCAATCACCATTATCACGAACTGAAACAATTGTGTACACACGGTCAACTAACCTGCTTTTATTACGCTTGAGTAAAAATAATGCCTTAACATTTTGAATCAACAAAATTTCACTAGCCTTCTTCCGCATGTGTTTACAAAATTACATGATCAGTTCAGTGGTTTATCAGTTTCATGTGAAGAGGTAACAAACAAATATATAAGAGAGAAATAGACAACAAATGTTTAAAAAACTGCGTCGTAAAGTTATGAAACTGTGCCACATATGTCAGGCTCAAGCTCAATATATTATAAACAGAACAAACATCCAAATGATGGTTAAACCATTATATAGCTTTAGAGCGTGGAATAGAATTACTTACACGAGTTTTTGAAACCTCTACCTATAAAACTGCATCAATTTCATTCAGTAGTTTTGGCATAATACATGGACAAACATATTAGAATTCTAAAAGTTAAGATTTACTTGTTTTATTCTGGAACAAAGGCCTAATTTTTTTTTAATCTCTTAATATGTACGTGGGTGGAATGAAGTATAGATTCCTCCCACGTACATTTTAATAGAGATAAGGTCTATGTTTTCCGACAAAGTCGGATAGTATCACTTTCATATCTTCTTGAATATGTCGTAGAAGACGATCAAAGGTCAAATAAAATTTGGATAGCACAAAGAATTCGATGAGAACATCAGCGGCAAGAAGAGTTCGTTTTACACCATAACCTGAACACTTACATTATAATTCTGGAGCAGTCATATTTTTATAGTCGTTTCAAAGCGTTAATCTAAAACTTATAAATATCTAAACTAAGAACAACAAAAACTGTACTTTTCTCGTGGTAATCCACGATTTTTATTACAAATCCTGAAAAATAAGACAATTCGGACACTCGAGTGAAAACACGTTAGAATAATTCGCTCTGCATAATTAAAGAACATAATCTATTTATGGCCGAGCTAAGTAAGACAAATGATCTTGTTAATTAATTACATAAAATGAAATAATACAATTACGGACTTACAGAAACTCAGAGATTTGGTGGAATACAAAGGTTTTGTATATTCAACATTCGCTTTTGCCAACGACTTTGCAATTCCGTTTTTCCCCCGATGTAGTAGTAGTACCTACATGCTTTCTGTGGCCAGAGAGCCATTTTTAATTTTTTTTAAATGCTTTGTTTAGTCAGCGTTCTCTTTTGCCCCGCGGCTTTGCGAGTCCTTTCCTCCTTTGAGACCGATATTTTTTGCTTGGATATAAAGCGTAAAAAAGGTTACCGACATAATTATTAAAAAATAAAATATCTTTATCGATTTCTCTCGTATTTAATTCCGCTTCAGGTCAATTTGCTGAAGGAATGACAAAAGAGTATTTGCAAATGGAAGGATGATTTTCTTATGTGTTTTTGTTTATAACGTTAAATTTATATTTCTGTCACATTCGCAATATAAGCCCGCGTTAGTCATTATTTTTAAAAGAAAAAGTTGACAGACATACGTTAGATTTGAATGAATAAAAACTATTTCAAAATTACTATACACATACAAACTATTACAACAAAGGAATTAGTCGTTAAGTACAGGTACGACATTTCATATAAATGAAAGGCTGTGAAAATTTCCTTAACCAATAAAAATCACCCTGTATCTAAGAGAGAGTAACTCATGCATATTTCAAAGCACAGCCGAACCAACTGATCGGATATTTACTGAAGGAATACAGATGATTCTGACGTAAACATGCGCTAAGAAAGGACTTTTGCAAAATCTTTTAATAAACAAACATACATGACTTTATCCCTCACAAGGTAGACAGATCACCTCGCTGAGCCAATAGCAATTAAGGTGTGATTAGCTGAGATATATCATCATCTTATTCAAACAATAATAATGTGTAAAGAGTACTCGAACTAAACGTGCAGCTGATTGCTAGCCTATTACCTAAAAGTTAAAATTCTAAGTTTAAAATTCTTTCCCTTATTTTACAATCTTTCCTCCTTCACTATCAAACCAATATGGCAGCTAATAATAAAAAACAACCGTGTTACATTCGTAAATTATTTCGCCAGCATAAATTATGTTATTATTGAAATAATGTTTAAAAATATATATATAAGCACATAATCCACGTCAAATAAAGATAAAACACGCGTATATTACAGTTATCTAAGAATGTTACGCTACAATTAGATGCGATTTAGCAATTTCTTAACAAACTACTGCTTATCTCAATATTTTGCTACATGATGGAGAAGTAAAATGGCGACACATTGTTTTATGTTATTTCACGAACATACCTACTAAAACTATGCATATTGCACGTTTACTGGTTTCATTAAACATATAATAATATAAATAAATATATACGGCATAAAATTGTTAATTACATACATACATACATACTTAAAGTCACGTCTACATAACAGTCTTAAAAATACTGATAGGCCACGTTCAGATGTTTGGCTTAATGATAGAATTAAGGCCCATACCCAGTCGCCCTGTTGGTTCAACTTCTGTGCCTCTTGTTTTTAGTATTAAAAAAAAACAAGAAAAATCCGCGTCTTCGGTCGAGCGGTTATGATATCTTAAAGTGAGGTTATTAACTGCACAGGTTCGAATCCTGCACATTGTACATATAGCCATGATCCAATATGGATTAGGTTCCTTTGCAAGGTTGCGGAGGAATTGTTTCACCCAAAACCTGTGTTACCTACTTCAAGATCGTGGTCACAGGCGTAGACCTGACTTCTCTAGAGAGGTGAGGACGCAAGCGGGCTATAAAAGCCAGAAAGATGTTTTGTTTAGAAAACAATTTAAAAATCGCCTACGCTGACATAACTTTACATAATGCATTCGACAGCTCTTCCTTTGCAAACACTTAGGTCATTCTCATTTATAATTCACAGATTGACCTTTCAACGGTTTAGCAGTATCGACTATGCTATCTTCTTATAAAAAAATTGCCTCTACTACTTAGAAAGTGAATGAGTTGAATTTTATGGATGCATACAATAATAGTACAAAGTTATTAACTGATCTATAGCAAAATCATGCAACTCTTTTCGTTGAATGTCGTACAAAGCAACTAAGGATTTCATCATCATCCACGTTAGGTTTGTTTCCCTTCTCATCGAATTTACTTGACTAACCTGATCTTAACACCTTAAATCCATATCTGTAGCTGATCTTTGAAAACATTTTATGACGTCTTAGGCGCAAATAGAATGTAATATACAAAAATAAGAATCAGTCAAATTCCCTTGTCATGCACTAAGAATTTTCGCAAGCAATTAATTTTGTTATATCTCAGTTCAAAAGTCATAAGAAAAAAAACATGAATCTGTTTTATATCTTTTCATAAACCATATCATATTTCATCCGGTAGTCCTAGCATAATGTATGATAGAAATGATAAAAATAATTGTGTTTAATTCTATTAATCCTCAAATTAAATAATCAGATTAACTTTTCAACTATAATGTTTAGAAATTAATTGAAAAAAATAAATATATTACCTCACTATTTGTATAATAAGTGTTCCACGCGGACCGCAAGCTCTGTTGTCCACCAAGGTCCCACATTACAAAGCGTAAGTTCTTCCAGACAACCTCCTCCACGTTTGATCCGATGGTGGGTCGTGTGTGCACCGCTTCGCCCAGGAGTAGCTGGTATAGAATTGTTGTCTTCCCCGCATTGTCCAGCCCGACCAGGACAAGCTTATGTTCTGTTGGTAATTTATTTATGTATATAAAAGATAAACAATCTTGAAATTTCTTTTAATCAAGAAATTATTTAACTGGCCTACTAGCAACTAACTGGATTATTCATACATGTACAATAAACATAAATCACACCCCTTTCTTAGAGGGTTAGGCAGAATCCACATCTTTCCACTGGATATTAAGTCATAAGAAAACCACCAATCAGAAAACCCTGGAGTATCTAAAACCAGTAGAAACACCAAGATTATCTTATAGAAGGTAATACTAATGAATAAACTCAATTTTGACACAGAGATAGAATGAAAAGACCTTCATGAGTAATGAAAATTACTTTTATCCCACTGTTGGGCAAGGATATAAACTGCAGGCAGAAAACTAGTTATAAATTTACACATTGACAACATCAACAACTGCATCGGTTCCATCATTGCAGACATTGGCTAGACATGTTATATTAAATGAACTGGCTACTACATTCTGAAAATGGCAATAAACAGCCATGTATCTAAAATAAACAATATGAGGTCACTTCCTTAAATGACTAAAAATGCGCTACTTCCTTCTGCACTAAGTAACCACAAACAAAACAATGTTTTATACTCAATGTAGTGTTATTTAAATTGATAATTTAGACTGACTGGCCTTGCAACTGTGTGAAATTAACAAAAAGAAGGACAACGGGTGCTTCTTCGGTTTATCTTATCTTGCTACTGTATGTCAAATAAAAACGATACGAAAGAATAAAAACTCACCTTCATTGCCAAACAGGCTCCAAATTTTGGATATTAGTAAACCCATATTGTATCTTCGAGTATAAAGCCAAATTGACAAAGGCAAAATATGTAAACCACTTGTTCTCGAGACCCATTTATAGTGATCTAGTAAAATACTCTAGAGGCATTATCATGTTCGTTCCACTTTGAAATAAAAATATTAATGATTTTGACATTAACTATCACTGCATTTTATGTCACTAATCTTATTAAAATATGGTACGCTGTTGCGTCAATCTAATCTTAAAATTATTGAATATATCATTTTCTTGAAACAAACAACAAGACAGCACAGCCAATCTAGCAACAAGGCAAGGCAACTGGGCAAGTGAATGTCAGAATCGAATGACGTAGAGTACGGTATGCGCACGGACGTACTACCTACCCAATGAAGAAGAAGAACTACATACCTCGTACCTACGCTACGCTACACGTCTATGATTTGTGCTACCAACTCTTTTTTAAAAATTGCTCGGAACTAATCCAAGTTGCCTTAACGCCCTGAAACGAAAAATTATTTCTACATTACAATTAATATTTTAAATTACAGTTCTGTGGTAATTTAAAGGTGGGTTATTTACGAAGTTTCCCTTGATATCCCTTGACTCTTAAATTAAACAAAATGTAATAATGAGAACGAAGATAAGGATATGAAATACAAATATCATAACGTGCGTAAAGAGATCTCAAATTCGTATGAGTTATTGGCTTTAACTCTAACAATGGAAATTCCCGACAAATTGAGCTTATTGCCATTTTACCAAAATTTAAGTTTCTTCTCATAGTTAGCAACCCTTTCAGTGGAGCATTTATTTATTTCCGTGGTGGCGCTAGTGAGTGGCATTTTACTTTTTTACAGTAAATGTGACTGGCAATGATCAGACTTTGCTGCGAAGGCATTGGTAAACGTTAATTACCACGAAAGCAGATTTTTATAGTTACCTTCTTATAATTTTGTTTGATTCGATACGAGTATCATTGTCACTAATCTAAAAGTTCGTGATAGTGGAATTCACGGACACGTGACGTCGTTATATTGGAAGATATGAAAGGAGTCCCAACCGAAATGCTATTAGCTGGGTTACGAAAGACAAATCCACTTTCAGATCGAGGTCATAAGCGGGCCTCGCATTCTTACTATTTTAGGACATAAAGATCTATTGATCAAGCTGGGTGGTTAAGGTATGATGGAGCAATGGACCTTTTTGAGTTACGTGAGTGTTCGTTAGTTTGCTATTTGATGTTTAAGATTGACCTGCAAATTATTGAAAACTCCGCGACCATGGGCGCGTGCGGCAGAGTTGCAAAAGCAGTTACAAACTTGAAGCAGATTCAACAAGATTTTCAATATTATAATTAAAGTGTTGAAAAAGAATTGGCCTAGGCTTTCTATAATAATTGTTTTACTATGATTAAAAAATATTTATTTATTTTTTCCTAAAAGATGGTTGCTACTCTATGACTTGACTTAAGGTCCTATGTCCCCTAGCTGGGGCAGAGGGCATCCACAGTGCTACTCTATGATGACTGCGATTTTTCTGATATAATTTGACAGAAAACAAAACAACTGTAGGGTCCTCCCCAATTCACTCCAGAATAGTTTTTGGCGAGATGAGATACCCATGTCCTTCTCCAGACCCTTGATTATGTAGGTACACGTGAAAATCCCAATTTTGAAGAAGATTGGTTCGGAAGATAAAACGTGGAGAAGTACTTATAAGACAATAAAACAAGGTTTTATTAGGTGTATTTATTAACAAATACCAAACAAACACTTACAATTACAAAACGTTATTTACAAAAATATATATTAACTTCGATTAAAGCCTACGTCAAAATTCCTACCTTCTCTTATGAAATCGTATAATTATCTGTAAAATGTCCTCAAAAAATAATTTCTGACATGACACCTTTATAGGTGGACATGAGTTTTGCCTTCAATTCAAATTAAATTAATTCCATTTCGTTTACTAATGCTAAAAGTATACCTTAACCGTGATTAGCTCCATTGGCGGGAAATTAATTTGGTTGCACACTGGCATAGGGGAGTCCTCACTAGTTCCCACTAAATTAGTTCGATACACGCCACGAATACTACGCAATATTTTGTCCAACGAAAATGTATTATCACCTCCGCATACAAAGTCATTGTGTATGTCACAAGATGCTAGTTGCTTATGCAATATCATCAACGCAGTATTTGGAGTGCGATAAAATGACGGACCTTTTGTTATCACCATCCTATAATTAAGTACAGAAACGTCGCAAGGAAACGGCGCTTTAATTAGTGGCAGAAATGTAAAATACGACAAACTAGATTGTTTCCTATCCACAATAAATACATCGATGAGATAATTCAGAGATTTAGCTAAGATCATGGCCGTGGAGCTCGGCATATGAAGAATATTTTCGTACGAAAAATGGTTGATCCTTCTGCGGTCTGTAAAGTTTTCGAGCAACAAGAGCTGATGGTGGCAAGTTCTACTGCTATCCGCGAGCCCTTCGTTCGTCCCACGCCCGTCGTTGTAAAGGATCCTTCTGTCTAGCATGATTATTAATTGACCTTCTTGTAACGCAGTTACTCCCTGCGCGTGGTCGGTTATATAACTCATCCGACTTCTGCTATCTTGTATGAAGACCATACTTGTTACAGGATACACATTAGACTCGACACGTCTGCTTAAATTTAATGTGTGCTGCGTGTATTGAAAGCCGTTGTTGTCGATGTATATTTCAGGATTGTTCCCATTACCAATGTCAGTTTGTATAGACATAAACATTTCCAAATCCCTATATTTCGGAGAAGTATCGTAGTCCACTTTGCTTTCTAGCCATATCGCCCGTGATAATGGTCCATTAATAAGATTAAATAACTTCAGTGTATGTTGAAGTAATCGCCCGTAAATTGTAGTCAATTCGGTTGTGATCAAACCAGCAATTATAATCATGTGTTTCGATTTAGTGCCCAGTCTGTAAGGTGATAAGATATCGTGCAAAGGTTTTGTAGTGTTTGGGTTAAATAAAAACATACCAGCATTACGGTCAGAGCTTTTAAATGATCCGTAGTCAATAACAACAAGTTTCTCCTTATTTGTTTCTTTTTCATTTACATATTTAAGAAATCCAGTAATTTCATCAATTACGAGTCTATACCTATAACTTTCAAGTTGTATGTCACCAGGAACAACTTGTTCGATGTTAAATGCAAATAGTGAATTATGATCTGTTATAGTGTCAACAACACACATTGAGCAATAAATCGTAGCAGCGTTATGTGATGTGTCATACGTTTCCTTAATTTTGTAAAGCGCTAATGTCATTGGAGGTAATGTTACAACAAATATGATCTTATAAAATCTTCGCGATATTTTAATCGCATGATCAGAAATATATTCCCAAATAGGGTTTATTTGAACTGTCACGTCTTTTTTGGTATGGTCTGTAATTCTTAGTTTAGGATTTCTAGTTATGAGTTCAACAACTTCCGTTCTTTCGTTACTCAATGAATTAAATATGTAGATTTGATCGCCTGCAGCCACAGTTTTAAATACGGATACAAATTCTCCGTCTCTGTACACATATTTTTGAAGATAAGGCGCGTCGTGATCTGGTTTGCTTGTTATCAAGCTAGCAGCCGTCTCTTGGATGAACCAGCAGTCCTTGACAGTTGAAACAATTAATTTATTCACATAACGCAGCACATTAGCGCTTAAAGTGCCGCTCACTACATTGCGATCTAGTAATCGTGCAAGGTTTTCCCTAGATTTTATTAGGAGATTGAATAAATCGGTGGTATTATAACCGTGAAAAGCATTAATACTCATTGCGAAAGTAAATAAGATTTCTGTCGATCGTAGAGTGGATTGAAGACGTCTCATAAGAATTTTGAGCAACGGCCGTGATGTGAAATATCCAGTCCAGTAAGCTGGCCGACCTGATATTACGTCGGCAAAATTAAGAAAGTCTCCTTTCAACGACTGAATTTTCGGATAATTTTGTAAAATAGTGTTAAAATAATCCTTAGGAGTTCCGAAGTCTAATCTGGCCTTGTATATGGCGCTGTTAACATTTATAAATTCGAGGATTTTCTGATAATTGCTGAATTGATAATCAAATTCAGTTTGAGATTCGTATCGAAATGGACCTCCGATTGGGGCGATGACAACATTATGCGGCGTAATAGTTCCCGTTTTAGAATATTGCTCGAGAAGTAACTCCGATTTTTCTTTGAGATTGTAAGGATGTATGTTTAAGTTTTTATCTGTATTAGCGAAATTGAATTCATTAATGCACACGTACTTGTTAGGACCACATGCCCTGAATCCTGCAGAATTAAATTGCAAGTAGTGTGTTAGCACAGAATTTTTAGGGAAACGCTCGCTGCCAATTTGCTTGAATTTTTCGTTGAGATCAGTTGAACCAGTTCGATCGTGATCCCATTCCTGTAGCCACACGAAATCGCTGAACTGGTATTCAGAAAGATATTGTTCCCAGGAGAAATGCACATTTGTGATCACTAGTTTTGTGATGTCGCATATTGAAAGTAAGTAGGCCATTGTTGGGCTGTGGGTGACGCTGTTTGTAAGCCATGCCACCTTTGGAGAGTAATTTAAATGATTTTTTAACCACTGATGACCTGAAAAAATATTAGAATATGACGTCATATACCGATCAGAATGACTGCAGACAAACAATAATCGAACCCTGTTTCTTTTGTTAAATATTTAAAATCGTACTTTATATGACAAATGCTTTGTAGACAAATTCAGTTATGGACACGGGATAATGAAAAAATCAAAGATAAGCCAATGAAATCAAGTATATGTGGTAAAGATATAATAACAGTTAAGTTTGTTTTGATTTTTTAAACACTAAATATATCTGCGTCTCTAACAAATAATAAAACAGTTTATATACTATATTTCTTTCATTTTATTTTTTGTTTTATATGTGTAAACAGGTACAGTATTTTGATACACTTATGCGAAAACATGTAAATGGTCTAAAGTAACTAAATGAGATTTTGTACAAGATATGTGACTGTATGTTTTCCAAATAAAATAAAATACCTTCTATGAACAGATGTGTTAATCCGAAAATGTTAGTAGTCGCCTCATCAGTTTCCACCCATCCGCCGGTGGTGATTTCAAGTCGACCTGACTTCAGCAGTCTCCGGAACGCCTAAAATTAAACTTATATCATTTTTGTGATAATTCTGTGACTACATCAGATTGAAATTGTGTAACGCCATTTATAGCAGCTACCTATCTAAATAATATAAGCGCTTTAGGTTGAATTAATATGACCTACTATATATACCTACCTATTACATTTGACAGTTATTTATTACAGTTATTTAATTCTGTGGTGTTTAACTGTCAAATATAACATTTGTTTGAGAAATTATAATTATAAGGTAAGGAGTGGAGAATGAAAAAGACTTTTGGGTCGCACCCCGCATCCCTGCACACTGGAGGATCTATTTGATGCCTCTTAAAATTACATTAATTATTCTTAAAATACTATTTTTTAGTAAAGATATAATTCGTAATAGTGCTTACCACTCGACTCCTGTGAGGTGCACTTTTCCACCAATGACTTAAATGAGAAACCTCGTTCCACGTGAAGGTAAAGTTGGGGTAGAAGTTGAGTTTCTTGACCACGTTGCTTAAAATCCTACTGACCGTCTCATTGTGGTAATCTTCGAAAGTCCGCTTCCAAATGGAATCTACATGAGTGCGAGGTACTAGGATTACCTTGAAAAAATAAAGAGTCGTAGGTCTTTCGCTAATCTTAAGATTAGGCTATTATTATACTGCTTATTTTTAAAAATAGACAAATTTAATTCCGCGTTATATACAGAAACTTGACAAGAAACAGCTATTTGACCTGGAATAATTAACTGTAATAACTCGTAAAATCTTACCAGAATCGGTTAAGCCCTGAAAGCTTAACAGACTGGCAAACAGATATAGATGCACAAACAGACAATCGCTTTTTTAATCTAAGAACAAAGAAAATAACGAAGTAAATAAATCAATGTGTTTTTATGTTAGTACTGTAGCAACCAGTCAAGTTGGTGATCTTTGAGAGAGTTATATATTTTTGAGGGAGGCCTATGTCATGATGCTGAGATCATAAAAAAATACGTACTCACCCTCAGTGGCGGCCATTTGGGACTCCTCATCAGAGACTCGTATCGACTATCAAATATGCTGTTCCAAAAATGTTTCCTGGGTGTCCAATTAGGCTAAAATGCAGGGAAATATATCTCAATATTGTTTTAAAACAAAGACTTTAGAATTACCAAGTTAAATATTTTAAAAGACAATAGTATGCTTACAAATAGACTAAAAGTTATTTTAGCATTTTCTAAATAATGAAGAAACTAGTGGTAGGTAGAACTTAATAAACACATAATAATTATTATCATAGAATTAATATTTTACTTTAATAATTATGTCTTTATCGTTAGTCCTTGTCAAGAAGTTGAATTAACTGAAAATAACAATATATGTACTTATTCGGTTTTATGAAAAATATAGCATACAAGTCGGTTTGCAGTTACTCACTTCAATGTCCATAGACATAAATGTCTCCTGCAAATCAATATCAGCTTTACCTTCAGTTAGTTTGGTACAAGTTTGGGACAGGTCAGAAATGTTGTAACTGTATATAGACGACCTATCAGCCGACATTTCTTCTATGAAAAAATCCGCCTTTTCTCTCAAATCTTGGTGACTATCCTGGTCCGTATTTGTTTTCTGAGGCGGCACAGACGCTACTGGTTGAAAATTGGGATATGACGCGATAATGTTTTTTATTTGACTCGTATTGTGAGGAATATTGCTCGGGTCTGCCGGTATTATTATTGACTGTTCTTTGCTCATGTTTCCTTGACCAAAAGACATGGGACGGTCAAAAAGGTGTGGGAAGTACTGTTGCGCTGGGGGCAGGGAATCGCTGAAAGACTGCGACATCTCTTCAGAGGAATCGTTTATTTTTGTCATGGTCGCGTCAAATATAGTTGAACCGTTCCAAATTTCTGGAATACTTGAATTTTGAATAATAGTCCTGGTCAACCTGAGTTCATTATTGTCTTTTATCTTTAATGGCTGTTTCCCTCGACTCGATTCTTTGGAGGTCAGAATGGTTGTCAATTGCGGCCGAGGCACTTTATGTACCACGTTTCTCATGTCGGTGAAATCCGGGAATAATATAGCTTGCTTTTGAGAGTTGTTTTTCCAAATACTCTGACGGTTCTCGCTGAATGGAGTTTGGACCATTTTGGATTGGCTGCGAACGATTTTCCTTAAAGCTATAAATTAATAAAAAATAGTTAAATAAGCTAATTAAATAAATGGTATAAAAATACATGACATAAGTTAAATTACTCGAACTAAATATAAATAAATGCTTAACAACAACAAAGACAAATTTACCTAAAAAGTATCTTAAGATTACACTTCTTCGTTTAGCATCTAACTTTCAATCAAACATTCTAAAAAAATGGGACAAAGTACCTACCTTGAGCCCTACTCTGGTTTCGGTATTAAAACTTACTATATTTTTATATTATGAAAACAAGACACATTTAAATACATGTAAAAACTACTTACTTTTCTCATATCCATTAACGTTAACTAGGAATGATATAATAAAGACTATGCACACCGCCTTCGTTTGGAAGGCCATGGCTAACTTTGACACGGTTCGTAAAACGCATCGGGATGTTTAAAAACTTCTTTTTCAACAAGTAATTGTTTCTTGATATGCGCAATACGATGAAATTCAAATTGTTGAATCTTTTGTACGTCCGTCCGTTTGTTTATAGTAGCTATAATACATTGATGTTTGCTTGTGTGTATATCGTGTGTGTGTATAAAGTTTATCGTGTCATCTATGTAGTATTAGTACATAAGAATTACTATAATAGAAATGAAAATTGATCCAAAATGGCGGCGATCTAAGCAGGTTTAGTATAGCAAAATAAACTTTCGACAGTCATGGGAAGTGAATAAATAGTTCAGTCCCTTTACCAACTTCTACGATAAGCAAGCGAGGTCGCCACATCATAAACTATTTTCAAACTCCGAATAGCCTAATGGAAATCTAATTTTCAGGTCAGGTATTAAACTGAAGCATAAAAGACAGCAAAGCATAGAATGATTTCTTGGAAATTCCCACGGGATTGAAATCCCGGGCATAAGCTAGTGAATAAAAGTCCAAAATCGCATGCGTCAAGCGGCAACTTCGCGTTTGTTACGCTGCCAACATAACCCTAAAAAATGGGGTGGCTTTTATTGATCCCACCCCGCGTTTTACTCAGCAGTGTTTGTATCCATACTGTATACAGTGCAATCGGCAAAACACATGTATTGCAATAAAAGTGCGAATTGATCCTGTAAATGTGACAGCAAAATGGTAAGTGAACGACAGTTTCGTCATATTTAACTTTTTGTAAGTCCGGGTAATTACTTTTATATAAATATATATTATCGAGTAGTACCGACCCGACGAAGTAAATAGTACAAAGTACCTATTGGATACTCATATGTTTAAATGAAGTTATAGTTTGCATGTAACTCTGTAACAACGTAGGTAAAACAATTTATGCTAATACCCTATTAGTGAGTTATACCTATTACATGCCATGGATTTCCCGAGATGCCTACAACATCAGTACTTCACAATTTTAGTACTTTTTCAGAAATTTAATTCATCATTTGTTTTAGGACACAAATGCTATGACAACATCGGGGCTGTTGGAGTGGGAATTTTCTTTACCATCTGATCAGATCATTTCGCACGGTTGGTACCATGGAGCGTTGAGTCGTACGGCAGCCGAGAATCTTCTCCAACAAGACCGCGAGTTTTTAGTCAGGGACTCATCCTCACAACCTGACAATTACGTCCTGAGCTGCAGGTCTAATGGGCAGCATCTGCATTTTGTCATACAGCGTGTAAGTAATAGTAACTTCTGAAATAATCTGTTATTTTCAATTATTTCATTTGGATAAATAACATTCACCTACATTCGCAGATTGTCGTCCATCCTGAAACAGTTTACGAGAGATACCAATATCAATTTGAGGACGAAGCTTATGACACCGTCGCTGACCTCATCACCTCGTACGTGGGCTCAGGAAAACCTATATCTGCCGCTTCTGGCGCGAGAATCCAATACCCAGCCAATCGCGTTGTCCCTCTTACTAATTACATCCCCAGCGATGATATCAACACAGTAGTTTCCCCAGTCGGGGATGGTTCCGGACCCTATAGCCTTTATAGCCACTTTGCCGCAAAACCAGGCCTTCAACTACGAGTGCCTTTCAAGAAACAGAGATCCCATTCTCTAACTCCAATCGACATAGGGCAGCATGCCAACCACGGCAAGAGCGCGAGTGCTGACGGGGTAATACAAGGGCAAGCTGGCAAACATGTCAAAAACTTTTCTGGCGACTCAAATTCTAGTTCGAACACATGGGACGCCAATTTGCCTACCAGTCCTCCTGCCAAACCTGCCAGATACGAAGGTCCAAAAGCTGACGATCGCAGATTAGAACTTCAGAGACTTTACCACGTTTCGGGATCAGATTCTGGCAACGGATCCGGGGATTCCACTCAGAGCTCAGCGCATAGTGATCCCAATAAGTCAAGAATAGAGTCTGATTACAATTTGGTAACGCCAACAATTAAGCAGCAATTCGATTATGAACTCACGGAGGCGAAATTACTACAATCCGAGAATTTGGACTACGTGGTCGACTCGAGGATAAACCTCGACAGTTTCCAATGCCAGATTATACCTACGGGTTTAACAAAACCCTTGGAGTCGGAAACTCTGCATACTATAAAACTTTTGTTGCGCACGTCAGGACCGCGCATTTTGGCGAACCATATGACTAAGGTGGATTTGCACTTTTTGCTGGATGACGCAATACAGATTGAAGGATTGGATAGGACAGCCTCCGGGCTAGAATTATGTTTTCTTCCACAGGGAAGACCGCTTAGATTGGACGTCATTGAAAGGTAGGTACGATAAACTAATTACACAGATTAATTAAACGTTAGAAGTCAATGAAGTCACCTACGTACAGTGACTAATAATTATAATTTTTATTACAGGATCGAAACATTTAGACTTCTCATAGCGGTGACTATATTAACGTGCCAAACAGACCGACAGAGAGCCGACACGATCAATGACTGGATCCTCCTAGCGGTGGAGACTAAGACTGCTCTAGGAAATCTTTATGGGTTCTCTGCCATTATGTTTGGATTGTGTATGCCACAGGTGAGAAACGTTTCAAAAGCATTTTGAACATTCCAACAATCAACTGAGTTTATAGTTTTTAGGTAGGTCCTAAGGAAACGAATTCTAGATAAA
This sequence comes from Amyelois transitella, assembly GCF_032362555.1. Classification (NCBI taxonomy): domain Eukaryota; kingdom Metazoa; phylum Arthropoda; class Insecta; order Lepidoptera; family Pyralidae; genus Amyelois; species Amyelois transitella. Next base: position 2,472,813 of record NC_083535.1, on the reverse strand, counting down.
AATGCTGAGTCATCAAAACACGTTCTCGGTCTCTGGAACCAGGTACTCAAGTTTTATTTGATTTTTAGGTGGAGTGCCTAGAAAACGCCTGGAACATTCTGCGGCGCGTATACACAGACAATGCCTTCATGTTTGAAGCGAAGCTGCGACCTTGCTTCAAGAGCATGAACGAAGGCACCAATCCTCTTCCACCGAACACTACAACTCCTTACGTGCTTCCGCCAGTATTGTGCTTCCATTTATTTGGTAAATAAATCTCTTTATCTCCTACAAATAGAGGAAGAATGAGATATATGAAAGGCATGTAAGCAGTTCTTATCACTAAGAGAAACAAAGTCGAGACAATTTGCAGCTAAATAATGTAGATCTTAATGGAACTAATATGTTTAACAAACACGTGTGGCGCTCCAGTTAGTGTAAAAACGAAAACAGAAGAATATAGAACCATTTCTATGATTAAACTGCATCTGACGTTGAAAGAATTCGGCTTGATCAGTAAGTTTATCATCTCTTAATTTATTTCAGACGGAGAAAGCAGCGGCCTGATGCCTCCAGACGACACTTTCCCCAGCAGTCTCATGAACAGTCTCGACTTCGATTTCAACGCGACTGCCGCTCACTTGGAAGCCGCACGACACTTCCCCGACCAAGTGGAGATGTTTAAGCGAAACGCACGAACCGTTGTTCAAGAAATGTCTTCCTTGGGACCGACTCTAGACCCTACCTTGTTAGAACTCTTCAGGGCGGAATTTCACATAAATTTTCTGTGGGGAGAGCGAGGTGCAATGACCACTCCGAACCAAAGATTCGCGCGACTTACTGACATTTTGACGGCAATGGCCAATAAGCTGGCAAATCAGCCTCTCGAAGTGGACGATGCGGTATAAGGTGCGCAGAGCAAGGAAGGACGCTCGGCGTATGACGGATGTTTTGTTCTGTGTTCGACTATTCCTGGGCATGATATATAGCTCGTCTACACGATACTAGTCTTCCCAATAAGCAGTAAAACTATAATAAAAGTTAAAATCACGGAGAACAGTTTACATTACATTCATTATGATGAACCAAGGTGACGACCACGAACCACGACCTATGTTGAAAAACTGTAACGTACTTAGTAAACTATTAATCTGACAAAAATCGCCTACTCCTTAAATTGTCCGTTTTATTGTCTAGACAGAAACGCCGAAGAAAAATCAAAATTTCAAAAAAGAGTCATATTATTTTTGTCAAAATTCATCATGAAGTTCACCTCAGTAAATTACAAGAAACTATTTACATATTTCCCAAAAACTGAAGCCGAGTGGATCACTGGATATAATTTACTTTCCATGGCCGACTACGAGAACTATTCATAGATATAAATCATATCAAAAGAAATGTATTGGTATTATGAGTATAATGTGGCCATCAAGGCATAGTATTATTGATAAATGTTATTTTCAACCATTTGTAATAGTCTTGCCATAAAATAGTATACATTAACGTTAATACATTTATATCCATTGTACTAAATATAAATATTCACAGGAGTATTATTAATCAGATTTCTGTGGGTCTAAAATGTGAATAGGTTAAAATATGATGTGTCAGAATCGCGGGTGTACCTCACGGATTTAAATATCTGTTTTGAATTAAAAACGTACTTGATATGTACCTCAGTGTACCTACCTTCTATGTAAAGATTTTAAAATAAAATACACAGGTACACCCGCCATCCTGACGTCAGGACCGAGGTACACCCGCGATTCTGACACACAAAATATGGCGGAGGTGGACGACGGATAATAACATAATGCCTAATCATTGTTTGTTACATTTATAAAGTACACTATTAAATAACGTAAATGATACTTTTTTCATTGGTTTTTCTATAATACGAATTCTCATCTATTTCAGTATTGTCTTTCTTCATCATCGCGTATGTCTAATTACATTATACGCATATGTTGTATCTTTGTAGTATTTTTACTTAATTTAAAGGGGAGGAATATTATTGCAATTAAATAAAACAAGATTTTTATGTCAAACCTTTAAAACATACAAAATATATTACGTAAGATCTAAACTAAATACAAAAATCAATATCGATATTTTAGAATTACAAAAAGAAACGCATGCGACGAAATGCGAGCGCATGCTACAAATGAATACATCTGCTGCAAAATGGTGTGAAGTTTAAAGATAATGTGAAGTATACAAAAGGAAAACATTTTAGTAAAATCATTAATAAATATGGGCTTGATCATTATTTTATTGACATGTATAACACGGAGTCTTTCAAAGATTCGACCGATTAAAGAAATTGACAAGTACACACGGCTCTGGTAATACCCGGACTACCTTCCATACACCAATCAAGGCTATCAATCTCCTGAGCTCACCGTACATACCACAATATTTGACTACTAACACTTTGTTGACAATAGTGATGAACAAGGCGCGTAAACCCGTGTTCCGACCTTGTAGCCTTTTCTATTTATCAGCCGTAGCCTTTTCTTTTTTTTCCCTACGTGATCGAATCATAACACTAAGTATATAATGGTAACACGTTCATAAATCCCATTATGTGTTTCATATTGAGTAAACGGACACAAATTTTGACAAAAGTAGACATATATTTGATAAAGATGCTGGTTCTACTTCTTACGATTAGTTATGATAATGATTATGCATGAGAATTACTCCCTACTATGGAGAAAAAGTAGAATGGATAAATGACGTGATTATTCAATACACTTACTTAGCATAACAGGGCAATCCATTGTGAGCCAATTCATTATAAAGTTCTAACTACCCTCCTAATAGATTTTAGTAAGTATATAAAACAATATATTCAGTAAAAAAAACCTGTTCAATATTAAAATTTGGAACCCTGTATATAAATTTAAAATAGGAACGTAGAGTATTATAATAAATTCGTACTTGGTACGTATAATATCAATTCACTATTGACAAATATTCGTACTGTCCAGTTATATGCTTAGATAAAGAAAAAAAGAAAGTAGATTCGACATTTAAAAAGAATGAAAAGTAAATGAAATTATTATACAAAATATATTCTCTTCCTCCACGCGTCATATATAATTTTTTTTAATTCACTCCCCATTTCATCATTCGTATAAAACCTACCTACCTCGCCCACAATAGACGCCTAGATTGTCATTGTATCACTATTTAATCATGATTACTGCTAAATGCCTGTCTAAAGGCTAACCAGTCACCGCCTACATGTAGCCTCCCTCCCTTATCTAAATATCTATATTATATTCAAAACGAAAATGTTCTCTCAAACGGACCTTTCGTCATCTGACGTATGCTGTCAAAACAGGACGGCGATACAAAATGGCCGTTTGACAGATCACTTTTGATTAGACCGAATATTTGATGTCACTTACGACATTTAAAATAGACGAATAATAAAGTACAGTCTTGGTAAAATAATGATATACCTATATTGAATAAGACAGTTACTGTTCACTGTCGCGTTTATCCTATTTGAGCCTTTAAAAGGCAGTGGCGATACGAATTCAACCAATTCCATACCTCGTTGATATAAGAATTAAATTTGTTTTATTTCCACTGCTTTGAAAAGATTCTATTTTTAGAAAATAAGGGTAAACCACACTATTAGTTTGAACGTTTGCTGGTCGATATGCGATCATATGCACTAATATTATGCAATAGATTTAGGTTGGATTAAATGTGATTTAGCCTATCATAATACATTTATTAATGTCAGACATAAGTAGGTATTGATAGGTGGTAAATAAATTTAAAATTATATAATAAAATTGTGCTTTATGATGCCCAGTCGGGCTTAATAAAATATTTCCATACGTGTTTTTCTAAGAACGAGCATTATAAAAAAATAATAAGTATAAAACCAATTTATGTTTTTATATCAATACCTAAGTACGTCAAATTTATTAGAACTATCATTAAAATACACGAGTTACACGTATCCTATTTACATTGCCTAATGAAAAGCTGATAACGGTTACAATTTCAAATTGGAGAGTATAGGAGATTACTGCCAGATGGCGCCAATTTTATTTGACAACTGACAGACGTCATGTTGACATTTAAAAATAGCTATTTAGTGCATCAGTCTAAATAAACCCTCATTGTAGGATCCGTGTAACGCGTAAAACGACACCAAACTCCTAAAATAAAGCAGTCTAAGACTGCGCAGTACCTAAATCCGTGAAACAATCGTGATATTTGCGGATATAATCAGAATTGTCCGGATGTGCGGATATATCAGTTGGTTGCGTGGGGTGGGTCCGGTTGTCGTCGCTTACATGAGAGTAGGCGGGTTCATGGCATCGAGCAGTTCAAAGCCCTGCACGATCCATGGACGACAACCTCTAAACGTATATCAGAATTTTAGCGACTTGGCAAACAGTGCAACAGTCGCCTGGGTCTTGTCACCGTTGAAGCGACGCAACTCGACGATGGCCTGTGAATGTGAAAAAAAAATGTTTCAAAATCGCATTTCTCTTCTTAACAATAGTTAGGCGAAAAATTATAATTAAATCTAACAAATCAAATAACATCAGGCGATTGTATTTTATAATGCAAGTCAAGTAAAACGGTTTAATTTAAAATTGTCGCTCACCTGCTCCCTGGTAAAGCCGAGGGCAAGAATTTCTTCAACTTCAGTCTCCCCAAATTTGTCAGTCGGAAGAATGGTCTGGCTGGGGTCGTTCAGACCTTAAAAAGAAATAATGTTTATACCAATGAGGTTACATGACAAACAAATTGTATAATGCAAAAAAAATACACAAACAGAGTGATGTACGTGGATAAAGCGAAGGTGTGCAGGATCGTGACATGTGAAAAGATGTAGTTTTTGTCTACTATTGAAAAGAAGGGTATGAACGACATAAACAAAGCTCGAGATTATTCAGAGAAAATGTGAGCTCACAGACTTTAACGCGCTTTTTAACCGGCTTCAAAAAGGTGTGTTTTGCCGTGTGGTTCCCGGCACTATTACAAAAAAGAATAGGACCACTCCATCTCTTTCCCATGGATGTCGTAAAAGGCGACTAAGGGATAGGCTTATAAACTTAGGATTCCTCTTTTAGGCGATGGGCTAGCAACCTGTCCCTATTTGAATCTTGGTTCTATCATTAAGTCAAATAGCTGAACGTGGCCATTCAGTCTTTTCAAGACTGTTGGCTCTGTCTACCCCGCAAGGGATATAGACGTGACCATATGTATGTATGTATGTTCAAAAAGGTGGTTCTCGGTTGATATGTATGTATGTATGTTTGTCCCGTGATTATCTTGCGTTTCACTAAACCGATTTTGATGCGGTTTTCAGGTTTCAGGTCAGTATTTGGTACACTAAGGAGAAGGTTTTAGAAATAAGCGACTTCAAAAAAGGAGGATAGCGATTGGACGCGGTTCTCTTTTAACAAAAATTATAGTCTACACAAAATTTTTTAAAATTTTTCAAAACTCAATCTCTTGATGGTATATTCATACCATCGCGCCCGTGAGTACCGCGAAACCGCGGGCGGAGACTAGTATATATCCATATACTAGTCTCCGCCCGCGGTTTCGTCTGCATAAATATTACCATCTGTCCTTCTCTGTACTATTTACGTGCAAAATTTTATGACGATCTGTTCAGTGGTTTGACGTGAAAGACGTTAAAACAAACACACTTACACATTTACAGTAAGTATGTATGAAGGTACTACGGACGCTACTTACCAACTCTTTGTCCACTGCCGCCGGCAGTAGATTGAGCAGCGGACGAGGGGCGGGCTTCCTCTTCTATAGACAAAAGTAATAGTTAATACCATAGACATTTAGGAAATAAATGTAACATATACTAGAATACATCTAACTAAGTCATTCTCTCTAATATACAACAAATAACTTTTTAATAAAAATAATGTTGAAAATGTCTTCGCAACTGATAGAAGTTACAACCATCAGCCACCATAACATTTCAATCTTTCATTTCAATTCTAAATTCTATAATTCTAAATCTCAACTTAACAACTGCGCATAAAGGGCCATGCAAACCGACGACAAATATCAAGAAATTTAAGCACAATATGCCATTTCTATAGGTATAATATTTTTTCTGTTTTTGTAAAATAAAACCAATAGCCACCAACATTGCTATAAATACATATAATCACGTCTTTATTCTTTACGGGGCAGTCCAATGAAAATATTACTTTATTTATTTAAACATGTAAGGCAGATTTTTGAAACAATTTTAAATTAAGGGATAAAAAAATATATTTAATATACTACTAATAGTGGTCCAAGGATGACTTAGTAAAAGATGATGTAATGTTCTTCAACATTATAAAAAGGACTAGAAGTTGGTGGCAAGAAATTACACCAGTGAAACAACATGAGTTTTTTTTTAAATAGAGACATTATAAGTAGTAAAATATTACATAATACTAATAAAGGTTATTATTATTGCTAGAGCCAATACTTTAATCTACTTAATTCCAGTCACAAAACTACTTGAAATTAAATTTTAAAATAATAAAACAAATTAGTTCAAATTTAAATTAATTTGTTTTATTAGTTTCAATTAAAATTAAATTAATAAAACAAGTACTCATAGCGATGGCAAGTGAAATCTTGCATGCACGTTGTGACAGTCAGTCTTATTACTTCTATTTTTCCACCTATGTTTTAATATAATAAATTAAAAATTATTAAAAGGAGGATGTATTTATAAACTTACAAGCTAACTTCTCGGAGTTCGGTAAAATTTGGCATGCAGGTAAAGAATTTATGAAAATTTACATGGAAGACGGTGCAAGCAGTGCCGTAAATAGGGGCGGGGCCACGCACTGGGCACAGATCTCGAAGGGCGCAAATATATAGCCAGATAAAGACCGCAAAAATGTACCTAAAGATAAGCTATAGTTATGAACACCAAGTCACGACACGATCAAAATCCGTCACAGATACTATATAATATTAGATGCAATCCGTGACTTAATTTGACTATTTCTACGAATACTGATGAGGAAGACGATAACAATACTAGTTTTTCTTACAAATGGCAGATAAGGACCTGACTGATGTTTATTATAAGAGAATATTTAGAAGATAGACCTAAGGGCGCAGTTACCGGAGCACGCATGGGGTGCAGGAAATGCTAGTTACGGTACTGCGTGCAACTGCTAGCAATTTTGAGAATAACACATTCACTTTATATTGCTTTTAGGAATAACTACACATAAATTACATGCAATTGATAAATTATAAAAGAAATACAAAACAAAAATCTTTTTTCTTTTAAATATCCGGAATCTTATCAAACATCTTGTGATTATTGGTTCTTTCTACTCCGTAACAGATCGACGTGATAAGTACTCGTACTTGTATTTGCTAAAGAATATTAAAAAAAAATGTATCCATAGAATAAAATCAATATTTGCTATAGCATATAAATAATAAATGTATAAACAAGAAATACTTTTTCTTAGGATTTAGATGAAGTTTAAATTTTATTAAGTTTTTAATATCCTATGCTTATTTGATAATTGACTGGAAAGAAAAAAAGTGAATAAGTATGTTATTGATGTTTTTATATACCTGCTGATATAATCGGTATTTCCTCTTCTTGTGGGACAGTAGAAGGAAATAAATATAAATAATGGTTACGATGAAGATTTTTTGTCTCTGTTTTAACAAAGATTTATTAGTGCTGTGTAGTTTGTTTCGCCGCTTCTTCTACACATGCGCTTTGGAAGCGGTACCTAGTTATAATTAGATTTAACTGATGTGACGTCAATAAGTGATACCTTGTATCCAATTTTGAAAATCTATTCTTTTAAAACAAATAATAATACCAATTATTAAAACACGAACATGTTTCAGTCCCGCTTTTATGGTTTAACCATTGAACCGATTTTTAATGAAATCATGTATGGCCATGGATTTATTATCTGAAGTCAATTATAGACTTTGAGACAGTACAGAAATATTTCCTACAAAAATAATAAGGGAATATGTTTGTATGTACCTGCTGATACTTCCGGTATTTCCATGTCTTGTGAGACAGGAAAAAAATGGAATCACATTATTCTCTCAAAGGCACAACGAAACGATATGATAACGAAACAGTAGATAGGTTTTATTTACTACATTATTTTACCAAGCTTGTCAATTTTTTACTTTATTTAAAAGTCGAAATCGACATCTGAAATAATTTAAAAAAAAATATCTTGTACATGGAAAGATTGTATATTACATGTAATTTTTTTGTTTTATATCATCTATGTACGCTTTCACAGCTATGCCATTAAACAGATGATTTTATTGAAATTTTGTATGATTATAGTTTGATTATCTGAGTAAAAAAATTGTTAAGAGATATATGCTACAAAAATAACAAGGAAATATGTCTGAATATACCTGCTAATTCAATTGGTAGTTCCATATCTTGTGGGATAGAAAAAAAGTGAAACACATTATTTTCACAGATGCATAGTAACAATTCAAAAAATTTAATTTAAAAAAATCTTTTACTACTTTCATACTAATATTACATATGCGAATGTTTTTTTGTTCTCTAGTCGATATGTAATTTGAACGTTTTAACGGATATAGTACAGTTGAATAAATTCTTGATGATTTTTTTTGTATCAATACAATATATTTATTATTATTCAAAGCCATTATTAAACTATCAGACAGTTAAGAAATAAAAAGTGACATGTTTATATATACCTGCTGATACAACGAGTATTTCGTCGTCTTGTGAGACATTAAAACAATGGAAACACATTATTTTCACAAATGCATAATACAAAAAGAAAATATTCAAGTAAATATTTTACAGTATTGTTTGTATTACGGTATTTATACAAGGTTAATACGATAAAATATTAAATTATATCAATTTTATAGATCTGTACTAATGACTACATATTATAAAGTCTCCCTAGTTCCTCTGTCTGTATGTATGTATGCGCTTATCTTGGAAAGCTGTGGACGAATTTTGTTCCTTGGAGGGCGTTCTCTAGGGAAGGTTTACAAATGCTACCCGTGCTAATGTTTAAGTCTATGTGTAAGCTTTTACGGCAAAACCTATAAACTGATATTGATAAAATGTTGTATCAATATAATCAATGACATGAGGTCGAACATAGGGATTTTTTGTGTTTCTATATACCCCCAGAATTAAAAATTTAGAAAGAGACAGCAATGAAATATTTAATAAGATAATATGTTTGTAATGTTATATATACCTGCTGATACAATCGGTATATCGTCATCTTGTGGGGCACGAAGAGAAAGAAATACATTATTTTTATATATACCTAATGCATAATACGATAACATCTAAATATCGGTTTAACGAGATCATTTCTCTATCTTACGGTTTTTTCTTTTATAATTTTTAAAACAAAAAATCATACTCCCATATTAATATAATAAATGCAAAATATTATCTGTTAATGTGATAATTTCATTTTTGTTTTTTCTAAGCTATACAATTGTAGATTTATAATGAAATTTTTATGAATATATTTTAATTATTCTATTCGAAGTCAATAATAGGCAATGAGACAGAAAAGAACTATTGGCAACAAACAAAATTAAGGGAATATGTTTGTATATATACCTGCTGATACAATCGGTATATCCATAGCTTGTGGAACAGAAAAAGAAAGGAAAAATATAATTTTCATCAATAAATAATAATATTATTAATAAATAGTTGAACAAAACAACTATTGTTTTTTAGGAACTAATACATGTCTCGTAATTTTTTTTTTATTTAAATGAGAGATGAGAGAGAGAGAATATATGGTATTTTTATTTAAAAATTCGCATAGAAGTAAAATATTAAGCAGAGACAATAAAAAATATTTGATAAGAGTATATATTTTTGTATGTACCTGCTGACACAACCGGTATTCCGTCATCTTGTGAGAGAATAAAAGAAAGATATAAATTATTATCACAAATGCATGATACGTTAACTAAGAACTAAACAAAATACCGTTATTTTTTACGATAACATTTTATCAATAGTTACGATTAAAAACCCAAAAATAAAATAAAAATCCATCCGTGCTATCCATTAATCAATAACAAATTATGCTTTTGTTTTTTTTTTCTCATCTTAATGCCATAGCCTCATCCTCTTTGCAAACCAGTACTAGATGAAGACATAGGGTATCCGAAAAAAACCTTACGTTTCGATGGACTTTGATTAAACCAAAAGTACGTAGTAAGTAATAAAACAAAAGACAGTAAAAAATATTTGCTACGTCATAGATAAGGGAATATGTTTGTATATATGTACCTGCAGATACAACTGGTATGTCCTCGTCTTGTGAGACATTGAAAAAAGGAAATAGGTACATCATTTTCACAAATGCATGAAACGGCAACCGAAGTGAAGGGAGACCTGGTGACCTGTAACACAGGTTCTTCTAGGACCTAGTATAGGCGCCAGTTCTCCACAATATAATTATGTAACAGAAGTCATACTATTGTTTTATATGTAAAGGTATTGTTATTGTGGAGGAAAATAAATAAAGGATTATTATTATTAAGTACTAAGTAAAAGATAGTTTTTACCACAATATATAGTTTGTTTATGGTTACGCCTTTTATTAATGTTTGTATGTTATATTTTACCATTTAAAAGAAATTAAGTGTCGTGTGGCGTTCGGCAGCATTAGAAAAAAAAAGGGACCACTACATCTTTTTGCTATGGATGTCGTAAAAGGAGACTAAGCGATAGGCTCACAAACTCGGGATTAATTTTTTATACGATGGGCTAGCAACCTGTCACTATACTATCATAAAGCCAAACAGTTGAACGTGGCCATGTCTACCCCGCAAGGGACATAGACGCATACAGACGTGATTATACGTATGTAAAAGTAATAAAAAAAATCCATCCATAATCATCTTAACTAACTGTCGTTTCCCCATCTTTTTCTAAAGCAAAAAGAAGGCAACAAATTGTTTGCAAGAATTTCGTTGACATTTGAAGAATCTGTTTGGATTCCTTTTCTAAACAGAAACTCCAACTCTTTTGTTTTTATTAAAAACTTTCCTGGCGCAATAAATCCTTACAAAATTCCTTTTAAAGTTAATTGCCAGCGTCGGCTGAATCTAAAGTGCCCACGTGCAATGTGCGTTTTACTGCGTTAGTTCAACGATATAAAGGAACCAAAATTTACGTACAGATAAGTTTCAAATGTTTCTTTTCAATGTGGATTTTAAACAAAAACGCAGTGTACCTGGCCTCTTTCTCGCTTAGGTAATTATTGTATTTGCCTAGTCTGCTTTCAATATGAAAGTATGTATTGTATATTTGTTGTGTTTCAAACATTTATCGTCAATTCACAATAAGGGCAGGTAAAGCACCCATTAGTACCATAATTCCGGGAATAGACAATGACCCAAAAAGGCCTATTTACTGAAATGACTCATTGTTAAAGAGACTTGAGACGTATTCCGGAAAGATTAATTCCCATATAGATAAATAAACAAAATAAATAAAAATCGGCTAGAAAGTTTAAGCTGATGCAAGCAGGTTTTCCATCAAAGTCGTTAGTGTGTGCGGGCCCTTAACGAGAGGATTCTTTCATTTTATTTGCGATGTTATGAAAACTTCTACAAACTCCGAGAACGTAAGGTCTTAGATTTCCTAAGTTAGTAGATTATTTTCTCAATACCGAAGTCTAGATGCTATCACATTTTCAGAATTTAATCTGACATCTGAAAGCCCTAAAACGCTAAATTTTGTTTATCCCTTTAAAAAGAGAAGTTAATTTCAAAGTTGGACTCTTAGGGGTTAACATTAATAAGCAGTTATTTTTCTGCTTCGGCTAAATTCCCCAATCTTGTCTTAAAACAACCAATTTTAGACTTTTAAGTATGTCCCTAACAAAAATTTCATATCCATAAAAATACGTGTACATACATTAATCACCAGAGATCGGATATTCGGATGCATATTTACCTAAAGTTGGGGTGTTGGGTTAGTATGGAACGTACTTCTGTACCTCAAAAATTCCGGGATTCGGCATACATACATACATACATATGATCACGTCTATATCCCTTGCGGGGTAGACAGAGCCAACAGTCTTGAAAAGACTGAATGGCCACGTTCAGCTATTTGGCTTAATGATAGAACCGAGATTCGGCATTGATACACTTAATGTTCTAATTATGTATTCGAATGTATGGCCCTATGGTGAAAGTTGTTCAGTTTGATGGTCTGAATAACCTCAGAAAGTTTTTGTACTGACTAAAAAATCACGCGGTATAATTCTGGAATCCCGGTAGGTAGGTAAATTTTTAATAAATATGATCATCCATCACTTACGTTTATAAAGGTGTTTATCATACCTAATAGGTATACGATAAGTTTCAATTTCTTGTTTAATAAAATTTCCGTGATTCAAAATAATTCGAATCCCGAAAGCAAGAAGCCGCCTCCATACTTTCATAGCCAAAATATTACTTTAGGTAAAGATGCATCCGATTATCCGATCTCTATTAATCACACACACACACACACACCTGTAAAAAAATCTAAAAAACACACACAAAAACAACAATAAATTATACTGTTTTTATGTTTCCAACATTACTAAAAACGAACGCCAAGAGTTGACAAAAGATAACGTTTCACATTATTAAATTTAGACAGTTCATTTCTTTTTAGCGCGCCCACCTTGTCTGGACTTCTCCATGGCTTCCTTCACCTGGCGTTCCTCGTGGTCCTTCACGGATTGGTTGACGATCTCGTCTTCAGAGTACCCGGACAGTCTCGCGCACTCCGGGAGGTCGGACTCTGGCAAGAATGGGGTCTCGGTACCAGTGGTCCCGATGCGCAGAACGTTGCGTTTCAAGTCGATGTTGCACTGTGTGAAAAGACATTGGTTTTCGCAATATCCTAAATCGTAGGGATGTGACATTGCTGATTCAAAATCGATTTTTATCTAATCGGTTTATTTTTTAAATATGAAAAATCGATTAATAAAAAATCGATTTATTAATCATATTAATATATATTATAGTATGCATATTAATGTCAAATTAAACGCCATATACATTATATCTTTTAGATTTATTCATTAAAAATAAACAACAGAAACAGTAAGTTCTTAAATATTCAACACAAATTAAAGTTTTTAGAAATGAAGTTTGAAAAATTAAGTTTCAGCAACGAATCACTACATAGTATAAAACAAAGTCGTTATTTTAGTCTGTATGCTTAAATCTTTAAAATTACGCAACGGATTTTGATGCGGTTTTTTGTAACAGGTAGAGTGATTCAAGAGGAAGGTTTTTATGTATAATAACAAAATTTTGCACTCGTGCGAAGCCGGGGCGGGTCGCTAGTAATGAATAACATATCAACCGAATGTCGGTAAAATGCAGTTCATCGACAACTCCATCTAGAGAATGTATTAAATTAATCATCTAAACTGTTTTAAAAGCACAGAATGAATGCAGAGATGGCGTTAATGTAATATTATGGAGCTATGATAGTATTATTTGGCAGTTCGCGTTCCGGGCTCCAAGCCAGAGGACAAAAACGTAATGTCGGAGTGCATTTATTACATGATTTTAAATAATCGATTATTTATCAATTATTAATTTTAAAAAAATCACGGATTGAAATCGATTTTTACTTTAAAAATTTTTAATCGATTATCAATAATAGATTATTTTGTCACATTCCTACTTAATCGACCGTTTTGCATTATTTCGGTGCAACCCGTTTGAAACGTCAGGGAAAACGGTATGTTCGCGTTAGCATACATTAATAATATATTTTGGGAATTTGAGTGCTTTTGACCTCAGTTCCACCTGGCGTTACTTCCGGTTACATCATCATCATCTCTCTGGGGAGGAGCCCAGGGAGAGCCTAAGACTAGGATCCAAGTTTTTGCACGAAGCGACTCCCGCCTATTTCCACAACCTTTGAAGGGGAACCATACCCAAATTACGTCATGGTCCCAAGTCGAGCTACCTGAATGTGTAGGTTTCCTCACGATGTTTTCCTTCACCGTAAAAGCATCGGTTAGCATTAAAAGAAATGTACATAACTCAAAAAGATCATTGGTATGTACCATTTGTCAGCCATGTGGCTGAGTAAGAACTGTGCCACCGAGCGTATCACTAATTTTAATACGAAAACTCAAGTAGTGTAGGAACAACTCTGTAGAATTTTCTGGTAGATTATTATACCTGATGTTATGAATGTGGATGAAGCGAAGGAAGTATTTTATTTTATTTTTATTTTTTATCTTTATGTATGCAAGTATGCAGTGATCGTGGCAAGTGGAAAGAGGTAGTCTCTGCCTACCCCTCCGGGAAAGAGGCGTGATTTTTATGTATGTATGTATGTATTATACCTGATGCCTCTTGAGCATATCAAGCCCTAGCAGCATATCCATGGGCTGCTCTTCCAACACAGAGAATGAGGTCGTGAGGAAGTCTTTCTCGATTCTCATCTGCACCATGTGGATGCGGCCGATGATGCGTTGGACGCCAACGCCTTTTGCAATTCCGGCCCATCTGTAAAAGAATAAAGCTTCTAAACACTGCCCTATACGGATAAAAGCTTAACTATTTTCCCACTAAATTGAAAAATATACTCATAACACCTGCAGATAATGTATTTTTTAAACGGTGAATTACTTTTTATGATCAGTTCTATATTTCCGAAAGTTACGTTACTTTGCCTCGTTTGAAATATTAGCATAGATTATAATAAAAGGATAAGGAACAGCGTGATAAGGGAATGTTGTGATGTGAAAGAAGATGTAGTTACAGGAATAGAAAAGGGTATGTTGAGATGGTTCGGTCATGTGGAGAGGATGAATGAAAGCAGGTTGACTAAGCAGATATACAAGGAGAGTGTGGAGGGAAAGGTCGGAGTGGGAAGACCTAGACGAACGTATCTTGATCAAATTAAGGACGTACTGGTAAAGGGTCAAGTCAAAATCGCCGAGCTTGCATGAAGAGAGTTATGAATGTGGATGGAGCGAAGAGGTAGTCTTTGCCTACCCCTCCGGAAAAGAGGCGTGTTTTTATATATGTATGTATTATAATAAAAGTGTTATAGTTACCGTGTATCCACAAGACGCATGATGTTGCACCTCTCGGCACACGCAGCTGACATTATGGTTGTTTGAGCTCCCGAATCAATGAATGCTTTCACCGGGAATCTGGAACATTTCAATAAGGTTACACAGTGTCATGTGACGCACACCCTGGGCTGCTGCCCAAAATTGGTGATTTGACGATTTGATATATAAGACACGTACTTCTTTCGGATATCTGGGAAACAAGTCTCTGGCCACACCGCCTTCGCCGGGCCCAGGTAGAATGAACAGGCAGAAAAAATTTAAGTGTGAGATATGGAATGGTTCTAAGGTGGCGTGTGTTTTCCGTCACTTTAAAATAGAATAATAGAATCTTAATTCCATCATAAAGCCATACAACTGAACGTGGCCTTTCAGTCTTTTCAATACTGTTGGTTCTGTCTACCCCGCAAAGGATATAGACGTGACTATATGTATGTACGTGTATGTTGAAGGTAAGTCCTATCGACCTCCACATACGAGGATCAAACGCGCGCCCGCCGCCACATAGTCGTGCAAAGCAATAAAAATTGTTTTTGTTTGGCAGAACGCTTGTGCATTTGTAAGATCCCGCCCACACGGTGATATTAGGTCACATTCATAAGACAAAAATAAACAGTGATGTTTATGATTTTCACACACAAATTACACGGTTTACCCTTGAGGGCGTTCATCTTAAGGTTGGCACAGTGATGCGATAGTAGTTAGGTGTTTTCAGAAATGCGACAATATAAATACGCCACATGTAGCGATTTTTAATGATTTTCTTTGCCAAAAAATTACCTACTTTTTTCTAATTTGTTGCCAGTTCTTTGTCTCTTTATCTGTTTATGATGAAAGCTTCAGTAATTTTAAGGGAAACAAGATGTTAATAAAAACATTGTGCGGCGCATTTGAAGACTTTCGTCGCTACTATATCACAAAGTGTGGTGTAATAGCCGCGGGAGAAACCCAGAGCGATATAATCCCTAATGACAACATTATTCATTCATTCATTCATATAATCACGTCCATATCCCTTGCGAGGTAGACAGAGCCAGCAGTTCTGAAAAATCTGATAGGCCACGTTCAGCTGTTAAGCTGTCAATAATGACAGGTTGCCATCACATCGTCTTAAAGAAAAAACCTATACGAAACACGATCAGAGACTCTGAAGAAGCCTAGTTCAACATAAGTCCTAACGACTAACATTCGTTCAATAATTGCTATCGCAGTTAAGAGCATGCGCGAATTCCCATCACATCCACAGGATCATTGACCGACTGTCTACGTCGATAAGATTTATGTCCAACTAGCTTTAGCACGCGACTCCGTTCGCACAAGTCCATCGCTATAATTTCAATAAGGAAATTAGATGTAATAACATTCTGGCCTTCATTAACACCTCTGACCCGATATTCAGAGGAAATACGAAAAACCTCCAAAGATAATGACTTAGAAGGATCAAAGTCCCACGGGAACAGTACCGTAAAGGGTACCCTATGTCATTCTTATACGCCCACGTGTATAAAAGGGATAACAAAGAAATATAAAAAGATTTATTACTACGCTTTTATTAGCTTGGGTTGTATGTATGTATGTATGTATGTATGTATGTATGTATGTAACGGAATCTTTGAGCTTAATTTTCACTGATTTCTAAACGTCTGATCAACTTGAAACTTTGCACACGTATCAAGGACCGATGACAATGCAATATTTTGATAAGAGTTTCTCATTATCCTTATTAAAACTGCCAGGATTAATAAATTCATTTTTAGATCCTTCGTATGAGAGTAAGAGAGACAGAGATAGCACCAGTGCCAGTAATCTCCATACAAGAAACCAAGAAGTTCTGACGTATAAGGAGTCCAAAAAGAGATGTAATATATTTCCATATAATGTTACTATTAACCTGAGGCTTTTTTATTTCATCGCATCGCTCCATTTAGAATTACCATTAGAAACAATAGTAGAATTAGTAGAATATTTTAAAACAATAAAAAATATATAAGTAATAAAACAAAAGTAATAAATGAAAATTGAACAACTAAATTTACAACAATACAAGAATAAAGTTACTACCTACAGAACTTTGCGATATTTAATACGTATTTAACATATTAATGCGATTCTTGAATTAACATTATGTAACTTTTGCATATTTATAATAGCAACACTGTAATACTCGCTTGGAAAATGAGTGACAGTTTGTTTATTTATGTAAAATAAGTTTTGCAGTAAGTTTTGAATTCGATTCTAACACCTGTAAACTTTCTTTCTGTTTTTTTACCGGTGCCTGTGTATTTACCTATTTGCACTTTGTTTTGTGCTGATAACTTGTCGTTATTTGGAGTTTGGAATCTTCCGTTGAGTCGAGCTTTGTTCTTCCGGATATTCGTGTGATTTTATCATCTGAGATTGGACTCTGACTGTGTTCACTGTGTTGTGCAGATATTTTGAGATAGGACTCCTGTAAAAAGTACCTGATTATTTGAGATAGGAGTCCCAAGTTTGTGTTTGTTTTTGTGAAAGACAGATTTTACTACAAAAGTGCCACGATGTCTTCAGATAAACATTGTTGCGTTCCTGGTTGTAAAGGCAGTGGAGGTATGTTTGAAATATTTTTGTTCCTGTATCAATCTGCCTCTTAATCTTGTGGTTTGATTCCTGGCAAGGCCACAATCGAAAATTGTTATGTTTGCTGGATAGTCAAAAATATTATTAACAGTGATTTATCACTATAAAATTCTTTTCAACTGGGTTTAACAATCATCATACATACATGCATACATATAATCACGTCTATATCCCTTGCGGGGTAGACAGAGCCAACAGTCTTGTAAAGACTGATAAGCCACCTTCAGCTATTGGGCTTTAAGATAGAATTGAGATTCAAATAGTGACAGGTTGCTAGCCCATCGCCTAAAAAAGAATCATGATGATGAGAATATTATGAGATTTAATCCAATCAGGCCACATATAACTTTAAGAAAGTTAGTTGTGAAAACCTCCGACGATGGGCGCATGGTTGCAAAAGTCATTTCTAGTAAGATAGTTATACAGCGTAGTAGAAGTAGTAGGAAGTTAACACTTCTACCAAAAAATAATTGTATAAAAAAACTAAAAAACTAGGCGTTTTATTGCTAATCAAACTAAAAAATAGAAAATAAATAATAGTTTAAAAAAAACTAAAAAACTACGCTTTATTGCTAATCAAACTAAAAAATAGAAAATAAAATTTAAAGACAAAGGAATTATAAAACAGTAGTAGCAAGTCGAACAATCGGTTATAGTCAATTACCTCCGATTAAAATTATAACAAAATTAAATTTATAAACAAAACAATTTAAATCAGAGTAAAAAGCGTGGGGTGCATTTTACTTCATTTTCATAACTCTCTTGTCATAAATATATGCTAATAGAATGATTTTAATATTTACTACATCAGGCACCCCACGCTTTTTACTCAGATTTCAATTGTTTTGTTTATAAATTTAATTTTGTTATAATTTTAATCGGAGGTAATTGACTATAACCGATTGTTCGACTTGCTACTACTGTTTTATAATTCCTTTGTCTTTAAATTTTATTTTCTATTTTTTAGTTTGATTAGCAATAAAGCGTAGTTTTTTAGTTTTTTTTAAACTATTATTTTTAAAAACAGATATTAATTACTTTAACCTAGACCGTGGACGAATGCACCTTGACTACATTAAGAAAATGGTTTTAATGAATATTTCAAAATAAATACATATTATGACAGAAATGAGATCTATCTAAGGCGTTATAAGTTGTTTTAGCTGATGAGCCAGCAACCTGTCAATCTTTGAATCTCACTTCCATCACATCCTATAGATCTATCTATCCTTGTTCCTGATATATATGTTCAACTCTTCGAATATGCTGTGCGTCTTTATCACTAAAGTATGAAACAGCGATAGTTTTTCGCACGGTAAAAACGGATTAACGCGTGCCATAGTACGGGGGCTGATTCTTCTTTTATGCAATGGGCTAGCAACCTGGCACTATTTTAATCTCAGTTCGTTAATTTAGCAATAAGCGTTGTCTTTCAGTCTTTCGGAGACTCTGTCTACATTTAGTCACTCAGTAAGGGATGGAGTCATGATTGCATGTATGTAAGAGGACCTGAAAGGTTTATTTAACACTTACCCATTGACATGACAGTTTATGTAAAGCATGACCACTGTGCCGAAAGTCTCGGGGTTGTACTCCATGGCAGCTTCCATGTTGGCTTCAATATTTTTCTGCCGGATCTCTTCGGCTATCATTCTTTGAGCTTCAGTATCGAATGGGTCAGAGTTCATCATCCTAAGATTAAAATTTGATAAATTAGTACTCTTTGAAGATTTATTGTTATTATTTTATTAATGTTAATGATATTTTAATGTTGTCATAAGTATGTATTTTTATTTTGGTGTGTAAGGGATTTTATGTTTAGGAAATCAGTGTACTCTGAATATTAATAATTCCAGAGTCCCATCCCAAAAATATAAATATCTCAGATAACACAAGCTTATCTTTTTCATTGTGAACCAAGCTAAGGAAATATATTTTTTACTATATAAAATTATGTTTTGTATACATATGTATATGCTGCATAGTTCCAAGAGTTTGTGGTATCTTTGTTTCTGATACAGCTCATTTTACTGTTCCAACTTAATAAATTGGTAAAAAAAAATTTCGACATTTTTATTAATACATATTTTAAGTAGTTTAGTCACATTATAATTAACGGTAATAAACCGCAAAATGCATTGTTGTGCAAGTGTAATGACGCCATGTAATAGTAATTACTAATGACAGATTATTCTTATGTCTTTATAATTAAAATAGCTGTGTCTGGCATTTTAGAAATGACTATAAATATATTATTGTTTACAATTAGGTTATTAAATAATTACTTACTATATGGCAAAATATGTACATGTATTTTTGATAGTCATTGATTTGACTTTGTTAAAGAGACAATGACTAACAAAACTTTAACAAACTAACAAAACTGAACATTTAATAAGGGAGGGGTGTTAAGGGAATTGAAAGTTAAACGAAAAACATAGTGTCATAAGGTAGGGAAGAAAAGTTAACAGATACTATCATGCCTTTAGCATATTGCAGAGGGACAAGAATTTAGTGGAAAAAAAAATTAAAACAAGAAATGTAAATACATGTGTACTTTACCTTATTCTTTGTTGCTGGCGCTCCGTTCTTGCAGATATTTGTTCTCGAAGCACCGATGCAAATGTATCTGTGCAAAAAATATATTCAAATGTATTAGACAGCAACATATCTGAAATTCAAATTTTGTTATATAGAATGTATGGGGGCTCACCAAGGTTGCCGCTGAGAAGGGCATCCGCTAATCTTGGATTGTTCTGCTTGAGCAATGCGAGTTGGTCTGGATTCGCGAGAAACATCTCACGAATGATACGGGGATCTTCCTCGACTGGTGGATTTCGAGAAGCCATAGAAGTGCTCGCTCCAGTCGGCACTTGGATGTTGCTGAAGTCTAAGTTAGCCAACCCTGATGGCAAAGCTGCAAGGTAGAGGAAATTTTTTGCATTTATTTAAAAAATATTTGAATATCTGATTAATGTCTATGACAGCTTTGTCATCATTTATGATTCTTTTTTATGTTTTCATAGTGACATTGAATTTCATTTAAAAAATGCCAGTTCTTGGCCAGTCCGATATTTATGACAATTTTTCTGACGCGCAATGTCACTGACATAAACACAAGATGACAAAGCAGATTGCGAGTGGACGTGATAACATTGTAAGAGGAAAACATTGTTACCTTGGCTCGAGTCGTTCACGTTGAGGTTCGACGCTGATTGCAGCATATGTAGCAGCACGATGACATCTCCGTCGTGCACGCCATGCTCCTTCAATGATTTCTTATCGTCCAGAAGAGGCTTGCCGTTGAAGTTCAAAGTGATGTCTTTCGCGGGAAATCCTGATTCAATTTCGCAGAACGCCTTGAAATTCTCCAGCTCCAGATCTTCTGAGACGTCCAAGACGAAAATCTCGTCATTGAGAGTGGTCACTGTAATTTTCATTGTGAAATTTTGGTGATATGCCGACTTGGAACGAACAAAGAGCGCGGTTTGTATAGTGTTTATATTTCGGGGATGACAAGCCAAAACATCTTTTTAGATCACCATCACTGTGCTTCGTTGACTTCTGCCTCCTTCAACAAAAACGCAGAAAGTTTTGGCTGGACTGAAAGCAAAACCCTCTCCCTACCTAGCAAAATGTTCGAGCGAGGGAGATAGGTGTTGCCAGTATAAAAAAATACTGATAGTATTGATTTTTCCTGGGACAAAAGATATTAATGTTGTCGTTATTCAGAAATTAGAATCAGACCTCAGAATCAGACAATAAATTAAGCGGTATTATATTACTACGACGGCTACTTAAACCAGGGCGATTTTTCGAGCCATTCCTCTAAGCCAATCCCATCCTCAAGGCATCGATGAAACCGGTCCATTGTTATACCACCATTTTCGGATTGGATTGGCTCATGTATAAACAATAATTTCAAGTCAGTAAGCCATACCAATATTTCTTTTTGTTTTAAACCGCACTTAACCATCTGTTTATTTTTATACAGGGTGACATTTAAAACAACTGCATCCTTTTAAACATAGATTATACCCATGGTTCTGAGCCATTTGAGCCTATTTTTATTTAAATTAAACGTCATCATTTTCACATTTAAAAAACCCTCAATAACTACGTCACACGCTTTATTAAAGACCAATACTACAAAAAGAAATTAAAACTAAACATGTAAATAAATGTCTGAAAAAAAAATATTTTTCTAGTATCAAGATCAAGGAAAGTACCTACAGAGTTGTCGAGATCGCTTAGCTGAATGAATTGTGTCGTTGACCTCTGAATCCGGCCGGGGTGATATGACGTATTTAGGATCGTGGATTTTGATACTTTTATTTTTTTTCTTACTTTCTGAAATATGAACCGATATTTTTCTTTTAACGTTTTTAAATACCCTTTAGATGAGTACACTTAACAGTTAAATTTATGCAGTTGAATTAAAAATCACCCTGTATAATTAACGTTAACGTTTCAAATTTTTAATACATATAATTAAACATATAGTCAAGTCTTGAAGAAACTGAAAGGCCACGCTTAGCTGTATGGCGTAGTGACGGAATTAAGATTTAAATAGTGACAGGTTGCTAGTTAATCACCCATAAGAAGAATCTAAAGATTTTAAACATTCCTTTAGTAGCCGTTTACGACAACCACGACAGAGATAAGGAGTGGTCCTATTCTAAAATATCGGCAACCACACACAAAATAATTATAAATATAATAATTAAATTTAAACATAGTTGTAAATAATCCAATAACTACTATTGAGTAATTCACAATTTTGTAAAAATTTTAAGGGTTTACAAGATCTAATGAGAATTATGAAGAATAAGCATTATTATTCCACATAAAGAATGACGAAGGTATTTCCGATGATAAGACTTCTCACATAATATTATGTGAGAAAATGCGACCTCAAAGTATGTATTCGTTATTCAGAAGTTTTTAAGGTAGTGGAAGGCTATCACTATTTTACTAAATTAGTAGTTTATTTAGTAGTATCCTGGTAACTTTATTCAGTCCGCAGTCCGAGCAGTCAAGTGGTAGTGATAGTGAGTAAACAGGCAACAAGACAGAAACTTGGAGAAAATCGAGAAAAGGATAACGGTTTATTCCTTTGTTATCTTTTCGAGTGGTTACCTTTGTTATGCGAAATGGTTTTGATTTCTATTTTTGAAGACAAAAGTATAGTCTTATTAATGAACTGAAGAGTGACCCAACAATACGCGATGTGTAGTTTTCCTCAGTCATATAAAATTACAATGTGAAATCGACAATTTTGTGGTCGGTGGTGAGTATTTTCTTTACAATTTTTTAGTTAAATTCAACAAAATGCATATCTGTGCTTCTGCACTTTGAGTGGATTGTTTTTTTGCAACAAATTTATTGACGTTTGGTGAAAGTTGCAAGATGCTGGTTTTTGTAAACTTGCGATAAACTAGTTACCCGATAAAATGTATCATGTATATCTTCATGATAATGTATGTATCGTTTGGAGTCATTTGTCACGCTTTCGTGCATGAAGCTACTTACTAGGAAATATGTGTATGCACCATACTTTCCATGTATTTGGTGATACTACCCACATTAAAATAATCATTCTGTTTCCTGTTATTTATGTCCTGAGATACGATAACTGAAGGGTTTCTTAGTTTCAATAAATGTATGCCTAGACTCCTACAGGTAGGTATTTACCTTCAACAAATGTCTGTCACAGAATCCTACAGGTACAGCTAAATACTGAAACATCGTTTATATTAAAGTATTTCTTTATGATTCTTACATACCCTATAAAATGGATGACCAATTCTATTTCTTACTAAATATTAATTACTTGCATTTGTTAAATAAATCTTTGTCAAGTAAAATCATTAAAAGTATAAAAACAAACACACATTTTCCCATTTACAATACTTATCAATATATAATAATAATAAAAACATAACTTCTTTCGCCTACCCCTCCGGGAAAGAGGCGTGATTTTATGTATGTATGTATGCATAATAATAATTATGGATAGTATATATTGCATAATTTTCAGCACAATGTAAATGTAGTTACAAAATCATTTTGAATTTCTAGCTCTTGCCTGTGACTTTATCTGCCCCAAATTTCTGTGTAGATTTAACATATCGGTGTGCTATAAAACTTCAAAGTTTTATAAAAGTCAGTAGTTTCATTCAGTTAGTCATAATTCTATGAATGAGTAAGAAACACACGCACATTGTTACAGACTTTCTTTATTTTTCTCATTTATATTACTTGCTATAATACTTTTGGCTTCTGTTGGTCTTATATATATCTGTACATTGATTTTTTGCCAATATATTCCAAGTACAGACATCACTCAGGTACTATCCATATCCCAACTTATATTTTAAACAAGCTGTTGCCTGCGTAAATTTCGATTTATTCCGCATAAACTTATTTGTAGGCAAACTCATGCCTTGAGTTCATTCAAATGATGATAACTTTTTTTTAGTGAACCGATTTTGATTAAACAAACTTTAAATGATTTTTTGTACATATGTTGACACAGTTGATAACTCTTGAAGAGGTAACAAACACACTTACTTTTGCATTAATAATACTAGTTAAGACTAAGATTTAAAAATGCATTTTTTATCTATATATCATATATGGCACTTATAATTTTCTGACTAAAAGTTATTTTGCAGAACTTTCTTTGGAGGAGAATCTTCTTCATGAACTTCTTCTAACCGATTCCAAGATGTCGTCCACGGGTCAATTAGTACCCCACGTGACGCGAGGCCCTCCAAACACCACAATCAACTTCAACGGGCCACGCATTGAAGGATCTTTTTGCACATCAATTGACTTGAATTATGATCCTGTAATAAGCGTGCTTTGCGCTATGTACGTCGCCTTTGGAATTGTTTACACGCTGTTTGGTAAGTGATATGGAAACATATTTATTTTTAAAATACATAGGATTAAAGGTATTGCTTATTGATGTCAACATAAGTATATTTATGTCTTAGTGGATACGCTTATATATAAGCTACACTATAGGCTTCCAAAGCGTAGGTGTAGAAGTAGCGGCGAAACAAACAACAGTCCAGCATTTTTACTGTTCATTTATAATTTACATGATACAATATGAAATAGGCTTGAAATTGTGTAAAGAAGGCAGTTTGTATGGCACAGTGTGTCATATCAGGTTTTCTTTTCTAAATGTAGGTATCCTTTATGGGGTAGACAGAGCCAACAGTCTCGAAAATACTGATAGATTTTCGAGACTGTCTGACTGACTGTAATTTCGAGAATCATAGAACATGATGGAATTGAGATTTAAATAGTGACTGGTTGTTAGCCCATCCTTTAGTCGCCTTTTACGACATCCATAAGAAAGATACATATGTGTGTCTAAAGCCCGTACGACACAAGAGTAATCAAGAAAATACTTTTGTACTTATACGGCCTCTGTGACGTAGCGATCGTGCGTTCGTTTGTGACATCGAAAGTCCCGGGTTCGAATCCCGGCCAGGGTATGATGGGAACCGAACTTTCCCTGATTGGCTTGGGTCTTGGATGTTTATCTATATATGTTTTTATTATAAAATATAGTATTGTTGAGTTAGTAACTCGTAACACAAATTAAATATATTATTTATTATGTATTTATTACTTTTAGAAGGAATTTGAGTTCATAAAGGATGCTTTTGTTATGCTATTTATTGTGAGCTAATTATTCTTCAATTCAGTTTTTATTTTCACCTTCGGTTTTCGACCTTCACATTCGAAAAGTCTTCATTATCCAGTGAATTAGCTAAGAATCTATAAAAATGAAGGCCAGTATTATTAACTCTAATGTTTCTAAACGCCGCAGGCGTTATACATATTCTGTTTAACTAAACAGCTAATTATAATGTAGACTCCATCATCCACTACATGGTTGGAAAATCGTATGTAATTTTCAGTTTACAGAAACCTAGATCGCGTCTTTATTCTTTACGGGTAGAAAGAGCTAATAGCCTCCCAAAGGCCATACGATTCAGTTGAATAGTTTATTTTTGCATTTTTTGGTACTGTCTATTTTCTTTTGCCATCCATTTTTTGCTCTGGCTTAGGGCACCCCTGTTCCATATAAGGCATGAATGTTACAATAGAAAAAGGAATAGGACCAACCCTCCCTTTACCAAGAATGTCATAAAAAGCAGCTAAGGGATATGCTTATAAACTTGGGATTCTTCTTTTGGGCGATGGGCTACCAACCTGTCGCTAATTAAATCTCGATTCTTCCATTAAGTCAAACAGCTGAATGTGGCCGATCAGATTGTACAAATTTTTTGGCTCTGTCAACCCCGCAAGGGATATAGACGTGATTATATGTATGTAAGTTTATGAAGGAAACTTGTCCATTGTTGCAGGTTACCGTTGTTTCAAAGCCAGTATGTTCCTCACCGGTTTTACGTTTGGATCGGCCATTGTTTATCTTATATGCCAACAGGAGAAACTGATGCCGCCATACGGAAACGTTGGTCAGTATAACATTTTTATTTAACACATTTAAACCGCGACATTGTATCTCGAAATCTCGTTTATTTTTCTTTTCGTACGAAGCGTGGCATGGCACGGGAAACGGAAGAGCGATGAGTATTTTGCCTCTATAAATGTTTTGATCGAATTAAGGTCGTGATGGAAAAAGGTGAGGTCAAGAGTACCCGAAACCGCCGAGCTAGCATGAATACATGTAGTCTCTGCCCATTCCTCCGGGAAAGAGGTGTGATTTTATAAATGTATGTATGATCTCTTGGAACTGGTATCAATTTTGGTTCCACTTGTCCAGGTGTTGCTCTATGCGGTGGACTGTTGTTCGGCCTCATCACCATGCTGATCCAGTACGTGGGCCTCTTCATGACCGGTTTCCACACGGGACTGCTCCTTGCCATCGGAGGCTTGGCCATATACGACCATTTTCTGGAGAACGGACCGGCCGCGGTAAGTATCTTTTGTGTTCGAATGTTGGCAAATAAAACTGCTTTAATGGAAATGTTTAGCCTCTCTGTCTCCGCTGCGTTCTTGGGACGGGTTTTGGGAGACCGTGCTGAGTAGCTTTTGTGTACTATAAACCACCTGCCTATCTCATCATCATCATAAAGCATTACCCGTTGCGTCCCTGCAAACCGTGCTATTGGGAGCAGTTTTTGTATACAGTCGGGGAATGATCCTCGATTTGTGTAGGGAGTAGGTACTTTAGTATGTGGAAGATTTACAGTCTTGATTAATACTATAGGTATTATTTAAATCATATAACTCATCCTGAGTTAGAGTATTGAATTCTCCGAGAGACAGTCACCAGATTTCGTAAACCTAATAAATAAAGTTTTATTCACCATACCATTATGAGTTATGACCGTATATACCATATGACCATAGGCGCTGTCATCCCAGTAACGTTTGGTTTTGTTTCTTCCTCGTCGAGGAAAAGTCAGGGTCAGTCAGGGTGGTCGTGGTCAAGATCCAGTCGGGGTAAGTCGGTTTACAAGGAACGACTCTCGTCTGACTTCCGTGATCAATTTGAAAGGGAGTTGTTGGTTTACTATGTGACATTAATAATGCCTTCAATTACCTCTGATGGTGATCACCAGCACCTATGAAGACTGCCGTTTTATTATTATATCATTTTTTATTCCGAGTATTGCTTTTGTTCTTTGAAAACGTTTTCCTGTAAACTTGATGTGTTCGCTTCTAACGAATCGTTATCGGGCATAAATGGTTACTAGCTGTGTCATGCGGTTATGCCTTCGCGAATCACGTTAATGCTCGGAATTAAGATTGCCCTGTCAATATCACTGGAAAACTTCGATAGGAAGTTAATGGCACTATGTTTTATGGTATATTTCACTAACGCTAAAATAATGCTGTAACTCGGCCTGTCGTACATGCCTTTCTTTTGGCGTTAAACTCGTTTACATGCTCACCACTCTGTAGAGGAGCCCGGAGTCCGCCTTTTCACTGCTAATCCAGAATGATCCTGGATTAGTACTGGGTAAGTCCGACTTTTACACCCGTGTGACCTCCGTGCAAGCTTTGCACGGGATTCTATCTCTCATATCCAATCATGGTAACTGCTGCACTAGATTTATGTGCCTATTTACCTTAGTCGCCTTTTACGACAGCTAAAGGAAATAAATTGTGTGTATTCTAAAGTATCGGAAACCACACGTTACTTGCCATCCCACAGGTTATCGTGACAGCGCACCATATCGATATGATAGTGTTTATTTAAATTAATAAAGTTAATTTCACAAATTAATGTGCGTAAGCGCAGATGTGTACTGCGCGTGAAGCAAGCGCCTGTTTGTGTTATGTGTTTGCTCATTCATTCGTTTGCCCCCCTTTTTAAAACTATTACAACAGTATTAGGCAACGTTTACCCGACCGAATCACGGTGTTTTTTACTAGCGTGCTGTTTTTAATCATTTTAAAAGGCATATAATTTAATAAGTCTGGCTTACCGGGTGACTTTTTAAGGGTATTAAAATTTCGCTGAGAAACTTGAGTTTATGAAAATTTTAAGAACTATTCCAAAGAAATTTAAAGCTAATCCTCGAAAACATATTTAACATTCTAGTGATTAGCTGATTGTATTTGAAATTGAATTTTTAAGTTGTTATTTGATTATTTTGCTTCGAAGTTTTTGTGTGTCACGTATTGAACATATTACATAAACTTGTAAGCTGCTTAAAGTTTTGACATTTCTGTTTTTAATTCAATAAATCATTTGATCAAAGTCCCTTGAAAGTGTTTGTTTTGTAAGACAAAATTATTCGTTGTAGGCAGTAGTCCTTCACACCTACGCTTGTAACGCATAATTGGGGTTATAATTAAGAGTTGGTGTATAATTAAATTGTTTCTATTACTTGATTTGTTCTTTTAATTCACCTGGGTCTTGGTATTTTTTTATAGTAAACCAGCTTGCGGCTTTGCCGGCGTATCTCAATGATTCATTTGATAATTCGATCCTATGCACTTTTCACTACTGCTTACTAATTTTTATCACATCTATATCCTTTGCGAGGAAGACAGGATTGATCCTGTCTTGAAAAGAGTGAAAGGCCAAGATTTTTCTGAAATTTCCAGACACTAAAGGGCTGGTATACCTTATTTCTGCTGTGGTATATATATTAAATATACGGGACACATTTTCTTTATATGTATACACAAATTTTGTACCATTTGTACAGTCAACCGCAAGTTACCCTACGTGGAATTCTATGACGTTATATGTAAAATTCGTAGTGGATTTCGGTAATTTGATATGTTGTTGCCTGTTCACAAGTAACAAGAGTCCCATAATATAAGGAAAATTACATTCGGGACGGCGTAATCTGCGTGATTTGTCTTTATTTATACATTGACATATATATCTTCTGAACCAGTGGATTGAAATTAATGAGCTTGTTAGTGATCCGCGGAAACTATGCTTCTGTATATAATTATGTCACAATGACCTAATATGGAGTAGCTAGTTAATTAATATGTATTATAGACCGTCCTGTTTGTGATTTTGTTATCAAATATTGAATGGATCAAGTTCGTCATATCATATTAATTACGATTAGCCATTGTTTGGACATTCTAGTGCAGCATTATCTAATATGGTTTAGGTAATCATGTAAAGGTTGTGGAGAGAGTTGATTCGTATAAAAACCTGACTTACTCAATCCAGGAACATGTTCAAATGGGGCTGACCCGGTGAGGATGTAACGGTTTTGTTAAGTTAATATTTTGTGATGTGATAGCTGTAACGCTCAATAATGTTTTTAAACAAATAAAAAAAACCTTTTTGTAACCTTTTTGTGATCTTTAGAGTCCTTGAGTCCTGTTTTATTTTCAAATATTATTTAACTAACGCCCGCCGTGTTATTTGATGCCTATGAACACTTTTCGTTTTACGCGAGCGTAGCAGCGGTTGTAGTCTAGTGTAGTAGCGACAAAATTTTATTAAAAATAACTCGAACATTCGGAATACGAGACCAAGAATCTAGGTATGGCTCAGGTTAATCTTCTTGAAGCATTAAAAACTAAGTTATTTTCATTTCAATCTTATAAGAATAGTTGTGGAAATATTCCAGGGCTTAACTCGCTATTATGAGACCAGGGAGATATTTAAATTTGCATTTCAAGTAGGTACGAAAGGGGATTTTTCTAGAATAGACTAGGGCATAGCAAATGGTGTTTTCCGCGCGAACGGAAAGCGGGGCCAATTTAGCTCGCAGCGGAAATCAGAAACGCGATGAAGTTTTACGCAGAAATAAAATAAAACGAATGCAGTTCAGGTGACGACGGAGTTTATTGAAAAAAATCAGTGAAGTCGATTTGAAAATCTTATATTATGCGGATAAAGTTCGATAATAAGAAGAGTCTAGACTCGTGGTTATATCTACTATGTTCGGTGAGAAGTTTGAAGGTTGAAGTTAGATACTATTTGTAGTTAATACTTGGGTGATAGGAACAAACAATGCAGATTTTTTTTTGCCTTATAAGAACATACATACATATAATCACGTATATATCCTTTTCGAGGTAGACAGAGCCAACATTCTTGAAAAGATCGATATGCTATGTTCAACTGTTTCATAAGTATATACCGTTTATTACGTGTGTATAAGTTTTGTGCCGGCTGATTGTTCCTCTTCCCGCGCGCATTAATAAAGTCAACCAAGGGACAGGCTAACAAACATGCGATTCTTTTATAGGATGGGCTAGCAACCTGACTTTCCATAGTTATCTGCGTCTTCAATTTAAAGTTGGCGAGGTTGACTTTACTGCAATAATCAATTTGAGGCTAGCTCAGTTTGGGTTATTATGGAATCAATTTAGTTTTAACAATAATTAATTATTGTAGCCGATGATTTGCTCTTTGTTCCCAAAATCCTCGAATGACGCAGTGGTATTGGAAATTAGTCGAAAATGTGATGTCACTTCATATCCGTGAATCACTATTATTCGATAAAAACATATTATGTAAATCAAAGTATGAGTTGATGGATATCTAATGAACGCACTGAGCAGGATAAATAATTTGTAGACATTGGCGCGATGTTATTTGCTCTGTGGTGTTGATAAGCCCATAATGACACAATTTTAGTAAAACCACACCCCCTTTGAATGCTAAGTAATTATTTTCGTTCCACCAGAGACTTATTGACCTTTAGGAGTTAGTAATGTAGGTTCCCTTGCACATAGTTAAGGTCAGACGGGAATCAATAACCGTGTAATAATAACCTGACTTATGACCACGTTGACCACTAACCAGAAGCAAGCTAATGGATCGGGGTCATAAACTTGACTGCTTTTGGGTATGCGCTTTACTAGCTGCGGCCCGTAACTTAGCTACCGTGAGAATTTCCAGGTGAAAAGTACCTACCCTGTATGTTAATCCACTCGTGTACAAATTAACATCAAAATATTTCTAGTAGGTTTTGCGTGAAAAATACACATTTATACATGTACCTACATTCAGAAAGAGTAATTGGAACATGGTACAATTCCAACCTTTGCCTCCCACTGCATCGCGCTTTTTTACTCAAGCACCATAACAGCCACATACGCTCTTACACACGTGAATTTTTACGTGGTATTTATACTAGTGAAGATTCAACAAACACTGCTATCTAGTATAGACAAATACGATTCTCTTGTACATTTATGTATGTTATGTAGGTGATAGTAATTGAACGTGCGTATGGGATGCACTGGACCAGCAATGCGTTCTAACAATATAATGGTGGCCTCAATTGTTCGCGTCTACGTGTGCCAGTTACACGTTATGTATGTGCACGTCTATTGTTGGTTTAATAATCTGATAGCAGTAGTATTGTCCTTTAATAAAACAAACGCCAGGTTGGCCAGTTGGTACACAAACAAGCTTTTGAATTGAAACGAAATGGTATAACTTTATTTTAACTTTATTAGGTTAAAAGTTTAACCAAAACTTGCCAATATATACATGCGGAACCGAGCGGGTCGGTGTAGGAACAGCCTTACCTAGGAGGCGGTTTATATCAGACTCACAAAATTTATACAACTTGTGAGTCTGATATACCTACTGCCCTGCCCTGCCTTTACCTGAGATTACCTGATGACGGCCACCGAAGAGACTGTAAATTGGCACACTATAGTGGGAAAATTCGATTATCGTTGGAAATATGACGACTCGATAAGAAGACCCCCATATGTTATAGGTAAAATTATGTACCGGGCGGCACTGCATTGTTTACAGTCATAGCCCAATAGTCACAACTTTCAAAGGCCACGTTTAGCCGCATCGGTTTGTGATACTATGGTTTTTCAGGGAATGACAGGATGCTCACAACTTATTATCGCCTAAAAGAAAGATCTTTGTAGCATAGATTTAATATAAAGTTCGGTAGTACATTGCTTATTTAGAAATCCAAGCGGGCCAGTCCCTTGACCGACTTGAACTGTCCAGTAAGGAAAGCTAACAATCTATTATTATTTTTATACAAGGCGCTATTGCCATGGCGTCTGTTATATTTCAACTTATATTATTTGACCTTCACGAGAATTGTAACTGTGTTATTTAGTTAATAAAGCCTATATTATTTCCGACTCTGTTACGTCATATAACTAGTTACAAAGAGTTAATAACATCGTCACGGTAAATATTATACCAGAGCGGTCGGTGGTCGAATAGGTAAGGTGCTCGGTTAAAATGCGTGATGCGCAGAAAGGCACAGATACGAATCCCACCTCGGCCATGTACCAATGGCTATTTTTGAAGTTATGTACTACTCTGTCAAGAAAGTAGCAGGAAAAGATCAATAATACACAAACTGTTTGTTATTCATCCAAATTTATTTTATCACCTTCAAAATATGCTCCTTTCGAAACGATACACTTACGCCAACGAATAATCCAATCATCAAAACATTTTTTAAACGCTGTTTCCGGAATTGAGGTCAGTTCTCGCCGCGAATTCTCTTTTATGTCTTCTACCGATTGAAAACGGGTGCCACGAAGTGGTAATTTGAGTTTAGGAAAAAGAAAAAAGTCGGCTGGAGCCATATCTGGTGAATATGGTGGTTGCTCGATGGTATTTGTTGAGTGTTTGGTTAAAAATTCGTTCACAATGATGGCCTTGTGCGAAGGTGCATTATCATGGTGCAAAATCCAAGAATTTTCTTTCCACAAATCTGGCCTTTTTCGTCGGATTTGCTCTCTTAAACGCCGCATAACACTCAAATAATATTCCTTATTTACCGTTTGACCTTCCGGCAAGAATTCCGAGTGCACAACACCGCGATAGTCAAAGAAAACAGTCAACATGACTTTGACTTTTGAACGTCTTTGGCGTGGTTTTTTCGGTTTCGGTTCAGTTGGAAGGCGCCACTCCGAAGCTTGTTGACTAGTTTGCATGTCAAACTCGTAAACCCACGTCTCGTCACCAGTAACAATGCGTTTCATGAATGTTGGGTCGGAATTGACTCGTTCTAGCATGTCCTCAGCGAATCTCATGCGATTGAGTTTTTGAAAAAAATTCAGGTCTTTTGGGACTAGCCGAGCGGCAACATGTTTCATACCCAAATTATTAGTTAAAATGGTACGGATCGACTCGTGAGATACAGAAAGTTCGGTGGCTATCTCTCTCAAAGTTGAATGAGGATTTTCAGTCACTATTTCCTTCACTTTTGCGATGTTAACTTCAGTTGCAGACGTTGATGGCCTACCAGAGCGAGGCAAATCTTCCATCACATCTCGACCGCTTTTGAAAGCTTTGTACCACTCATAAGCACGAGTTTTTGATAAAGTTGATTCACCGTAAGCCTTCTGTAACATTTTCAGTGACTCCGAACACGATATTCCATTGGCAATGCAAAATTTAAGACAAACTCTTTGTTCGATGTTTTTATCCATTATGAAATTAGCAATACACACTAGATATGATATAACTAAAAATAGCACTGTATTTAATGTAAACAACAGATGCAACTCAAACTCCGCGCCAAAATGGAAAACAGTTGTGCCAATCTAACAACAACAAAAAAAACAAAAATTTGAATTTGGAACCATAAATAAATAATCCATTCCCGATACTTTTCTGACTGAATGTACATTAGTTTGAATAATAACCTAATAATATTAAATATTTTTTTTTATACATATTATAGAAAAGTAATGAAATATTTAAACGTATTTTGTTCTTAGGGATTATGAAAAGCTATTTTTTGTGTACATTTATCGTACAAATCACAAATAATGAATTAGCCTTAAAGTAAGTCCGAGGTATGAGTTATGAGATACTTACATAACGTCTTTACAAATTTCAATATGTACCTATATGTTTGGATAAATTTATATGTTAAGTGGTTTAGCTGAGAATGTACCTATCAAACTATTAGTTCCATATTTAATGTTAATATTGATAAATACGTACATAAACATCAACAAACGTCTGTTTCGCGATAGAACGCGGGACCTGTGGTTAAGAAGCAAGAACAAGCTGTCAACCAACTATCATTAGGAAGCAGACTCTGTTTGTTTTTTTTTCTACTTTATTTGTTTGGCGAAGCGAATAAATTTGACATCTCTTAAATGTGTGATGCGCGAAAGCGATGGCCGTGCATTCCAATAATTATTCGGACGAACAAACACGATGAATAATTTATAGACCTCAGAGTAACTAATGTGTGCAGAGCTGCTCGCATTTTGCATACGCCGCACATGCGACCGATAATATGGTATGGGATCTTTGATGTGATTTTTTGTTTAGTTAGTATAGATAAAGTTAAGAGAGAGTTTCATAGATAACGGATACCTGGTTTCCTCAAGACACATGAGGATGTAACCAGAAGTAGCAACAAAAGGATAATTCTCGAGTAAAATTTTATCGGTATAGAATAAAAGAAATCAGACTTACTGGGTTCCCTGAGAGAGAGAGGAAGTCCTAAGATGCACTAGTGTGACATCAAATAAAAATGTCTTGAAAGGAAATGGAAGAGACTTCCCGGCAGTGAGACGAATGAACAGGGGACCATTATGCCTCATTTATATATTTATAGCTTAACCCTAATACGGCGTATGCTCAAGACTGCTGATGGTGAACCTAAATAATTATTTGCAAAATTTTCGCGCGCGCTTTTCTACAATGAAGGCTATCTTAATTCTATTCTTCGGACATACTCGACTGTTTTATATGTATTGTGTTCCATGTAGATTAGTATAGATTAGATTGCTTTCGACAGACGTGCAATGCGAATGATTATTACTTTCCTCATATTAAGCATTTCAGCTTGTGAAATTATACTTTAATTTTATCTTGTGAGATTTGAACCCGGCACCCTTGGGGTTTTTTATAAGCCAGAATCTTAGAATACTCGTCCGCCAACGCTTTTTTTATTCCCCCTCCTAGCGTTGATACTGGTTGTAACCAGGATGTATCCTCGCGTCTTTGAAGAGGAGACTGGGGTGGACCTTATGATCATGATCTCGGATTGAGGTTTTTACAAGAAGCAATTCCCATCTGACCTCCGCAACCTTAGCACGGGTATAACACATACACTTCTTATTTCGGTTGGGCATATCAAGAACAGACTCCGGCAACCTATTATAAAATCGTATACATAAAATCACGCCTCTTTCCCGGAGGGGTAGGCAGAGACTACCTCTTTCCACTTGCCACGCATCCCTGCATACTCGGCGGTTTCGGGTACTTTTGACCTGACCCTTTACCAGGACGTCCTTAATTTGATCAAGATATGTTCGTCTAGGTCTTCCCACCCCGACCTTTCCCTCCACACTCTCCATGTATATCTGCTTAGTCAACCTGTTTTCATTCATCCTCTCCACATGACCGAACCATCTCAACATACCCTTTTCTATTCCTGTAACTACATCTTCTTTCACATCACAACATTCCCTTATCACCTTTAATGTACAAAAGTAACAAATTATGTTAGTAAATGTATGACCACACTATCCTCGTGTTGGTCCTGCAAAGTTAATGAGGTAAATAAGTAAGTAGGTCACACGACCTGGATGAAGAGAAGTCGTCACACGTCTTATTCAGACTATAGTCTGCTAACGATATCACTTCACTTATTTATGTGGATTTACTTTGTAGTAGCTTTTACTTTGATGAGAAAATATTTTTGTTCCATACTGATCTGGAAGCGGAAAATAAGCTAATATAAATACAAAGATTTTCCATGATTTTTCGAATATAAAATGAGCTACAAACCTGTCATTATCTGTGAATCTTTATTTAATATGCCATGCAGTTGAATTGAGCATTCTTATTTTAAGACATTTCGCTCTGTCTACGCCGTGAGGGATAAAGTCGTGATTATATGTGTGTAATTTATATCGTTATAGTATTTGAAGCTTTAGCGAATTTGGTTTATTATTGTCTTGTTGTTTTTTTTGTACTAAGTTTTTTGTATAGTTTTGTTTATGTATTTCGATCCTTTGTATTATGCCGGACACTTTACGCCCACGTGTGGACAATCGCAGCGTATTAAAACAAGATTACTGGGTCCGATGACCTCTCCATAAAGTGGCGGTTAAACTTACTGGTTAAGGAAGAAGTTTCAGATTGTGTCCACTCTTTATCCTGTAGTTGATTTCATGCATCAAAACTTATATTT
This sequence comes from Amyelois transitella, assembly GCF_032362555.1. Taxonomy (NCBI): domain Eukaryota; kingdom Metazoa; phylum Arthropoda; class Insecta; order Lepidoptera; family Pyralidae; genus Amyelois; species Amyelois transitella. The sequence continues at coordinate 2,436,434 of NC_083535.1, read as the reverse complement.
AGGGGTTTGTACCGTGGTACAAAAAAGTGTGTGCAGGGCCAGGTGCTTCCCGCGTTATAAGGAAAGCTTTGTTATTTTTCATTAAGGGCGATGGCTAGCAATTGTCACTATCTGTAAAACAACACACTTTCTTGTCTTGCGACAATAAGCTCTGCCTACCTCGTAAATGATTAATATGTGTGTCTTATACCATTGAGTTGATCCAAAATACGCTCGATATAGTTCAGGTTGCATCACAACGATGCAACTATCGATTGCGGAACCTCTATCATCAAACATTTATCGACGCAGTACGAGTCTATTTTGGTCTCATACATTATTGTACGTACGTAATTTCAGATCATTTTGTAAGTAGCTGTATTGTGTATGTGTTCCATGCTGGGCTGGTAGCGAACATATACTATGTGCCAGCTAATTCTTCTTGAAGTTTCTCTAAGTCCATCAAAGCAAAAGCATTTATATATTAGGCATACTTTTTCGGCGATGAGCTAGCAAACGTGGCTTTGAAATTCTATGCCAACCAGAGCTGGTTAGTCGTAGCTTAGTTTTATGACTTTGCTCTGTCTATCCCAAATGGGATAAAGACGTATTATGTACCACTGTGTATGTTCCCTTGCGCTATTATGTTTAACCGAGCATTAGTGAAGACCGCTGCCCTTAACGTCACGCGGTAACATTCTAAGTGATTTTAGCCCTTTAAGAACAAGACCTCTCCATCTCAACGGCGTGGATGTCGTAAAAGGTGACACAAGGAATTATCTCTTACCACCATGATCTAACGGCTGCTGGCAAGCGGAGATATTACCTGATACTTCCCCACTCCCAGATTATGGTTATAGGAGTACCAGGTTTCTGCTCTTCGAGGAAAGGAAGCGAATGAGTCAAACGCAGCATGATTTTTAGTTTTACATGATATGAATTTTATTTCCGATTGAGCCTGTGTATTTTTAGCTTGCGGTATGATGAAAAAAAAAAACATTGAAGCTTTGCAAATGGATTACGTAAAAAAGAATGTTATTCGTATTTTTCTCTTGCATTTGCGATTTTTCGCTGCGCTGCGCTAACTTTATTTTTTTTATCAATATTTGTGTTTTAATTGGAAGCCTATTTCAGTGGATGAAATATTTATTTAATAGCTCAGGAAAAATAATATGACGATTTTATTTCAGTATTTTATTTCAGTGTGTACTGTTGAATAAATAGAAAAGCACATTTTTTGCCTCTTTCTAACATGCATACATAAAATCACGCCTGTATGTATGTATGTATGTTATAAAGAGGCAAAAAATGTGTTGAATAAATAGAAAAGCACATTTTTTGCCTCTTTATAACTGTGTTAATATAAATAATAGTATAATTAATATTGCATAAGGATGTTAAGAATTGGTTTTTTTATATTTTTATGCACCTTGCATATTTAATTAGCTATATTCTTAACCGGTAAAGCATATTTATTAATCAAATGAATCTACTAACCAACCGAACGTGGCGGCAAATAGTATTTTATAGTTCATTGACGATTGTATTGGTGAGATTTTTAAGGAAGTCAAGATAATCCTACTACTATTATAAAGGCGAAAGTTTGTATGGATGTATGGATGTTTGTTACTCTTTCACGCAAAAACTACTGAACCGATTACCATGAAATTTGGTATGTAGGTAGCTGAAGACCCAGAATAACACATAGGCTACTTTTTATCCCAGAGTTCCCGCGGGATTGATAGGGTTTCCATGCGGACGAAGTCGCGGGCGGCCTCTAGTTGTATTAATAAAAAAAAACAATATTGTTTCAGTATTGGCTGTTCGTTGTTGTGTTGCTCGGGTCTGGAATCTTCTTTGCCGTGATAAACCTCTACTGGAAGAAAGGTGAGCACGCTTATCAGTAGATAACTCATTTGACAATCTTATCTCTTGTTGCAATGAAAGTTGTGTCATTGTACTTAGTAATATTTGTTTACAAGCTCTCGCACACGACTGCCTCTCTTTTCGCGCAGAGTGTAAATGTCAATTAAGACTTGTAAACTAAGAATCTTACCTATAATCTCTTTGAAGACTGGATAGCATCCTGTCACTTATTTGCATCTCAGCCGTACAGCTAATCGAGCCTTATTAGGTTTGTTACGTACTAGTGTTACTTACTAGTATGTAAGAAAAAAAAAACGCGACGCCGTTTTTATCGCGCGATAAACTATCGCTGTTTCATACATACATACATATGGTCACGTCTATATCCCTTGCGGGGTAGAGAGAGCCAACAGACTTGAAAAGACTGAATGGCCACGTTCAGCTATTTGGCTTAATAATAGAATTGAGATTCAAATAGAGACAGGTTGCTAACCCAACGCCTAACTAAGAATCCCAAGTTTGTAAGCCTATCCCTTAGTCGCCTTTTACGACATCAATTAAGATATTCCTCGAAGAATATCGTAAATTTTGGCCGAAGAATCAGTCACTTATGTCCTTTTTTTATACAATACTAGTTTTTACTTGCAACTCCGCCTGTGTAAAGCAACATCTCGTGGTAATGTTTTAAACTCTTAATGCCTCCATGTATGTACCTCCTAAGGAACATACTTATTAAATTTCAGTTCCCAAGTAGTTTCGGCCGCTGTGTCACAGTCAGTCACAAAAGAGTTTTATAAATATTAATTGATGGATAATGAACTGATAAATAGATTTTCTTTTCAGTACTGACGATATTTGGCACGAGCGTGTATGGCGGCGCGGTCATAGCAACATCGTTGGACTACTTCTTTGAAAGGATGATGATGCTCAAATGGGTAAGCATTTTAGTCTATTGTGAAAAGCGTGCCGTGTGGTTCCCGGCACCAATACAAAATAGGACCACTCCAGCTCTTTCCCATGGATGTCGTAAAAGGCGACTAAGGGATAGGCTTACAAACTTGGGATTCTTAGTTAGGCGATGGGCTAGCAACCTGTCACTGTTGAGAAGATCAGATGGGAATCGCTTCGTGTTAAACCTGACTTACCTAATCTCGTTTGTTTGTCGTGTGGTGGTAGGTTCACTCCGAACAGCGTAGTATGCAACTGGAACTAAGGTCAGAAGAATAACGATGAAACAGAATTAGGTATTCTCAGAATACATACGTAAAATCATCTCTTACGAGGTAGACAAAGCCGGCAGTTGGCGAGGACTGAAAGGACTCGTTCACCTGCATGGTTTAACGAGGGGGTTGAGATTCAAATAGTGACAGGTTGCTAGCCCATGGCCTTAATATAATGGCATAGCCCGTGGTATATAAAATGAGAATCCCAAGTTAATTAGCCAACCTATCTATATATATGGAGTGCTCCTTTTCTAAAGCCTCGAGAAACCTATTCTGCTAATGAGAACACATATTATCTTTAAGCTAGTTATAAGTATTTCTTAAGCTAGCTAACAATGTGAGCATAGCGGTTAAAACGGTGTTATTGAATTTTCGGTAGCAAGTGAAAAGGCAACATAACTTTCGCGTTTATAATGCAACAGTACATTGAACGAATTGTGTGAATTAAACTTTTTGTTGAGCAGTACGATTGTTTAACTAGTGTTTCTATTGTTGGGAGATCTCGCTGAGAGATATCACAACAAAAACCAGTGCCCATTACGTAATATTGTTTTTCTACAATTAGTCATGTAGCACAGAATAATTTCTAGCAATATCGTAGCTGAATAAATGAAAATAAACGTTAATACATAGAAATAATGGCGTTTACATACTTTGAAGCGAAGAAAATTATTTGGGTCAGTGGTAGGTCCACTTGGTTTTGATATACATTTTCTACATATAACTTGATTTTTCACTACGTTGGTAGGGACGGGCCTAGACGAATATTCTTTGATCTAATAAACGTCTTTAAAGGTCTGATAATATAAGAATACTAAAAAATTACGAGGTTGTACGAGATCTGTTTTAAGCTCTGCCTACCCAAATCCGGCAAAACAGCGATCGTTATGTATTAAAGTATCGCCACGCTAATTATTTTTAACTCCATAGTCGTTAATTACCTACATATAAAGAGACATATTTTGCTGATATCGAAATCGCAAAAGCACTGAGGATTGGAGTATATATACAACCTCCGATTCACCATTATCATAATTGCGGTTCCCTAATCACACCCGGCCTGGCAGAAGATCTTTCCTTTTGTTTCTGCTAATAAAAGACAAAATAATTTAAAAAACAAATATCGTTTCTTTCAGTTGCTAGACAGAGCACGACTAGAGCCCGCAGTGGCGCCCCCGTGTAAATTCTCATGGCTAACTCTTGCCGCGTGGCCGGCCGCCGCCATTGTGGGGCTCACTGCGCAGTGCGCCTTGACCGCGTCGGGCATATACCACGAACAGAGTAAGTACATACTCCATCTACATACATCGAAGGATTTTTATTTACAAAAAAAAAATCTGTAGGTCTTGAGATTTAGGTGACTCGGTGCATCGCTACGCAAAGGGTAACGTGTATTACATAGATTTTAAACAGCTTGAGGTAGCCCTAAAGTTAGTAAAACATCTCTATCTGTCATTGGGGTAGGTAGTTACCAGTCCGCTATATCTAGAGACCGGATAGAGCCGTTAGTTCGGACTAAAATTTGGGTTAAAGGAGGCGAGCACCATGCACTGTTAGAATTTTTTGATATACGCTCTTATATATTATATCTTTATAAATTTTTTTATCTCGCAGTGTTTTGACCGCGTACGGCATATACCATGAATTAAGGCAGTTGCAAATGCTTTGTTTTACTCAAAATACTCGTAAACTCGTAAAATTGTTTATATTAAACTTTTACACAAAGTTATAACATACATTAAGTAGGTACCGCGACAAGACAACAACACGAACTTAATATACCAACTGTCAAAAAAAGTATTGCCAACCTTTCTCTTTCTTTTTTTTAAGCATAGACATTGCATATACTTTAACAGTTATGTTCAGTCAATATAATTTGTTTTCAAAGGTATAAGCGCACAAAAACGCCGCCTGAAGGCCCAACAGTCGCGGCCGATCACCCGCGAACAGAGGGCCGAGATGAAGCAACGCAAGTACCGGTATTTGTACCAAGTGCGTACTGCGCACGGGGACGTTATTTCACAGGTACGCACGTACTTGATTATGTAACGATACATTGTAAAATGTACCCCTTATAAAAGCGCTGCTGTCCTGGCGAAACATAAGGTTAAAGTACCCTGAACCGACGAGCTAACATAAAGGGAGTTAATGTGGACGAAGCGAAAGATGTATAAAATTCTCAAACCAAATCAAGTCCTGGACTGGTTAAAAGGAAACTACATCCAGCGTATATACATTTTAATTTAATTCACAACCTTTAACTGTCTCACTGCTGGTATATTCTTCTTTTAGGTGATGGGCTAAGAACCTATCGCTATCTCAGTATCTCAATTCCATCATTAACCTATCGAACGTCGTGGGCTCTGAGTCTTCTTTCTATTAGCTCGACTATAAAGACGTAATATTTGTATATTTCAATTTTTTATTTATTTATTTACAGTCATACGTACAAGCGCTACAGAAGAAAGCCCAATGCGGCAACTGGAGCGGCAGCGGCGGCGGCGAGTGTAGCACATTGCAGAGCGACTCCACACACCTCACAGTGCTGGCCGGCTCGGAACACGCCCCGCCCACAGACTCCGACGACGATCTCAACCAAATCCGAGCGGCTCATTAGCGGGTGAGTATGTTGTACGGTGCACAGTGCGGCAACGTACGTGTTATAAGGCCCAGAGCGGCAACAGATGTCATTAAATAAGGCCCAGTGTAAAGAAGTATGCATAGTGCAGCTGAGAACGTAAATACTGATGCTTGTTATAAAAAAAATTGTCAAGATCAATCCCCTTTAATCATATCGGAAAGTCACCATCGAAAAGACAGGGCCCAAGGATGAATGATATTTTTGGAACGTATATAAATACAATATCGTAAATAATACCCGATAAATAATGAAATATTTAGCGGGCCTTAATACCTATTTTACCAATTGTCATTTCTTTTCAGGTTGGTATTATGAATGAAGTATTTGGAGGTGAGATTTATTTTAAATTCTTTGTATATCCAGTATTATTGTAAGAGAATCCACTCATTATTCCATATTATTATAGTGGTTATCATATACCTAATTAATCATATTTAATGTGAATAATTTGTATTCAATTTTAATTATTACTTGTGACTTTGTGTGTGGAGTTCAAGGCCTATGTATGATTTATTTATCAGAATTATAATTAAGATAGGTCTTTTAATCGACGTTTTAATGAAGTGACTAAGATTTTCGATGAATTTATATTAAATATTAAAAACTGCCACAGATTTTGACTTCGCTTCTTCGTCGTCCGATGTTTTTAAGATAAGTTTTCAAACGCCTTGCTAAGTAACGTGTTTTTAAAATTTTAAAAGCGATAAGTATCTTAAAAGTTTATTCAATACTTTATTACTTTTTATCACATAAGTTTCATTTTTCAGTAGCTATATAGACGATTGCCTTATGAAAGTAATAATTTGATAATCCGTTATAAGACTTGCCCACGATATCACTGCCATATTGACTTTTACTGTTGGTTTTGTAAAAATATTAAAAGGTCTTGAACTCCTTTCAATAATAAATGGTTGTGTTGTTGTTTCTGATTGCTTTAAATATGTATTCAAAGATTGAATGATTCTTTTGTAATATTTTAATTGTGTGTTTAATTGTGAATTAACTTGGAACCTACCTATCCGTTTGTGAAATGGTAAGAACGTAATGACTATTTGGAATGAGGACTCCTTGTTATAATTTTTTTTAATGTCCGGTAATAATTAGTAATTTCATTGACAATATTTATCTGCTGTATTCTTCTTAAAACGGTTAAATAAAGCCTAATGATTTGTCATTTTAATACAAACAAATAGATAGGTTCTGAGTCCTTGTAATACATTGTTATTTATTTATTTAGCTTTTCGTACAAACGCAAATCGATTAGAATTAGAGTATCGATTAAAATTCTGAATTTGATGCATGTTATTGTTAGGATCCTTGAATGAGCCTTCGTAAATGCTGGTTAGACTTTTTATCCCTAATATTATTTTTATTGACGGTGTCAGAACTTCTTTCACGAAATGATGAGGTTAAATTTTATAGAATATAGGTTGAAGCTGACTTATACGGCCCCACTCCCACAGATCGCCGTGGATAATAAGGCCCGGATTTATAATACTAAATCAAAATAGAAAAAGTGACTAAAACACACATTTCAATAAATATGTACCTTTATAGATGCCTATGACTGCCAAAATAAACGAATTATGAAAATTATTTTCCATATGGGCATGTGTCGTATAAGTGAGCCAGGACCCAGGACCTATTAAGGCCAAATAGTATTTGCGGTTTCCCCTCGAAGTCTCATTTTAGTGGTTCATAGATTAAAGTAGTTGTGTCTTAACATTTTCTTGCCAAATTCCGTGCGCCGATGATATCGGAACGCTTTTCCTGTCCATTTTTAGACGACCATTTTATGAAAATTTGTTCTCATGTGACTCTTTAAAAGAGTAGGGTACGACGTTGGAATATATTATTTAGAGGTTCAACCGTACGCGTTTGTTGACTTTATTTCGCACTGATTTATAAATGCTAAGCATTCTTGTTTTAAATATAATGTTTAATTTTTTATTTACTATGTAAATGGCCAGTTGAGAGCTTGGTGTGTTTGCTCATTAGGTGTCGCTCATTTGTGAAAAATATATTTTTTTTTTGTTTTATGTGATTCAGCCATAGCACTCAAGTGGCCATACCGTTCTATTCAACGTGTGATAAGTTAATTTATTTGGCCAAAGTTTATTTTAGTTGTTACAGCGCTAAGTGCACAAAAATGTTTTCTTTTTCTTAAATGTTTATATTGGGAGCTTTTTAATGTAACTAAGTATAATGTATATGAAATATATGATGATAAGTTATTCCGCGACGTAGTGAATACTAGAAATGTGAAGTGATCTTAGATTATGTATTGTAGGCGAGTGCGATTAGGCAGCACGTCTGAGTTAGACTTTTCGATTAGTCGACTATAAAAAGGGGGTGAACTGGTTTGTTTCTTTTCAAAGATTAAAAAAAGATCGCATTGATAAGTGTTTAGTGCGAGTGGACTTTGTTATAAAGACGTTTGGAGTAACTATCGGTACAGTTTAGTGTTTCAACTAAACTAAGAAGTTTAAGATGTATATGTTTATTTATAAGTAAAAATAAATTTTTTTACTCGCACTGAACACTAATCAAACTAGCTTACCCGGCTGAACGCGACGAGTGAGACTAAGCTATGTCGAACGGTTTTAATTAGATATGAAGCGATAATTGTTGTTGGTTTAGAGCGACGATAAATTTAGAATAGTGATCCAGGTGTAATTCTTAAATAGGTGGTGTTGCTAGGGACATATACATTCCTTAATCAATATTGACATGGCGCTCTTAGCCTTAACTCGATGATCATATATTCTGTGATGAATAATAAAAAAATAGACGATTTTTTGGTCGACATAAAAAAAAACAAATATTTTCACTTCACTGCCTATAGTGTCTGTAAATGTGCGAATTATGTAAGATGTATATATTATGTATTTTGATATAAGCGAAACCGCGTAGTTTAAATAGTATGGCCACGTTTAGCGGTACATTATATATATATATGTATAATAAAAATCTGTATTTTTCTCTATGTTTAAGTATTCACATGATAGCTCAATTTCTAGTCTTATTTAATTTTTGATATATTCAAAATAAGTAAAACTGCAATAACTTGCTTTAATTTTTTTTAAATTAATATCTGGTTTTATTGTTATCAATTTTAGTAAAGCATCAGTTTTTTTTTCTTTTATTATCAAATTTTAAATTTTGATTGTTTTAATAGTCAAACAAATCCAGTATGGCAATACAAATAAAAATAAATGGGATGTGAAAGTCAAATGTCAATTAAAATCTTATTGTTACATTGTTACGGTGTAAAGCCGCCATTATGCTTATTATTTGTATAATTAAATTAATTGGTTAAAATAAATTATTGTTTTGCGAAGCGTAATAGTATCGAACGTGGATAAAATTTAAATTAATTTGAACTAAAAAGATAGGTTTTCGTGTAAGAATTGATTTAAGTCAGTCTCGTTAAGTTTTTTGTAGGTACCCTATTATATTTTGACCAGTGGAGAACGCCACAGACTATTATATTGTTCGATAAATTCATTTCTAGTGGTCGCCACAGAGTTATAAAAGAGTTCGCATGTATGTGTAAGCTTTTTACGCTGTATTTTTAGCCAATTATTTCTTTAAAAATGTTTACAATTTTTTTTGCTATTGTGATGATGATGATTATATGCGTCAAATAGTGTTTAAAAGCATGATGTATGTTTAAACGCAACCAGTCCGTAATAATTTATTTCAATTTATTTATTGATGTTATACTCTGTTAAATTTAATTTTTGTAATGGAAGTTATGTATTTATTTAATTTTTGTTTTATTTTGACATCCCTTTCCCATTTTGACATCCCATTTTTATACGATTGCGCTGGTGTGCGTCAAGGAAGGTTTATGTTGTGAAGTGTATGCGTAGTAAAAAGTAAACTCCTCTTTGTTTCGCTTTAGCTCTGAATTCACACTGGGTTTTGAAGGGCCTAATGGCGCGCAATGTATAACATATTTACTTCTTTTTATTTCATAGTATGATCTACGTGATTTAAAAGTTATTTATTTTGTTAACATTTTTTCAAATACTGCTAAGTAAAAATAAAAAAGAAAAACAATGAAAAAATATGAAGTGCCTCAGGTTTAAATTTTTCTCGTGCATTCAAGTCAGAAATTAAATTTAAAAAAGAAATACCGTAATTAGTACATTAATCGCTCTGAAATTTTAATTAATAAGTACGGTGATACGTAATTATTATTCTAAGGTACACACTCAAAGTAATTTGCTTGCTTGGATATTTACTAAAAATAAAACACTTGTCAATAAAGTGCACTTATCATTCCATATTTAGATACACCGTTTTAAACTGTGTTATTATTCACAAACTCAATATATTGATAGACATTTTAAGAAGTATATTAAAGGTAGATTCAGTCCATCTTTTTGTCATAAACAATATACATAGCAATAAAAATATATCGGTCATTCAACAAAACATAGAAGGTAGAATTTACTGGTTATATTAATAGTAAGGAATCATTTGTAAGTCGAATTTTCTTTTTAATTTTTCACTTAGTATATTTTTTATTGGGATTACTCTTCTTCGAAAAATATATATTTAGTACGCATTTATCTTAATACTGCTAGAACACTAGAACATATTTTTTTTTGCATAGCTGCCAGGGAATTTCAATTGTGTTTCTATAATAGGATCTTGGGCACTTTAATCAAATATAATCAAACATATTATTTATTGTAGTATTTCTAAATATAATAAATGTACTTAGAGCTAAGATTAGTACTTCCGCTAGCCCATAAGAAGGTTCGAGGGATTTGTAAATTGTATGCATTGGAATCGAATGTCCTATGTGATAGAAATATCTAAACTACTTATCAAAATTAAGTAAGGAACAAAAATCTGCTGGTTACAAATAATGCAGCATATTTTTGTATGTAGACGGTATAGTTGGATCACAAATTATATTTTCTGGTAAGCAAGTATAAGGATGGATTTCATTATAAGCTAACAATTATGTATAGACAAACCGTAGGGATTTCTGTAGTCATTACATAACATATAGGTATGTAAGTTGGTGTTAGTAGTCCGCAATGAAATCGACGCCTTCACGTATTCAAGAATTGTCTAAGAAACATGAATTGTATTACATTAATAGTATACGTTATTGAGCCTTTCTGATCCGCTAAATACCGGGTGGCATTTTAAAACATCAGTCATTTTTTTTCAAATAACAAAAAAAAAACAGAGCAAATTTATTTCATCAACTTTTCAAAGAAACATGGAGAATATTATTAAATTGTATTCTCCATGTTTCTTCAATCAATTGTATAAAAACGATTAGCTAATATTAGTGCGTGATGAAAGTCGTCTGAAAATTTGTCTGGTGTTAAAATCCACTCTGTTCTGTTTGTAATATTGACATACTGCGTGGCATCTGTGAACGATCTGTCGATTCACGAACTGTAATAAGAATATATTCCCCTCTTTTTCTTACTCTGCGGTTAACATCAAAGAAGGAGAGAGAGGGATGTTAAGACATATACCTAGTCAACGTGACATCGGGCCTTAGCAATTGATAGAGTCGTTCTGTTATTAACCGGGATCACAAAAGTAAAACTTTATCCAGGATGATTTACCGATCCACACAACAACAAAATTATGTCAAAAAGAGATAGATAATAGTTAAGGAATATTTTAGGCTAGTTTTGGAATGTGATAGTGTTTTCTAAAGGATAGTATTGGAATGGAATAGGGATGTATAAGATAGTTTTGGGATATGATAAGGTAACTTTGTTGCTTAAGGATAATGGTATTGGGACGATTTAGTGATTAATTTCATATGATATGATATCAGATGAGATGATGAGGTTAGTGTCAATATGGCTTAGTGATGGGATGTTTCATGTGATGGGATATTGACTGGTGTTGAGATGTTTAATGGATAAATTATGGATTTCTGGAATAGGGATGTTTTTAGAAATGTTATGATTTAATGTTGATATAGAAGCCGTTTAGAGATTGAAAGATAAAAGTTTTCAAATTCGGATATATTTAAAGACATTCGTGTGTAAGTATTTGCTTATATTTCTGACTATTTCTTGTGCTACGCAGTAGTGTCAATGGGAAAAACATATTGTGATTCACATTGTCTTTGCCTGAGGCTCTGTCTACCCCATTAGATATAAAGACGTGACAATATGTATTATATGTCTTAACTAACTGCTTAACGCTAAGTTCATATAGAACAAATTGACAGTATTAAGTATTTCTATATAGATTTTATTACTAGCAATGTGTTGGTATTAGAATCGGGAAGGATGCGACATAAACAATTTACTACACTAGTCAAGTAACAGAAATTTGAATATAATGACAATATTATTCAGATTTCTGTGATTGTATAATAGTTTTTTTTTCAAATGATAAATGCTGACTATCTTGCTCTAACTAAGGAGTAATACGTTTCTTTTCTTGTGCATTCCGGATCTAAGACCTGTATGTAATAAATATTATGATAATACTAGTCCAAGGTGGTCAAAATATGTGCATACGTCCAGTAAAAAAAAAGTGTTCTTGCTTGTAACTTGCTTTAAATAAAATAATAAATAATTTATACAAATTAATTGATCAGCACACAGTGTATTTCATGATAGATGTTCATTCCCCAAGTTTTGTCTTTCTCAAACCTACATTTTTTACTATAGTCTTAATACCGGTCAATCATACTATGGTCATTAGACCCCGGAATGTTGTACTGGACGTATGTACAGGAGGCGACATAGAAAACACCCCAACCCCTGTATCAGACTTTTAAGGTACAAAAATGGTAATCTTTTCTATGCGCCCTTTTCCCAACATTGGTCATATGATTAATCCATCCCTTATAATAATCACGAAAGTTTTGAAGTAAATTAAGTGTTGTAGAATTTTTGTGGCGGGAAAGACGATTCTCTTATGTATTCTTAAGATTTTATTAGTGGCTAAGTAAATCATTGACGAATGAATTAAATACTATCTATTAATAGCTCGGTACTTTGTCCTGTCTGACCGCCAACCAGGAGGTTTAGTTTTTATTTTTAATTACGGCAATAATATGTGTATTTGTCTTGTTGGACAAATACACAATACAAAAAGATCCAAAAAGAACAAACGATTTTAGATCAACAAAGTTTAGATCTTATATACAGTGTAGGTTGTTGAGAGTCGAGCAATAAATCATTATTTGAAAATGCAAAGATCACAATTGTATGGCTTGATTTATAAAAAAAAATATAAATTGCCTCGGTCAACAACTTATCTCTTAAAGGAATATCGGACATTTAACAATTGTTTTTGTACATAGAAGGATCATGCGTCAATGATTTTCATGAATAATTCATCGATATTGTAAACGTATGAGTACCGCTAGATGGCTCTGAGAGCAAAAAGAATGTAAATAATGTTGGATACATTGTATGTTTGATTCGTAAGGATCGAATTTCGTATGGGACAAAATTTTCTTAATATTTGATATCGGTAACTTTAATATGGACGTATGTAACTTATGATTTAGAATGCGTCCAAAAAGAAAAATGAAGTCTGTAAATTTTTGAAAAAAGAATCATGAGTTGCTCTTGTGGCGGAATTAGGAACTAAGTGAATGCCGTTTTTGTATTGCTCATAAAATAAATATTAAAAACTACTCGATTCGGTTTACTGCACTTAATGCGATTGCGCAAATTTGCTGTAATTTTATCAGACAGTGCATACAGAAATTTTTAATGGTCGTTTGATATTTTTCCTGATTCGTAAGAAATTTGTGTATATATCTACACAAACGAAACTTATCATGTCAAATTAAATTGAGTCCTTTGAAATTAACCGACGCAATATCAGATTGTATTTTTTTTATATAAGTATGTGAGGTGAGAGTAACCAAAAACCGATACACCGATTTTCATTCTTGCTCGAACTGTCTTCAAGGCGGCTTTTCTGATACTGTATTTAGCTGTGATTTAAGAAAATCAGCACCGCCACCATTATATCAGGGATTTGTTCAGAGGTGTGGTGTGGGTTAATAATAATTTTGTTTAATCTGCTGGGACATTTTATCCGTTATTATCTGAATATAATTCAGATTGCTTCAAAGTCTGCTGTGGTAATATGTACATTAACCGACCATTCGGAAAATTAAGAGGTCCACTAAGAACAGGACGCTGTGATTGGTAAATTTTTGTAGATTTTTTGACTACTGTGTTCACTTTATTTTGACATGGTATAGTTCTTGTCAAGACCGGAAATAATGAATTACATGTAATTAATTTAGAATTAGATATTTTTGGACTTCCCATCAAAGAAGTCCTTTCTTGCCAACACTGTATTTATTGTAAGAACGTTATTTTAATAAATAATTTGTTGTCATCTCATCGGCTTTTTTTGTTTTACCTACTTCTCAAACCGCCTCTAAAATTCCGTTAATTTTTATTGGTTGAAATACGGTGAATAATAAGAGTGAACAAAACGAAAATAATTCATAATTTTTATTTAAATTAAACAACACTTTGGTTTAATGATACGCATAAGTAATAATTTACAATTATAATGAATTATTGTGCATCTAAACAATTATATATCTTATTTATAATAAGTAATAACTACATTATATATAGTACAATTTTCTCTTTTCAGGCATACGATATTATTTTATTAGAATATATATTCATTTAGTGGTTGGGTTTAAAGCAATAAAATTACTAGCTATGCCCTGTGCGCTATTTTGTTGACATTATTTTTGTTACAAATACAACCAGATTTATGATTTGTTAGTACTTTACGAATACGAAAGTGAAATAAATTCCAGTATTTGAAGATAGGCACAGAATAATGTGATGTTTACAACATAACTCGAGAAAATTGTGTTGTCTTTTTTAAACATTTACCAAAAATAATTTAGTTAATTCAGGTCTTTCATGTAATCATACGATTAGGGTCATTTATACACAGAAATATGAATAATTGGGTTGAATCAGATTTCTATGAAAATGACACGCTTCATCGTTTTTGGCTGGGTATTGATAGTCCGTCCGTTGATCGTTTTGTAAAGTATATTTTGAACGGATTAAAAAAAATGCATACATACATAGATATGGTCACGTCTATATCCCTTGCGGGATAGACAGCCACCAGTCTTAAAAAGACTGAATGGCCACGTTCAGATATTTGGCTTAATTATAGAATTGAGATTCAAATAGTGACAGGTTGCTAGCCCATCGCCTAAAAAAGAATCCCAAGTTTGTAAGCCTATCCCTTAGTCGCTTTTTACGACATCCATGGAAAAGAGATGGAGTGGTCCTATCCTTTTTTGTAGTGGTGCCGGGAAACACTGAAAAAAAATGACTTTCAAAATTGTTGAAAAAAAATGACTTATTCATGCTTTCTGTTTAATGTTGCTTAGTGAATGAAAAATTATTCCATGGTTCCTTGCTCTATGTTTTTAGAAGCTGGCATCTGAAGCTCTTTGAGAGGTATAATCCCACATCAATTTCAATACCCATTGCGATTCCTGTGATACGATTACAGATATAAGTGTATGAAGTGATTATACATATTTAAAAAGTTTGTATGAAGTGAATGAAGTATACATTATTTCATTTATATAAATATATTATAATATTTCATTCACTTATGTGAGGTACACACTTGAGACAGAAAGCTTTTATAATCCAAAGATCCGTGTCAAAGATTCTCCGCATTCTATAATATATCGATGACTCGAAAGAACAATAGCTTCATATGCAAGTGGTGATTTCCTCGACGTAGGAAGACGGGAAGATCCCGAAGGATCCGTTGATATCCCCCGACCACCAACCGTCGCCTTGCTTGTCGTGAATGTTTATGATGTCTCCTGCAAAGAAAAAATATATGATACATACAAACATACATGTTTTTATCAGTGTTCTTATATAAGTACTAGACACATTTAATTTTTATATATATTGTGAAAAAAAAACATTTATTCACGTCTATATCCCTTACGGGGTAGACAGAGTCAACAGTCTTGAAAATACTTCTATTGTTAATATATTATACTATCTAATAAAAAGAGAAAATACATGTATTTTTGCATGTTTGTAACGAATAAACTCAAAAACTACTGTTCTGATTTTCACGAAATTTGGCACATCTGTGCCAAATCTCATCAATCATATCTATATCTATAGAAAAGAGCTTCGTTTTAGTTTAGGCTAAATGTTTTTTTATTGAAATTTCCCACGGGAGCGAAGCCTCGCGCTGAAGCTAGTATTATCTAATTATTATCATCGTCCTGCCGTATGTCTTCGTTGCGTTGAATCCAAGATCCAGGAATGCTACCTAAGGTAGGGCTCTACCCGAATCGTCTTCTGTCTGGTCTTCATGGCTTAACCCAACTTGGATCATGGTTGTTGAATTAAAGTAATTATTCCCTTAGTTGCCTCTTCCTACAACCACGGTAGAGAGATGAAATGGAATGAAGCACACTTTTTGTCACGAAATTTGTTAAAAATATTATTAAATATTAAATTTTATAAGGAACTAAAAACCGAGTGTTCTTTACATGATCAGTAATGGAATAGCTTATGTTAGTCCTGAAGGTCTTAATGTCCTTCTCTCGGTGCCAAATTTAAACCAAATACCAACAATAGTATAAATTTGAAAATAACTAACTACATACAATGTACCGCAACATTTTAAATGTTGCATAAACGACAGGAAATTTCAAACGCCTATGGTATGGCATACATTATGTCGGTTTTATTGTTTACTACAAAATGGCCGTAAGAAACATGTCAATATTATGTGCGCATACATAACTTGTTATCGGGACCGTAGCTAGAGACTTTTGTATTAAATGGTATTTAAATTTTTGTTCCACCTTTAGTAGGTATATTTAAACTATCCTTTTTGATATGGTATAAGGTATTTAGTTTTTAGTTTAATTAAGAACTAAGGAAAGAACTAAAACTATTTAGAAAAAGACTGGAAAATGAAATAATACTTAAAAAGTACATTGCAAACATGGGAACCTAAATCGTAGAGTTTGTTTAAAGAGAGTTATAAATGTGGATGAAGCATAAGAAGTATCTCTCCGGGCAAAAGGTCGTGGTTTTGTGGATGTATGTATACGGTGTTTTGGTATGGATTTGTATTATCGTTACTATTTTTTAGGCAATCCACCGTAAAATCATTTGACAGTGTCCACATGTTGTCTTTTTATGACATCGAATACCTCAGATTTGAACGTCCTCGCGGCCTCAAATTAAATTGACATTTGAATGATATAAAAAAACATCAATTATGCATGAAGTCGGGAATGCATTATAATGAGAGAAAAAAGATTACCTCGACACAGATACACTGAATTAACAGTAATTATGATTACCAACCACCCTGCCCACCCTGTGCTATTTCCCTTTCATAAATTCTACGCTAGATACGGTCCTGCTTTATCAGCATTACTTGTTCAAGTTCATAACTAGGTATGTGACGTGACTATTGTTTTGTTACCAACATGCCGTAATATTATTTTAAGTTTTCTCAAGAACTATTTGTAACTTAAAGAGGTTTATGTTTTTCTGATAAGCTCGTGTTTTATATTTCTTTGGGATACTGTTTGCCTCAGCCTAAATATTGATAGAGCCGAAAAGCAGCTTAGAAAATTAATTTTGTCACGCGTAATATAATAACATTTCTCTCATTTTAGCGTATTACCGGTCGCATTTTTAGGTTGACCTTAATATGATCTAATACTTCAGAACTCTTTCTTTGCTCTATGGTTTCTGTTGTTTAAACTATAGAATACGAAAAACAATAGACAATAGAAATGGCCATATTTTAGTTTAAACTATAGTAATAATAATATGTACCTACGTATCGTCATGCATAGCACGCAGTTTTTTTGGGCATATGTAAAGCATAACCATCAGTTGCGGCGTCACATTCAGTAGCATTCACCACTTCTGTTGTCTTATGTTATTCAGATTTCTATGGTTTATATGTACCTGGTGATAAGGTGAGTTCATCGTTGAGTCTCGCCTCGTAAGTGTATAGAGCTCGACATTTGCCTATGCAAGGAGTAGGCGCCTGCGCATCCGTCTGATCAGTCTTCAATATGTCCGTTAGGTCCGTCGAGCTGTCACTTTGTGACGAAAACTCATCTGGGAATGAATTAATCTATGTTACAAACTAATCTGATTGGAAGTTGTAAGAAATGACGTAAAATGAGATTTTTAATATTTGATGATTATATAAATCAAGTTTGTATTGGACTTGGTCTCTCATCACGAATCCACTTTTTAGCCTCGTGAGTTCCGTGACTTTGGTACAGGGAATCCTATCCCAGCTTAAGCCATGTCTGTTGCACAAGGCGACGGTGTGTTCGCTAAGCCGCCTCGTGAGACATCAACTGTAAAGAAATGCAGTAAATCCTTTCCAAAAACTTGAGAACTACACGGCAAGACTCAATTGTCTCATCATGTCTCATAATGTGTAGCTCGGGGTACACCTATGACCACTATTACGCGGAAAATCATAATAACTGACAGTATTTTACGGATATCAAAAGTGTTGCTCACCAAAATCACTATCGTGTTGATTCGACAGTCCATCTCCCGCGCCCCTCTCTCCCCAGTCTAATGGACTTTCAGGAGGCGCTGGCGCATCAACCGACTGCGCCTTAACGGGAGGGGTGGGGATGTCAGCCAGAACGGGAGTCGCCGGCGCACTTTTATTCTCCGTGATCCTTCTAAACGATAGGTGTTCTATACGAAGCTTGCTAGATGCTCTGCTCATGATGGAATCCCGTCTTTCCCGCTCCTCTCCACCATTGACACTCTTGGTAAGTGCCGTGTAGTTGGGTTGCAGGTTTTTGTTCACCTCGTTTTGATAGTCGGTTTGCAGCCATGGCGGTACCTAGAATGGAGTTCGGAATCGTAAATGATTTCCTTTGAGTCGCATAAATAGTTATCAATATCGGATTTCTATGATCTAATTCACAGAATTCAAACACTTTAGACATACATATATTTATAAATGTTTGCATTGTAACACTTAATTACTAACAATTATAATACGTCACTAATTTTTTTGGTGGGCAGCCGACCTCCGTTGAAGCATTCGCGAGCACCCAAAGCCTTTGACTGCTTTGACACAAGCTGCCATTAAAATCAAAGGCGGTGTGCCATTAAAATCAAATATGGTGCTCGGTAATGCTTCACCTGAAGTCGGCTGTCCAAGTCGTTTAGGCTCGGCGTGATCTTGTACCGCATTGCCTCCGGGTACGTTTGCATACATACCTACATCTAAATGTTTTTCGTAGTTAAGTGCTGGACCAAAATCCCCTTACCTTCAACACGCTCTGCTGCAACCCCTGCTTGTCCCTCACCACCTGTATGTGTGTCGCGAGGGGATGTTTCACCGGGGGTCTGCTGTCCAAGTCGTTGAGGCTCGACGTGATCTTGTACCGCACTGCCTCTAGGTACGTTAGCATAGACCGCACCTAATAATATTGCCCTTTATTAAGGTTGTTTATATTGTTACAGTTTCGAGAACAGATCGATAAAGCAAAATATTTTGAATGGGATAATGTGACCTAAAACCAATGAAATTTAAATTTTTATTCATTATTGTGGGACGTTTCGAGCATCATTTTAAATTCAATCCCATTTGCTCCGTTGTTCGATTTCGACCTCGTCCTGGGCAAAACTAAATAACTCTCTCATGAGAAACAACGAAAATGCATCGGAAAGGCAATAAGTACCTACATATTGTGACATTGATTGAAGAGCATAAGAATTTTTAGGGAACACCAAAATGGGCAAAGATGGCATTTTTAGTGTAAATTGTAAATTAGTGTAAAGCAGGGCAGTAGTTGCTAAGATGAAATTTGTCTCGCATTTAGTCTTACGAAACTGAGGTACTTAGGACTTAAGAAAATACGAGGTTATCATAATCAACTGGGTGACATAAATCTTTGCATAAACTAGCATTGGGTTTAACATCTCGTAAAATTCCTTTATTGCTCATAGTCCTTGAGTGGTAGCAAGGCAATTATTTAACCCGTAGTCTCAGGTACACTAGTAGAGGGCTATAAATCAAAAGGATAAGGATTAAGTCGGAGACACACTGAGACGATTATGACTTACATGGTACAACTTGTCAGCAACATTCTGTTGCGAGTCGTCGTTGCCGAAGGTAGGCGTCTGCTTGATGGCCATGGACAGTTTCTCCAGACCTTGTTTGGACTTGCGCTCTCTCTCAATATCCTGCTTCACCAACTGCAGTATCTTCATTAATGCCTGTAAAGAATTTGGTAGTTATAGCCACAGAATTATTTCTATATATTTTACTGGCAGAATTCGAGCATCGAAATGTTGCAATAATTTCGTAACTTACGCAACCACATATTGGTATTATGGAATCTCTGTGAGTGAAAAAATGTGTTAC
This sequence comes from Amyelois transitella, assembly GCF_032362555.1. Classification (NCBI taxonomy): domain Eukaryota; kingdom Metazoa; phylum Arthropoda; class Insecta; order Lepidoptera; family Pyralidae; genus Amyelois; species Amyelois transitella. The sequence goes on along the minus strand of NC_083535.1, from coordinate 2,416,298 downwards.
TCTCGAAGATTTATTCTACATCTGTGCCAAATTTCATGAAATCAGTTCATCAGATCTTGGTGCATCCTGGGATTTTGCCGTAGGGATTGACTAAAGTCACGTGGTATTTTTAATTGTCTACATCACAAACAGACATAAAACAAGTTTTCTAAGACATATTGGCACATAAAGCAAAACGCATTTCGTTTGCCTGCAATAAATCTAAACAAATCAAATGCATTTCAATTGGCCTACTTCAACACAAAGCGATAACTTAGAGGAAAATATAAATCACATAGAACCAGTTTGGTTAAGTGGGGAAGAGGCGGAAAGGCGGGTTTTATGATGCCTTACGTAACTTATAATAATACGGGACCACCGATGGGAGCTATTATTCTAAGTGCATAATCACAGCCAATTTGGAACGATTCATCAATTTACGTTTAAGATTGTTACAACATTTTTAACTTCATAAAAGGATGATAAGTGTTGGAGAATGTTAAAATGTTCGCAAGATATAAAGCAATTTGGTGCAATGTACGTACGGTGTATGTATGTATTTATTTATTGATTCAAAGTCTGGTGCTTCTTAACCTGTTCGTAGGTGCATTAGGAATAGAATGGGACAAAAGCTATGATGTTGCATGAAGGAGAGAATGAGAGCTAAGTATATTTTGTTTTCGCGGTAGAAAAAGGACGCTACTTATAAAAAGCCAGAAGATGAGGTAAACTTACTTGTTTGCGTCTCTCTCTATTCATAGCCAGCGTGGTGTGTTCACAGTAGAAGTCTGGAAGCAACTGTTCGCTGGCACCAGCGGGAACGGATCTCACTCCGCGAACTACCCGCATGTCCACGTTCGCGTTCGCGTTGTTGATAGGTCCCACTAATGTGTTTGTTGTCTGCAAAGAAATTGGAATGAGATAGCTGTACTTTTGGTATCTGTCGCTGGAGGTTGATTCTGTTATCATGAAGTTTGTTGCCCTCGTCGTATGAAAAGAGTCGTTTATGGGATTATGAGCCGTTCTCCTCCTTTCCAAGACCAATGGTTTCAGTTGGTTTTCTAGAGGTTTGACGCCTACTGAACGCTTCGCACTGATTACAGAGGCTCGTAGCGATAGTAACTTAAAGTGAAACTACTACGTGAAGAATTATGTGTGTTCAGTAGCTACTATATTCTTCTAATATTGTTATGTCTGTACAGTGTTTGCGTTGAAATATTATGTACACGTTTACTAAGAGATTGGTGAACAAAAACAGTACGAAAATATTTTATTAAACAAATAGAAATGTTAAAATTAAATTTTATCGTCGTTAATTCGCATTAGCTATTAATTCAGGAAATTATAACACTGTTCTTAAGTTGACTTACATCAGCTAATTGAGGTGGTACTGCTGCAGTAAGCCTCAGGTAGCAGTCAGCGGCTGTCTTCAGCTGCGCCAGCCTCTCCTCCTCCACAGATTCCAGCATACCGGCGCCTTTCACCACACTGGTCTCCCATTCTAACCTAAAAACAAATGTCAACGCTATAGCGGATATGTATTAGAACAGTCCTGTTTCCATCACTGGAAATGAAATTAGTATGATCAGTAAGCACAAAAAACGATATATTAGGTATTTAAGTTAGATCACGAAATATGTATCTCCTTTTTTAATATTTGATAGTTATATGACGTATGAAGAACTAGAAGCAAAAGAAGTATTATATGCTGGGATTGTTGCAAGTGGAAATATGTAGGTATTGTCTTTGCCTGTCGCTCCAGGATAGAAACGGGATTTTATAAGTAAAGTATGTATATAGGTTGCTAAATTGTATTATTCTAAATCTGAAAAAAAAAAATTACGACGTAAATTTATTACCTAGCTCTTTCAGACTGCACGCACACATTGTAATATTCAACTTCAGTCTTCTTCACGGCATCTTCCGTCTTCCTCTTCTTTACCTGCAGTTTAGCTGCGTCCTTTTCACTCGTCGCGTTAGCCAACCGTTCTGCTCTCGCCGTGCTAAGTATAGAATGGGGAATGTGGCCCACACTCGAGCTACGCGATATTCGACTGAAAAGATACGAATTTTTTTTTAATAAGCTCCTTTTTGGACTTTAATTTGTAACTCTTCAAAACTCTATTTTGAAGACTAAAAGATAGGTTTATGAAGAAATGAATCCAAGTTGGCTTATGGGCTATGTATGAATATAGGTACATATGTTTATATTGATTGAAATGGGAACAATTCAGATTTTAAATTATTGCGAATTCTATTTTATTGACCATAGAAATCGCAATTAAATAGGACTAGTGACCAACTCTGTACTGTCGACCGCATGTCAAGTACCCTGCAATCTATGAGGCGGTAATAGATACGAATATGGCTAGCTTAATATGCGGTTAACTGTATTATGTTGATGTACAAATATTGGTGCAGGAAATTACACATTTAACGAAATAGGTGTTATTACACAATAGTTATTTTAATATCGCATAATTATACGAAAATAATTGCATGAAGTGTTAACTGCAAACATAATTGCGAAAACATGGTCAAAGAGTATTCGTTTGTGTTATCTTCCAATAAAAAAGTTGTTGCATTTATTTGTAGATGGTTAAAGTAATAGATATAAATATTGTCATAGCCAAATTGGATCTCCTTAAGGTCAATAAAATATAGAGAAACAATCGCAAAGTACAGCACAGTCGCAGAGCATTTCGCGAAGCATTGTTTAAAAATTGAAGGATCCTTCATAACTGAATCTTGAGCGAATTAATGTCCAAAATATTAACAAAAAAAAAAACAAAGGACATTAATTTCGCCAAGACGATTGTGTGTCCAGCAGACCTCATGTCCAGGGTAGCGTCTTGTAACTTCTCATTCTCCCTTGCAGCAGCGTGAGACTGCTTTTTGGACTTGGCTTCTGTCGCCCTCCATTCTGTTAGGACTCGGGTAGTTTTGTCCACATTTCCTTCGATCTGTAATAAGAAGTTTTGATGAAACATGCTGAGGAAAAATAGTTACGGCTATAAATAGGTCGAATTAAAAAAACTGTTGCAATTGTGTCATTTAAAGGGAAGTCAGTCATACATACGGGTCTAATATAAAACCTTCTCCTGTGAAGTTGGTTAAATAGACGAATAGTTTACCTTTTTCCTAAGTTTTAATTGTGCATCTGTGACGTATTTCATTGGTTTAACTAGTTCTTCGGCTAGAGAATTTGAATAATTCCTGTAAAGAGAAATTGTAATTAGCACATGTTATTAAAATAAGACCGGTAGTAAATGTCGTTTTTAAGTAATGGTTAAAACTGAACAAGATTCCCGAACAACTGCGGGAATATTGATATATTAGTAAACTATTATATTACTATTATTCAACTATAGATACTATTACTATAAGTAAACTAATATATTAGTACAATTCATGAGGTTGATATCTCCGCCCAAAGCAACTCCCACAATATGTTCACTTGCCTAACAAAAAAAAAAAAAAAATACCTTCCAAAAAAAAAAAAACAAAATTTACCTATGTATTTCCGAACGTTTCTCCATTTCCAAAGCGACATGTTTCCACGCTTCGGCGCACGAGCCGACGCTCTCCTTGCAGGCCTTGCTTAACTTGGCACCCAGTTTCGCGAGACATTTGGAGTAGTAATTTTCTGCCTCCACCCTACAAGGAAACCAATTGCATTGTTAAATCTGTCTATTTTTTATAGGTTTAGCGCTGTTCGGACTGGGTCTTGGATGTTTATACGAGTGCTTAGTTGAAGCTGAACGTGGCCTTTTGATCTTTTCAAGACTGTGAGCTCTGTCTACCCCGCACGGGATATGTGTATGTATATTTATCTTAAAATAATACCTACACGTTAGATCAGAGCTGTAAAAAAGGCGTTTGTTTTTATATTTACTTTAATCATTATTGCATAAAAATAAATTGTATCTATTAGTATCTAAGTGTATTGCAATGAAAGTTTTAATGTATTAAAATTATATCATAAACCATAATAACATAAATAGCTCAAACAATGAGTTTAACGTGGTTACAATGGACTTAAGTAGTTACACCTTCAGTTTATTTTCATCAATTGGCCTAAATTTATATGAAATTAGTAAGTATAGAATATTTTCGTTAATTGAAAATTTCATTTGCCGTCCGCGTTAGATGCGAGTAATAAATCATATCTACGTAAATTATAAAAAAAATATATTTTATACATAAGCTGTAGTATGAATCTTAAACCTTTTAGAGAACACAATTTAATTAAAAATATTAAAAAGACTTTTGTATAATGTTTATTAAATATTGAAAAAAAAGGTTTTTATTGACAGCAAAATATGGTACTTGATAGAGCCACAGATAAACAATGCTTTTTCTTCTAACAAAAAAAATTACGACAATTTCGAACGACCATCGCTGACGAATACATTATACCAAAGCTTTAACTTATTCTAGTGGCTTGTGATATTTTTATCTGTAGTCGTGTCCCACTTGGCGTAGCCGACAGACAAATCTATTTCGGCTATTGTGGCCACTGCCATGCCCTTACGAAGCTTACTGAGTTGAAAATATTCTCTAAATTCTACGAGTATAAACTCCGGTAAGGAGAATGATTCTCATAGTCTAAATAGTTGCCGGGACCAATACAAAAAATAATAGGACCAATCCATCTCGACTAAGGGATAGGTTTTATATAAACTTGGGATCTTTATTTAAGGCGATTGGCTAGCAACCTGTGTCACTATTTGAATATCAATTCTTGTATTAAGAAAAACAGTTGAAAGTGGCACTATTGGTATTTTTGAGACTGTTGGCTGGACAAATTTCGGATTTCGAAAAAATTCGGATTTTTTACGATCGCAAATTTCTGTGAATTCATAAAGATTTCACTTCTCAAACATTTGCTCGTCCTAAGAATCGAGAATCCTTGCTGAAAAAGATAAGTTGATTAGCGATAGTTCTAAGTAAAAAATCAAAACCATTTCCATAATTCATATGTAAATGTTAGAAGAGTATCTATTGCTACTTCCTAGCTTTCGTGATTCAATTATGCAGAATGACAAGGCTGTTGCATTGGGACATATGTATGTATGTTATATTGAGTCCTCACGTGCTTGGCGAGAAAGAGTAAAGGATCGGTCGTACGATTTGCTTCTAAACAATGAGCATTGTTATAATGGCTATGCATAGAAAGCGTCATGGAGAAATGTAACAGATAAGATTTCTTATCGAATGTGCGCACGACTTGGCAATATTATGCAGTGGCAGCGCCGGCCCGAGCCGTATTTGAGAAGGGGCAAAAGAAAATTTCTGTGGAAAAGAAATAAATAAATTGGTAAATACAGGACAAATTACACAGATTGAGTTAGCCCCGAAGTAAGTTCGAGACTTGTGTTACGAGATACTAACTCAACGATACTATATTTTATAATAAATACTTCATCCAAGACCCAGGCCAATCAGAAAAAGTTCTTTTCTCATCATGCCCTGGGCGGGATTCGAACCCGGGACCTCCGGTGTTACAGACAAGCGTATTACCGCTGCGCCACAGAGGCCGTCAGCCATCAAAATGCTAACGATAAAAGTAAAACAAGGTTCAATAGTTTATATATCCACGCCTGCTTGTTATATTTTCAATCAGAGAGCTTGAGTTAGCCCCAATTTAAGTCAAAGACTTAAAGACAAAAACATCTGTGTAAGTTCCCGCCTCAAACAGGTAGTCAAAACCGAGTAAATTTTCTTGCCCATGCGCCCACTAGGACTCTGTGCCCGGAGCGACTGCTTTATAATGGTAGGGCCGACTCAGGGCAGCGGTACAGGCTGCGCAGGCGCAATAGTGCGTGGTGATTTTACCTCTTGTTAATACATAATGCGCATACAAATATTTCGACGTGAGTGAGCTATTATTTGTATCTATAGAGCGTGTTTACAGCTCTCAGTTGCTAATCGTTCAGTAGTGTTAATGTTATTTTTTCCCTGGTTAAGTTGTAAGAAAATAAATGTTTTAAGGTGTATATATATATATTTATTTAGCGTTCACTGTGGCTATAACTGTTTGGTTGTGGCTTAAGTCCTGAACAGGGAGATCATAGACAAATACATGATGGTTATGTTGACTTCATAACTGTAATTAAATAATGATGTTGGTATAATGTTTTGCCGTGTGGTACCCGGCACCAATAGAAAAAAGAATAGGACCACTCCATTTCTCTCCCATGGATGTTGTAAAAGGCGACTAAGGGGTAGGCTTATAAACTTGGGATTCTTCTTTTAGGCGTATTATGGGCTAGCAACCTGTCACTATTTGAATCTCAATTCTATCTTAAAGTCAAATTGCTGAACGTGGCCTATCAGTCTTTTCAAGACTGTTGGCTCTGTCTACCCCGCAAGGGATATAGACGTTTATATGTACATACATATGTCTGTTGGTATAAAAGTTATGCTAAACCCAATGGTAGACTATTAGATATTGCTATTAGCATTAGGTCCGCCTATTGTACTTTACCAATAGTTCATGTTACAATAAAGAATAAATAAATATTAATAAGAAAAGAAGTGACAGGCTTCTCCATTTGTCTCTGTGAAATTAATGACATTGATAGTGTTAACGTTTGTCATAGTTTAGCCGTTCTCCTCATCAACGGTTCTAAAACCGTCACCACACACGCTACTTGTGTCTAGTTTTGTTACTAAGCAGCTAGAGTAAGAGTAAGAGTAGTAAGAGTTTGAACGGAAAGGCTAAAATATTGTTTTTCTAAAGGGAGTACGGGATGAAATTTTTTTCAGTATCTCTGAATCGTTAGCCTCTTGGCTGCACGTGGCCTTCGAATGTTCTTTACTTCGTAAGGGAAAAGAAGTCATATATCTATACTAATATTATAAAGCTGAAAAGTTTGTTTGTTTGAACGCGCTAATCTCAGGAACTACTGGTTTAAATTGAAAAATTATTTTTGTGTTGAACAGACCATTTATCGAGGAAGACTTTAGGCTATTATAATATAACGTTGCAACTATTACGAGCGAAGAAATAATGTAGAATGCGAAAAAAATCGGGGGAAATTAATCATCCTTGAAGGCTTCAATGATGCCCAAAACAACTATTCCACGCGGATAAAGTCGCGGGCAGAGCTAGTAAGTGTATATTTGTATTTTAGCAAAACACTAAGCCTAAACTAACATGCACTAATTTATGCAAATAACAGTCGACCGCAAACAACACTACTTAGTTATGACAAAGAAATATCTTTTGAAGGTCGAAAAAAACGTAAAAGTTGAATACCGCTGTGACGGTTGTAGACAAAACTGAAACCTAATGAGATGGGGTCATCGACCTTCCTGTCGGAAGCGTGGGCGTTTGTCAAGATATCAAATGATGCACCTGTTTGATGTCTTTGTATCGCTTAACTAAACTAGGCACACCCTGTGATCCGCCCGCGTTTACGAAAATAATTCCCGTTACCGTAGGTATTACAGGAAATCCTCCATTATTAGATTACACACTAGAATTAAATTTTCAAAGTCCCTGCATAGCATCAACTTGCTGAAGTGTGCCCATAAAGCTGACAGCATTGCGATTTTGAATGGCAATGGCAATTAATAATGGGATGTGATTAGATTTTATTCTGCTTCCAAATGCATTAAATATATATATATTACTTTTCAATGAACCGCCCGTTGTAATGCATAAAATTCTAAGCACAGAGTAATCTAGCTTGGGAATTACTGTAGATATGTTCTAAATATTCATTATCTAAGTACTTTGTGTTTATCCCACAATGTGATATCTGGCATCGTCGGATCTCGTAAAAGACGACTAAGGGATAGGCTTATAAACTCGGGATTACTATATCTAACCTGTCACTATTTGAATCTTAATTCCATCATAAAGCCATACAGCTAAACGTGGCCTGTCAGTCTTCCCAAGACTGGTGGCTCTGTGTGCCCCACAGGATATAGATGTGACTATATGTAATTATCCACTTGTAATAAGGATGACTTTCCGTGATGCTTCACGACTACGAGATACAAGTCCATTCCTAGTTTGATGACGGGCAAATTGATATTTTGATCCAAAATAATCGTAAAAAGTATTTCCTATTAAGTTTTGTTATAAAAACCGTCCAATAAAAACATTTTTATTTTTTTATTTTGTAATCTAAAAAAAAGTAAAAGTTTTACCTCTCTTGCAATATGGCCGCCAGTTCCTTGCTGAAATCGCTGCCTTGTTTTACGTAACGCCGGAGTTCGTCAAAACCGTTCTGGGCCTGTGGGCAAAAAAAACCCGTTAATGTCTTGAAAATAACTAAACTAAACTTCCTCTGATAACAAAAGCCGCGTAAGTAAATAGGTTTTTGTTGAAAGAATAATATTCTTAAAAAACATGAGAACACGAAATACTACAAGAAAATTAAATTACACACAATAAATTATAAATTGAAGTGTATGAAATAATAATTCAGAGAAAGTGTAAGATAATAATCAAAATAAGATGAATTTGCGCATTAGCTGAACACACAAAATATGCAAATAGATTTAAACACCGAAATATTTACATTATGTAAGTAGCTAAAACAATACGTGGTTATTTAACACTTTTTAATTTACCCTACTTTAAAAAATGTGGTAAGTGTCAATTCGTTTACTAATAAATATGAAATACTATCTATATTTTTTAATAAACACAGCTGAAAATATGTAATTGTTGCTGCTCATATTATTTTCAAGATCTTACTACTTCAACGATCTTTTCGAAATTTCGCCCATACGTACATACCTACATGAAGAATAAAAAAATACTCATCCCGTGGCATTTAAGATAGATATATTACTTTAGTACGCCGGCGCCTCCGCGGGCAGAAGCTAGTGACAATCTAAATTACCCATGGCAGTACAGAAAAAAAATCAAATTATCCAAAAAAGTAGGTCTTTCAATTAATTCATAGTAAAACGGTAAAAATATTTAGGAAATGCGGAATTGGAATTTCGTAACTAATCTATCTATAGACCTGCGCGTGTGTAAATAGGTTTTTTTTTCTAATATATGAAGGTGGAATGGATTATATATTCTATTTCTGTGTATGCAAATAATTACTGTAAACTTCATCAAAATCCGTTATATTTTTTCGCGTAAATGTAACAAATATAACATGATGAAGTAGGTACCTATGATATAACCACAGAATTTTTCCGAACGGAAAATCACATTGTAGGTCTGTTGTAAACCGGAACCGTTCGGACTCGGCTGGATTGGAAATGAAACCGGAATGCACACCAATGTATAATCTAAAAAAAAAGCATGGATATCTGTATTTATTGTATTTTCTTAAATAAAACAAGCAAAGTCGATCTTATATATAAAATTCTCGTGTCACAATGTTCGTTCCCGTGCTACTCTGAAACAGGTGGACCGATTCTCGTGAAATTTTGTGAGCGTATTGAGTAGGTCTGAAAATCGGCTAAAATCTATTTTCATACCCCTTAGTGACAAGGGTAGTCCACAATTAACATTTTTTTTAAACTGGAAATTACTTAAAAAATATTTACATGGCAAAACAACGTTTACATGGATTACTAGTACCTACATAATGTTATAAAAAGTGTCTCGATCATTTTCAAAATAAATATGTTTTTTTTTGTTTCTAATATGGTTTTTCTTTAGCAAGAAATGTCTGGCAGTGCGCTAAAAGGGGACTTGCCGAAATTCCCTCGGGTATAGGAAATAAATGGGAGTTTTTTTTGGTCATTTGCGGGTCTAACAGTGGACTTACTAAAATAAATTCTAAGTAATTCTAAATAAATTCTTTTAAAAACTGTTGTTTATTCTAAAGATAATATTCAAACTATCTTGTTATTACGGAGGTAGTTTAGTTACGAAATAAATATAGTTCAGAATAATAGATAAGTACTCAGAACTCATCTAGCTGATAGCATTTCAACACATTTGCCGTTCTCATAAATTATGAATGGTAACAATAGAAAAATCCCAGTCATTACATATATTTAGCGTTGAGCAAACAGTTTACAGATGTTCAGAATCACAGATATTCATCTCTCACTCATCTTTGGGTGTTCCTATGTACTTCACTGATATACGATCCAAGGTACGCTTTCGAAAATATACCTCCTTACTTTGTCCAGCCTTTTGGCATTTTTTCATATTTCACAAGTTCGGGAAAATGGTGCAAACCTTAGCTGAGTGGAGATATCGTTCCTGGTCATATTACGTAGATTTTTTTGTTGGATAAATTTCTGTTTGTAATATCTTTATTGTATAGAAATGTAATAAATTAATAAATTAACAAGAAATAGTATGTTGTTATCAAAGAAATAAATCACTTGCAAATGGCGGACTTATCCCATGAAAGGATCTCTTCTAGTCAACCGGGATTTCTTTTTGTGCAATAAAATCCATCAAATTACCATAACCTTTCAGGCTCGATCCTAAGTCATGCCACGAAAATATTATTTTGTACTCTATTGAACTTTGAATGTTAAACTGTTTTGTTTTTCTATAAATACATAACGAATTAGCTAAATTCATTTGGTAGTATTTCTATAAGATATACCTTTATATTTCTATGATATACTAGCTCACAGCAAAAGTGTTGAAAGTGGCTGAAGTCCACCTGGAAACGGGCGTGCGCATTTTTTATGTAAATCATATGTATCTTTATCTTAATCTATATTGGGTTCGCTGAATGCCAAAACTTGATCAAGAACTAACCAACAAACCATTTATAACACCCATACGTTACAACCGGGAACTATTAGGCCACTAATTACCGTGTTTATGATCGCAAATTAATGCGATAATGAATGCCAAGTTCAAAGGTGTTGTCCAATGCCATTGCGCGGGTTTAAAATTTCGCGTAAAACAATAAAAGAATATAGAGATGATGACAAGGTCTTAAAACCATATAATTTGGTAAATAACGTAATAGAATAAACTTAATCATATTTTGAATGAATTAAAAACATATATGGCGTCAAAATTGAAACTAAAAATGTAATGTAATGTAAAATAAGTAATGTATTTTAAATTTCAAGATTATTAATAATGTATTAATTAGTAGGTAATATACTAGATAGCCTTTTTGCATATGTAATTTCTTCCAGGGTTCCCCTTGGTCTTGGCAAAATTATAACGAATGTTATCGGTGGCGCATGTTTAAAAATTTTGAGACTAAAAGTACAATAATAGTGATTGTTTTTAATATAACATTTAAGGCTGAACAGGTTTAGCAATAATTTAGTTATTTTTCTCAGAAATGGAATTAATAAATCAATAGAATTTAAATCTTAGTTTTACTAAGATTTAAATTCTAAATTTTAATCTTAGTTTTACTAAGATTTAAATTCTATTCGATGATTGAACGAATTGAAATTTAAAGATGATGATTCGAAGATGAGAAATACCTACTATCGCCTGAACGAAAAATTTGAGTTCGTTTAACTGTTAGGGCCCGACCATCGGAGAATAGTTTCAAACTCCCGATTCCAACTGTAGACCTTGAGATGTGTATCGTCAGCTTAGGGAGGCTTATCACTGCTGGTTAAGCATTTACTTTCACTAACAGCGCATTCTTTCTTCACTTCCTACATAATATCTTTATTACTAATCTATACTAATATTATAAAGCTGAAGAGTTTGTTTGTTTGTTTGAACGCGCTAATCTCAAGAACTACTGGTTCTAATTGAAAAATTCTTTTTGTGTTTAATAGACCATTTATCGAGGAAGGCTTTAAGCTATTTATCATCACGCTGCAACTTTAAAGAGCGAAGAAATATTGGAAAATGTAAAAAAAACGGGGAAAATTATTCATCCTTGAAGACTTCAATGATGCCCAAAATAACTATTCCACGCTGACGAAGTCGCGGGCACAGCTAGTATATAACATAATCCTACGTAATCAGTATTACTAACCCCCTTTTCTAGGGAGAAAGGGGGTAGGTAATAAATACAGAACTAAAGGGACATTAGAGTGATTGTGCAGGAATTTAAAAAAATCTCCTCTCATGAATCGCTGAGGAGAACCGTAAGCTTGGAGCCATGAATAGTGGTAGAATATTGTAGTCCCTGAGAATGTTAAGGTTATATTTGAAAAGGCAGTATGTAGCAAGAGTTGGCATTGTTGGTATTACTTCAGATCTTTTAGTATATTTGCAAACTGTAAGTATTGTAAAATCTGCCTCCTTCTTGAGCAATTTTGATGACAGTTAAACTGTTTCGTTTACCTAATTTCTATCATTGAAGTTTAAGTTATTTTATGTATTTTGAAATCTCTCTGGCGATGGAGGGGAGCCCGACTCGCGTCTTTAACCTTGATCTTGGACTGGATAAGGTTTTTACACAAAGTAACTCCCGTCTGGTTCCCGGCACCAATACAAAAAAGAATAGGAACTCCATCTCTTTACCATGGATGTCGTAAAAGGCGACTAAGGGATAGGCTTACAAACTTGGAATTCTTTTTTAGGCGATGGGTTAGCAACCTGTCACTATTTGAATCTCAATTCTATCATTAAGCCAAATAGCTGAACGTGGCCATTCAGTCTTTTCAAGACTGTTGGCTCTGTCTACCCCGCAAGGCATATAGACGAGACATATGTATGTATGACTCCCGTCTGACCATCGCAACCTTTGAAGGGTAACCTTACCCACTTTTGGTTATCTCACGATGTTTCCACTTATCGTAAAACAATACACAACTAACAATTTTCATCCGTGCATCGTTCTTTTTATTCCGGCAACTTAACCGTTGAGCCTGCCGTCTTTAAATGATCCTGCTTGAGTCCAGAGTGGCCAGAAATCTAGTTAGTCTAGAACATGCGCGCGTTTCTTGCGCAACTACCTACCTAAGTACTAATGACAATAAAAAAAAAATCAAATCTGATGAAAGTCCCCGGCTAAGCGTGGTGCAACGTTTTCCAAGTCATCAGAGCTCATTAACAGCCGTGCTGTAATGGCGCCGATAGAAACTGTAATCATCTATTACACTTTAATATGTTAAGCAACAACTTACTAATTTTAACATTATTTTTTTTAAGGAGTAAATCGGTATAAGTGATACGGTGAAATGATGAATATTTTTGTTTGTTTGGAATAATATGTACCTATATAGTCATGTCTATATCCCTTGCGGTGTAGACAGAGTCAACTCTCTTGAAAAAACTGATAGGCCACGTTCAGCTATTTGGGTTGCAAGCCCATCGCCTAAAAGAAGAAACCCAAGTTTATTAGTCTAGTTGTACCTTAATCGACATCTATAGGAAAAAGATGGAGTGGACCAATTCTCTTTTTTTATTGGTGCCGAAAACCACACGGCTCTTTTTTGCGCCGGGAACCACACGGAATAATGTGTACTACTAATATACCTAAACTAAGTGCACATTTACTTCTTACTTACTAACTTCTTATGACAGTGACGACATAATCTGACATTTCTACGTCAAAACCTGTTTTAGGAGCATTAAATGACGTTAGCATCGACAAATGGCTTCTACTAGCCGCGCAGGCGCAGCCAACGGTAATATAAATGGATTAAATTATTCTACCACAATAACTTTCTTTGCAACTTTCTCTGCGAGGGATATTAGATTCTAAGTCCTGATGGATGGAGTGTAAAATTGATTGCAGCTATAGGTTGTGTATGGAATAATGATGACCGCATGCGCATCCGGTCAGGAAGTGTGCTCGTAGCACTTACCCGTATTGATCGGGATTCATATGTTACTTACAAATTTTAAGCTTCATTACCAAATGACTTAACTGAATATTTCATCAATATTTATTATTATTTTGATTGCCATAATAGAGAAATCACACAATATTTTTTTATTTTTCCTTGACGTTATTTTTATTTGTGATCAAAAATGGGAAGGCATTTGGCTCAGCAGTGGTAAACGTTTTCAGGTTAAAAAAATCACGCCTTATCTACTTACCTTGAAATTTCGCGATTCGCACAATAAAATAAAGATAACTAAGACGGAGATTAAGAAATTAAATTCCCGAAAAAAATACGGTGGAATTGAGAACCTCCTCTTTTTTTTTTGAACTCGATTGCAAAGTAGGTATATTCACGTGAAATTAGCATTAAATTACTATGAACGCGAGCGAAGCCTGATTGAAAAAGACTGATTAGTTATAAATAACTACTACATGTATTAAACGCGTTACAATGATCCGAAACGAGATAAAATAAAGGTAACTTTAATACTACAGGTAGGTTTTTATAAATACCTATTACAACGCAAAAGTTTAAAATCAGTTAGAATGATTAGTCCTATCAATGAATGTTGTTTTTGATATTCGGTAATTACTATGTTTATAGTTCACTAACTAAAAACAAAGGCCGTCTGATGTTTATAGCGCCCTTGATCCTCGAAGACAATAAGGCTATCACAGTCCATTATAAAATATTCATGTACCTCCGACATGATGCTGTTTTGATTACAATCAGCAGAAAACTGTAGTAGGAAATGTCAACTTTTATCTCAAATACAAATATTATTTTACGAGATAATAAAAAATAACTTTCTAGCTTTTAATATATACCTTACTAATTTGATATTTTATGTAGGTATGTATATGTATTCATAATGTATTTTATGTATCTTGTATGTATTTATGCATTTTTTTTGTAAAGTACTTATATATTTTGCAGTATGCATGTGCACTTTATTGCACCACCAACTTGAAGTTTTTCTGTTTGGTCAGCTGGTTGACTGGTAGAGAATGTCAAACGGCATTAAGTCCGCCTCTTGTAATTTTCTTTTGTGCAATAAAATTTTAAATAAATAAATAACTTAAAAAGGTGCATAAGAAAATGTTGTTCACCTTGAGGAGCATATTCTGGTAACTTATTTATCCAGTAGGTACTCTCATCAATTTCAAGTTGAAACATAAATGATTTATTATTGTATATTAGCCTTAATTAATCATTGAGTTTTCTCATCGCACGCGCACAATTAAGTACCTCAATCTACAGGTTGTAGATAACTGAACATACATACCTACATATAATCATGTCTTTATTCCTTGCGGGGTAAACAGAGCAACATTCTCATAACGACTGAAATGCCACTTTCAGGTGTTTGTATGAACGTACATATCTGACATTTTACAATTCCCTCGGGATTATGCAGTAATAGGTTTCCGATATTGCGATGGCATCGTTAAAAAATTGCATATGAAGTGACTGAAAATCAAATAAAAATGTTGAAACGATTCTATTCAATTTAATAAACCTGACAGTTAAAGTTATTGCCGTATTCACGCGGCATCAAGTGTGATTGGCGTGTGATAAGGCCATTTTAAATGTTACTCTATTCGCGTAATCTTACGACATAAAATCCTTTCACCTTCGGTTTTTCCGTCTCTCGAGTAAAACCACAATTATCTCAATTACGGATCTATTCGCTTTCGCCTGTGCTAACTTTACACGTGGTACTTACATACGATGCTTTGTCCGCTAGCAGACGAGATGGTAAGGTTTACATTGGTTTAGTAAACTCGGTTGGAAGCACGCAAGTGCAAAGTTAAATTTGGATTCATACCACGCGGTGAAATTTGGATTGTATATACTATATGTATTGTAAATTCTGTTTTCAACTAATTTAAGTAAGGAGTTCAAAGCCACTTTAAGTCCATAGAATCCATCTTTGTTAGTAGGTACTGTCTACTCCTTATATGTCTGAAGTTGCAGGCAGTGTATTTTCAGAAGTCCATGAGTTTTACAGTGAGCACGAGCATCATTAAAACCTCGCTAGGTTCAAATAACTTAAGTGTGCGAATAAGCACGAAAGAGTTACATACACTCTTATAAAAATGTCTATATCCCTTGCGGGGCCAACAGAGCCAATAACACTGATAGGCCACGTTCAGCTGTTTGGCTCAATGTACATACAATGTACATATACAATGTAACAGGATACTTGACCTAATGAAAGAGTTAAATGGTACAATTATAAATAAGTAGTACTCAGTATTTAGGGTGGCTCCGATCTCATTCATGTGTGTGCTAAAAAACAATCTATCTATATAACTAATAGTGGATGTTTAAAATTCAGGCTGTAAAACTATATAAGTAAAAAAACTAATAAAGTACCAACATCACATCCAAATAAATATATTCGTAAATGTTTTTTTATTACTTATATATATACATATTTGCAAATGAACATCGCAATTTACTACACTGTCATTATAAAACTACTCGTCTAATATGAATTTAACTATTGAAGAACAATAATGGGTAGCAATTACTTTTTACATTTACAACCTCTCGTATGTACCATGTTACATGACGATGAATTTGTAAGCAATACCTAGTTATGTCAGAGTTATTCTAAGCCTTAAACCTAACTTAATGTCGCACTGTAGCAAAATTATTGAGATAACACGATAGTATATTTTAATTGTTATGGCTTATAAATGGTCGTGTCTTTTGTTGATAACCGAATCTTATGTAAATGAGAAGATATATGATCTAAGTAGGTACCTATAATTATATAGGTACCTACTTAGATAATCATACTTTTTATCATAAGGCGGTTTCTTTGGCGCATGGGTAGTGCGCTTGTTTGTGACACTGGTGGTCCCAGGTTCGAAAACAGGGCATGATGAGAAACGATCTTTCTTTGATGGGCCTGGGTCTTGGATGTTTATCTATATAAGTATTATAAAATTAAGTTTCGTTGAATTAGTGTCTCGTTCCACAAGTCTAGAACTCACTTCGAGCATAACGGTTGTTAGCCTTCCAAACAAATAAATAAATAATTCAATGTTAGTAATCTGTGTATATATTAAGGTATTTATTTTATTTTTCATCCTTATCTATATTACCAGAGTAACGGAAATCAGAATATGGACCGAAAACGAAAAAAATCTGTATCTATGGTTAATCTGAAAGATTTTGAGAGTCAGAGATAAATGTTTTGTCAACTTTCGTGATTATGCCCCTGAACAACTTGCATCGTGGTTATATTTATCCGTGTCCGTAGAGCGCTTGGTATAAATAGAATAAAAAAGTCGACGCGTGCGTTAAAATTGCACTATGTAAAAATAAATGTTTGAGGAGGTGAGTCGTGCAGAAATATTACACAAAATACTCCGGCTTTGACTGTGAGACCGTACAAAATGAACCACTTTGGTTCGCGTCATATTCATAGAAATCGTAAGGCGACAGTATGAATAAATTTTTTTTCTATAATCTAGCGCGACTTTGTACGTGAATAATGCCGTTCGGTGGGAATTTTGGAAAAACTTCCCTTAGTGTTCTCCTACAAATAACTAACACTCCCATAATATTTCAAAAGCAAAATAATCCTCCAACATTCTTTAGATTAGCGAGACAAACGAACAACAATTCAAAACAGAAGAGAGTAAGAATGTGGATGAGGCGAAAGAAGTACCTACGTAAGTTGTTTTAAATGTCACCCTGTATGGTTATCTTAAAAGATATGAATATTGAAAGAATTCCCCGATAGTTTTTGGAGACTTTTGTATCGGAAAGGTGAAGACTCCGTCTGTATTGTGCATCCTGTATCCAACATTTCCCCGCGGACTTCGGTAGCTCCTCGGAAAACGAAAAGCAATAGTTTTTCACGCGGTAAAAAATAGCGTCGCCCGTGCCATCCTACGGTGTCTGTCGGCGGTCCGTCTCACGAGAGGCCGATGGTATATATGTCTATGATAATGATGTATGCAAACACTTACCCAATAATTATCTTTGTAGACCTGATTACTAGACCTCAAATGCATCATATCTTCCAAGGTTGTGTGCCAGCGGTCCATGCCGGCGGCGATCTTGTTAGAAACGTTTTCCCGGTTCATTTCTGGAGACACCTGGCTAGGGGAGGGGGAGGGAGAGGCATCACCGCGAGCCTCGCGGCTGTGGGAGAAAGTTCTGGAACAAAAACAAGAGGTTAGTAAGTAAAATTGAAGTAGTTGTAGATATACTACGACGTTATGGTTAGTTGAAGTATTAATTCTGCCATTGTAATTTATTTTTGATCTCAAGTTTTGCTCTTAGAATTTTTTAAAATGAGAATATTCAAAAATACATACAAATTATTTCTTGATATCCACAAAAATGTGTTGTCATTATCTTTTAAAGGGCGTTATGGTCAACTGTCTTTCCAACATTTCAAGGAGCAAAATCTGTACACAACTAAGGGACTTTATAGTGTATGTAGTGACAGTTCATTTTTCTGCCGTTCCTTCCGATTGCATCATAAGGGGATCTTCATAAAAAAATCATTTACTTAGCGGATAAATAGCAGATTGGTTGCAAATATCCATGAATCACTTAGTACACTACCGGCCAGGTTACGTGAATCATTTCCTACGATGTGTAATACTTTACCCACTATGTTATAATTATGAGGTAGCTAGCTCGAAGGTAAGATGGAAATGTAAGCGGAAACTTTGTTTAGGCGTCAAATACCTTAGAAATGGGAATATAGAGAGGGTAAACTCAAAATAAACTGAGCTACGGAAAAGAAAAACTTATACTTCAGATTTTGAGTAAATGTGCAGGTCTGCCGTGTGGTTCCCGACAGTTTAAATAGGACCACTTCACCCCTTTCCCATGGATGTCGTAAAAGACAAAATGTTGATTATTAATTACTAAAAATTATTAGTTTACAATATAAATATATCTGAACTTAAATTAATTATACGAGTTATATATAAGATTCTCATGCCTTCTGATTCAGAGTCTTAGATCTCATCGTGATCTTATCACATATCTGAGGAGAAATGGAGCGTGGCATGGAAATCATTCTTAGAGTATCATTTGCTGAGGCGCGATACGTTGGGAATTAATCGTTATAGCTTTTACACACTGCTTTATTAAAATTTTGAGCGTGTAGCGTTAAATGTGATCTCATTTTTGAGCAAAGTTTCATCAAAGTAAGTTGTGTCATTTGCAAATTATAATTTTCGAAACCACGTTGTATAAAAAATACTAATTCCAAAACGATTGTAGGGCTGTCTAAATTGTATGGGTCTCGATGGAGACGAAAATCGATATCGACATCTGTAATCCGATACGCTGGACGGTCGGACACCTACAATCGATTTGCCACTGTTCTACTGACCCCGCTGACATAATCGAATCATTCGATTAACATAGAAATTGATGCTGTAATACTGCGAACTATCTATTAATTATTCCAATTTTATCATAATTCGATGTTAAATAAATGCACGGTCGAAATAATCTTCTCTACATCGTTTGTTTCAATATTTATACTTTTTAATGCTATTATCACAATATAATTATACAATACTAGAAGCCGCCCGCGACTTCGTCCGCATGGAAACCCTATCAATCCCGCGGGAACTCTGGGATAAAAAGTAGCCTATGTGTTTTATTCTGGGTCTTCAGCTACCTACATACCAAATTTCATGGTAATCGGTTCAGTAGTTTTTGCGTGAAAGAGTAACAAACATCCATACAAACTTTCGCCTTTATAATAGTAGTAGGATTTATAATGGTCACAGGCCAATGGGAACAGTTGGCGAACGTTTATGGGGCTAAAACCAATATGAAGAAACCCAATGGTAACTTTTATTCTAAAGTGAAATGGCTGCAGATACCTATACAGATCTATGCGTTGTTGAATCATAGGGATACACCAACTGGCCTCCATGGCTGCCGAACTATTACCTAGACTGGGTCATGTGTATGGGATGCTAGTGGGCCGAATGCTGGGCTATGGAGTGAGATATGGACATCTACCACAAAAATATATCACTTAATTTTGCCAGGCAGATGGTAACTCGCTGCTCATTGGGTCATAACTCGTTAGAAAATGCTCATTAGACTGAACAATTTTTGTTAGTGTCAGGGGTACCTAAGCATCAAAGATTACTAGAGCCTAAAGACCGCGCACGACCATAATGACGAGGGATGTGTACGTCAGGTAATAAATATTTAACGTCATCCACTCTGACCTCCGTCGAAAACTTCAACTAGGTATACTAATATTATAAAGCTGAAGAGTTTGTTTGTTTGAACGCGCTAATCTCAGGATCAACTGGTTTGAATTGAAAAATTCTTTTTGTGTTGAATAGACCATTAATCGGGAAAGGCTTTATGCTATATTACATCACGCTGCAACTAGGTATTAGGAGTGAAGAAATAATGGAAAATGTGAAAAAAACGGGGTAAATTATTCATCCTTGAGGGCTTCAATGATGCCCAAAATAACTATTCCACGCGGACGAAATCGCGGGCACAGCTAGTAGTTAATAATACGTAATGCATGTTTTACAGATTACAGGGACCAGACGAGCACACGTTTCCTGCGTCCATCACAATGGGTGGACCATAAACAATGGCTGCGTGTATTTACAAACAGACGCGCCAACCTTGTTTGGTGATTGGAACGATCTCAATAGATTGTATTTATGTACAGTGGCATAGCTATAGCAGAGGAAATTTAAATGCAAATGATAAAATAAAAAGGGGCAAATTTTGCAGATTTACAAAGTTTCCCACGGATGACGTAAAAGGCGACTGAAGGAAAGGCTAATAAACTTGGAGTCTTGTTAGAGACGATGGGTCAGAAACCTATCATTCTTTGAATTTCATTTCAATCATTAACCCATAAAGCTGAACGTGTCCTTTCTTTCTTTTGAAAACTGTTATCCCTGTCTACCCGGCAAGGGATGTAGATGTGGTTAAATAGATGGATTAAACGAAAGTTTATGTACTAACAGTCATCTAGTCATAAATGAGGTTAGTTGTATTCATAACGCATTCAACTTTGCAAAAATTTGTGAGGCACGCATATTTAAAAATTATTACGAGTATACAGTCTTCAAACATTCAACTCGAATTAATGTTTTAACTCCACACGGAAAAGTGGTCCTGAATGAAATTTCAATTTTTATTTTTATTTTTTTAAATTTTCTAATTAACCTAAAAGGTTAAATTGACATGGATTAAAAACACCGCAGCGTAAGATAAAAGCGTAGAGTAAAGATGATGTTTGAGGTTTGAAAACAGCAAGTTAATATTATACTCAGATCACTTTCACTCGGTAATTGTGTTGCTGCATTCTTCAAATTATAGTGCTTCGAGAATAGAAGTGACATATTGTTATATCAGAATAGAAATGCTGGCGTTTGTCACGTTTGCGTACTTATATAATGACGTCCAGGGTCTGCTTTTGATCATGATGACCTCCTTCTATCTTACTGTGACTTTAACAGAGGACCATTTTAAACTTGAAATAACGTTGTTACAATAAAAGCGAATATAACATTCGTCACACATTTTCATAAAAGCCGGTACCGCGAACGAATTGTACATAATATGTTGCAGTCGAAACTCTCATCAGGACAAAACTTTTGACTGAAAATGTCGATATATATTTTTAATTAGTAGACTCCTACGTCGGAAAAAAATATGCCGACTCGACCCGTTAACCACACAGCACAAATTGTTTAAATGTCTCAAAGTAAATCACTTTAACAATGCCACAGGTGGCCTTTATAGGAATGAACACCTAATCACCTGCGGATTGCAAGATGGCCGACTTCAGATCACGCACATCAATCTCCATTACACTAACGGGTAAAGCAATTTCACAATGAAACAAATGGTGCAAGGTTCGGTGTTCGCCACGACAATTGACTCCAATAGAAAGGTCGGTGTAATTTGATTAGCACTGCTCGTCTAATGAGAGACACTGACCTAAGGATACAATGAATGAATTCATGGTGAATATAATGGGGAGCAACTTTCATGCCGGTTTAGAAGCGCAGATAAAAACTGGCTAAGTGCGAGTCGAACTGGCGCATGAAGGATTCCGTACCTGTTACCGTTATGTTGCCAAAAAATCATGTATGTGGCATGGGAACCCTTAAATATTTATATAATAATTATAGTGCGGCATCAGAAATTCATCATCTGTGAAATTTCTACTGTGTAGCCATTATGGTTCATGTGATACAACCTGGTATCAGACGGACGGACAGACAGCGAAGTCTCAGTAATAGGGTCCCGTTTTTACACTTCGGGTACGAACAACGTCTTCGCGTGCAGGCTGTATGTTAGTAAATCGTTTAAATCCATTTATATGAAGCTGTTTGCGATAGAAAAATCTTTTATATTTGGACGGGTGCTTTTATCGTATGCCTTCAATAAGATTTTCGTAGCAACATACATACATACATATGGTCACGTCTATATCCCTTGCGGGGTAGACAGAGCCAACAGTCTTGAAAAGACTGAATGGCCACGTTCAGCTATTTGGTTTAATGATAGAATTGAGATTCAAATAGTGGCAGGTTGCTAGCTAGCCCATCGCCTAAAAAAGAATCTCAAGTTTGTAAGCCTATCCCTTAGTCGCCTTTTACGACATCCATGGGAAAGAGATGGGGTGGTCCTATTTTTTTTGTATAGGTGCTGGTAACCATACGGCAACAATTAATCAAATAACTTTTACTAAGGCGGCAAAGTTCCCAGGGGATTTACGATATAAGACAATATACATCAGTGAAACCGCGTTCCAAATCCAGTCTGATATGTTTTAAATTGGAAACTATGTCAGGCCGAGTGGCCGTTTGAGGCTAATCTTGGTGGAAAGTGGTTCACCCGTATCGGAGATATCATTGTTCAGTTTCCGGTCCTGATATATACATATGTATGTTTATACATAGACCGATAATACAATACTATATGTAGCAGTTGACAGATGGGCGATACTGTGATACAAAATGTAGAATCATGGATGATTACTAATCTCTCCCGGATGGGTCTGGGGGAACATTATTTTTATCATTATACAACAGTAGAAGTATCAAGAAATTTAGAGAAATGACAGCGACATAGTCGTATTGAATTGTCGTATAAATCTGCATGTTTTCTCACAATATACATATCTTTTAACGGAAGAGCGCGGTCGGACCCAAATAATCGCCCATGTAACAAATCTCATGACAGTATATTTGCATTATGAATCAAGTGAGTAAAAAGACTGTATTGCACTGAAAGGGAAAACCAAAAGAATATCAATTTTATAAAGGCAGCGTTATCGCAAATGCAATCTTATATAGGTACCTAAATCATATATTTCGCAAATATACTATGATCTAAAGAGAAATGCAAAATATTAAGCGCTTGCCTCTAATTTTAACTTTTGCTTTTTTGATTGCTTCTAATTTTAACTTTTTTCACTATCTTTTAGAAATAAAAATATTATTTTCACTTTTATCACATCTGTAGCACCGTTATTTTATTGTCGTGTGGACGCTAATTCCCGAAACGAGGCCAGTTTAATACGTATGTCGATCTTAAACAAATAAAAGTTCTTAACACTATAAGGGCGAACTAGTCCCAATCTAGGTTACCGTAATTGAAAACAACCGCAACGCAATAGGTACCACCACAGAGCACAAAAGAACGCCTTGTCGGATTTAATCGATCCTGCTTGCTCTGTGCAATCGATACCAGATTTAAAGCGAAGTTGCGTTAGAACTATTGTCAATTTTGTGATCGAGTTTGCATTATAGAGTGCGTAAATGGCAAGTACTCGTACGAAGTTCAAAGACAGGCTCTGACGGTAATTATTTACAAAAGTTAATGAAAATTTCATTTCGATTCAAAGTTTCAATTAAAGTGTTCAATAAGAAAACTGAAAATTAACCCTAAAGACATTTTTTCTGCTGTCGGAATAAATATGATTAAGTTAAATAAAATACCGTCATTGTGAAATAACTTTAAAAAATTTGCTACAGCTGATTTTTCCTTATGGTCAAAAAAGGGCTTAAAATTTTTCATAAACTTGTTATAAAAAATGTAGATATTATCGTTTAAAACAAATATTTGTAGCAATTTGGGGCTATCTTATATGTAGCGACAGCAGTGTTTTGTCAGCTGAATTAGTACAAGTTTAGAAAGGTGTTGTTTATACTACAATATCGTTTGCAAACAGATGGCCCTGAAGGAAAGCGGTCAGTGGAGCTTGCGAACAGTATCAATATCAGGGATAAATATAAGATATATACAGGTTTACAAATGCAAACCTCACTGAACTAAATTCATCACCTATTGTCTACAAAATGTATAGAACAGCTGATTATTTCGCGATTTGGGTGTTGGCCCCATAATAAAAGTTGTTCATTGTGATTGTCTGAGCAAGTAGTTAAAAGGTTTAGCGTTTGATACGAGTCACTCTGTATAGAAGAAAATATCATACAGGGTTACTGGTATATGACATACCTACTCCATTAAATGAAATTATTACTAAAATTATTTAAATGAACCCCGAACTTTATTTTAATAATTTTGGTAAGTACTCGAAAGAAAAGATATTTCTAAGTTAGGCAGTTCATCGATATGCTTTGATGGTTAGGGAAAATATTGTGACGAAACCTGCACATTCAGGCTACGGGATGTGTAACCATTAATCAATATATGGGTAAGGCTCCTCTGCAAAGGTTGCAGCGGACAAATGGGAGCATCGCTTCATGTAAAAATCTGACTAACCCAATTCCAAGATTTGGTTACAAATTGACCACGGCCGCAACCGGCTTTAAAGATTTAAAGCCGGTTGCGGCCGTGGTCATATATCAATATATGTAAGTAGATAGATATCTACTTACATATATTGGCAGACAAGAATGACAATTAAACAGCCAATAATAATGTGAGTGAGTATTATGAACATAGGTGTTAAATTGTAACGACTTAATGACATACAAGTATGGCCGTGAAAATGAAACCAGAAAGTCGAAATGACCAAAACCAAACCGGTTTTTCAATCATGATGTCAAGTGATGTAATTTCTAACCGTCAGTCTTACGTAAAACCAAAACCGCATTGCTTGATGAATGGCATTCTGTGAGCTGCCATGTTCGCCATTTGTATATATTTTTATTTTTTAAAGATTCCGTAATCAACACTTCACTACATATTATAAAGTCCACTATTTTCTTTGACTGTATGTGTGCCCTAATTTCGGGACGATGTGAACGGATTCTCTTCCTGTTAAAAATGTAAAAAAAGGTTTTTTTGAGGAAGGTTTTTATCTATAAATGCTACCCATGCGAAGCTGGGGCGGGTCGCTAGTAAGAGATAAAAAAGTGTGAAGTGATATGAAAGTCAAAAGCCTAGGAGATACTTGTGCCACCTCCCGTTAACCTCTCTTGGTGAGGTGGTACAGACATATCTTAGGTTGACTACAAAACGCGAAATACAAATGGACCCAAAAGAAAGTCATACATCAGCATACTTCACCTCAATTTAAGGCATGTAAACGGGCAATGCCCATGAGAAGTTACGTGTGGGACACTGTAATTCGCTTGGTTATGCGATAAAAAAATCTATGCGACGAGAAAAAGAAAAAGTTCTATTTTATCTAGTCACCTGGGCCGGCTCAGATTTACACGGAGATTTGCAGAATGTTTTGTTTATATAAATTAAACTTCGAGAATAAATTTCTAAAATGAATTTAAATCTGTTGAGTGGCATAATAAGATAGCTGAGAAACTCTGATTTCAACGTGAAAGGAGTGGTAAAGTTGCCATATTTTATTTCTCATAAGTATATGTTTCAAATGTTGAATAAAATAAAATCGTTATAATTATATGATACCTAAATCATAAATCAAATTTTACTTAACCGATTTTGAAATAAGTCTTATGGCATGATTTCGTCACACATAATAACAGCTGATGTAAACCTTTGTTATTTTATGAGATGTGTATCGTAAAATCTGATTTATGTACTCCTTTTCTTATTCGTGTTTATTAATGATGATTACGTTCAATATAAATGTTAATGTACCTACTTAAGTCTAAAAAATTAAGAAAAAACATGAATAACCTTGTTCCCACGGAGTTTTATACGTACGTACCTACTTATAATTTATACATATGAGTACCTATGACACAAAACTATGAAAAGTATGTCTCAAAATCAAATAATTATTGCGGGCGAATCATATCTATATTACTTACGGGGGAGACAGAGCCAACATTGTTGAAAAGACTCTAAACGCCACGTACGGCTGTTTGGCTCAATGATAGAATTGAGATTCAAAAAGTGACAGGTTGCTAGCCCATCGCCTAAAAGAAGAATCCCAAGTTTATGAGCATATCGCTTAGTCGCTTTTAACGACATCTACGGGAACGAGATGAAGTGGCCCTACTTTTTTTTTATTGGTGCCGGCAACCACACGGCAGCAATAAAGAATAGAAGAATAAGCCTAATTCGAAGAATTAATTTTAAAAATGTTTAAAAACACTAAGTTCTGGAACTAATTGACCTTTTCTTATTAATTGTTATATTATGCCTAGACATCTCATCACCAATTCGTTGGAGTAACTAGAATACTGGATGTAATACATTAACTTTATACATTGACTTATTTATGAAGAAACTCTTGCGTAACTCATGCGTAAAAAGTCACGGGCAACTGCTAGTTGTTACTACATATAATATAGTAGAGGAGCTTAATACAAATAAATCGACCGTAACGGACAGAAAGCCGATATGAAAAAAAATCCAATCATTTGACACATACCTAACACTTACGCAAACAAACCCATTTATTTACATTTACCACGGTCATACATACACTCTCTCACAATGTTTGTATGACACTAGCATTGTTCAAGGTCACTATAACATGCAAAATATTGGAAAATGCACGCAACGCGTAACTTAATAAACCTGTTTATGTTAATTGGACGTGGTATGATTGTAAACGCATACTTACATACATACTTACATACAATAACGTCTGTATCCCTTGCGGGATAGACAGAGGCAACAGTCTTAAAAAGACTGATAAAACGTGATTGTAAACGCACTATGCGATAATTAAAAATTAATTAAATGAAAGAATATAAAAATGTATTATGGTTAAGGGATAGTTCACACTTTATTTGTGGCACGATATGGGACACTAATCAATAGGTATATTATCATTGAAGTGAACGTGCCCCTTGATGCCAAGGGGCTGTTGGCTCTGTGTGCCTCGTAAAGAATAAAGACGTGATTGTATGTTACATACATTTAATAAAATTTAATGTTACATTTGATTAATATTCTGTGATTTAACCGTCGATTGACTGACTGACTCAACTGATTACCTACCTATCAACACAACTTTCTTTATGGTATGGGTTTTTGTAAAAAGGACTTTCTGAAATTCCTGCGGGTATAGAAATAACGTACTCTTTTAGAGACATTTAGGTCTGTCAAAGCTGGTTTAAAACTAGTTCAAAGTACTAAGTAATTAAAATTGTTGACAGTTTAATTAAAAAATAGAAGTAACAAATAACTTAATTACATGTCTAATGTTGTTGATATCGAGAAATCTAAAGAATTAAAGGTTAAATTGTTCGTTGTACTTATGTTGTTTATAAAGTATTTTATCACAAATATTCCAAATAAATATAGCCTGTCAATGGTGGACGATTACTATTATTTCGCCATTTTATCGGTTCTTAATTCGCTAAGTTTACTTTTTCTGTTAAATATCTAGTATTTTTTTTTATTTATTACTTACCGATAAATTGTCTCATGAAAAAATAAATGGTGGCCTGATCTACAACTTCATCACGTTTATTTTTTACTGTAATTTTATCTATTATTTTCATAATAAGTTAAAATAGGTAGTATTTCATACATACATGCATACATAAATCACGCCTCTTTTCCGGAGGGGTAGGCAGAGACTTTATACCGTATTAGGTATTCACAATTAATTAAAACAAAATTTAAAAACCTACAACTTCATTATTTTAAAAAGCAGTTTCATTTAAATAAAGAATTAAATAAAATAAAAATGTAATAATATGTAAATATATAAATGTACCTACATAGATTTCAAAATGGTTCAGATATTTTCTTAGAAAATACTTAACTTAGCGAATTGGTAGCAAGTCGATACGTTGGACCTTGATAGAGTTGACCGCTTTTAACATTTTAGTTGTGAAATCTTATATGGAAGGTGGACAGGCTGCATGAGAATGTACTGGCACCTGTGATCTGCACAAATATCACTAAAATTACAGCTTGTGAAAATAACAGCGTAACAAGCGTTAAAGGGTTATCAAATGGTGATAACTGAAAATCAGCATCGTTGTACTCTTTCAGTGCAAAAAGATCACTAAGTTAAGACCATTTCGACTTGCTACAGCACACCTGTGTTAGTTTAAAGGATTTGTTATTGTTATATTTGTTGTTTTTGTAGCACTGTCGAATAAACATTTTATCTATCTACCTTGAATTTGAAAAATAAATGAATATTAACAAAATAATAAAGTTCTTTTTCTCCTGGCATTTGACCCGGTTACATCCCCACTTCTCTATAGAGCCTTTTGACCACGATCCGGGATTGTGTAAATCAGGTTCTTACACGAAACTCGACATGCGACTAGCGACTCCCGTCTGGCATCCGCAGCAATTGCAAGGGAAATCTAACCCATATTAATATCATTGTAAAAGCTACATGAATATCCTTTTCCCTTAGTCGCCTTTTTCGACATCCATGGAAAAGAGATGAAAACCTATTCGAAAGTGCTGAAAATAGCCTTCATATTATACAATATTTTGTCATAGAAAAGTAAAACAAATAAAATAAGAACTCTGTTGTACAATCAGGCGCAGAAATTGGAATTAAAAATGAAAATTCTTTAAAACATATTTTTAAAATAAATAATTTGTGGTCTCTAGTAATACAGGACCTTTCCAACTCTCATTTTGGGTGCTATAGAAGGCAAATAAAGGATGTAAGTAGTTATCCAAGGATTTTTCGTTGTTGTAAAGGAAAGAGATATTTACCTAACAATAAGAATTTTCTAGAACAGCAAAAGCAATATTTATTATTAAAATTACATAGTAAAAAAAATGTCCAACGCAACTGTGTCGTGACTCTCGACTTCACATGTCCGTCACACGAATACCTTAGTCGTGAAACCTAATAGTGTGTCACGTACATTTTAACACCTCTGTATTGGATAGCGTACAACGCTGAAAGTTGAATATTTAACACGGTCTCAGACGCTGTGTGCCGTGTGATTCTCGGCATTTTAGGATATAGTAGGACCACTCTATATCTTTCAAATGTATTTCGTGAAAGGTTACTAAGGGCGCCGTGTGGTTCCCGGCACCATTACAAAAAAGAATAGGGCCCACTCCATCTTTTTCCCATGGATGTCGTAAAAGGCGACTAAGGGATAGGCTTACAAACTTGGGATTCTTTTTTTCTTACGCGATGGGCTAGCAACCTGTCACTATTTGAATCCTATCATTAAGCCAAATAGCTGAACGTGGCCATTCAGTCTTTTCAAGACTGTTGGCTCTGTCTGCCCCGCAAGGGATATAGACGTGACCATATGTATGTATGTTACTAAGGGTATAGGCACCATCATCTAGTGTAGCTTATACCATGATCTTATATGGGTTAGGATCTCCTGCATAGATTGTGGGGCATGACGCACCCCAGGCTCCTCTCCATAGAGTGGAACGGGACTAACGCTAGGAGCCAGGATGATGAAGAGAGGAACGTTAAAGATAATTGTAACTCCAAGGTCATGGGGAACTGATGGATGAGCTCATTAAGTAATGTTGGCAAATCTGAACACGGACCTTTTTATCATGAGCGAAATAATGTCAAAGTCACTATTAGTAGGTAACTTCCGGCGGAACATGTGACAGATAAATGGTGGCTGAAGCTGTGTAATACAGAATTTAGAGTAATATGACTATAGAAGTGGCAACGACTGGTGAAAATCTCGTCGTTTATATAATGTATATCTTATATATAAAATTCTCATGTAACAATGTTCGTTCTCGTACTCCTCCGAAACGGCTTGACCGATTGTTATAAAATTTTGTGAGCATATTGAGTAGGTCTGGGAATCGGCGAACATCTATTTTTCATACCTCTTAGTGATAAAGGTTGTCCAACCTTAACTATTTTTTTTAAATAGAAATTGCATAAAAATTATTTATATGGCAAAACAACGTTTGCCGGGACAGCTAGTATAATACAAGATTATTATATAGGGTTATTTATTTTAAAATAAAAAAGGTTACAAGCCCTCGTAGCATGGTACGAGCGACGCCGTTTTTATCGCGCGATATACTATCGTTGTTTCGTTTTTATTATATATTTGTCCCGTATATATTTATTATGACGTAAAACGGGACAGTGATAATTTTCACGCAATATAAAGGACTAAGGGATAGGCTTACAAACTTGGGATTCTTTTGTAGGCGATGGGCTAGCAACTAGTCTTTTCAAGACTGTTGGCTTTATCTACCCCGCAAGGGATATAGACGTGACCATATACGTATGTAGGTATGTAAAGGGCGTCGTAAATAGTAACTATATAAAAAATTAATGATTAGCAAAAAACACAAAACATGCTTTTGTTTTGAAGTTTTGTGTCTATATTGTTTAAACATTTGTTTGTATAAAAATTATGTTATAAAATAGCCGCGTGCTCCAACGAAATTATGTTTAACAAACAATGTTCGATATTATGAAAATAATATAATCATACATTGTGTATGCTCGATATGACGATTTCATTCTGAGTCAAGTCTGCCTTATTATTATTATACACTAGCTATATCGGTACATATATCTGTGCAAAATTTATTTAATTATAAAAATGTGTGTAAAAAGAATAGGACCACTCTATCTCTTTCCCATGGAGGTAGTAAAAGGCAACAAATAGATAGGCTTGTAAACTTGGGATTCCTCTTTCAGGCGATGGGTTAGCAACCTGCAACTATTTGAGTCTCAATTCTATCATCAAGCCAAACAACTGCTAAACGTGACCCATCATCATCATCTTTTTATAACTGTTGGCTCTGTCTACCCCGCAAGGGATATAGACGTGATTATATGTATGTATGTGTTTTATTTCCTTCTACGATTTTTTTGGGATTTGCGCTGTATTTCTGTTGCTTTTATTTATTTTTTTATTACCATACAGATGGTACCTATATCTGACTGCAAACATTTGGAGTAACAAATTTATTACTGTCATAGTGCCTGACTTCCTCGGTACAGGCTTGACTAGTGAGGAAACCATAGATTAAGATTTAGATGTACCTAAAACTATAATCTGCAATGTACGAGATGTTCCCAAGACCATATATATACATATATAGTATATTAAATTCTGTGCTGTTTTGTATGTTGCAGTCAATAAACGATTTAAATTTTCATGTATTCTAAATTTTTTACTGTTTTATTAAAGCAATGCACATCGACGTCATCATTACAATCTCCGAGCTAACAATGGGAGACTTTCATTACAAACAAACAATAATACTTATTTAGTTTTTAATGCTTTAAGAAAGTTTTTATAACTGCGCATTGTAAACCTACATCTTTTATTGCGTATTCTGGAGTGATTTAGCAAATTTCTTGACTTTTAACTGCCCAAAAATAAAGTGTTATGACTTCACAATTATAATTATCATCTTTACTTTTACCTATGCAAATTAAAATAGGTTACGCTTAACTTCATAGAAACTTTGATAATGTATTAATAGTTTACTAAAAATAGGTACGAGTATTTACGGCTGTGTAAGTGATTTTTGATACAGTATGAGTGAAATTCGTTGGTTATATCCTATACAGTACAATACGATACAAATTATCTTTACTGCCCATAAAAAATACATATGTAGTAGAAAAATACATTATGAATATAATATATTAAAAATACATATTGAAATATACAAATTCGTCTTTTTGTAGATGGCGCTAAATCCACGCGGGCGACGCTGCGGGTTAAGCTTGTCACTAATAATTTGTAGGTTTATATCACTAACAAATAGCAGGTTCCAAAAAGGTTTTAGATCTTGTATTGTATCAAAATTTGTTAGGTACTTTAATATTTGTTCATAATAGATTTACAATAGCAAACTGTAATAAAAGTTAAGAAATATACCTATGTAATAAAAAACATTACTCGTTTGCGAAAAATAGAA
This sequence comes from Amyelois transitella, assembly GCF_032362555.1. Classification (NCBI taxonomy): domain Eukaryota; kingdom Metazoa; phylum Arthropoda; class Insecta; order Lepidoptera; family Pyralidae; genus Amyelois; species Amyelois transitella. The sequence continues at coordinate 2,384,357 of NC_083535.1, read as the reverse complement.
TAACATGTTTCTTTCGGTTGACATTACATTTATTTTCCTTAAGTGACTGATATAACTTATAGGCACTGTTTATTTCGTTAAGGTTCCCAACAAAAATAATGTTATTGTGTGCGTACAAAAGGAAGTGGTTCGCGGCCAAGTACGTTCATGTCGTAATTTAAACGAACCTTGTAAATAAAAAGTGTAGAACTCACGTAGTTAAAAGTTAATAATGGCAAAGATTGTTTTCTTTCAGAGCGTCGGTGGTCTAGCAAGTTGGGCTAGCAACCTGTCACTATTTATATCTCAAATCATCATCATCTTTTTATAACTGTTGGCTCTGTCTACCCCGCAAGGGATATAGACGTGATTATTTGTATGTATGTGTTTTATTTCCTGCTACGATTGCTTGGAACTTGCGCTATTTGAATCTCAAATCTATCATAAAGCCAAACAGCTGGACGTGGCCTGTCAACACTTCAAGACAGTTTGCTCTGTCTACCCCGCAAGGGATATAGACTGAAAATAATAAAATATTTGCGCTGGCAAAGAAAAGATGATTCACGCTCAAACAACTGTAATTTTTTTTTCTTATTTTATATTACAATATGTTTGTTCTTTAAAAAGGAGTTCGGAACACTCTGAAGGAGTTCGCAACAATATAATTAAATGAAATAATGCACTGTCAAACCAGTGAATCGACCTTTATGAGAAACATACATACATACATATAATCACGTCTATATCCCTTGCGGGGTAGACAGAGCCAACAGTCTTGTAAAGACTGATAGGCCACGTTCAGCTATTTGGCTTTAAGATAGAATTGAGATTCAAATAGCGAGTTACATTCATACCTCTATTACTTACAATGTGGATTACAAAAAAAGAAATAGTTATTTAGTACGCAGGCAGAGCTCCAGTAAAAAGCTAGTGTTGAGGATAAAATATAGAAGGACCGTCAATGGAAGCTGCTAGCATAATCACTTGACGATGATATTGACCGCGATTTATTACATTATTTTCAATGGGGTATTGTCTCGAATAATGACAGGCTGCACGCTTATTTATTCAGTTTTATTAGTAAAAGAACGATCCATTCTTATATTGTCTTTTGGAATACGGTTACAAAGTGTCACGGTTGAAAATATACTAGGTAGGTTTAGTACAATTGTAATAAAATTGTCTGAAACTCCACTTTATAAAAACCACTTTCAACTGTACGGCTTAAGAAAGTATTAAGTTAAAAGATTGTACAAACTAAACTTATAAATTAAATTTTCGGAGATATTATAGATATTCATATGTACCTTATCAGGAAATACCATGCCCTTGACATGAATACCCGTAGAATTAAAGAACAAACTAAGATAGATATTATTTTGGAATTAAATATTTGTAGTCATACAGTTGTTATTTCTAAATAATGTAGATAGTAATATAAAGCAGAGAACTTTGACATCAACAAATAAAAAGAAATTCATCAACTTGATAACGCCGTTGCGTTTTCATAAGAAGGCAGCCATCAAGCAAGGGAAAGTTTCAGAAAACTGAATAGACACTTGCATCATAAAATGAAAGGAATCATAATTTTTATATCCCACTTCCTCGTTAGTGTTATAACTTCGGATGTAATTGTCGTCATTATATTTGCAGAGTTTGTTAAAATTCTCCACAGCGGCGCCCGCGCAATTTGTCAAAGTGTTCTACTTTGGATCGAAAGTGTAAAAAAAGATAACATAATTGTGGGAAACTGCAGAACAATCTCTGAATAAAACAGACAAAACGATGGTCTGAAGTGAAGCAAGATGGAGGAATAACTGTAGAACAGATTACAATTCCATATTATGGTTTACTAAATTAACTTAACGAAACCTCAATTCTATCATTAAGCCTTACTGAACGTGGCCGTTCAGTTTTCAAGACTGCTGACTCTGTCTACCCCGTAAGGGATATATACATGATTGTATGAATGAATAAATGAATTAACGAAAACGTCGTTATTATTATACCTGATTTAATAATAAAACCTCTATCCCTAAAAGATAGGCAGAGACTTCATTTTTCCACTTGCTATTGACGATACCTGCATACTTCTTTCATTTCATTCACAGTCATCACTCTCTTCATAAATGCTCGTTGCCAAAAGTTGCCAATTCACATTATGTTAAAACCGAAGTCCTAGTTAGCTTGCATGAGGCCAAAAACTTTGAACAAACAACTTCACCTCTCTATTATCAGTTAAAACTGTTACAGTGAAACTGGAATATCAGGGGTCAATGGAGTTTATTCACATGGCAAGGGCCATTCTTTTAACTAGTCGTGTAACCCATTTGTTACAGAGATGTCAATATTTATCTTTGAAATTCTCATAACAGTGGAATAAATGTTACACTTTCACAAAATATTCATTCTACTTTAGAATACGACCGATGTAGCTCTTTTGTGTAGGTGACGTAAAAGGCGTCAAAGTTATAAAGCAGTTTTATCAAGTGCTGGTCCTTTAGCGAAGAAAACGTGCGGTAATCTTGACCTGACCTTTCATCAGAACGTCCTCGAATATATCCAAATACATTAGTCCATTTAGGAAACAAAGTTGAACTCCTATAAAGTTTAAGTTCCAAAATATAGAATTTTCCAGAATGTTGGGTTTTTATGACTTTTTGATAATGTTGTAAACTTTTAAATCTTTCAATTCGTCTTGGCCTTCCCCTTTCAATGTTCCTAATAACAAATTTAACGTATAAAAGCCCAACTAAACTTGTCTACCATGGTTATTATCTATCAGTGACAACCTGTCATTTTACGAAGAATTCTAATTATCTCCGTCTTGATCTCATTAATATATTTGCGTCGACATATCGTATCCGCATCTTGTCAGCATTGTGGGTATGCCCCTAGAAATCTATGTAATTAATTATTTTTGCAGAATGCCCATTATAAAAAAATAAGACGATAGTCTGCCGTGTGGTTCCCGGCACCAATACAAAAAGAATAGGACCACTCCATCTCTTTCCCATGGATGTCGTAAAAGGCGACTAAGGGATAGGCTTACAAACTTGGGATTTTTTTTAGGCGATAGGCTAGCAACCTGTCGCTGTTTGAATCTCAATTCTATCATTAAGCCCAATAGCTGAACGTGGCCATTCAGTCTTTTCAAGACTGTTGGCTCTGTCTACCTCGCAAGGGATATAGACGTGACCATATGTATATATGTATGTACCTAGCTATAAATTGGACATAGATCCATTCGTATACGCCTTTTTCGGGTAGACAGAGACTACTATCTTTTCGTTTCTTCTATTTATTCAACATATTTTTCTAAGCATTGTTTAAACAAGTCATCATACCGTTGTATGCCGACAGTCTATTGCATAAACGTAAACAACCGTCTCGATTATGATATTAATCCGTTAGTATCGATTACGCGGTGTGATGTCACAATAATTTACCTACTGTTGGGTATATTTTGTGCTACTCCTATTGCGGGTAGACTATTATTAGTTTATTTGTACTCGTATTCATACTAGCTTTTGCCTGTAGCTCATTTAACTGATTTTAATATAACATAACACATTATCACGTCTATATCTCTTGCGGTTTAGACAGAGCCAACAGTCATCAAAAGCCTGAAAGGCCTCAGCTGTTTGGCTTGCAGGTTGCTAGCCCATCGCCTAAAAGAGGAATCCCAAATTATATAAGCCTATTCCTTAGTTTCACCAGTGAGAATTTCCAGAAAATGATCACTTTCAAACTAAATAAATGTCCTCTTTCTAAATAAATTTCCTACTACATACATACCTACATATCATAACGTATATGCCTTACGGGGTAGACAGAGCTAACAGTTTTGAAAAGACTGATAGGCCACGTTAGGCTGTTTGGCTTAATGTTAGAATTGAGATTCAAATAGTGACAAGTTGTTAACCCACCGGTGCCCGCCTGTGTCTTACGGTACAAAATGTACTGGGACCTTTAGGCGACCAGCGTCGGGTTGCGAATTCGGTCGGTTACGAATTCGGTCGGTTACGGGTTACATAACCGGCGCGTAACCGCCGCGGCGACCGTTGAGATCCATTCAGGCTATTTATGGCATTTATCAATTTGTTGCCATTACGCTTCACTGTAGTAGGTAACGTTTGAGAGTCGTGAATAGATCAATTTGTCAATAAGATTTACTTGCCTTTTTGGGGATAAATGACTACCTTTATACTTTTGACATACATACATATGGTCACGTCTATGTCCCTTGTTGGTAGACAGAGCCAACAGTCTTGAAAAGACTGAATGACCTCGTTCAGCTACTCGTATTTGGCTTAATGATAGAATTGAGATTCAAATAGTGACAGGTTGCTAGCCCATCGCCAAAAAAAGAATCTCAAGTTTGAAAGCCTATGAGCCACGTTCAGCTATTTGGCTTTAAGATAGGATTGAGATTGAGGATACTAATTGACTTCATTTAAACTTTTTGACATCTAATACTTATAGTTTTGTAGGAACTTAAACTTAATAGTAACGAATCCTGCAGGATCGGGCAAGCAAGATGTGTATGTGTAACACTACATAGATATTATATAATCACGTCTGTATCCCGTGCGGGATAGACAGAGCCAAAGTCTTGAAGACTGAAAGGCCTCATTTAGCTTTATGGTTTAGTGATGGAATTGAAATTTAAATAGTGACAGGTTGCTATCCCATAGCCTACAAGAAGAATCTCACATTTGTAAGCCATGATTAATAAGTACATTCAGTAACAATAATCCAGTGTATTAGGTTCCCTTGCAAATATTGTTAAGGTTTATTACCTATTAGGTATTTAGGTTATTACCTTACGGAAGTCCTTTCGCGTAAAAACCTATTCCGATACAGAATCATGGTCATACGAGCACCTGGATTTCTCCAGAGAGTAAGATCATCATCGTACATCCACATACATGATTATTCCGACGAAATTACGTTACTTACGGAAGTATGCAGAGATCGTGGCAAGTGGAAAGAGGTAGTCTCTGCCTACCCCTCCGGAAAAGAGGCGTGATTTTATGTTTGTATGTAATTACGTTACTTAATGTCAGTACACTTACATGACCTTGTTGCAAGAAAGATTCATAATACGAAAGCGGATTGGATTTTTTACTTGACTGCTCAAAAAAGTGAGTGTAACTTTTTCAAGGTTCCTTTTATGTATGCAAGTGTTTATATTTATTTCTTTGCAAATACTTATTATGCGGCTTGGGTATATTCATTGACATTTGTAGCTGTAAAGCAGAACCATAGATTGAATTTGAAATATAGATACGCATGCACCAATACCCATCTTGACAATTTTAAAGCAGCTTTTGTCTTAATGCACAGAAAGAGCCGCAGCATTCAGACTTTAGCCTCCACATTCAGATTTTTTGCAATTTATACGGTTAATTAATCAGTAGATATCTTAAGCGAAAGTGCCTACTTAGTCCTGCATCAGATACAATTGATTTATCGGCCCCACATTACCAAGTCTGGTTCACTACATTTGTTGAAGTTTCACAAGAATCTAGATGACAACTTTAACAGACATTTAGCTACTAGCATTTCTTAGATATTGGTTTTCTTAATAAAACAAATGATACTATAAATTCTGTTTAAATTAAAATTGTGCCTATGTCAAGTATAATTCTTGTATAAGCTTTCATATTGAACGGTCGTAAGCCCTTAATATACTAGTATACTTTACTATTTCAAAGTTTAACTTTAGGCTGTGGGCCCAGCACGCTTCCACACAAGTCAAACTTGAATTTCTGTAAAGTTTCTCCCTAAAATTACTTCTTGTATCCAGCAACAGACAGACAAACAAAAAGGCAGTCAAGAAGAAATTTCGTATTTGTATTAATTATATTAGTGTGACAAAATATAAAAAAAAATATAAGGAATTATAAAGTAAAGGTTCCAAGTACAATCGCGTTTGGAATGAAATAAGTAACTGCGTTGCGTTGCGTCATTACCAGATTCTTTTTTTATCAACTGCACAATAACTATAAGTGTCTTATCTGCCTCTCGAATTGACAAAATGCAGTTCAAGGTCTTAAGAAATAAAAGAATTTGAGCAACATAAGTGTGTACTTAGGTACTTACAGGTTTTTTATAATGATTGCGCTTCCATATGGCCAAACCTTAATAAGGTGACCGCATTTGGATGTGGCAACACTGGTTTTAATTACTTACTTCATTTCGGTATTTAGAACAATAATTATTACATTTATATTTTTCAATAGAACAAAATAGGTTTAACCTGTTAAGGAATTGCAATCCCTTTCTATCACTCTTTTGTGATTTATAAACAGGTCTCTCGCTTCATCCACATTCTTAATTCTTTTCGTGCAAGCTTGGGAGTTTCAGATACTATACTGATGTGACTGTATTTATGTATTTAATAGACACAAAACATATAATTTACAAGCATACTTTACTAAAGACATTGTTTGCACATTAAAAGAAATATAACAAACTAGAGGCCGCCCGCGACTTTGTCCGCGTAGAATCATTCCCGCGGGGGCTCCGTGATAAAAAGTTATTTGGGTCTTCAGCTACATACATTCCAAATTTCATCGGAAGGTTTGGTAGTTTTTGCGTGAGAGAGTAACAAACATCCATACTGACATCCTAACATACTCACAAACTTTCGCATTTAGATATAATATTAGTAGGATTACAAAACAGTCATTGGATTTAGAAGAATATATACAATGGCGGACTTAACCCAATTGGGATTTCTTTTAGTTTAGATATTAGATATATTTATTATTTAGATAGTTATCTAAGTAATCGAATAAATATTTTCTCTCAATTTTATTACTAAATTTTAGTGCTTTTTCAAAAAGTAGATATAGATAGAATCATTTTATTATATTCGACCCAGACGATATATTTTTCTAACTGGTTATTAGAGACGAAAACTGTGATCGTCACAAACGCTTTGTTTATATTTCTACAGAAAAAAGGGTTTAATTATTAGCCATAAGTAAAGAAACGTATTCAGACCTTAATCAAATATAATTATCACAAAATACAACTCGTAAAAGTACCTATAATTCTGCGATTACACTTCCTATAGAAACTGCCACACCTCCAAGCCCTACCGCTCTTTAAATTTCTCTAAATAGACCATACGTATTTCGCCGGCAGTCAGGGAAATCGACTTTAGGATCGCCATTGGAATTACAATCGATTTTGCCACGAAAGTGTTTCAGATCGATGCCTTTGATTCGGACACTTTCACTGTGTCGATGACCGCTGTGGCGTACGAGTCTCTTGATCGATTGCAGACAGACAGACAGATATTGTCGCTATATGTCAGATTAGTTGAGGCGCACGACTTCTTCAGGGTAGTTTTTATTAATGTTTCGTTATGGATTGATGTAGATGATTTTTATAACCGCGTCAAAAGAACATGCTGACATGTCTTTTGCTTAGGTACCATTTCCGTATTTATTATTTCCTGGATTGAAAAGATTCGTAAGAGGTGTTCTTGTTTATAAGAATAATTTGCACTCTGTATACTGCCTAGCTAAACAAGGATATAAGTTTATCAAAATCCTCACCTGGTTGTGGGTTAGGTTAGAAGTGTCTTGTGTACTTATTTATTTAATTTAATTTATACTTATAACTTGCAAAGGACGCGCAGCCAAAAATCTAAAAAATTTAACAGAATGCCTAATTGATGATATCATGATTCATATTACTAGTTAATCCGCTTACGAGAAAATAAAATAAATAAACCTTTTTTTAAAATTTTTCATGCACACACAAATTTATATTTAGGAAGAAAAATCATTCTTTAACAATAAATGAAACCAATATTTGTTATTTTTTTTTGTAAAGGCAATATGGCAAGAGGGAATACTTTATTGTGTTTGAGCCATTGTTGTTCAATTCCAAATCCATTTTTAAAACGTCATACCCGTCCCTGTATAAGTATATTATAATATTTAACTGCTAATCACCTGTAATGGTTGCAAATCAACTTTCTCATATCTTACCTATTATCATGCAATCGATTACAAAATCGATTGACAAACTTTTCGATGGTCACGTTGATACTCGATTCTTTGTATCGAATCAGCCAGCGAAATTGTAATATAAGCCTTGAGTTAGTAAATTAGATTTGACATTCTCGATAATCATTTCCGATTGAAATAATATGACCGTGTTAATTTGACTGGTGTGCTTTATGATGAATAAATCGATTTATGTATCGATATTGAGACTGTAATCGATAGTATGCGACCTAGGCTGTCTTATAAATCAAAAGTGTCATTTTTAAGTTGCTAAAATTTGTGATATAAAAAAAGGACATCTCTTTTCCATGGATGTCTTAAAGGCGACTAAGGGATATGCTTATAAACTTGGGATTCTTCTATGACGTGATGGGCTAGCAACCTGTCTTGTGACAGGTTTGTGTCAACAGTTGAATCTTAATTTTATCATTAAGCCTAACAGCTAATCGTGGCCTTTCAGTCTTTCAAGACCGCAGGCTCTGTCTACCGCAGAAGGGATATAAACGTGATTATATGAATGAATGAATTAAATTTGTGATAGTGCGTGATTGGTTATTTTACTTTCTACCTAATTAAGTGAAGGATAAGACGGAGAAATCTTTGTCAATTAAAACAAAAAGAAATCTTTACCAATATCATCTTTAGGATTTTAGAAAAAGAAAAAATAAAGATGGTTATCGAAAAATCAAGAAATAGAACAAATTTAAAGGAAAAGTAAATTTATCTGTCGTCATAAATCATAAAGTAGTGAGTGCCAAAGTTTAGTTTAAGTTAGTGCATTTTTTCTTTAGTCGCCTCCTACGACAACTACAGGAAGTGATAGTGTTCCTTTCTCTTGTGCCGGAAACTATACCGTTTGACCAAAACTACCTTTTAACTAATCGTATTCATTTGATACACAACCGATAGGTACCTAGATGACATTTAATAAGTTTCCTTATAAGTTTGCCAAGGCTAGCGACAAGATTAAACTAAAGGAAATTAATTTAAAAAGTATATTGGAATAATTTGTTTGTTGCTACCGCCAATTGTATAAGGAGCCTTCACTTGTTGCTTTTCAAATTTGATTCTGTTTTCATACATATACTTATATAGTCACATCTATATCCCTTACGGGATAGAGCCAACAGTCTTGAAAAGACTGAATGGCTACGTTCAGCAGTTTTATGACGAAATTTAGGTTCAAATACCAGTCACAGGAATGAATCCCCATCGCCTACTAGTGGAATCCCAAGTTTATAAGCCATCCCTTGGTCGCCTTAACGACATCCAAAGGAAAGATATAGAATAGTGATTTGTGATTTGCGTATTTTTAGTAAAACGCTTTTCTATACCTATTTATATAAAAAAGAGAAAAATATAGTAGTTTTGACAGATGATTGTATAAGTACTTATTGATTTTCACATTTTAAAAAATTATTGTTTTGCTGAACTAAAACATAACTTAAGTTCTATCTAATAGAATTTAATAATAATAAAAAACTATTCTAAATTATAGACTAATTAGATTATTTTTTAAGCTAATTATTATTTATTTGATAATAATAATTATTATGTAATTATTGACTCCATTGTACTTTTAAAAAAATCAGATCGCGTGGGCTTCACTCAAGAATTGGACCTTGGCTCCTCTCCATCTTTGGATCCAAGTGGGCATATCATGGAACTTGTTTCTCGTTCGCTGCCTAAAAACAAACGTTCAATGTACGCTATAATTAATTTGTGTAACATCTGCGTGATATCTCATCGCCTTTACGCATTTGAGACGTGCATGTGCTTTTAAAGGTACAGACGAATAATTTACCAGACAGACATACATACGCCTGGGGATTCTGATCTGGTTCATGCTCATAGCTCATGTTACTTCTGAATCTAGTTTCTCATTGTGATTATTTTCATCAAAACGTTTTGATTTGAATCTTTCCTCTTTATAAAATCTTTATAATATTACTTAGTATTAAAACTTTTCTTGTGTGAAACACTTCACAATATATTGTGTGAAATATTGCCCTCGAGCTTTTTTCTATTAAATCCATAATAAATTTATTAAAATATATTTTTCTTTAATTTTTAAATCCTCTTACCACAAAAACAGCTGAATTACGTAAATACATATATATCATTGCTACAATTTCACTTTCGCGAAATATTTCGTTATCTAATGAATATCAAGACATCACAGTCATGTTACGCGAAAAAACTAATTAGTCATTCTAATGATGTACAAACATACATATATTACATTCGACATTCCCCGACTCTCCCACTCCAATGTCGTGCTCCATATAAATCGGAATTGCATAATATTCTGAATTTTATGGTCATATTAAATAAGGAAAATACTCGAGCACTTTTAAAGTGCTACTGAACTGAATCATCATAAATTTAATATTCCGTTCAGACAAAGACAAAAATGATGCGCAAAATTGACTATATAATAGTTAACTAATGTATCCCTAATGGGGTTAAAAGACCCAGTAATCACAAAAATCAAAAGTAAAGAAAACAAAAAACACACGCTAAAGAAATTTGTTGGGATCGTGATTATTAAAAAGATGTAGGGAAAGAGTCGTGATCATATGTGAGACCACAGAGCGCTATTCACAAACGTGAAGTAACTACGTCTGCGGGGAGGACAATAGCTTAAAACTTAAGACAGCTAAGTACGTCATTCACACACGCAATGAAACGTGTTTTTGACAGAACAATTGTATTGCGGAGATAATATTTTTATCATGTGTGCTAAACGTGGCAAATTTGTTGAGAGGGGGAGAGAGGGGGGAAGAAAGTGTTTATGGTGTAATAAAAAGTAATTTAAAGTTAGAATAGCAGTAACTGAAAAATACTATAGTCAAGTGCGAATTGGACTCTCGAATGAGGGCGTCGTTACATTATGGAAATAATCCTGTCTCAAAAATTACTCCCCTACTTTTCCACAAATTTTCTCAGCACACTAAAACTTTACAAGCAAATTATTGGCGTAGTCAGTAACTTAAATAACAAAAAAATGCTTGTAAGACTTTACAAGCAAATTTTTGCCAACGTCAATTTAACTTAACCAATTTACAGGATGAGAAAGCAAAAAATATATTGATATATAGCGCATTGGTGGATTGCTGTTGAAAAAAAAACGGTATTAGTATTTTCCTACTTTCTTTACCATACGTAAAGAAGAGGCGTTTTCAAATAAAAAATAAGAATTTCTTACAAGCCCAGCAGACATTCAGCCATTCAAAGCAAAATCCGTGACATTGTATAACTCGGCCTTCAATATACCTAGTTATAGCTAATAGACGTATGTATATTCCCATTAGTAGAAAACCAGCTAAGTGCGACTTTATCAACGCTGCATAAAGTGTATTTTTATTTATCAGCCACTTAAATTAGTGTCGTAACATTAATTACTATAGATATACACGGCTATAGTATGATAAATATACATACTATTGTAGGTTCAACCCACGTTACGTAGGCAGCCCATATGTCCTCTCGGAAAAATGCGAATATTAATTAAGTGCAAACTGAAACGTTATATTAAGATGCAACACACTTCACGTCACGTATTTTTTGAGTAGACAGAGTTACAAGATTAGGATGCCATGTTTGCTAAATGGCATTGAGATTCAGAGCGAGTGAAAAGTTGATAGCTCATCGTCTAAAAAAATACCGATACTGGCGGAAACTTGCAACTCAGTCTTGAAGTATATATTTTAAACTAGACTAAAGTCTTTACCTATCTAGGTTATAATTCTTTTTATAATCAGTCAGCTTCGAACGATTGGAACTTATCAACAGTTTGGACTAATTTCATACATACATATGGTCAGATCTATACTCCTTGTGGGGTACACAGAGCCAACAGTCATGAAAAGACTTATATAGGCCACGTTCAGCTTTTTGGCATGATGATAGAATTGAGATTCTTTCAAGTCATAAAAAGGATCAGTGATAAAATTTCATAATAAATCTTTTTCCGATTGGACATCGATTTCGAAACCACACACAAAGTAATATATATGATTTTTCTTACAAATTAATCTTACCTTTTCAACAAATTCGCCATTATTCACCAACTTTTCATTTCACTGTAAAATTTCGCGAAAGCCCACCAGATTTGGCGGGTCCGTCACATCGTCTGCTAACTCTTGTTTATCTATTGTTGTTCCGTTATCATGACAGATCGGGGTACTGGCGTTATCGAGATCTGGACGTCAATCAAACAGACACGACAATCTTGCTGATAAAAGATCTAGCATCTTGTGGAAATGTACTGATAACTGTAGCTAAAATAAATTTATGCTTGAAATTTATTCAATTGTTGTTCGTGGTGTTATGTTGTTTTGGACTGTTGGCTTGGTTTGCCCCGATAGGAAAAAATACTTGTTTATATGTTTTTGTTATGTGTTTTTTTGGTAAACAGGGCTTAATACATCTTCTAGGAATTAGTCAAGGTTAATTTGTTCAAAGGAACAAGCCTAGGGTCTGTCTATGACCATTATCTAGGAGTGGTAAGTAGCGATAAGTAAAACCAAACTCAGTTTGGATCATGCTATCTTATTTATCATCATTCTCTTGGTGTTTGTACCGGTAGCGTCCTCCCCTTTCCGAAGAAACCCAGGTTCAATTTGTGACCAAGATCTTGTAGGGGGTAAGTCAGGTGTGTAAACGAAGCGACTCCCAGCCTGATCTCCATAATTTAAAGAAGAATTTAATCGACCTTGGATCATGGTCCCATCCCGTTGCCTGAATGCGTTCTTTTATTGTGTCACAATGTTTTGAGTCAACTTAAAAGCACCAGTTAGCATTCAAACTAATGTACGTTAGTCAGAAAAGAGTCGTTGTTCTTTCATTTGTGCCCATGGCATCATCCGTGGAAATTTTTAGATAAACATTCAATAGCCTACATATCTGGGAAACGACGTGATTGGTTGAAAAAATGTGATCCATTCTTTGGTTATTAAATGAAGTGAGCTAGTTATAGTAACTGACCTTGAATGTTAATAAGTTACCTGACTTTATTATTACTCTTGGACCTAGATCATGGTCATAGACTTCTGGATCATCCCTAGGGATGACCGGAGGAACCGGGACAAATGCTAGGAGAATCATTATGATGACCTTATGACGTATTTAGATTTATAATTACAGACAAATTGTAGTTTCTATGATTACAGGTTTAGTAGTAGTTAATCCAGTTCGCAGTATTGATTAAAAGTGGAAATGTTGAAACGTTCATAATTATCCGTTAAAACGAATAATACAGGCAAGCAACAATCAAAATTAAACGGCGTTGGGTACTTAACCAATATAAAAAAAAATATTAAAAAAGGGGATCTATTTTTGAACTTGGCATCTCACTTGAAAACAGACGAGACGGCGGATAGTTCGAAATCACATGAACTTTTTTTTAATAACATTTATTTATTCATATAGTCACTTCTATATCCCTTGTGGGGTAGACAGAGTCAACAGTCTTGAAGTGACTGATAGGCTACGTTCAGCTGTTTGGATTTATGATAATTGAGATGAGATTCAAATAGTGACAGGTTGCTAACCCATCGCCTAAAATAAGAATCCTAAGTTTATAGGTAAGCCTATTAAGGCCAAATTGAGGCTAAAAATATATTTCTTTTAAAGCAGTATGTTTTCTCATCTTTGTTGATCCAATTCACAGTGTAATAATAACGTAAAATTAAATAAACTTATAAAAAAATGTGAATTTGATAATATGACTACTTGTTTGGTTAATGATAACTATTGGTCATGAATGACTGTCATCGGTCAGAAACTGAAACAATAAAATTGTTTTTCCTTTTGAGTTTATCAGACAAACGAGGCAGGACATTTCGTATTATACTATTGTGTAGTAATAATGACAACACATTATAATGAATGACATCTTTACGTGACGTCAAGCAGCTTAAGAAACCTTACACGAAGTGAATGTTTGCTTGTTCATTAATTTCGAAATGCTTTAATTATTTTGCAAAACGTCGTAATTATAAGACAGGTGATCCAAATAGCTGTCACCTGTTCGGACTTCTGACTCGATTCACCAACAGAATGCTAACAAATACAAACAATTCTCACATTTATCACCCAGTGATAAGATTAATAATACCATGTCCAATTACGTATGCTATGTTGACATAGTCTGTTAACGGAAAGGCATCATAGACTACCAATTGATAGGGCAAATGAAACGACGTCCCTGCACTAACTGGGTATTATTCATATGTCTATCCATTCAACCAACCGCCATTCCACTGTTAACAATTTCAACCAATATAAAAGGTGTTATTTTCATACCATTCCATCCATTTCCTAGAAAGTCTGTTGTATTGTCACCGTTAAATTCCCCATCAATAACAGCGTCAGATATAACTGTGGCTGTTGTAATATTTTTCTCTCAAATTATTAATCTTTTAGGAAAGTGTCTTAATATTATGAGTATAGTATTAGTTTGAATTTCAATAAAAAATAAATACTGAGTTTGCACTCGGTAAAACAAAATACTCACCAGAACCAACAAAAACTGAACCATACACTCAACAAATCTCACTAAAACTTGTCCACCAACGAATTATTTCACTTGGTTTTCACGTATGGAAAACTAATGAATTGTCGTGTGATTTTAAGATAGCGGCCACGCATACGCAACCTATACGGTGCGCTGTCGAGACAGTACTGAAGTGTAGGAGAGGATTGCGCGGTCGAGTGACTGGCCGCGCGCATGATGGTCCCCCGAAGCGGACAAATCCAGCCACATAAAACTGCGCCGGCGCAGGGGACCTGACCGATTCGTCTCGGACTACCACACACTATAGAAACAATACAAATCTGAATGAACCTCCGTTCGTCAACCATGAAGTTTTCAATCGATCTTTGACACTGACGTCAGTAAAACTACATTTCCAATTCCTGGTCTGAGATATTATTAAAATATTTTCATTGTTAAAATAAATAATACGATGGAAGAAAATAAAAAGACAGTAACGCCTGTGTCTTCGAAGGCAAGCGATAAAAAGCAAAAGAAGGTAGCTCCGAAAAAGCTTCCTCCAGAATTCGACAACATAACGCCCAGTACATCTCATACAAAATATTATCGAAAGGAGAGATATGTTGACAATTTTGAGAGAATCACAACTGAAGAGTATCTGGGTTTCTCAGAGTCTATATCTGGTTCTTCAGATACGTTCCGATGTGTGCATGGTCCTCAAGGCAAAAAGTATACAGCCAAGACACAATTGAAGAGAAACCTTCAGAAAGAGTTGGATCCTATACCAACTAGTAGGTGCCAAGTTTTATTTTAAACCCAAAACGTTCTTCTTTTTAGTCCCGGTTGCATCCTCATCACTCTGAAAAGGAGCCTGGGGTATGCCTTTTGACCATGGATGACACTTATCTGACCTCTGTAATTACTTTTAAAATCGATAGACGTGAAATAATGGAAATGATGAATGCGAAATTTTTTCAATACACATTTTTATATCATTCCGAATAATACGGATATTTTTGGCTTTGCAAATATACCTAAAACAATCTTTGAATAGGTAATAGAATTTTGTAGTAAGTACTTATTAGTTGTGATGTAAGGTAAGTTCGCTATGTTAAAAGAAGGTATTACCAAACTTATTATAATGTATTCAATGAAATAATTAGCGCGTCCCATAATTTATTGAAAGTCGATAAGCGGGATGTGAAATTGGCGCAGCTAGATTATAAAAATTTTATTAGTGTGCCACTAATAAAGTTTGCAACAATAGAAAATAAATGAAGACTTCATATACGGTCGTGGAAAGCGCTGTTCTTTTCCAACCATCAGTAGTAACTAGTACAATCGTTTTATGTCGCACTTTCTTATTGATAACTCTGTATGGCTAGCAAGAGTTTTACTTGCCTTAGTTGCTAACACTGCTGGCAGTAGTAAATGTAGTGAACAAATTTAATTCGGCATAGTTATCTGAAAATCCTTATGCCTTATGGGAGACTGGGCCAGTAGAACAGATGTCTGAAATATTTAGTTCCGGTTTCTACATCCAATACTCACAATTGATTGGCTTTAGAAATCTGCCCAGGGACAGAATCAGCTATGCTTTTTCTTACACCTGCATGCAAAATTTGAAAACCTGATATTGTTAAAGAAATTTATTGTTCCCAGATTTAAAATGGACCAACCAATGTCCGCCGACATGCAACTGGGATATTGCGAGGACCCTGGAGTTTCTCGTCACGGATCCAGTGGTTCACAAGCAGTACGAGAGATTGGAGAGCCATCTGGCGGACTTCTCTACCATCGCTTGCTCTGGATATGTATCCTTTTGACTTGTTTTTCTATCCCTACGGGACAGTTCCATCTTTTAATGACAAGACAACCGCAAATGGTTATTTCGTTCTAAGATTTGCCAAGCTGTCAACAGTCCAATTGAGAATCTGTTGGACTGTGTGGCGCAGCGGTAGTACGCTTGTCTGTGACACCGGAGTTCCCGGGTTCGAATCCCAGCTAGGGCAAGATGAAAAAATAACTTTTTCTGATTTGAAAGTTTTGGATGTTTATCTAAACAATATTTATTATACAAGTATTTATCGTCGTTAGTATCTCGTAACACAAGTCTCGTGCAAACTTTGTAGGAACTTTTCATCAATTCACATACAAACTGTTATAAGATCAATCTCTATAATCTAGTTAAGCTGAGGATTTATTTGGGAAAGATATATGTTAAGGGAGAAATAGAGATGGTTTTAGACCTTAGTATTAATAGTTGAATAACATGTAAAATTAAAAAGTAAATCATGTCAGTACATAGGTTATTTACAGTTCCTATAAAAATATTAGAAAATCCACATTCTGGACAGTTTGTGCACCGTGCTGGACTTCTTGATGGAGACGCAGACCAAAGCCCCCGGGCTCCGCTCTGGGCTCGTGTCCCTGTTGAAGAACATTGACAAACCAATCTTGCTGAACGTTTCCTCCGATGTAGTTACGTATTTTGAGCTGCTTAGACACTATTTGGGATTTTTAGGTTAGCATGCTTTTAATTCTTGGAATATTTTCGAGACTGTTTGCACCGTAAAGACGTGCTACATAATGTGTGCATGCATGATTTTATTTAACTTAATGGCCCGCCACGGCTTTGCTCGGCTACATATTGTATAGCCATAGTATAACACCAGCAGATAATATATAACCTTTTAACGATGAAAGAATGTTCATAATTACTAAGAAGATAGAAATATATAATAAGAAGGTTCAGTATTTTAGAAGATTTATCCCTACAAATCAACAAACAAGCAAAATTTTATCCATCGGTATTTAAGCCCTAATCTCGGTAAGTTGTCGATGGATTTTATTCCTGATTGAAATGTTTCAAAGAGGGTTCATGATGAAGGTTTATATCCATAAATATCTGCTCGTGTGAAGCCGGGTGGGTCGCCAGCATTAAATAAATAGTTCTTTATTTTGTTTAGGTAATTCAAATCTTTATTGCGCTTCAAAAGCAGCAGGTGCATTTAATGCAATAAATTCTCAATGCGTCTTACATACCTTTATAAAATTGTACTTAATTAAACAGATAAATAATCTGGCGTCTTATTAATTATTTAAATAAACATTCATAAATAAAAAAATCATAAGTACTTACATAAATATTTAATCAGTCTACCGCTTACTGTTTCTGACTAGCTTTTGCCCGGGACTCCATTCAGATGAGGATTTCCCAAAATACCTTTCATTAGGATGCCTACGCCAATATGATTGCCCTGAAGAGTAATCATTGACAAGACGATACTATTGCACCTCGACCGAAATGTGGTATTTCGGTATATATTTAAATACATATAATCACGTCTTTATACCTTACGTCGTAGACAGAGCCTGCAGCCACGACCAAGACTGAAAGACAACGTGAAGCTAATGTTTCAAATTCAAATTTGATTTCTAGCCCATGTGTTAAAAAAGAATCCCAAGTTCCTCTACACATATCACATCTTTATCCTTTACGGGGTAGAAAGAACCAAAGTCTCGAAAATACCAAAGTTCAGCTGGATAGCTAAATGATAGAATTGCGATTAAATAGTATTTACGAGTACGTATCTGTAAATAATATGACAAAAATATAGATATATTAATGTTAATTTGCACAATGCTATGTATTCAGCTTGTTATTGCATTGTCCTAAGTGGAAATTTTCATGCAAATGTTTTTTGAAATTAAGGCATCACAAAGATAGGTCAAATTGAAGGATACTTGTGTGAAATGAAATTTATACGAAATCATTTTTACTCAAAACATATCTACCAATATAAGACAAAATCAGTTACCTCATAATCTTAGTCCCGTTTGTTCTCAGTCCTCTAGAGAATGTATCGTGATTTTGAAGTTGGTATTTCAAGTATTTTTATACTGAAAAGATTCTCGTCTAACGTCATTCGTAAAAGTCATTCATAAATTCATCAAAGGGTCATGATACTAAAGACATAATGTAAGTGTGGATATGGAAAAAAATATTATTTATTCTTTGTTGGTTGTTACAATTAAGTACAATTTGTAAAGTACAATAGGCGGACTAAATGCTAATAGCATTATCTAATAGTCTACCATTGGGTTAAGCAGAGAACCTTTGTGTGGGTGATAATAAATAATGGGTGATATACATATTTTAACAGGCTGTTCTTAAAAAAAATATACATCACATCCATTTTAATAGTCTTCATATCAGATTAAAAGTAGGTAACTTTAACTTTCTTTAATAGTTTAGGCCAAATGTCCAATATCATACGCGTGACAATTAAAACAGGTCCATAGACTATGCGCGTGCGCATGTTAATGAGGGTCGCACATTATTGAGGGCATTGCCATTGGTACTCATGGGTTTTACTCCAAATACATCTTCGGCCTATATGGCGATAGACGTGTCTTCTTTGTGGGCCATTCAAGTCATTAGTTGGAAAGTAGATTTGTTATATGTACTGGTTCTATAATGCGTAGTTTATGGTTATCAATAACACCAATACGAAAAGAGCTTGCGTAGTAGTAATCAACTAAAATGACTTTATTGTGATATCAAACTATCGGTATTACGATGTTTTGCACAGAGACACACAAGACATTCAACAAGGATGGAAAATCCTGGAGCAAAACCTTGAGGTATAGTCTTTGCTATAGGTATATATAAAACCAATAAGATACGTTTTTCAGGCTACTTGGAATCTTGGCCCAGTTTCTTAAAACATTCTCTACCAGATGGCAACTTCTAACTTTTGTGTAGTATAAGAATCTTGAGATTTTATTGACTCATGGCTTAGTTAGTTTTTCGTTACTGTCTAGCACATGTTGTAGCTTCCAAAAGAAAGACAAATAAAGGGGAAACAATTTCCAGGCTACCTTCCTCCTAATGAGAGCTCCGAAGACCTACAAAGTATCAGATGTTAACTCCTCGACTCGGTCCTAGGCTCAATATTGCCACATTCTAGCCACTCTGCTCATCCACACTGCCGTCAGGATATAGACCTTACTTCTTCTTACACAATCCCAACTTTTTAAAACTCCTGATCAGTTTTGGGATTCCCTTAGTGCGTATCCTGCCGAACCCCTTGTACCACTGGGCAGTACTTTTATAACAGTTGGTTGCACTGGTAGTGTTATCAAGTGGTTATACTGCATAGAAAATAATCTGACCGTAATGTTCTTAATACAAGTTTTTAAACCAATACAATGCTGTGTGGTTCCCGGCACCAATACAAAAAAGAATAGGACCACTCCACCTCTTTCCCATGGATGTCGTAAAAGGCGACTAAGGGATAGGCTTACAAACTTGGTATTCTTTAAGGCGATGGGCGCTATTTGAATCTCAATTCTATCATTAAATCAAATAGCTGAACGTGGTCATTCAGTCTTTTCAAGACTGTTTGCTCTGTCTACCCCGCAAAGGATTTAGACTTGACCATATGTATGTATGCATAACGTTTTTTTAAGGTTACCTCCTTATGCGAGCGGAAGACGACGAGATCTTCTCGCTGGTCTCCAAAGGTCTCCTGTATCAGATGTCGGCCCCTGACTCCATCCGAGGCCACGGGGCTGCTCAAGTTCGCCACACACTAGCCGCTGGCGCCCCTGTGCTGATCCAAACTGCGGTCAGGATGCTGGCCGTGGCAACTCCCTCCAGGTTCCCGACGTTCCTCCAGCTTTGCCTGGTGATTGGGTGTGATGATGCTGATATATGTTAGTTTTAATCTATGGTTTTGATCATATAATTCAGAGTACTAAAAGACGAACGTATCTTGATCAAATTAAGGACGTCCTGGTAAAGGGTCAGGTCAAAAGTACCCGAAACCGCCGAGCTTGTATGAAGAGAGTTATGAATGTGGACGAAGCGAAAGAATTATGCAGAGATCGTGGCAAGTGGAAAGAGGTAGTCTCTGCCTACCCCTCCGGGAAAGAGGCGTGATTTTTATGTATGTATGTACTAAAAGACTTTTGGAGTGGTCCAGTTGCCTAGATGTACAGGAGTCCTCGCCGTTAGAGCATCGTTTAGCACACTTAGTAGGTATTTAATACAAGTGTACATGATCGTGGTAAGATTTAAACCTGTGACACCCAGTGCGTCACGCTTTTTATTCGGGCACCTTCACCGTTCAACCATCGACGTTCTAAGTACGTAAGTTAAAATTATAATGGTATTTTATTATTATTCAGTTGTTTTAAACTGAAACAAGCATACATTAACGTCCTTTGATGTCATAAATTGTCAGTTCTCAATAGCGCCTTCAATGAGTTCATTGTCACACGCTCAGACTGTTGCACGCACAGAACAAAGAAGACTAGAACCATAGCGGCCTTCGATTGTCGCTCTGTGTTCAGTTTTAATATGAGGTAATATTAATTTCGCTGATTACACCGACTCAAACTAGTTGCTGGAATGATTTTCGAAATCTTTAGGAAATAGTAAGGTGTCTCATCTCAAAAGGTCTCTTTGCGCAAAGTGCGCTTGTCTGCATGTGAGTTATTATCTCGTAAACACAATTCTCGAATTTACTACGACGCTTTTTGTTTTTTGCTTCCGCAGCAATCAGCTTGGGACCCCGGGGTCTCCTTCTTTCGGTATAAATCTATTTTTTGGCTTTTGTGCCTATTAGGGTGTTCTACATAAACCCTGCCAAAATTCATCCAGTTTTTTTTTTTTCGGTTTTATTCACACATTTTTGTTTTGTATACAGGTCTAGAGATGCTAAAAGAGAACATTTTGGAGAATATCTTCTGCCGTTTCAACCCGTACTTCCCCCAGCAAAACCTGCCAGCCTACGACATCAACCCCGCTGACCCTCAGGATGTCAATATTAAATTGGGTGAGTTCGTTCTACCACACCTTGGCGAGTTGATAGTGTGTGTATAATATAAAGAGTGTGGTGGAAGCTAGAGAAAGCCGTAAGAGTCCTATAAAAGGCCTATATCGCGATAATTTGTCCCTCACCGAATAGGCAGCTGCAATGAAATGACTGGAATCCCACGTTAAGCTGTATGCTGTAAGGCTTAGTATGGCAGAGATTCAAAAGTGACTGGTTACCAAGTAAGAATACCAAGTTTAATGGTACATACATACATATAGTCACGTCTATATCCCTTGCGGGCTAGACAGAGCCAACAGACCTTCAGCTATTTTGCTTTAAGATAGAATTAAGATTCAAATAGTGACAGGTTCCTAGCCCATCGCCTAAAAGAAGAATCCCTAGTTTATAAGCCTATCCCTTAGTCGCCTTTTACGACATCCATGGGAACGAGATGGAGTGGTCCAAAAAGGAATACTTTTTTTATATTGTTTAATAGTATTTTCTTCAATTTGCATGGGAAGGAAAGCAGCCGGCACATACTATGTTTTTTCTCAGCTACCAGACCAGCATGAAAGCTTGCACTAAAAAATGGTAATGATGCAACCAATGATAAACTTTGAACCCTTGACAGGTGAAAGTAGCGTCAACATGTCTACCACCCTGTCTTTGCTGTTGGTGCTGGTGAAGACGGCCAACAAGTTTCTCGACGAGAACCCCAAATACCGGGTTCTATTGCCTTGTCCAGATGTGTACAGTCAAAGGTGGGACTGGAAAAAAATAAAATAAAATCCATTTATTTCAGGCTACTGATAGGCCCATAATACAAGAAAAAAGACAAAATCATCCATATTCACATTAAAATCAATCAGGTAATGTACTCCATTTTAAATCAAATTAATTCACTAGCCTAGCATAAAAATTTCATTTAGTCAAGATAAATTAATTCATTATACTCGTAATACGTCAAACATCAATTATTATCAAATTTCATTAATTACATTTACAAATGTCAAATAGGTACAAATAAACAAATACGCTCACAAGTTCCTTTGAAACGGTGGACAGGGTACATGTCTGTCAATCCTACTACTATTATAAAGGCGAAAGTTTGTATGGATGTATGGATGTTTGTTACTCTTTCACGCAAAAACTACTGAACCGATTACCATGAAATTTGGTATGTAGGTAGCTGAAGACCCAGAATAACACATAGGCTACTTTTTACCCCAGAGTTCCCGCGGGATTGATAGGGTTTCCATGCGGACGAAGTCGCGGGCGGCCTCTAGTGTAAAAATAAAGGCGTTAAATACATTAGGTATACACTACATCTTTCCCCCTGCTCCTTCGCTGTTGGTGAAACGAGCGAAAAGGTTGCAGTGATCCATCATAAGAGCGTTGGTATAAATGGCTTTTTTTATACTTGAGCGATGCATATTAGCTCAATAGGCTTAACTGTCAAAATCTTAGCTTTATGTGGAGGATGCTCTTATGCTGAACGTGGCCTATCAGTCTTTTCAAGACTGTTGGCCCTGTCTACCCCGTAAGGGATAAAGACGTGAACATATGTATGTATGTATGTATGTATGCTCTTACAATGCTGAAAGTAAAGTATTAAATTCTCAACGATTTTGCGTCTTCCTTATTCATCTCCTTTCGGCATTCTGGACCAATCGTCCGTTCTCTAAGGACTATTATATTATCTCGATTAAAGGTAGGTACTTGTATATTGTTTAAACCTTGACGAAACACTTTCATTAATATACATACATAAAATCACGCCTTTTTCCCGAGTAGGCAGACTACTACTACATCATACTTTCATTAACCTTAATGTTTATAATGATTATATTAATTTAACTTTTGACAACGAGATAGGAAGCTTTACTTTTTAACCATACAATACTTGTATTTTTTCTAGATGCTTCGTCTGGGCCTTCAGGTACGAGTGTAGGGCCAGGGAACACGGCCACCAAAGGGTGACCTTGACCATCATAGTGACCATACTGCTGAAGTGTTTCGGCGACCGCCTCATAGCTTTCTCCACGTACCTGATGCCTGGTGAGTTGCTATGTACCAGCGAAATTCATGTCAAACATCCTACTACTATTATAAAGGCGAAAGTTTGTATGGATGTATGGATGTTTGTTACTCTTTCACGCAAAAACTACTGAACCGATTACCATGAAATTTGGTATGTAGGTAGCTGAAGACCCAGAATAACACATAGGCTACTTTTTATCCCAGAGTTCCCGCGGGATTGATAGGGTTTCCATGCGGACGAAGTCGCGGGCGGCCTCTAGTCCTACTACTATTATAAAGGCGAAAGTTTGTATGGATGTATGGATGTTTGTTACTCTTTCACGCAAAAACTACTGAACCGATTACCATGAAATTTGGTATGTAGGTAGCTGAAGACCCAGAATAACACGTAGGCTACTTTTTATCCCAGAGTTCCCGCGGGATTGATAGGGTTTCCATGCGGACGAAGTCGCGGGCGGCCTCTAGTCCTACTACTATTATAAAGGCGAAAGTTTGTATGGATGTATGGATGTTTGTTACTCTTTCACGCAAAAACTACTGAACCGATTACCATGAAATTTGGTATGTAGGTAGCTGAAGACCCAGAATAACACATAGGCTACTTTTTATCCCAGAGTTCCCGCGGGATTGATAGGGTTTCCATGCGGACGAAGTCGCGGGCGGCCTCTAGTCCTACTACTATTATAAAGGCGAAAGTTTGTATGGATGTATGGATGTTTGTTACTCTTTCACGCAAAAACTACTGAACCGATTACCATGAAATTTGGTATGTAGGTAGCTGAAGACCCAGAATAACACATAGGCTACTTTTTATCCCAGAGTTCCCGCGGGATTGATAGGGTTTCCATGCGGACGAAGTCGCGGGCGGCCTCTCTCTTATATATATATGAAAGCCTGGCCTGATTTCATTCATCCTTTCTACATGACGCCGTACTACACAGTGCCGTGTGGTTCCCGGCACCAATTAAAAAAAGGAATAGGACCACCCCATTCTTTTCCTATGGATGTCGTAAAAGGCGACTAAGGGATAGGGATTACAAACTTGGGATTCTTTTTTAGGCGATGGGCTAGCAATCTGGTCACTATTTGAATCTCAATTCTATCATTAAGCCAAATAGCTGAACGTGGCCATTGAGTCTTTTCAAGACTGTTGGCTCTGTCTACTCCGCAAGGGATATAAACGTGACCGTATGTATGTATTTCTACATGACCAAATTATCTAAGCATTCCCTTTACAAAAATATCGTGGGTTAAACCGCTTTATGTTCATAAATTTGGATAAACTTGGAATTCCTCTTGTTAACGATGAGCTAGCAACCTGCACTATTTGAATCTCAATTCCGTCATGAAACCATAGCTTTATGATGGAATTAACCGTGGCCTTTCAGTTCTTTCCAGACTGTTGGCTCTGTCTACCCCTAAAGGGATATAGACGTGACTATGTATGTTTATAGATGTCCTGGCCTTGTCAGTACTAACCGAGCTGCCTCCACGCAACGACTGGACGAGGACGGTGAACTTCAACACGCAGCAATCAGATGTGCAGTTCAAGAAGCTGTTGATACAACTCTCCGTGGAGTGCATCAAGATCTTCCCTTACAACAAATACGTTAGTCTTCGTTCTTAATATAGATGATCTGGCCCTGTTACTCCTGAATTGTATTGAAATAGGGAAATTGAGACAGATTTTATTTCAATTTATATGTGTGCTGTGTGGTGTATGGCACTTTGGAAAAGATCCACTAATAATACCTTTCACATGAATGTCGTAAAAAACGACTAAGGAATAGGCTTTATTCCATTTGAATCTCAATTCCATCATGAAGACATACAGATGCACGTGGCCTTTAAGTCTATTCGAAACTCTTGATTCTGTCTAACCAGCACAGAATTTAATACGTGACTTTATGTATGTATGTATGTAATTTATATGATACTTTTCTACAAATACATACAACTACAACTTTGCCTAACAAAACCTCCTTGCAACTTTAATTAATAATTTGTCACGTGACTTTATGTAAGTACGTATGTAATTTATACGTTCCTAACCTACAAATACATACAACTACAAGTTTGCCTTACAAAACCTCCTTGTGACTTTAATTAAAAATTTGTCAGATGGTAGAATCTCAACATTGGATCCTCGGTTTGATGTACCTGTTAGACCCTGGGCTCTGCTACCTCCGGGCCCGCTGGTCCCAGTCCCTGTTCGCTGAGCTCCGGAAGACGTCCCTGCAAGCCCTGGTCTGCACGATTCATTTAGCACCCCACAATTTGGCTCGCGATTATGGCCTGATTCGAAGGTACGGTTATTTGGTAAATATCATGTATAAAATTCTCGCGTCACAATTCGTTCGTTCCTCCGAGACGGCTAGACCGGTTCTTATGAAATTTTGTGAGTAGGTCTGAGGATCGGCCAACATCTATTTATTATACACCTTAGTGGTAAAGGTTGTCCCAACCTTAACATTATTTTTAACTAGATATTACTTAAAAATAATGTATATGGCAATGGGTTTCTGGTATGTTTTTTAGGACATGAATGAAGTACTGGACACAAATACCTTATAAAGAAAACTAGAAAAATATACTTCCGGCATCAAGAGAAAAAGAATAGGACCACTCCATCTCTTTCCCACGGATGTCGTAAAAGGCGACTAAGGGATAGGCTTGCAAACTTGGGATTCTCCTTTTATGCGATGGGTTAGCAACCTGCCACTATTTGAATCAATTCTATCATTAGGCCAAACAGCTGAACGTGGCCTATCAGTCTGTTTCAAGACTGTTAGCTCTGTCTACCCTGTCAGGGGTATAGACGTGGTCATGGGTATGTGTGTGTGTAGAAAATATATTTATCCCTAAAAGCACTTACTACACGCGAAAGACTTTAAATCCATGTTGAAAGAAACCATTTTAACTCCATGATAATTTCCTTTACGTGGCCTATCTGCAGATAAACAGAAATATCTCATCCGTTGCCACACGCCGCTTGATTTATTATAACTTATTTTTAATTTAGATGGTACCCGTTAGTTCTTAAAAACCATTGACCTATTTTTAACGCGATATTCTCTCGATTTTATATCAGGCAGAGATTGCTATGGCAGCATTTTTTAACCACTAAAATATTTATTATATTAGTATTTCTTGGATTAACATGCAACATTTCTGTCTTCAACGGCACTTACCATCAGGTGAGCAGGAAGACAAATGTCTAATCTAATTAAAAAAATAGCTTTACGAAGTGGTAGGTACTGTGTAAATGGTACCTATATCAACTTGAGTTTTTCTTGTTGTCGGTAAACAAAACAAGAAAACCTACGTGCTTTGTCCAAAATAATAATTTTCTAATTTTTATCAATTTAAACAGCTGTTTCGTGTGTGGTGACGGTTAGCTAAGCTATGGTCGTTTTTATTTGTTTCTCTAACAGATTGTATTCTCTTAAATCTAGCTAGATATCGTTAGATCAGAATGAAAAACGTGTCCTTCAATATTTCACAAGACAGATGCACCAAGTGCCGTGTAGCTTCCGGCACCAATACAAAAAAGAATAGGACCACTCCACCTCTTTCCCATGGATGTCGTAAAAGGCGACTAGGGGATAGGCTTACAAACTTGGGATTCTTTTTTAGGCGATGGGCTAGCAACCTTTCACTAGTTGAATCTCAATTCTATCGTTAAGACAAATAGCTGAACGTGGCCATTCAGTCTTTTCAAGACTGTTGGCTCTGTCTACCCCGCAAGGGATAAAGACGTGACCATATGTATGTATGTATGCAGATGTGCCTATGTTTATTTTGATTTTACCTACCTATGTTTGTTTTATTTTCAAAATCAACAGGACCTTGTGGTACATCGAGTGGTACTCGGAGAGTCC
Organism: Amyelois transitella; assembly: GCF_032362555.1. Lineage (NCBI taxonomy): Eukaryota > Metazoa > Arthropoda > Insecta > Lepidoptera > Pyralidae > Amyelois > Amyelois transitella. The sequence continues at coordinate 2,357,101 of NC_083535.1, read as the reverse complement.
GTACGAGCTGCCAGTCCTGTACTGGTGCATGCGACTCCTGCAGATGGCCACTTACACCAGGGACACGCCAGAGCGCCAGGGCTCCATCCGCGACCTGTTCGATACGCACGGTGTCATCATACTGATGCGTATGTAAACTATGCCGAACTATCAACATATTTGGGTATACAGCTTTAGGTTTAAGATCTTTATTCTCATTAAGAATTCACTTCACATATACAGTATACAGCTTTAGGTGGTACCTACTAAACGTCAACATACATACATACATACATATGGTCACGTCTATATCTCTTGCGGGGTAGACAGAGCCAACAGTCTTGAAAAGACTGAATGGCCACGTTCAGCTATTAAGCTTAATGATAGAATTGAGATTCAAATAGTGACAGGTTGCTAACGAATCGCCTAAAAAAGAATCCCAAGTTTGTAAGCCTATCCCTTAGTCGCCTCTTACGAAACGTCAACAGCTGCTCAAATTCCAGATCTTTGCTTCACACTGGTATCCCAAAAGACTCCTCCACTAGAAAAGAGTCAGGCTATCATAGCCCTGTGTCTTCGGCTCTTGTCCAGCGCCATGGAGTACCATCAGAGGGTTAGCTGTTGCGTCTACCCTCAAATAAAATGGCCGTCGTCAGTCCACCAGGTGGCCTCGAAGATGCTCGACGTGGCGATGTATTCCCTTCAGAGACATTATATTGTTAGTGATAGGTGAGAATTTTTTGCGCTAGTTTCAAGATGAGCCGACTTCAAGTGCCTAACTATAGCCTTATATGCCCGTTATTACCAATGGTACCTAAGTTTTAAGTGTCACCTAAGCAGCATTTTTAGGGTGCCCCTTAGTAAATATCTAACAACTAGGGTGAGCCCTTATTTTGAATGTTATTTTTCATTTTGAAAGATAAAGCTCTTTACAAAACGTCACTTTACTGGAAACACCTCGCGTGTTGAAAATGAGGTTAGGTACCTAAGTATCTGATATTAGGTGGCCCCTACCTTAGTTAACACTTATGGGCAAGTTACGGACTCCATGGTGAAAACGGGCATTTTAGTCTTTTTCATGGAATTTCACTTTTTCCCGTGGTAGGTCTCTAGTTAGAGTGCAGATAAAACAATTTGGGAGATGGTTGGTTAAATAATAGGTGAGGCTTAAAAAAATAGTTTATATTTCGTTAGTTAATTATTTGTATAAAAAAAAAACATTTTATATACATTATTTTCCTTACAACACAGACTTTTTAACAGGTAGGTACCTATTTTATTTTGATTACAATCGCTGTGTAAAATTATGTCAGATAGGTTATTGTAACTCCAATATTTAGAAAAATTTTCAACAGTCCTCGAACGATCCATTCCTATCTGGCCTAGACCTATGCATCGTATTTCTATGATTATATTTCGCTTTTGTTTGGAAAGGAAATGTTAAATTAACTAGGGTTCATTAATTGAAATGTTCCCAAAAAGGCCTTGATCTCAATAGAATTATATACCTGACACAACTAGATACGTATTAAATTGGATGTATTCTCTGAGTCTTCATCTGAATGTTTACTTTTTTGCTGTTTAATGATTTAGTAAAGTTTTCATCATGTTCCCACGGGCGCCTGAACTAATTCCTGACTTATTCCTCTTTCAAATAAAAAAAAAAAACAGCAATATCGGTTCATCCGTTCCCAAGCTATGCTTCTACAACAGACACCAGCAACCACTACGTCAAGCAACACCTTGTCATTTTCGCGTCAGGGGTTAAAACTCGTAATCAAGGTTTTTATGAGACAATGATCATATACATTTATCATCAGGTGGTTGATATCTCTAATGAACTTCATCTGGGAGTGCATAATCTGGAAGGATGACTACAGACAGACTTTTTTGGCCAACAACGGAATGTACGCGCTTCTGGATCTCATTACCGTTAGTGTTGCCATATGTATTTTTAACCGACCGCACTGCACATTATGAAATTTATTATTGTTTTCTTTAATTAATAAAAACGACGATTTATTTACGATTTCCATGACTCCTGGTCATGTTGGTGGTGTTCATAGATGGATCCCGATTTGTCCCGAGGAAAGGCGCATTCCGGGAAACTTGGATCATGAGAATCAGAAGTTAATACACATCCTTAATGTTTGAGCATTCCTTCATTGGTTGTAGATTGATTAAAAAGATCTCTTTATGGAAAGAGGCTGCTTTAAGCGTTTAGGTGGTTTTTCTATGCAGCATGCATCCATTGCGAACAGAAGAAAAGACTTTTAAAAATAATGTTACATGGATAAATATGTGAAAATATATATTGGTACAGATTCTTAGTGACAAAAATACAACTTATTTATACAGATGGTGACGCCGCCCGTGCAGTGCATAGCACTAGCTTTGGTGTGTGACGTGGCCAGAGCCGGTGACGCTATAGGCCAGATGGTCACTTGGAGAGCCAATATGGGGGCTTCTGATGCAGTGAGACTGGTTTCCTTTTCTACTTCAATTGTGCAGTGGTTAGGTTTGAGTAGTGATTGAGTTGAATATAGTCAAGGCTTTGGAGTAGGAGCTGAATTTGTCCGTTCGAGCGACTGTAACAAAACATGAAAATTTAAAATTTCTATCTAAAATATAGCCTATGATTAACATCATCAATGCAGGTACAAATCTTTAACCTCGTACTAAATAATGCCATGATAAGTGATAGACTTACAATGCGAAGCCGGACTCACTGACCGTAGTAGGAAAAATGGACTAATTCAACCTAGCACTAAGGGACTTAACCCCAAATTTTCCGCAGAAGATTGGGTCCAAAAAGAAGTTGTTAAGGGTGGTTCCGTTAACAGTCGCGGTAGTATAAGGTCTTCCTATCCCACTAGTACCCTAAAGGATTCACTTCATTTCAATTTCCCGGTACCAGTACCCCGGTCTTGTGAAGCGTGGCGCCACCATCGCAAGCTTATTGGCAGCCATTTTTCGTGACGAATGCCGTGCCACCGGGGTGCCTCTCGATGAAAACGGGATTATTCAAGGTAACCATCATCCTCCTGGCGGTTGTGCCGGTTAAGTCTCCCTGAGGAATCGAGGTCCTCCCTAGTCCACGATACATGAGTTGGTAGAAGTACCTTATCCTACCTACCCTACTTACTACATAGGAGTAGTCGGGAATCCCTTCGTGTAATGACTCCTCCCGACTGACTTAACAAATGACCAGTTAACTGAGCAACCAGACCCTTGGGATCATGGTTGCACGAGGTAAAAGTGGTTGTCGCAAACCACGCCACTGATAATATCCACGGAAAGGATCATGGTTCTATTCTACAGTACAAAGGAACACGCGATATAAGTACCTTCTTTTTGTCCTAGCTTTTTGCTTGGTTACGTCGGTTTTCTTCTCCCGATTACCTTACAGAAATGGAGTCTTTGCCACAAAGCCCTTGAGTTGAAGATGAACAACCCTTGATCTTTCTCAGAGCTCGATAAAAATTCCCTAGTATAAACCTAATGTCCGGTCATGGAAAATACTGATAACGGAATAAAGTTAAATGTACTGCTATTTGTAGATCTTGACAATCCTATTATGTCACTGGACATGAAGACCGCCTTGAAGAACCACATGACTGATTGCATGGTAGTCGGTGATATAGCTGGATCCAGGATGTCTAAGGTAGTATACCTTACTTAATGTAGAATTATGTCATTAGAAACTTTGGCAGAGGCCTACTTACACGTGTCATTAGAAGTAAAATTCTGTGGTCACAGCTTTTTGGATTACTTAATTTTGGTCTCTCAGTGTGTAGTGTGTGTTTGTATCCTGTTCCCACTTCTTGAACCCACCACTATTAATATGCTTTTAGCCCTGGCGAAAATACCTAATATATTTTTTGTTAACAGGCATTTGCTCTGTTACATATGCTATCGGAAGATTTGGAAAGTAAAGTGATGTTGGCAGATGAAGCTTACAAGTTGTACAAGAACGTCCAATTGGCTTCAGAGGACGAGGTATCTTTATGTATTCTTGGAAAATTCTTCTTACATCTTGGCGTAGATCCCAGTTACATTCCCACCTCCTTGGAAAGCAGACCGAGGTTTCCTTATGACCTCTCTTTCATCGTGGCGTGTTCCCAATTGCACCTTCTATCTTATATTGTCGTTATGATCATCATTCAGGATTGGATAATGTCAGGTTATTACACATTTGCACCTCTGCAACTTTTCCCGTACTGTAAGTACAGGTTGCAGAACTGAAAAACTATTTACCTAAATTGTAACATGGTTACACCCTATTGCCTAGATGTGCTGATTTCCACACGTTATTTCCCCTAACTGTTATAGCGATCAAATGAATGTGAGAAAAGAGATTATTGGACATAGCTGCCGAAGGATTTGAATTAATAAAGAAGAATTTTCTCCTTGTGCCTCGCGTTCTTTTATTCGGGCACCTAAACCGTTCAACCATTGATAACGCTCTTTATTTAACCGATTACCATCTCAAAGATTAATTATCTTGCAGGCAATACTAGTGTTGTGCTCGCATTATCTCACGTTGAAACTGAACGAGGTGTGGGCAGAAAACAACAACTGTGTAGAACCAGTGGCTCCGGACAGCGAGATTCTTAGAGAGTTCCTACTTTTTATCAGGTTAGAATATGTGAAAATCATATATTTATACGTTTTTATACCTTTATTTATTTATTCATACACTAGTAGCTTAAAGCTGATCTTATATGCACTTGTGTTTTAAATGTTTGTCCAGTCTACCTACAGTTTTACCTATTTTTTTAAAAAGCGTTCCGCCACTCTTCTGTATGGCGAGATTCAGTTATTGTCAGATTGGTAGCTCTCTGCTTTAGTTTAAAAAGCATTATCTTTTGGAATCGGCGTCGGAGCACGTTCGTTCTTTAGTTGTGATGGAGACTTACTGATGATGGAGGTGATTATTCGCCTTTTGCGTCTTCTATGGAAAAGAGTTTAGGTAGGTGTGTTCAGTTTCCCTAGTTTTTCCTAGTGTTCAGTTTCGGGATACAACGGCATTGTTTTTCTCGAGGATAATAATATATTTCTGTTTATAGTGTATGTGGTTTCCGCCAGTTTACAATAGAACCACTACATATATTTCTTATGGATGTGGTAAAAGGCGACTAAAGGATAGGTTTATGTTATAAACTTGGGATTCCTCTTGTAGGCGATGGGCTAGCAACCTGTCACTATTTGAATCTTAATTCATCATGAAGCCATACAGCTGAACGTGGCCTTTCAGTCTTTTTGAGACTGTTGGTTCTTTTAAGTAGGTATATGTAATAACATTTTTTCAAAATTCCTGACAGGAGTTGGGCATTGATGGTGAAGCGCCAGCAGGAGGACGTCATAGAAAGAGATCGCAAAAAGGTATCTACTGTGATTCAATAAAGTACAACATACATACATACGTACATAAAATCACGCCTCTTTCCCGGAGGGGAAGCAGAGACTACCTCTTTCCATTTGCCACGATCTCTGCATACTTCCTTCGCTTCATCCACATTCATAACTCTCTTCATGTAAGCTCGGCGGTTTCGGGTAGGTACTTTGACCTGACCCTTTACCAGGACGTCCTTAACTAATTAAGTACAATGAAAGGACTATTCCAACATGTGAAAATCGTGACCACTTAGTTACGCCTCAAACGGCTTAAATATCTCAGAATATTGGGCACAATTTAAAATTTAAAAGATGCTATTGAATTCAATGTCGTAATTACAGGAACAAGAAGAGGAGTATTCCCTCTACGCATTCCTAGGGCGAGTTCGACTTAACATAGCCCTGGACGCACTCCGGGAGGTCCGCTGTGTAGCGAGGTCCGCCGACCGCCAATGTATTGCGCATACGCTGTTGTACGAAGCCGTGAGGGCCCATCACCGCAGGTCGATATCCGCTAAAGCTATGCAGCATACAGTCTTGAAGACTTTCTGGCCAAAGTTGGATGACCAGGTGAGACAGTTTTCGGATAGTCTTTGCCCGTAGAAAATGTAAATAGACATTGTTTGTACCTGATTATATCTAAGTAGGTTCTTTTTGAAGTTGCTAAAAATCTTCAGTTATCATTAAGTTATTAATCTATGCTTCATCAAAATGAAGCATAGTTCTCATTCTGAATATTTTTTTAACAATTTGACAAAACATGTCACAAATAATGTGAACCACAAATTAATTTGAATATAACTTTTGTAATATGAGAACCGCCTCCAATCGATATCCTCCTTTTTGGAAGTGGGTTAAATTAATTTAATCTAATAAGCGTAACAAACGCTATACATTTGACCTGAAAACCGCATCAAAATCGATACACTGAACGCAAGAAAATGGTTGACAAACATACATTCCATACATACAGGTCGAACTGAGAACCACCTTTATGAAGGCAGTTAAAAATTGTCTTGGGCGTCTTTCGAGCGTCGAATTAGAAGTATACATCAAACAGGTAGATGCGCGCTGCGTACGCGCTAGTTAGACTACGACACTCAAAAGGCTGCCAGTGTGAGGGGAGCCTTACTCGCTTCGATCTCAATTCAATATTATGATACTCTCTTTCAGAATATAACTGGACAATACGTGAAGGTGTATAGCATCCAAAAGAAAAACCAATCAAGGCCAAGGGCAGACTATCCTCCATCGTCGTGATGTCGAATGCCTCGCGAGGTTACGCCTCGGGTGCGGCTGGACGCAAAAAACTTTTGTTTTAACTTTGCGGCCCAGGAAGCAATACTTTTTAAGACTACATTATTATATCTTCCTGACGAATGTCAATATCATCTTCCTCTCTGGAATTAAGCTGGTTTTCACCTAACACCCTCCCGGTGACATATGCAGCCTAAGCAGAGGAATCCTGTTGCCTGAATGTGTACTATGCCTATGTTTATGCATTCTCCTTCATAATACTATGATTGATTTCCTCAATAAATATTAATTTAAGCATAGTTTTTTTCAATTACAATACATATTAAAAGCCGTGTCATAGGTAAGACAATTTTCGATTCTATGATCGGAACGGGAATCATACTCAGCAATCGTCTAATGATTTTGTCAAATTAAATTATATGGAAAGGCCGCAGTGAGTGTAGAAAAAAAACACATGTACACAATATTTAATTTATTTGTAATAATAGCATAGTGTTGTTACCTATTACATCACTTTATTCTAGAAATAATGAAACAAGTATTAGCCTACCTTTTTTTAAACATTAATGCATTTCATTTTGATTTGAGTATCTTAAAAAAATACCTAATGACGTATTATAAAAATAAAAATCTTGGCACTTTTATCACTAAAAATTATAAGAAAATCAAACTGATGACTATAAGGCACTCTTAATGATAACATGCAACCAAAATGAAATTTGGAGTTGGGCAACTCATATCCCATGTATTACGGGGTTATCAGAGACTCTGGCAGACTTGCGACAGGTAATTATATTGTTTGAAGTAGATTTATTTTGAAATATCTAATGGACAATTAAATATAGGAATTACATTTGATATGATCAAACGATGTTTAAAAGTTCACTATATTTTTCAACAATAGAGAGATAATGGTTGTAATAAGTACAAATATTTTAATGCAATATTAACAGAGTTTATAATATTTGAGATTACCTACTCTGTCTAGCCGTTGAACACATTATGGCTAAATAATAATAAACTGGTTTTATAGTCGCACAGTAAATTAAACGCAAAGCCTTAACGCTGTCCACTGTCAAACTAATTAAAACCTAGTCCAGATTTGCGGTTTTCCAAGTGGACGGAATGTCGGCTATTGTTTTTAGTATAAAGCGTTCAGATTTAATTAATACCGCGAACGGCGCGACTATAAATAATTATTTTTAATTATAATTCTTGTTTAAACATGTTACTATAAATTTGTAAATACATTTTGTTACGCCTCCGACTATGATTGCCGAAGTGATAGTGACATTGGACATCATACACAGTCTGGCTACAATTTAGGATTCGGAGCTTGATATGAAGGGCTTATTCACGAACCTTGATAGAACATGTATTATATTAATGATTCTTGTCAACGGTCATGAACAAGGGGGCTCAGGATCGATTCACGGAAGCTGACATGCAATATGTATAGACTTCCCTCACCCCTTTACTCTGTGGTCAACTGCAAAGAGAAGAGAGAAAGAAGACCTCGCATCATACATAACAGCTTTAGTTAATTCGAACCGCTGCGCTCACAAGCTTCAATTGTTTTTATAGGAGGTGAACTAATACAGACTATTGGAACTCTTGTTTAAAATAATTTCCTAGCTAGATGGCATATACAACAGTTTGTATATTTGAATATAATTTATGATAATATAGACTCAATTTTCATAGATTATTTTAACACTAGAGCTTAACTTGATTAAGAACAAGAAAAAGCGGAACATACAGAGCCTAATATAAATCAATATTTTTTATAAATGTATAAAAATATATCGCCTACTTTATTTTGAAACTTTTTGCGCCTTGTTGCACATGCTAAAGTTGAAATTAATTTTTCCAGCAAAATCTTCAGTGAGAATACTTAATTTAGATTAAAATGAAAATATGACTGATTAATTTAATTTTACGATGAGGAATACAATCTGGAATTTTAAAATACTTTTATGTAACTAAGCGTTTATATTTGAGCACAATCATTTGAAATAAAATATATATTTCTCCTAAATTTATCATACAGTAATAGATTACCACATCAAAAATTCAGAAGATATTCAGAGGCTCGTCTACATACATTATTAATTAAATTGGGGGTAACCATGTATAAATGCTTATCGAATTACCCGTAAATTAAATAAAAAGCTTATTATAATTGAAAATGGGCACAAATTTGCATGATTTCAATAAATTAATTGTAATTTTAAAATAAATCATGATATTATTATAATTTCCTTTTATGGAAACACCTGACAGGTTATACATATAATTCGATAAAGTTATACAATTCAACATAGCTAACTTTGATTGATATCACACATGTCATATTCATCACATCACGATTCTATTCACATACATAAATAGGCCAATGTCATTTACAATGATTCTATAGAATTTTGTACAGATGATGATGTAGGTGCATTTTGGCCCCACTAACTGCTTCATATAAAATGGACCGACGATTCGGAATATTGGCAGGATTTCGTATGTCGAAAATGTTCAGATGTTTTACATTTTGGACAATAGGTACGCCTAAAACCACTTACACCTACGCAGAGGTTTAGGAAATTTCTATGGAATCGAGATCAAGTCAGGTATGTTTAGCATAAATCAATGTGAAATTTACTACCTACAAAATGGGGCCAAAACTTCAGAACATACACATGAAATAAATTATTTAAAATCTTATAATGAATATTTCAAAACATTATGTTACATCAATTACAAAAGGTCAAAGATACTATTCTCAAAGTCATGAATTTAATTAAGATACTTTGTACTTACATACATACATAATTATCACACCAGTTCTTCTATGGAATAGGCAGAGAATAGGATATATTTTGTGCTTATTTCTACAAATCATTAGAAGATAATAAATGATTTAATTCGCATCGCATATAGCTGGACTAGCTATAGACTATGTTTCAATAAAGTAATGAAACTAGTCACTACATATTTAATCTAAGGTTTTATCTCTAATGTTCCTTCCATTTATGATGTTCTAAAGATACTGTTGTAATTTTCTTTTTTTCTTCAATTTTGTACTGAATTGCAATTAATTCTCATTGCAAATAGACATTAAAAATAAACTTAACTTGATACATTTGTAGTTAATACTTTATAATAGGTATGTTGTAAATGTTATCGATGTTTAAACAATATGTTATCGATGTTTAGACAAGAAATGAAAAACACCAATTCACTCACTGATCTGCCAATAAAGGATTTTTTCCGGAAGGTAACGGGAGACTTTAAAGACGTCTATAATAAAAGGTACGTGAGGATAAATATAAAATATATCTCGTTTAAATTAAATTGGCAAAGTCGTACGACTCTATAAGTATAGATTAACATAAAAATCACATACATACATCCAAATACACAGGAACACACATACACACGCACACACACACCCACATTCTATACTGACACTCAAATGCATACATACCCATACACACCCACACGCACATACATACACTCAAATACATGCATACTTATACTCAAAATCGCTCCTTTACCGGCATTTTATTTTCGGCATATACTTAAAGATGTAGCATAATGTCGGGCCTGTAAAAACAAATGTACCAAGAGTTGTTTTATTTTTTACATTTGGTGTTATTAGTGTTGGTAGTCACACTATCCCAGTAACACTATCGACGTTCTATTAGTATTAACTGAAGTTTTTGGACAAATGCGCTTTGGCGGGGAATAGAAAAAAGTCAATTCAGTCCTCCTCCACCTCCCTTTCTCTAGGAAATTACTTTCTATCTAAAATGGGAATTCGCGAATTTTTCAGTTGTGTCATAGGATAAAATCAATAACGTCAATTAAAGTAAAATTTCTGAAAGTCGCAGGATAAAATATGTATTAACATCAAGGAAGCAACGTCAGCTTATTTCAAGTAAAGTCACCTATAAACTAATATTGCAAATATAATTAGCTACTTTAGCTTCGTCAAATGATAAAATTTACTTTTAAAAATTTATTGCATTCTTGTAGTTGAAGTGACCGAAAATTAGATAGAAAGTGTTGTTTCCTAGAGTAAAGAGGTTTTACGAAGCAATGAAAATATAGACTTATTTGATATCCCATTTTCGCGCCATGAACATTGTGACGTGCGGAAGTCGTATATCGCGCCCCGTGCCTTCGCCTTTGGTCTACTCCGGCGCACACCAAGGCTACTTGCTGGATCTCGTATCTTTAGCTTAACTCTTAAAAATTGTTAAACTAGTCATATAATGGTTGTTAGTTTTACCTAAACGTCACAACATTCACAGTCCTAATTTCTCCATTAAAAAAAAATATATTCGTTTATTTTTAAGGCGACTGATATATTTATCAACGCAGAGTCAATTTCGTAACATAAAACAATTATTATAAAGACATCCGCTAAGGAAGGAATATTAGAAATTCCTAAGGGAGTCAAGCCTCGAGCTAAAAAAGATTGATTAAATCTTCAATCGATTTTCAGATCGATAGAACAAAATCAACCACCAGTCATTTGACGTTGTACAACTAAAACGACAAACTCAGAACGTAACCTAAGTTTAAAGCGACAATTAAACAGTCCACGGTTCTCTTAAATTCTAGAATGTTCTAGCATTACAGATCTAATCTTCGGAGTTCTCAGAGTTGCTCATCATGGAAGCGACCATGCTATCAAATTCGGGTACCGCGTCCTCGAACATCTTGAGCTGCTGGGACAGTGAGTCGGAGTCTGTAGACTGGGAGATCTCCCCAGCCAAGTCTGTCCACTCGTCGCTCACAGATCTAGCTTGCACGCATTCGTGGTAGAAGTTGGCCAGCTCCGCCATTGGGCTGCCGTCCGCGAACGCGAAGTCCTGCAATTAAATATGCGATGAGATTCCATTTTGTAGAAGTACTAGTAAGTTGTTGTAGTTTAATCGTATTGTTGATTGATGATTGAATTTACACTATTTCCGGTCTACAGAGACTTCAGTTCTGAAACCATTGGCGACAATGATATGTGTTCCTAAAGACTCCTAGTCAAGCCAGGATTTGATGAAAATGTACATACATACATTCCTTGCGGGGTAGACAGAGCCAACAGTCTAGAAAAAGAATTGTAAGCCACGCTCAGCCGTATGATTCAAACAGTGACAGGTTGCACTAGCCTACAAGAGGAATCTAAGTTTATAAGCTTATATCTTAGTCGCCTTTTTAGACATCCACGGGAAGGATATGGTTCTATTCTATACTACCCGAAACCACAAAAAAATGTACGATCGCGTTCATATCTGCAGTCATAGTTTTAAAATTCTTACGGGTTAAAATAGCGTGCACTGTGGATCCAATAGATACACACACATGCATATTTAAAAAGAATAAATATTCCATCAAATGAATACGGTCTTTAATACCAATGATTACCAAGTAAAACAGTTTATTATTCTATGACATATAACATAACAAAACAGAAAGAGACGGTAATCAACGATGGCCGAACTGGGCCCGATAATTGTCGATCGAGATATCGTCGTCTCTCATTATTTGCATAAGATTTGCCTATAGAGGGAAGCCTGCGACTGCCAGACTTATGACATTTCAATAAGGTTGAAAGTTTATCTGCACACGACCCTAACATAGGTAGTGGTTCCTTTGAAAGTTATTGGGTAGCAATTTTATTACTTGTGTGAGCAAGTGAGATCTAAGATATATTAGATAATCTCGCTTGCTCACACTCGCTTGTTCTAGTTACTAGCGTTACTTGGATTTCGAAGTTATTCAAGGATTTTTTCTGCCTATTAAAAAAAAAATTGTGTTACTGACAATTTTTAATGTTTCAAGGTGCCATTTGAACTAAGTAACTGACTGACTAACTAACTGATATCTAAGAATTACAAACACGGAAAGTTGTCTTCAAACATGGAAATCAGCAAGAAATATTAAACAAGAGGGAGAAAATAAAACATTCAATAATTAAAATTAGTAAATTTTATTGAAACAGTTTACCTGTAGTTTTGTTTACATATTGATGATTATATAAAGCTATACATACAGCATATTACACTAATTGTATCATCTACTTATCTCATGTTATTAAGGTTACAGCTTAATTATTCGTTTTCATAAAGAAAAGATATTGAAGCTGTCCTTAAATACTATCTAAGTAATTAGTAGTTTTAATATAAACTGGCAGAACCTTTCACGCACTATATGGACTCGATGCACAGGGCACAAATGATATTGTTGGCATATCATCAATCGGATAAATATACCGCACAGTTGGTAACATGGTTTCTTCCAGCACTTGCACATAATGAGCAGCTGTAGCGCGTCCTGCTATCCACACCTGTTCCCCAGGTCCAGCAGCACTCATCCAGCCCCACATATTTACAGATATGTGTCCAGACTCCATATTTGGCACAATATTTTTTTCTTCATACCGAGTTGCATTTCTTCGCCATAAATGAAGCCTACCGTGTAGTGATGACATAAACGAACTTTTCGTCCGTAAATATCGCTTCTTTCCAGGTAAAATCCAAATACTGCCCAGCAAATTCTAAACGTCTTTGCTTATTTATTTCGGATAAATACGGCTTTCTTGCTGGCTGTCTGTGGTGTAGTCCCTCACGATGCAAACTCAACGAACAGTAACCACTAATGTGTCGAACTGTTCCGCAAATATTCTGGTCGGTATGAAGCCATTATTTTCGTACTGTTCCACCATGGATCTCCACTGTGTGGCTGTCGCTGTGTTGATTATTAGCGGCCGACGGCCGCTGCGCGGTCGACTTTTTACACTACCCTCTTCTTGATGGCGCGTTACCCAACGTTTCACCGCTTGTTGTTTATTGTGTTATTTGTGTGAATGTGTGAGTGATAGCAGCGGTGCAAGCTATAAAGTTTTGCGAACTATGACTGCAATTATGAACGCGACCGTACATACATACATATAATCACGGTTATATCCCTTGCGGGGTAGACAGAGCCAACAGTCCCGAAAAGACTGATAGGCCACGTTCAGCTGTTTGGCTTTATGATGGAATTGAGATTCAAATAAAAGTGACAGGTTGCTAGCCAATCGCCTAAAAGAAGAATCTCAAGATTATAATCCTATCCCTTAGTCGCCTTTTACGACATCCATGGGAACGAGACGGAGTGGTCCTATTCTTTTTTTTATTTGTGCCGGGAACCACACGGATTTGTGTTTCTAAAAATGTAATTCACCGTAAAAAAGGTCCGACTCACCATAAGACTAGAATACTTGTCTCCATTCTTCGCTCTGGGCACCTCGATGGCCTTGCTCGCAACACGGTTGTTGGACGAGGCGGCTTCGGAGCTGCAGCCCGGCTTCTCGCCAGCGTCAGACGTCGAAGCTCTGTCAGCGGCTGCCGCGGCTGCGGACGTTGACGGCCCATCGGAAGTGGACGCCGTCTCGGCTGTTGTCAGTTCCTTCATTTTCTGTAAAGATTTCTAGTTTTAGTACTTATAAAAGGCAAATTCAGGTAACAAAATGTGAAAACCATTAACCGATTTAGTGAAGGTTTTTTTAATTTTTTTTTAAGTTTGAGTTAATGTTCTCCTGTTCGGGTAATAAGGAATTAAAGAAATATGGTGCGTTCCCGTTGGAATTCTGAGAAATAAAAGAATGTCTCTTAAAAGATTCATCATGTCTATGTTTTTCCAAATTTCATCAAAGTGAGATTATTTCTTACAAACAAAAATACAATTGTTTTAAAAGTATGGATATGGATGTCAATGAATGTTTAGATTTTAAGATTATTGTTCATACATATATACATATAGTCACGTCTTTATCGCTCGCGGGGTAGACAGAGTCAACAATCTTCAAAAGACTGATAGGCCTTGTTCGGCTGTGTATTATTTAAGAATAAAATATAAAATGACCTGTGCCAACTTGTCGTTTTCTGCTAAAAGCCAGGTCATGGGAGGTTCCGGAGGCAATTGCTGGCTTAGTGCATCGTGCAGTTCCCTAATTTTGACCTCGTCCACAAAAGCGCCCCTAGTCAGCGGTTTGGACAAGTCGATTTCCTTCTTGTCTGTCTGCGCTCTCCTGCAAAAACCAAAATTGTGAGTGGTACAAAATAAAAATAAGATATTTCATATTTGGATATATGCCTCTAGAAAATTCTATGCATAAAAACTAACATATAGCTGTCAGATAGTTTGTCACTTTGTGTATTAGGAATCTTCGGAACTACTGAACAGATCACAATATTTCTTTTAAAAATGTATAGCAACTTGTGATGTCATAGGCTTTGTATCCACGAGCGAAACTGTGACTGGCCGCTGTAATAAATTAATGAACTTACTTGGGACTTTCCGTGACGAAGTGATCGCTTTTGACCATGATCTCAGTGGCGGGACTCGCTGCCTCGGGCTTCGCCGCGGGCACGGCTGGTTTGAGTTGATTTTCTTGTACTATCGTCATTTTCATTCGGTGCACCACTTGGAAGACAATTGTCCCCGACACCGTCTTCAGTTCACTTATTTTTATAACTTTGTATTGTTCACCTAAAACATTGTGTTTTGTTTAGACACGAGTGATTCTCTAATTCAAAATGTAATTAAATCTTAGTATAGATTTAATTACATTTAAAACTTTCTAAGAATAAAACACTAAAGAAAAAATTTAAAAAGTGCTTACCTAATAAATTTAAATTTGGCTCCCCGCTGTATATTTTGTGCGATATTGTGTAATTTTCCTTGTGTTGTTTCCTTGATAGTTTATAAGCTGGTGTTACCCTAGAGATGGTAAGGGCTGATTTTAGCATGACTCCCATCCTATAGTAAATTGTTTGTAGTGCTAGTCCCATATCAGTAGGTTCTTTGTCCGGAATTAACTTTAAAGTCCATACTTCTAACAACATACCCTCACCATCATTAGTCCTCAAAGACACATCTATACACATTGTTTTTTCAAGAGACGTTAATACTCCCTCCTCTTTGAGCGCATCTACGGTTTCTTTGTTCACTTTCGAGTCCTCAGGGGAAGTTAAGCAAAACTAGAAAAAAAAACGAGTCACATGTATTAAACCTATTTAAATATATAATAAATATAAACAGCAGTTTCTTTTTTGAACATTTTGAGGACAACGAAAATGTTTCTTAAAACAAATACATAAATGATTTGTCGGTCTGACACGAACCCAACATGGAAACTCTATTGGCTCAGGTCTATTTTGTTAGAAAGGTTACTTTCAAATTTGATTAGGACCACTAAACTTTATATTGTCTCATTTATTCTCTTCAACTGTTGTTTTTTTTTATATATCCTGCCTGAGGGTAGTTTCAAAACAATATTCCATATAGTTTGTACTTTCTAATTTACATTATATTATGTATAATTTATAAATTTAATTGATTTTTTTTTTGATTTGAATGTGGAAACTGTGGGCAACATGAGAAAATAAGAATAACTTGGCATCATCAGCACATTTTATTTAGGTCTCCCTAAATAAAACATTAAATGGGAGGTAGGTATGCTGAGAAGAACAAACCAGTAACAACTACTAGGTATATTAAAGATTTTGTTTAGGCATTGGTTAATTTTTTGTCATATCATGTAACTTTCACACTGTTTTGTGGGTACCAAGCAGTCACAGCAGCCATATTAGAGAAAATGCCAAAGACAAGTCCTCTTCACAATATATTATTTTACATAATTTTTTAAAATCAATTTTTTAAATAACAAGCACAATATGTCAGCGTGCTCTGAATCTGACCAACAGCTGAGGATGCAGTCGGGCATACATTATGATGTGAAAAATATGAATAACTGAAATATGGCAATAGCAATGTGGGGTAGGTGGATATTATTTTGTGGCTCACGATTCCTTACAAGAAATTTTGTGTTTATATTAATAAAAAACCGTACAAAACACATCATTTTTTGTAATGGCATTGAATTGAACAAAAAACATAGGTTCTTTTTAAGATTTACATGTAAGCATTTCTTTTCACACTACCCTACACAAAAATCTGAATCAAACCAGACCTAGTAGTGGTTATTAGTAAAATTATCATTTAAGTAACAAAAGTTAAAGACAAATAATTCTAGCTGTAACAGTAGATAGTAAAACAAGATAATACAGACAAAGAAAAGATAAGTAAAAAAACTCGCAAAGCTTTGTAGACTGTCGCTGAGCACATGGTACATATTAAATACCAAAATCAAAATCACGTCTCTTTCCCGGAAGGGTAGGCAGAGACTACATACATTTCCAATAGGAATGATTTCTGCATAGATCCTTGGCATTTTACAATTTATGGTTATAAATTATGCACCGCACCGCACCCACTTCAATGGTGATAACTGAAAATCAGCGTTTTGCACTTCAGTTAGTGCAAAAATTCCGCTGAGTTATGACCTTTTCTACTTGCTGCAGCACGCAAATGCATCTCAACTGTGTTTTTATAATGTTTTGTTTAACTCTGTATTTTGTGTCTGTAGCAACTGAATAAACGTTTTTATCTATCTAAATGGAAAATAAATAAAATAAAGAAACTTACAAATTTTTCCGAAGATAGGTTCTTGTTAGCAACAACCAGCCTACCGTTCCTACTTTCCACAACAACCTGTGATATTTCCAAGCAAAGTACTTTAATAAATTTCAACAATTTTAATTTGTCCTGGTCATTATACCTGACTTTCTCTTCCATGATTATATTTATTTCGGCACAATCTATAAATTAAAGCTTCACAAAATTGCGCAGCGATAATTTCTTTGCTAACAACTATCACGGTTGAGATGAGAATGCTTTATGAATATGGGATCGCCATGCTTTCAAATTATGCAGGTAAGTTGTGGGTACACGACAAAAAATTCGGTTCGTTAAAAATCAGGTAGCGATGTTAAAAAAAATAGCCCTTAAATTCCTCAATTTCGTTCGAATTCTAGAGGTAGGTAGGATGCGTCGTGAAAAGAAAAGGTTATTTTATTTGACAGATGTCAAATTTAAAGAACAAGACGTTGATCGCCTATTGGTTAAAACAAATGTGACATTAGAAGAGAAAATCTGATTGGTTTTTATTTATTTTAAAATGGCTTTATTGGCTAATTGAGTCGAATCTGTTGGCTGTTTGTGAGCTATTGTCGTGAAGGTCATGGTCACTACAATTTTTATTGTCTATAGCTGTTAGTTTGTTCGTTGTTGTTAGTAAATTCCTTAGTCAAAAGTCAAATGGCATAATGGAACCCATATACATACTTAGTTTAAATGTTTAGTTTGATTTGAACTTTTTTTAAAATCAGGAGGTACCGTCATGCAATCAATTTTCATCAAAATCGGTTTAGCGGTTTAGTCCAAAATCTTTTTTCATACAAATTGTCTCCACTGTAATAAACTTAGTCGTTTGGGGAATGATTATAGATATGTAACTCTTTAACTAGAATCTTCCATCTCTATCCCATACATACATACATATGGTCAAGTCTATATCCCTTGCGGGGTAGACAGAGCCAACAGTCTTGAAAAGACTGAATGGCCACGTTCAGCTGTTTGACTTAATGATAGAATTGAGATTCAAATAGTGACAGGTTCGCCTTAAAAAAGAATCCCAGTTTGTTAGCCTATCCCGACGATCTAAATGTCTTAAAAGGCGACTTACAGAATAGGCACATTCAGAGCCGGATTAACCCTGTCATGGGCCTGTAGGCACTACCATTTTCGGGCCCCTTTTCTTTACCTATTCTGACTGACTAAATCATGTGATGTATTTTTTTTGCCTTCTACTAGGGTTGTGTACATTTTAGTGTCAAAATATAGTATTTTTTAATAAAAGTTTTTAAAAATATAGTACCTTGCACATAAATATAGTATTTTAGTAGGGAACAATAAAAAATTACCTAAGTTACATTTAACTAATTTATTTTTTATTTTTTACTGGCCAAAAACTATATTTTTTTGCACTTCTTGCATTTTTTAACAATTTTTTCTCTCCAATAAAACTGGCAGGTTTATCGCAGTAAATTTTTTAATTACTAGATACAAATCAAAAGCTAATTTTTAGTAGGTATAAAAGATATATGTGCTCTGTTGCTTTCTTCACACCATTTCGAATTCATAATCCTTTCTATGAATGCCGAAATAGCGGGAACACTTTTGTTTTAAATACTTTTGGTTTTGTGTATGTGAAAATCGTAAGTCTTCAAATACGGAGAACACATAAACTTTTTAAAATTTACCTTGCAATGGCACTATACGTAGGTTATAGGTATTTTGAAAGTTTCGGAAATATTACGCTACAAATTATTATCACGCTACGGAAGCTTACAGAACGCACCCAACAAATCGGGGATTCCCCCAACGTACATGAAGTCCAGTTAGTTGCGATTCGAAGGATTATATTGTTCTAATATTAGATACTAGATGGTTATGTATGTATAAAGTGTTACAGGTGTTGAAAAAGAAAGAATAGTTTTGTTAATTATCATTTTCGTTCAATTCAAAAAAAATTATTTTCGGAATGCAGTGCAGTGGGCGGGGCCCCTGTCGATGCTGGGCCCCTAGGCAGTTGCCTACTCTGCCTTAAGGTTAATCCGGCTCTGGGCACATTCCTATATGCAACCTTAAAGGAAGGAGAACAGTTTTTTTTAAATGTACCTACCTAGGTGTGTTACATTTGTGTTATTATTTAACGCAAGAACGAAACGGATTTGGCTGTATCTATAAATTACTAGTGAGGGAAGGAAGCTGGGTTGCAGCGATTCACAAATAAAACTTCCATTACAGTGTGTAAATATAATATAATAATTTATTAATAAAGTATGTACTAATAAGTAAGTACACTCTGTGACCGGCATCTTTGATACGTAAAATATTTAAAATTTATTTATTAGTATAGTTATAATTCTATATGATTCGGGTACAGACAAAAACATTATTAACCAGACCTGTGTTAAAACAGTGGTAGGTGCGAGTTCCTAAACTACCTACTTAAAGAGTTACTCGTAACGTTTGAAATATTAGGTACCAGATGCCTACCATTTTCTCAAATTCATTGATTTTTATTTTTTAGTAAGCTTACGTACGGCTTTGTCTACAAATTAATGTTCCTGACTGTACAGGCAAAAACTCCGTGGTCATAGAAATTGAAATCAATAAGACTTTGTTTTTATGGTGCAAAATAAAGGTGAGCTTCGATCACCTGAAATATATATATTTATAATTATAATCAAAGGGAGTGAGTGAAGGACTAAGTAAATCGAAGATCTTAGAAAGATTAATTGTGTGAGATCTTCTTGGTGTAGGTACCTACTTATGTTGAAAGGAATGAAACAAGGTGACACAGTTTGGCGACTCTTTTCTATTGCTTAACTACCTACCTACTTACTTCAGGACAGCGATTCCAGGCACTACCGGTTTAATTAATAATGTATTAATGGTGCTATCTGGTGTAATCTTCTACATCTGACCAAAAAGGTATGTGGACATACTTATTTATGGACTAAAGAGCAATCATCAAAAAGTCAACGGACTTGGCTTTGATTTATGTTACTACTAGCTTTTACCAGCAGCTTCACCTGAGCGAATTTAGCGCCACATACAAAAAAATAAAGGATTTTCGCAAATCTTTTTTTAAAAATCAAATATTTTTACATCTGGGTAAGATGAACAAACAGTTATTTATACCAGTCCACATTTATTCTCACATCTCCCAGACCATATTTTTCTGTAGCTGAGTATTGATTCTCCTATATAGAGGTGACGATGGTGACTGGGTGGATAACAAGTTAATATCGACCACGAAATAACATAAAAAGCTGAGACCATACAAATCGGATAAATTTTTGATTTCTTTGGCTGAGACTGGTGTTTTTTGCTTTAATACGTAACATCCGCCTGGTGACTTTTTTGACTTCTTAACCATCCATTGTTTTCAGGAAAGTAAAATAGGAAAACGATGTTTTGAGTATCTGTAAACAAAGAGATGATGAGTTTTCGGTTTCTATTTGAAAATTGTATCTAAAGTTAAATGTAAAGTAAATTCCTATAGGCGTTCGAGGCGTAACACAAAACAAATATAATGCCGATGCTATTGTTTATGTACTTAGATGAATTCCGTGTTTATTAGTTCAAGATAAGAAATGAGTAGGTAGGTACTTATAGATATCCTAATTTATACTGCAGATAACTAGCTTATGAGCGGTATTTTGCTCTCATTGGATATCCAGATAAAAGTAGCCTATGTTTACCTACATGCTAACATAGGTACATACAATATAATCACGTCTTTATCTCTTACACGGTAGACAGAGCTAATAATCTCACAAAGATTGAAAGACCACGCTCAGTCGTACGGTCTTAAATTGGAATTGAGATTCAAATAGTGACAGTTGCTAGCCCAGCATCTAAAATAGAATCCTAAATTTATTAGCCTAGCTATTAGTCGCCTTTTACAACATACATGGAAAAGAGGGAGTGGTACTATATTGTGGTATGGCAAAGGGTCAGGTCAAGAGTACCCGAAACCGCCGAGCTCGCATGAAGAGAGTGATGAATGTTGACGAAGCGATAGAAGAAGGTATGCAGAAATCGTGGCAAGTGGAAAGATTGTAGTCTCTGCCTGACGCTCCGGAAAAAAAGGCGTTATTTTATATAATTATGTAAGTATGTGGTACGATTCTAAATTGTTAGAAATTTTTTTGGGCTCTCTATTCTGTGTTATTCATACCCATTAAAACCATGCTATACATTTTTATAACCATGAGAATTTAAAATATGTGCGACTTTACCTTGGCCATTGTCGACACACCCACGTCGACGACTCCCATGGCTTTCACTTGAACAGGTTCCTGAGTGTTCAAGAGGAAAAACTGCACCATGATGCGATTAGGTCTGTCCATACTCTCCCACGGAACGTCGTATACCGCCGTGATCAGTTTCTCATTCTGTTATTACGATTACAAAATATGATCAAGTCTCCTTTGGTCGCGGGCATTTTATCAGCACGCGCTTCAAATACCACGTCTTTATCCCTTACGGGGTAGACAGAGCGAACAAACTTGTAAATACGGGAAAGTCGCGTTCTTAAGTACCTACTACTATCGTATAACTTACTATTAAAAAGTACTTAACTAAATTGACATACATAGTATAATTACGTCTATATCCCTTGCGGGGTAGAGAGAGTCAACAGTCTTAAAAAGAAGGGCACGTTTAGCTGTTTGTTTTGCTAAAATACCTAGAACTAAGATTCAAATAGTGTCACGTTGCTAGTCCATCGCCTAAAAGAATAATAACAAGTTGATAAGCATACCCCTTAGTCGCCTTTTACGACAACCATGGGAAATAGATTTGGAAATAATAGATACCTTATTACTATTAATGTTAATTACTATTACCTACTTCCTTAGATAATTACTATTATGGAGTGGTCCTATTTATTTTTATATTAGTATTTTTTTAACTTAAAATAAAGTAGGTAAGTCACTGTTCATTGTAGTACATCATCAATAAAAAGTACCCACATCCTAAATAAATAATTAAGTTAAGATTAATGCGTGCCTTACATTACAATTTCTAGTGGCACCCGATATTTTTTTATCTACCTACAAATAAGTACCGTGCGTTTTATTGATGCTTATGTGTTCTAATGTTATATATTAAAATCCGATTTAAAACACCCGAATCTTTCCCCTTCTGTAATGCGTCTTTAGTCGAAATTTCTTACCATAGTGCCAAGGGCTTCAAATACAAGGGAAATTTGAATAAGCTGCTGAAACACTCCCACAGTGAGAGGTCCATACCGCAACAACGCCTCGGCATTCTGTAAGAAACATATAACATTACATGTTATCACGTCTTCATCCAGTGGACTGTTTGGATGTAGACAGCTAAGAGCCAAAAGAATTGAAAAGACTGAATTTTGTACCACCTACAAAAGAATACATGTGGATTTCGCAAATCCCACTTTAAATTTTTACTGGGATGAAAACTACTCAATGCTTTTCTCCAAACTGTTAATTATTATGTAGTTACGCAAAGTTTAAGTAGATTGATTCAGTAGATGACGCGTGAAGAGGGAACAAACCAACAAATTAATTCGCATTTATAATACCTACTATTTGGGATAATGGAATTGAGATACGAATAGTGCCAGGTTGCTAGCTCATTGTCTAAAAATGGCAAGTTTAGTTTAAATGGCAAATGAAATCAAAATAAAGGTACTTATATAAGTATTTGTGACTATACAACTTATTTGTACCTACTGGTACAAACAAGGTAAAATGTTAGTCAGGCATTTTGTATTCTACCCGCAGGCGTATAAATATCAGTTACTTAGGTATAACAAACGTGCAGCATTTTTAATAAAAATTTTATAACTAATATCTGCATATCTCATGCATTTAGACAAAATTTAACAAGACTTGTTGTAAAAAGCCACAAGTACGTGGTTAGTTCATATGTCTCCTGGACCATGTGTACTTACACCTATTGTTTTCTACAAGGTAAAAAGGCAGCTTCGCTCCCGTGGATAAAAAATTAATCTTTGTCTCACCTGAAGGTTTATCCTTGTAGTAGGTACCTACATTTCTTTATGATCGGCTCAGTAGGTAGTTACTGAATTAATTTGTTATCATTAATTTGTTATCATTAAAAATAATTTTGTAGGTATCAATAAAATAGAATTGACAATAATTACTCACCATTCTAGAACATTGAAGCAGTAACAAGCAACATACCACCAGGTGAAAAGCGTGGTATATAAATATAACCGGACCAAATTCAGATGACATAATTTTGATATAGCTAAA
The DNA here is from genome assembly GCF_032362555.1 of Amyelois transitella. Classification (NCBI taxonomy): domain Eukaryota; kingdom Metazoa; phylum Arthropoda; class Insecta; order Lepidoptera; family Pyralidae; genus Amyelois; species Amyelois transitella. The sequence continues at coordinate 2,333,693 of NC_083535.1, read as the reverse complement.
ACAAAATAATCAAAATATTTTCTTACGGGTGGGTTAGGTTACTTTTCACAGAAGAAAGTTTGGGCGATGCTTATGTACAGAAGAATCTTTTCTTCTTTTTAGCGTTAGCTTTTTTTATATCCTCGCCTTTGGGCGCGCCTTTTGACTATGATCCGGGATTGGGTAAATCAGGTTTTAACAAGAAGTGATTCCCGTCTGACCTCAGACATATCTGCAGCGGATCCTAAACCATATCGGATTATGGTTACACATCATAAATGCGCGTTTTCTCATGATTTTACACACGAGGGAAAATATGAGATAAGTACTTAGAAATGTTCTTGCATCGGTCGGCACTCAAACTTAAAGAAGGATTCGAATCTGTGCCTCACTGTGCATCATGCTTTTTATTCGACCAAAGCTGAAGAAGATTTTGAGGGTAGATATACTTAATTTTTTTAGCGACTCGCCTCGGCTTCGCACGGTTAGCATTTATGGATATAAACCTTCCTTATGAATACCCTCTTTCCAACATTTCAAACGAGAACATTTACCGTCCACTACTTTCCAAGGTTAGCGATTATAGCATAGAGAAATTAAAATATGTCACTACATAATGTTCAAGGTACAATGTATAATTTTTAACTTTTATAAAAATGAAATTACCAACAACTGTATAACTTATTTGCTGTATAAAACTATAAACTTATCGAGATAAAAAAAATAAGATAATGTCTGGTTTACCTTGTTATGTATCGATGATCGTTTACACATTCTCTTATGCTCTTACCGACAAGTTTGTTTTCAGATTCAGAGAACATAACATCTTTCGGTTTTGGAAAACTTTCCAAGTTGAAAAGTAGTATTTTGAAGTGTCCCCACACGTGGAAAACCATCACGAATAAGTAGAGATCAAACACGCATAGACCCAATGTGCAGTAGAAAGATATATACCTATAAAAACATTCACAGCCACATATAATATGTCATTACATGTATTGTATGTAGGTATGTATGAGTTACTTGAAAAATGAAATCGCTTTTAACTTCAAGAAAAGAGGTATTCTAAATTCGACCGTATTTTCTTTTATGTCATAAAAATGATTTTATAAAGCCGAACATGGTAAAGATAAACGAAAATTTATTAATTACGTACAAACGATACAAGTTCTAATTAGGTTAGTTCTACAAAGTATTAACAAACACACTTATAAGAGTCCGTATGAATTATGCGATAACAAAGGGCTATTGTGTTACTCATTTAAATTTACAATGAAAACTTCACTACATACTTATATAAAATGCAAAAAAAACATATCTGAACATGAACTGAAATTTATAACGGTTGAATAGAGTGAGAATTTCCTGAACAATTATGTCGCTGTGCGAAATATCATCAAAATCGTTTGAGTATTTTTTTAATTTATTCGTAGGTACTTAGCAAAACGAAAAAATCAAATCATTTCTCTGTGATATTAGCATGAAGTCCAAATTACCAATTCAGAACATTAACCACGAGGTATCCTTTGAGGTTGCCGGTGTAATCAAACGGCAGCATGTAATAAACGGCATGATCGTAGACAATGGTGAAATTTTCTGGTAGATTCCTGTCAAACATGCCCTTGGAGTAGGTGGTGTAGATGACGATCAGGTTGAAACCCAACACGCCGACAATCATCAGTATCACCATGTATATCGTGCCAACATGGGACATTTTGTGTACTTTTATGTGTATCTATAAATGAGTATAAAGTTCAGTTCGTTTGTTTGTTTGTAATATCTTTATTGCATAGAAATTCACACAGTAACAAGAAAATAGTATATAGTTTTAAAAGAAACAAATCACTTGCAATGGCGGACTTATCCCATGAAGGGATCTCTTCCAGTCAACCGGCAAACAATAAAGGAACTAGATAATTCAGTAAAAAGCGGCAATTCACTGTGTTCAGTCATTCGTCATTGTGTTAAGAGGTAAAATACTACCAAGGGAAAGGCTCCTGAACTTGGGGTATACATTTTCGGGACTGTACGCTCTATATACCCCTAAGATCTGCCACGTAAGACATTACATATATACATACATCTTTCCACTTGCCACGATTCCTGCATATTTCTTTCGTTTCATCCACATTCATAACTCTCTTCATGCAAGCTCGTCGGTTTCGGGTACTCTTGACCAGACCTTTCGCTAGAACATCTCCGATTTGATGAAACGTAAGAAATAAAGACGTGATTATATTTACGTAAGTATGTGTACGAGTATTCTATTAGGAATCACATTCTATTTCATTAGTTAACTTTAATATAACCGTGACGTGTAATCTTCAGAATTTTAGAATATGACCCAGACCATCTTTTTGCCATGGATGTCGTAAAAGGGGACTAAGGGAAAGGCTAATAAACATGGAATTCTTATTTTAATCGATGGGCTAGCAACCTGTCATTATTTTAATCTCAATTCCATTATACGCTATCTAAACGTGGCCTTTCAGTCTTTTCGAGACTGTTGGCTCTGTCTATCCCGCAAGGGATAAAGATGTGATTATAAACATTATTTATGTACTTACATATGTATAAAAGTATAAATCGGAATACATAGGTTAAAGTCATGTCGTAATTTGTAAATTGTGAAACTTGTAAATGACCGAATGCGTCGTGCGGGTGTACGTAAAACAACCTTGCATGTGCGGCACTCGTCGAACTCGAATCATATCAGATAATATTTTTATCCCATTTTGTATTTTTGCCGTGTGGTTCCCGGCACCAATAAATTAAGAATAGGACCACTTCATCTCGTTTCCATGGATGTCGTAAAAGCGACTAAGTGATAGGGTTATAAACTTGGGATTCTTCTTTTAGGCGATAAGCTAGCAACCTGTCACTATTTAAATCTCAGTTTTATCATAGAGCCCAGCTGAAAGTGGCCTATCAGTCTTTTCAAGAATGTTGGCTCTGTCTACCCCGCAAGGGATATAGACGTGTTTATATGTATGTATGTATTTTACTTACAATACCGCAGAAATCTGATCATTCTGATATATCAATATACAAAACCCTAAAATTCATAATTACCTCCATTGCAAAATCCGACTTGTGTTTATGATGAAAGAGATGAATTTTCGAAAAGAACTCTGCAGCTAAATTTCTGTACTTTTTGCGATAACCTATTGATATCCGGCACTGTAAATAATGTAAGTATAATGGAAAGAAAAGAAATTAAAAGTAAATCATAGGTATTTATCAAATTAATAAAAGATGGAATCTGCAGTTTGTTAAAAAAATGTATTAGATATACTAGCTATTGCCCGCGACTTCATTCGCCGCAAAAGTTCAGTAACTAAAAACTGACTCTCTGTATTGTCCCATGAAAACCGTATTCAAATCGGAGCAAATGTTTTCGCGTGATGTATCTAAGTACAAACAGACATTCAGACAGAAATTCTAGAAATCACATTTATTAGCCTCTGTTGGTCTTATATAATTCGATCACTATTAATCGGTATTTTTCCAATATCTTTCAAGTAGCTACAAACATCGGTCAGTTACTATTTTATTTTAAGTGTAAATATAATTTAAGTAGGTATAGATTATTTCAATACACATAGATTTTTTGTTTGTATAAGTATAAATAAAATAAAAAATAAAATTACATAGCAGAAATTACTATCGAAATATGAAGGTACTTAAATACGTACTTACCATATAATTTATATGTATCATAAGAGTGATAAAGTTATGGCACAGCGTGAAAAACGGCAAACTCCTGTTCAAAACAATGTAGCCAGCCCCCATTATGAAAAAAATTATACTGATGATCAGTATTGAAAATCTTTTTACCATCCAAAATTTGTTAACTCTTTCGCCGAGTTCCCTACAGGGCCATATGTACATAACCGCCAAGCAATATCTTAGAATTTTGATATATTTCAAATCCCTATATGATTCCCTGTAAAAAATTAAAATCGTCAAGACAAACTTCAGTGCTCACTTTAAAAAATATATAAAAATACTTGTCTTTAAGGTCCATAAAAAAAAAAACATTTTGTCCTATGTAGGTATTATATAATACAGGAGAACTAGTATGAGGTTTTTTGAAATTTAGCCGACTTAAAAAAGTAGGATATCTATTGAGGTGTTTCTCTTGTAACAAAAGTTATTTGTTTGTGTTACTGATGGTAGATGTGATAAAATTTTCAAACTCACGCATTCTTCCCCTCATGGCTGATATCTGCAAAATATTTTTCCTGAAAAAAAAAACGAGTAAAGTAGAATGTTTATTTGATGTGTACGGAGAAGTAGCACCGATGTTTTAATGTCGTAAAATTAAAGGAAATAGATAAATAATTATTTGGGTCTACCTACAAACGAGTATAAGAACAGTTTTATTGAGATACACGCGGTATGAAATGTTGATGAAATATGAAATTCTCTAAAAAGGTCAGACAGTAGTCACTCGCTCATTGTAAATAAAATGCCTACCCTTCTAAATGACAGACCAGATAAGGTCTACCCAGGGATGGAGTTTTCGAGAAAAAGACCAAGTTCTACCTACCCCTTTTTTTAATAAAAATAAGTTATTTACCATTGTTGTTGAAAGAGAGTATTATAATACGCTCTTTTAATTTGTATCTCAGTTTTTATGTTTGTTATCTTCAACGGTGTTTCTCTAAATGCAGAAAAAAAAATATTCCTCGAACAAACAAGAATGACAGTGAAATGCACCATAGCTATTATTAGGCTGTCATCTATATATCCCATAGTGATATAATGGCTTATAATGAGTAACTATCAATTTTGAAATTCTTTTAATATTTAGGGTTCATCCATACCTACCTACTTACGAATCGTGCTACCTACTTAGTACAAAATTTCACCAAATCACGGGTAGCATGCGATAGCATATTCATTTTATAAACTACCCTCAAAATTATCACACTTCTTAATTAATGTCAGGTAATTAATTTAATATGTTTTTTTGCTTGGCTATAACTGTGAGTGGCCGTGTGGTTCCCGGCGCTTAAGAATAGAACCACTCTGTCTGTGATGTCGTAAAAGGCGATAATGGGAATGGCTTAACAAACTTAGGATTCTTCTTGTAGGCGATGGGCTAGCAACCTGTCACAATTTAAATCTGATAACATAGACTTAAAGCTACGCCACGTTCAGCTGTATGAACGTGACCTGGTCTTTTCAAGACTTGGATCTGTCTGCCCCGCAACGGATATCTAGCAAGGTAGACAGAGCCAACAGTCTCGAAAAGATTGAAAGACTACGTTCAGCTTTATACCTTCATGATTGAATTGAACTTCAAATAGTTATAAATTGCTGGCCCATCGCCTACAAGAGCAATTCCCAAGTTTATAAGACTATCCCTTAGTAACCTTTTACGAAATCCATAGGAAAGATATGGAGTGGTTCTTTTCTAATGGGTCGGCATTTAAAAAATTCTGGCTTGATAACTTGCATTTTTTTGCAACACAGTGATCTTTATTATTTTAATAAAACATTTTTAAAGAACCCTCAAATGAAATAAATTAACTACCTGCATTGACCTTGCTTGCATATATTTATTGCCATAATTGATACAATTACTTATAACTTATATCAAAAGGTAATTAGTAAGACAGAATTCCCACAGAAATATAGTTATTACCTACTTGTTTCATTAAATTAAATATTAAGCCAAACAGCTGAACGTGGCCTTTTAATCTTTTCCAAGACTGTTGGGCTCTGTCTATCCCGCAAGGTATTACGTTATTATAGGTAAACACGTTGTTTCATTAAATTAAAAAAAATATCATGAACATGTCCATAGGTCAGCATTATGGATTGAATTAACGTTTTTTAAGGGCTCATCAAGGATTTTAAGCGAGACCTTCGTTTTAAATGATTTCTAAGAGGTTAAGTAAGGAACTACGTAGTTGGTAACAATCATGTAGTATTTCCACGACGAAAACACATTATTCCGAATTTTACGGTCAATAAAATGGCGGCATTGGAAACTAACCTAAAAAAAAATAAAAAACAATAATCGATTGATATATTTATTTTATTCTGGCTTGGGTTGGATTCCCAATAATATTATATTTAAAATATCCGTTACATTAATTCTCTTTTGATTAAATACCATCATAGCCCTATAGGTAAACACATTTCGCGTTTCGTCGCTACAGTGCGGAAAAAATATAGATTGCAAAGGAATTTTAGCTATATTATACATATAAGTAAAATGTATATTTATCAATATATCTTGTTATAATGTGCTTCTTGGTTCACTCTTTTTCGTATTGCACATAAAGTGTTTATAATTCAAATCAGTGGTTAATGGTTAATATTGATAAGAGTCCTGATTGAGATCATTTAGTAAGTCAAGCAATTTGTAAAATGATTTATATAAAAAAAAAACAATTTACCAACCTCAAATCTCATTACATATCTGATTCTCAATCCTCATTCCTCCGTTTCATTCAAAAAAATCATCAAATATTAAAAAATCGTAGTCAGCTGTCATTAGTATTTGAAGGGTTCCATGTTTATACCAGATTTACATTAATATATTTTAACAAATAAACCCAATTACCTTCTATCCGTAATCCGACGAATACAAGACTATCTTATTTTGACGTGGATTAAAACGTCTTCCACATGGTACAATTTTATTGTGAATCTACAATTGACGCACGCACAAAGGAAAAACAACTTGGTTTTAACTAGGAAAGGAGATGAGATTAAAAATATTCTAACTGTGACACTTAACGTATAGAATAATGAATTGATTGAATTAAAATTTAAAGATTTATATTTCAATTTAAATTAATAACGGATTTATACAATCAAATGGTGACTAAAAATTTAATTAACATACAAGCGTCCACACACCATCTGAATTGATAACACATTGTATCTTAAGTTCTTCAATTTTATATTTCAATTCAAAATTTATTAATCTAGTCAAATCGGTAGAAAATCGTATCGTGTGGAAGCAGTTTTAAAAATGGCGTGTAGGCTTACCAGCAATAGCATAATTAAACAAACCACGATGTCCAACAGTGTTTCGTATGTTCAGCATTTACAAATTAAGCATACTAAACATTTAATGGAAAGGACACCAACCTGCAAATGTACCTATTGCTTATTGCTAAATCTACAACTGATCAAGTGAAATCCGCTTCTTGCCGACGTTTTCATAAAAATATATTAATAATTAGATAAAATAAATAAATAGTCACCCTTCCATTTACTTTTCGCTCACGAAGACGTAATTCTTTTTTGTGGCCTACTATATTAGATAAGTCATCCCAAACTTAATTAAAATTTGTACCATAATATAAATTATAAAAAACAATCGCTTTAGCAAAATGATCTTTTCAAGACTGTCTGATTGGTCTGCTTAATGTTACTCATCCTAACTTTCACCCCCTTAAGCTGTGTTGTCATGAGCTTAAAGATGCGGAGTTAACTTGAACAAGTTGTAAATGACTTGACCTATCAGTCTAATTTATTTTAGACCAACAAGAATTTCTTAGACAAACACAGAAGAAATAAACAAAATTCTAATTGGAACTTGATAAACTTAAAAATCTAGAAGTTTCATCATCGTATCAAGTATAAAATAACGGCGCTGCTCCGAGTCCTGGGGTAAACAATCTTGGCATCGCCAATATATTTAATGTTAACGCTCGTTTATTCCCGTTATATAAGGGAACTTTATGTATCTCATTGTGAATACATTGTTACCAAATAAATTTTCAACCGCAACAATTGCCTTTACAACGTTACTGTGTTCCAAACTTTAAATAAGGACAGTACAACATTAAACAAATTAGGGTGATGCCTAAGTCCAGATTTGAGAATATAAATATAAAAATTAAATAAATAAACTGTACGTGGATTGGGTTGATTTGTTCTGTGTTTGCGTGCGTTACATTTCTCGTAAGACTAAGGAGACGGGAGTCCCAGTGTTTTCCTGACCAGTCTCTCAGCTATCCTATTGAATTGCTCCCGATCCTCTCTCCACATTTTGGCGGCGTCCACATTCGCACCGCTTTCGTCGTTCGGCTCTGAAACCAACCAATCAATTTGTTTAGATACATAAAAAGAGAGGGGTAGGCAGAGGAAGATCTTTTCACGATACCGAAATATTTTTTTCACCTCTTGGTTGGATAAATCTTAGGACGCCTTGACAAACTATTGAAACTTTGTAATTTGTTTGTATGTTTCTACAAAGAAAAGATTTCAGAGATGTGAAAAGAATGGAATAAATATGATATATGCATAGGATATGGAATATCAAGAACCATATGCAAAACAGGCCAGCAAACTAACACATATAAAAAGTACACTTACCAGCTAACATACTAACAACGGATAACAATATTTTCTCTACGCTCTGTACCGGTGACCATCGCTCGGCACTGCTCTCGTAGCCCATCGGGTCATCTCCCGGTGCATGGAGGATTGATATACAAACTCTGCCATCAGCGTAAACTGAAAAATTAATATAATATTGTATTGGAAACTTCTAGTCTACACACACACACTAGAACATACAAATTTCTCTTTGAGAATATTGGCCGGCACACTGATTAAAAAACATTATGCACATGGAGGTACAGGTTCAAATCCTATCTTAGCCATGTATTAATGACTTGTTTCTGATTTATGTACATTATTTTGAGTGGTAACCAATACTCTTACGGCGAGGGAACACATTGTTAGGAAACCTCCTGTGAAAACCTGACTTCCCAAACCAGGATCATGATAATTGATGCACCTCTGGCTCCTCTCTAGAGAGGAATGGATGTAGACAGGATTGACGTAAAGACCAATAAGACAATATTTTCTATAAACTGAAAATAGACTTACTATTTGGATGAAACATTTCACATACAAACTGCATTTTTGGTGGGCTCAGTGGATAATCAGGAGGAAACACTAATTTTGCTGGAAATATGCCACCTTCAAAACAGGTTCCTTCAGGACCTCTGAAAATCAATCAAATTATTGTTATATTACTTATTTTATAATTACATTTTGGCCATGATTTAAAGGAATAACCGGACTCTTCTTCAGAGTGGCAACTGGTACTAAAGCCAGGAAGATGAACACGAACACATATCACATCTTATCCAATAGTTTCTTTAAACTCAAATGGCATGTAAGAAGAACTTTAAAAACTTTTTATATAAAACAAATATAAAATATTGATTATCACAGGTAAGTGCTGATAGTTTACTTACGTTATGAGTGCTTCCCATTCAAAAAAGTTTTCCTCGTTTATTGGGCCAGCAATAATTCCTTCTGGTGGGTTTATGGTAAGCTCTAGAAAACAAAAAAGATGGTTCATGGTTACTCTAGTAGCTAGCTATTCTGACTATGTTTGGTTCTCACACTATTTATAAACTTAATTGAGACTCAATAATTGAACGCCTGCCTGTCATTTAACTCAACCCCTTAATCAGTACAGCACACTCGCAATAAACTTAGAAATTATACAAAGTAGAACAATGGGAATTAAAAAAAGGACCAATTCGCAAATAAATGAGGATATATTATAGATAAATTAAGGTATTCAGGATTATCTTCTATGACCTTTTCTGTAAGGACAGAACTTACGCTTATATTCTGCCATTAATCTTCTTAGTGCTGAACCCGCCATAATAGTAAGTTTGCTGGTTGTAGATAAGATGAGCTAGTGAACCAAATTACTATTTTTTACTATAGTAAAAATTCCGAAAAATGAGCTCCGAGCGCGAGCTGAGCGACGTAAAAATGCAAAAGTCAAAACTTATGATGTGTCAATATAAACGTCAGCACGTTCAAATAGTATTACCATACATACTAATTTCAAAGACTCATATCAAAACGCAGTTGAATTTTAATTCGGTAGTTCATGCATAGACAACAAAGTCTATGAATGGTTAATTAGTCTTTGGATATAAGATGGTGTCGACTCAAATGTTTGTGGATTTGGCGGTGAATTTAATTGTTTGAAAGTTATCAGAATATTTTTTAAGATGAGAACAATTTTTTTCAACACTGGTTTTGAAATCTACTGAATTAACCCGATAAGGTAAGATTGTAAGGATTGTATAGGTTGACTCTTTGTATCCTCTGTCAACAAAATTTACCTACCAAACGCGCTTTTCAAGTAAATAATGCTATTAGAAGTTTTTCATGAAAAAGCGTTGCGATAGGTTGCGGTTACAAACTCAGTTTACAAAAAAAACGCATACCTATTATTTTATATACCTCATAATAATTATTAAGGGTATATCAAGATTTTTTAAGGCTTGCACTTAATGATTGTGCTTATTCCAACTCGCTTATTTATTCACAAGAAAGTGATGAAAAAAGTCATAAAAGTTATTTAAGAATGTTTAAATCAGATAACATAATAAAAAACCTATTTAGATGTCTACGACTAACACAGTTTAATACCTTTGTGCTTCTATTGCCTATATCTTGTAACTTTGTGTATATATACTTTTCTTTTCAGTTTTATGAGTGAACTGTCATTGTATTTATTCTTTAAATCCAAAGATAGATACTTACCCGAGTTATAGAATTTACTTACAAAAAGCGAGCTACCTTCTGCCGGTGGGTCTGCCCGCGTTATGAAATTCCTCTTCTACCAATATTTCTTATTTATGCTCCACGGCTATAGACACCATAATCCCTTTTCCATACTTTGCAAAATTTCATGGAGATCTTTTGAAGGGGAAAAATTTCGGTTCAGTAATTGTAAAACCAAACACACTTTCACATTTATAAATTAGTATGGATTCACCAAACTTAAAAAGGTACTAATTAAAAAAAATTACAGAACAAATTATGGAAGAATTGCCAGGAACACATTTGGGTTCCAACCACATGACGAATCCCCCTGTCGTGATACAAAATGCTAACACTAATCCTGTTCAGGTAAGTACTTAAAAATATACCCTATTCATATTAAATGTACTGTACAATTTTAAATTTATCATAAGAATTGCTGAAAGGTATAGAATGAAACTTATTTTGCCGACATACTGCATCTGAGCGGTTTACCAAATAAACAAGACAGAAATTTGACTGATAGATTTTTGTCTCGTAGTTCAAGATGTACACAGAAGACCAGGGCCCAGCGACTTTTGTCTGTCACCGATGTAAGAAGTCGTTCTACAACCCGGTAGCCCTACAGAACCACAAGAACATGCAGCATGACGCCGACACTTCCGGCAGCGAGAGCGATCATATAGCCCCGTTTATTAGGTCTAGCGACCAGGTAAGTGTTTAGGAAAACAGTTTTTTTTTTTTTTTACGGGTTTTTTTAAATAGATTACTTCGTTCGGGGTTCGGGATTCTTTTTTAGGCGATGGGCTAGCAACCTGTCACTATTTGAATCTCAATTCTATCATTAAGCCAAATAGCTGAATGTGGCCATTCAGCCTTTTCAAGGCTGTTGGCTCTGTCTACTCCGCAAGGGATATAGATGTGACCATATGTATGTATGTAGGTATGTATTACTTCGTGGCCTCACTCGCGTATCGGCGTTGTGGGCTTCAGTAGTGCAATAGTATTTCTTGAGTCACTCAATATAGATCGTCAGTCAAGACGAGATGTAAAAAATTTAGATTGGCCTCTTGCTTTTATAGTATGGTACGAGAGATGAAGTTTTTATCGCGTGAAAAAAAACCCGCAGTCCCTTTCCATGTTTTAATAATAAGCGAAACAGTAACTAGTAGTATTAGTTGTCATATATAATATGCGTTGGAAAGTGGAAATACAGTGAATATTTCCAAATGAGACATTTTCGTCAAATAAATTCCCCAGATTTTCAATGACTTCTGCGGTTTCAAGTTTATCCCCCAAAAGACTAACGACTCAGACCCTACCATCGTCCAGGATGGCATTACAACTAGAACATTCTCCGAAGATGTATCCTACCTCATTGTGAAAATTGAAGGGTACGATCTAGATCTGAACTTGAGCCTCAAAAGGTCACGGTTGGAAGGGGCCGTGAAGAAGGCCAAGCATAAAGCGGGGAAGCCGTCTGTTGATCTAAGGTTATATGTAACACATTTTCCGTAAATTTTCAATTTTACTACGAGTATGACAGATCCTTAAAATTATCGGGAAATATATAATTAGATGATTTATATAGTACTAGAGGCCGCCCGCGACTTCGTCCGCATGGAAACCCTATCAATCCCGCGGGAACTCTGGGATAAAAAGTAGCCTATGTGTTATTCTGGGTCTTCAGCTACCTACATACCAAATTTCATGGTAATCGGTTCAGTAGTTTTTGCGTGAAAGAGTAACAAACATCCATACAAACTTTCGCCTTTATAATAGTAAGTAGGATTAATGTAGTTTAATTGTTACCTTCTCTAACTGTCATTTAGCCATTCAGAACGTGGCCTTCGAGTTTTTTGAGACTTTTGTACCCTGAAAAGGATTTATTATTGGTTGGCTATCACAGCAAAATATTTATTTAAAGATTACATAGTTTGTTTGCAACTTTTATTTGGGCATAATAATATGAGTATACTTATTTATATCTCGTAGACAATCTTCGTCTTCCTAATTGAACATCAATAGCATTTCTATTTTCAGAGGCCCATTTACCTGTACGCTTCCATCAGCGCTGTATCCAGACCTTCAATGTCGCCAAATCTTCTTCAACTGTTGTGACTATTCCATGCATTATAGAGAAGAACACACCAAACGTAGGAAAGCCGCCCTTCGCTGCCAAGTCTGCGAAAAAAGACTTGACACTGACGTGTACCAAACCCCTACCGTTACCCCTCAACTACAACCCGTCAATAGAGTTAATTTCACTTGCCACATATGCAGACAGACCTTCCTAACGAACGCCCAATACGATGAGCATAACAGAATTGTCCATGCAAAGATCAAACCACACCAATGCTCGATTTGTGCAAAGAGATTCACCCAACAGGGCGGTCTACAACAGCATATGCGGATGCATACAGGCGTTAGGCCCTTTGCCTGCTCGTTTTGCCCTAAAGCCTTCACCCAAAAAGCTGGATTAGACCAGCATTTACGTACGCACACGAAGATAAAACCATTCAAATGTGTCATTTGCAGCAAGTGCTTCTCGCAGTCCGTGCATTTGCGCCAACACATGCGAACTCACACTAACATACAGCCTTTTGAATGTTTCGCATGTGGTAAGCGGTTTAAGCAAAGCAGCCATTTGAATTTCCATATGAGGTCTCATGTTGGGGACACATCTTCGCTGGTGGTGGAACGGTACGCCCAAGAAGTGCCACACCAGAATCAGTTGGAGTTTTTGAATCTGGCTAATTTACAGCCGGTGCAGGACGGAGAAACCTTGTATTACGCTGCTGAGTTGGCTGCAGCGCCGCAGCATAATTGTTACAACTATCAGTCCCAGGAAATGTTGCCAGAAAATGTCCTCTCTTTTTAATAAAGGTCAATAATATATAAGTATGACAAATGAGTTGTTGGTTTAATTTAATTTTCCTATATTGTAAGAATTACCTATATTTGTAATTTTTCAACACTTCTTGGTTTGTTGTAACAGAAACACATTTATTTACAACAATGACCTTAGCGAAGAAAAAACATAGCGCGTGTCAGTTGTTTTTCTTTCCGTGCTTATTATTAAAGTCAAGGTTTAAACTTGGTTTTCTTCTTTTAGGCGATGGGTTCAATAATTGGTTGATTCCATCGCCCAGCTTTACAGCTGAACGGAGCCTGTCAGTCTTTATAAAACCCCGTTAGGTTTATATACGTCGTTATATGTATCAATAATAACCAATGAAATACACTCGTCTAAACTTCAAAGAACTTGATAATGTATGATGACGCAGATCACCCTAAGCCAAGAAGCTTGCATGCATGGATGCAGGTAGGGATCGTCGCATGTAGAAAGATGTAGACTCTGCCTATCCCTTCATGAATTGATATTTACTCGATACTTTCACTCTTTCTCAGTAATGAGAGCGATTGACTGATATACTTATTGATTGCATTCTCACTCATTGCCGTCAAAAATCTCGTAATTATAATTAAGCATAATCATATTAGCTAAGTACTTCATATCCCACAGTTATACTGAAATAAATTTTAAAAATAATGTAGTCTCTACCATTCGGTAGAAGAAACGATGATAAAAACAGTGAGTCCCAAACGTGAATCAATTCTCTAGTGTTATTCAGTCAGTTGAAAAATTGCAAGTTGTTGCATTGCACTGTCATAAAATAACGTCCCTAATCTTCATACATTCCCTCTGTTTGTTTGTTCTATATACAGTACCTATGTACTTGCACAATTTCTACTAGGACAGTATAACGTTATAGCAGTAAGTGTTCATTGCACTAGAATATAATCGATACACCCTAGGAAGTCTATTTGTTTTTGATGGACCTATAAACCTGCATATAAATTTCATTGGTGCACTGCAAGGATGCACGCATGCGTCGTGCAGTCGGTGCAGGGTTGAAAACCTCCTATATTGGTCTGAAGTCCTAGTACCAATTTGAAAAGTTTGACCAGTTCGTTATGTTCATTCTGAATTTAATTAGTTCAAAATTAAAAAAAATATTTTGACCAAGGACTTCACAGAGTAGAGCACGGCCGGGCTGACTGGCGATCAGTTTTCATCAATGTTTGTTCTGCTCTGTGCTTCGCTCAACTAGCAACGACGCAGCGGCCGGCAATGCATCTGAAAACTGAACTGAAACTGAAACATCCGATTGTTATTGGCTCGAGCGTTACGTATCTGTGCTTTTGTATTTTTCGTTATCAGATACTTATCCTTCTTCGGATTTCCTTATAATACAGAGAAATGATTTATTTCTAAAAAAAAGTTAGATCGATTTGAATCAAACACAAAGATAGACTAAATTTTCATGAGGGACTATCCTTTTTGTGTGAAACAAATAACAAACGAACTTTAGATTTTTAACTTCCACTGTAATTTGAACTAAATGCAATACATTTCATTTATTATATTGAATTATAAATTATGATCTAAAATCAGTGAACTCGATTATCTTAATACCAAACATAACTTATGCAATCAAAAAACAATTCAAATTTCCTTTCGGCCGCCATGGCAACTAAACTTCGCAACCAGTTGAGAAAAAGACATTTTCATTCTTTGTCGGCAACCAGTTATGAATAAAGATTTTTTTTTCTTTATAAGCAACTAGTTGCCAACAAGGAATTTCTCAAAAACACTAGTTGCAGTATAAGAATTTAATTTCTTCTTACGCAACAATGTAGTAATGTCCTCATCGAATACAAACACTGATCAATAAGTACATAGATTTCGTACTAGCTGTAGCCCGTGACTTCGTGAACGCTCAAACCACTACCTACACCACGGAGGCGGTTATTGTCCCTGTTATATTAAAACAAATATATTTTAATAGTGTTCATTTATTTATATTAACTGAGTGACTTAAACCGCTAAAACGAAATTGCAAAAGGGCTAATAATCTCCAAACAGTGACCAACAGATATCTTTTTTTCTACTAATTCACTCAACGCCTGGTCAATCTCCTCGTCAATTGCCTTATACTCTTTATTCTTTTTACTTTTAATATTTAAATCATAAGATTTATATTCTGTTGACAGAATATCCAATAATTGTGGCAACGTTGGATATTTTCTTCCAATATATCTATTAATTTTCGCATGCCATCCTTCAAGGCTATTATTAGTTCTTATATTTTCGTTACCACAAGAGCAAGACATCATCATTTCATTTTTCTTTATCCATTGTTTATTAAAGTATTTATTAAATTTTTGCAACCCGTCAGATGGATTTCTAGGGTTTTTGCTCATAACATATTCATATCCTTTTTCTATGTATTGAACAGGAAGACGAGCTAAACCAACGCACCGTGCAACATGCCTCTTTTCGGTTCTTAATTTGACATTTAAAGCTTTTGCTTTTTTCCATAAGCAACGATTAAAATGAAAGTAGCAGCCTTTGAATATAATTTTTGGAAATACTTTTTTAATTGCATTTATTGCTGCCACTTCGAAATCAAGGGTTATTTTTTGGGGGTTCCAACCGATGCTTGTCTTGATTAGGCTGAACAAAACTTTGTATGTTTCTGTTTTTTTATCCGGCAGCAGAGCAAAAATTAAAGGAGCTACTGAATTGTTATTCTTATTGTATCCATGTATTGAATATAGTTGATAAAATCCTTTCGGACAACACTTAAAAGTGCCGTCAGCGTAAAAATGATGATACTTATTCATCTCCTTTCTGTTTTCATTAGAACAGAACACGATGATTCGTTTATCGTCATCCACGTAGTCAGCAACACAAAAATTTTTATATTTAGTGGGTACAATAAAATCATGACAATTATTAAAACGTGACTTTGCAACGCCCAAAACTTTGTTTCTTTCATTATATAATCCCGTCTTTATGTTATTAAACTGTGGTATTTTATTTATAAATTGAAAACCGTCGTTTTTGAGTCCTTTGACAACATCCTCATACTGTTTTTGAATCGATATAAAATTACAACTGCTCCTTTGCTTCAAGTCGTCCATCTTTTTCAAAATTAAATTTTTTCCAATATCAGCTTCACAGTCTGCGTCATGTTCCTTTGTTATTTTAATTATTTCATTTCGTGCATTTATGGTTAAATTACCTCTGCATCCATTTTTAACATAGCATTTATAAAATGAGTCTCCATTTTTATATATTTTTTTACGATGATAACGGCGTCCTTCATGTAATATTGATACACCTCCTCTTCTTGTAGTTATATATTCTACTGTAGAGGAATTTGGATATATGTTTGAAGTAGACATCACAATGAAATAAAATTCGTTTTTTTTCAAGCGAGGCTAGTTCGCGACAAAATATGTGTACTGACTTGACAGGGAAAATTAATGACATATTATTTAATTGACATATATCAATTAAAAGGAAAAATAATCCTGGCCAGTAATTCTAGAAATAGGATTTAATATAAGTACGGATTGACCGCAAAGATTGTCAACCCATTACTTCCCATTATTTTTGACGCAACTTGTTGTCAAGAAAGAATTTTAAATCATTTTTCACAACTGGTTGAGAAACTCAGTTGCCATGGTCGATAAAAATTTTCTTGGTTGGCAACTAGTTGCTTACAAAGAAAAAAAAATCCTTATTCGTAACTAGTTGCCGATAAGGAATTGAAATGTCTTTTTCTCAACCGGTTGCGAAGTTTGGTTGCCATGACGGCCGAAAGGTCAAATTTTTCTTTTCTTTTTTTTACATCTATTTTAGCGTCTATTACCAGCCATTACTATTATTAAACCAATGAGGTTGCATTATTCTTTTCAAATTGTGATCCTATTCTTGTCATACCCATGAAAGTTTCGCTCTTAAAAACGTGTATCACTGCGCGTCAAAAGTGCTATGGTAGTGTGGAGCAACATTGTATGTAGGTTTGTGTTGTCGGCTGTAATAGGATACGTCAAAATATTATCTTACCTGTCCAAATTCTAATCACTATAACTGTCGCTTAGATATCTACACAATATAATCCTTTCATTGTTTCAATGCTGTGTCTGTTATATTTAAACTTGCCTACCTTTTTTAATGTGTCTAGTAGGCGTTTTATAATTTTGGCTGTAACGGCTAATTGGATCGCTGTGTAAAAATGTTCGTCACCTATATAGGTTCAATGATTCTCTATTTTACTTACATACCATCACGCCTGTCTCCCATTGGGGTAGGCAGATACTATGGTTTACCTCTTGCTACAATCCTTTTTGACCTCTCCGGCTTCCTTTACACCTATTACTCTTTTTCCGAATATTCGACAATTACGGATAATCCAAACATCGTCTCTCTTTTTTTAATAGAAATATAAATTCTTACCAAGTATACTGCTCAGTAATGTCTTTTGAAATGGGTAGGTATTTACTTAAATATTTATATTGATTGCCATATAATGCATATCATATATCCCTGCCTAGGAACATACTATACCTACATAAAGGTAAATAAATCAAAATATCAAAAACATAGTGGAAAGTGCAAGTTGCAAGAATTTAATACACAGATCCTTCAATCCTATCAATTTCCTAGCTACAGTCACAAAAAGTCAGTCGGTTTGTTCTGAACATGGAGGCAAATATACTTTGCCACTTCGTATAATACGAACATGGATGGCTTCGGTTGCAAACTGCAAGCAATTCTGTAAACATTGTTTCAGTTGCCCGAGCGACGCCGGGACGGGTCGCTAGTCAAAGTATAAACTATTTTACCAGTTAGAAACTGTAGTTGCACACAAAGTACCAGGTGAGCATATGAACGCAAAGGTTTATCGATTCCGGATGCAGTTATTGCATCCTGTTCCCACTGAAAAGCGCTGAAAACAACCCTTCTCTTTCGCTGGGTCCTGCTCTGTCGTAGTATCAGGTATTGAATTGATAATTGCCGAGTAAACACACATACATGATCAGGCCACACCTCTCTCCCGAATTGCCAGAACCGTATGCAAGAAAATATACATTCGAATTAAGAACCTCCTACTTTTGTGAATTCGGTTAAGGGTACTCTTGACCTGACCTTCCAGAACATATGTATGTCATTGCCGAGTCGATGTAATGCAACTAATTAAGGTATAAAGCTTAATGTTCGGTAAACGCAAAGGCAAGATTCCTTATTTAATAACTAACTAATATCTTAAAAGTGTTTTCAGTATAATAGTAATAACGCTTTAGTTACGGTCATACGTAGTTTCATACATTTCATTGAGCAATAGCTAAGTAATCTCTGTGGATTTTATAGAGTTTTTTTTTTATTTTGCATTTACAAATCTCATGCAAATGTAAGTCAGACTCACGCACAAGGGTGGCTCAATGCCGCAGTACTATAAAATTTTGATAGCAAAAAGCGAAAAATAAAACTCCCTTTACCATCCCAGCTGAATTTTGGTTTGGAAAATGTGTTACTTTCGTACTTATACTTTTTTTATAACTATGTACATACTATTTTCTTGTTACTGTGTAAATTTATATGCAATAAAGATAATACAAACAAACAAACTTATGCAGAATGAATACTTCCGACATTATAAACGCGAAAGTAAGATTATTTGTTTGTTGTTCTATCACGCGTTATCTACTAAACAAATTTTCTTGAAATTTTGCGTGGGTACCTATAAATAGTTACCTATCTAAAGAAGGACCTATCTAAAAACTAGGTTTTTTTTTAAATATATAGTTACTTATAAAAAACTACTATCTTGTATAACGAAATTACCATAGCGGAGCTAAGAAAAGAGTTGGAGTGTGTAAGGGACCACACATCCCTAGCGTGGGTACCTATAAATAGTTACCTATCTAAAGAAGGACCTATCTAAAAACTAGGTTTTTTTTTAAATATATAGTTACTTATAAAAAACTACTATCTTGTATAACGAAATTACCATGTGGCGACATCTCTACGCCACTCGTCAACAACATCAAATCACACAACAACTGTCAATCATCGCGAAGAAATTGACGCGCTCAGCCAATAGCAGCGAAGAACCCAAATCGCGATTTCAGAGATTTCACGGATTGGAGCTATAAAAATACAACCTCCGACACAACATCGTCGGAGCCGCGGTTCCCCAGGCATAACACCTAGCCTGGCGGAAGATCTTCCCTTTGGTGGCGGTCGAGCCGAATCATCGCTATCGCTACATTGGTCCTAAGTCCTAGTGAGTCAGGAGTGAGCCGTTGCGTTGCTCGTAGTCTGCGGTGAGTCGAGACAGTAGAGAGCGAAGTCGACTTGTTGGCGCCGGTAGGAGTCGTGCAGAGCTGCCACGCTGGAGAGAAGAGCGGCCGTCGAAGAGATCCAGGCGTGGGCTGCGGTAGATGCGTCGGTCGCTGAAGTCGAAGAGAGTGAGTGCGGGTGGAGACAGGACCAGGAAGCTCGTTCAGTTGGCTGCGATGGACCTGCTGCGATACCCAGTTGCTGGCTTGCTGTGAGACTGCTTGCAGAGTGAGGAGTGATGCTGAGGATTGGAGTTGATTGATGATGGAGAAGGTTGCTCCCGCTACATTGGTGACCCCGACGTGATTGGAAGCAACCTTCTCCATCATCAATCAACTCCAATCCTCAGCATCACTCCTCACTCTGCAAGCAGTCTCACAGCAAGCCAGCAACTGGGTATCGCAGCAGGTCCATCGCAGCCAACTGAACGAGCTTCCTGGTCCTGTCTCCACCCGCACTCACTCTCTTCGACTTCAGCGACCGACGCATCTACCGCAGCCCACGCCTGGATCTCTTCGACGGCCGCTCTTCTCTCCAGCGTGGCAGCTCTGCACGACTCCTACCGGCGCCAACAAGTCGACTTCGCTCTCTACTGTCTCGACTCACCGCAGACTACGAGCAACGCAACGGCTCACTCCTGACTCACTAGGACTTCGAGCAACTTCCGACTCACTGGAAGACAACTGGCACTTGCAAGCTACCGAAGCACAGATTGCACAGCAAGATTAAAAGACTTCAGACCTCTGGTCTTGGGGGGGAGTACTGTGGCGACATCTCTACGCCACTCGTCAACAACATCAAATCACACAACAACTGTCAATCATCGCGAAGAAATTGACGCGCTCAGCCAATAGCAGCGAAGAACCCAAATCGCGATTTCAGAGATTTCACGGATTGGAGCTATAAAAATACAACCTCCGACACAACATCGTCGGAGCCGCGGTTCCCCAGGCATAACACCTAGCCTGGCGGAAGATCTTCCCTTTGGTGGCGGTCGAGCCGAATCATCGCTATCGCTACAACCATAGCGGAGCTAAGAAAAGAGTTGGAGTGTGTAAGGGACCACACATCCCTATCAGCTTTACAGCTTATAGTTAGCATACTTTAGTAAACTAAAATCACTAAACACTTCTACTAAACTCCTTCAAAGTAAGACAAAGACGTCAAAACACAGTCGCCGGCGTGTGGCCGCTGTGTGGTTACAATTCGGTGTTCGATTTATTTATTCAAAGCCGCTATGCGCTTGCGCACGCTTCCCATAACAAAGGGTGGATCGCATCCTGGTGTCTTTTGTCTTCATTTAGAGGAAATGTCGGTATATATGGTATATTTATTTCGATGTGAGCGAAATATCGTAACTAGAAATGCTGGATGTTTGTGGGTTTTCATTGCAAAGTAGGTACTATACCTATATGTTTTAAGTCTCGACAAGTAGGTAATGTGACACTTGGACGATTACGAAATAAAGTTACTGCGAGAAAAAGTAAACACGTTCAGACAGCCAAATATGATGAGAGATTTTTTTTAAAAAAAGGATGTTACTTTAGTATCACAGTAAATTCTTATTGGTTGTCAGCTAGTCCTCTTTCTGAACATATAATCAAGGTTGAGGTGAGTATAAACTTGGGATTCTTATTTTATTATTTTTGCCGTCTGGTTCCCGGCACCGATTAAAAAAGAATAGGACCACTCCATCTTGTTCCCGCGGATGTCGTTAAAAGCGACTAAGGGATAGGCTTATAAACTTGGGATTCTTCTTTTAGGCGATGGACTAGCAACCTGTCACTATTTGAATCTCGATTCTATCATTAAGCCAAACAGCTGAAAGTGGCCTATCAGTCTTTTCAAGCCTATTGGCTCTGTCTACCACGCAAGGGATATAGACGTGATTATATGTATGTATGTATGTTCTTATTTTAAACGATGGCTATTTCCTTGGCCACCCCACACATACATAGTATATATAGTACATAGACGTGTAATGTGATACTCTGAAGTCAGTTATCATCGTAGTAGGTACCAAAATTTGGGATCTTATTCTTGTTTAAACCCGTCACTGCACATGTGCTGGCCGATTTACATTTGTTTACGCTACGTCCACAAAGCAGGCGAGGGTAACCGTTACCACCGAAGGGTTGAGGCTATAAATTACACAAAAACACATTTGCTTCGAAATTATTATGTTATAGTAACACACGTTAAATTTTTTGTCAGTAAATCTGACTCATTGTTGATTTGATACATATTATGTATGTAGTTTCGATTGGCTGTGTGGTTTCCGGTTTATGATAGAATCACTCCATACCTATAATTCTCATGGATGTCGTAAAAGGCGACTAAGGGCTCATAAACTTTGAATTGTTGTTAGGAGATGTTCTTGCTGCCTGTCACTATGTATATATGTAGTTTCCATCGGGTACGAGATTCACACAAACTTACCTCTATGCGCAGAATCCAGAATCTCGTTTCCGCGGAAATTTCAACAGTTTATTAAAAGTGCACCCTTTCTTCGCAAGGGTTCTAAATCTCTGATTCCTGCTTTCTAGGGCGATAGTTTAGCCTGTGCGGAATTATTCAAACAATCTGTTGATATAAACAGCGCCTTCATCTGCGTGGAGACAAAGATATTAAAACTTAAAATTTGCTTGTCCGAGTAAAATCTAGCAGCTATCTTCTTCTGTCGTTTCCGATATGTTCACGGTAAGTGCTTCATTCTGATTGGACGGAATACGTATCGGAATTTATTAATCGATCGCTATTGGAGGGATGCGTTCGGGACGTAGTTACGAAGCCCATTTTCGTTCTCTACAAATGCGAATGCACCAGGTTTGCATAAAATTAAGGATGCATTGCGAATTCCAGGCAGGCTCTTTGAGTTAATGAGACCCTGGTCGTACAACATGCAAAAACATGACCACGTGGATGGTCCACGTGCTTTTGTTTACATGTGAAACCTCTGAATACCTTGACTACAAAGCTGCTTTATGAGCAAAATCTTTAAACTTCGTGTTACATGTTATAAAATTGTAACTGACCGTTGAAAAATATTAACAATAAATCGATATCGGGGATCTATAAAAGGCCAACAGAAGGCCAAAAATATTATTTTCAGAATATCTGTTTGTCTGTCTGTATGTTTGTTCTCGCATCATGCGAAAACAATTGCTCCGGTGTTTACCAAAATTTTGAACTGGTAGGAAAATAATTACTCTAAAACTATTAAAATGCAATATTTAGTCCTGGCAGTATCTTTGAATTTATGAGACCCTGGTCGTATAACCGGCAAAAACATGACCACGTGGATGGTCCACGTGGCTTTGTTTACATTTGTTAGGTTTCTGATTTACGCGGGAAAATCTCTTCAATCAAATATCCGCAACCAACCATTGTAACCTAAAATTTTTGTTACCTAATACCTGTACGTACAAAAATTATCAATGTACTGTAAAAAGAATACATAAAACCACGCCCCTTTCCCATATTAAATATTACATTACGATTTTTAATAAATTCTACGTTTATAATCAAACTAAAACTACACCTAAAAGTAATAAATATCTTAATATAACATATATTTTCCGATATACTTACGTACCTACCAATTCTCATTCCTGAAAGCCATTAAAAAATTGACACATAGGAAGGCGAGTGCGCATTTTAACAAACAATAACTCGAGATTCGTTGGAAGAGCAAGCAGACATAGTATCAGCAATATTTTATATCCGGAAATAATAACACAATCTATCTCAGAACATTGTAACAGTGATACGTCTGTAATATCTTTTGTAATGTGACCATAGCGCAGCGGTAATTGTACAAAGACAATTATGTATAGTCCGGTCAGATAAGGTGTGTTAGATATGTAAATAAATCCAAGCTAATTTTATTTTCATAGATGCGAAGGTCTGTCTGTTACGCCCTCGCGACTTTTAGTTTAAAATTTCGTTTGAATTTGAATATCAATCCTGATCCAGGATAAATATCTTCTTACTCGTAAAGCCATTTAAAATTAGAATGTATGTATGTCCAATACAAATTCGGTGGATTAAAATTTTTTTCTTTATTATTTTTTGCGTAGGTCACATAATCGCATTATTAAATAAATCTAAATAATTAACATTAAAACTATTTTAACTTCACATTTTCGTTATGATTAACATTTTCATTCCATATCTACTTAACCAATGCCAAGAAAAGTACCACTCCATGTCGTTCCCATATATGTCGTAAAAGGCGACCAAGGGATATGCTTATAAACTTGGGATTCTTTTTTAAGGCGACGGGCTAGCAACCTGTCGCTATTCGAATCTCAATTCTGTCATTAAGCCAAATAATCTTTTCAAGACAGTTGGCTCTGTCCATCCCGCAAGGGATATAGAATTGATCATATATATATGTATATATTTAACCAATTGTATGACAAAAATTAAAAAGTTTGTTTACACATTTAACACTGTTCGATCTGCACCGACTATACCTCGGTAACCTTTCAAGTTGCCGTCAGATGGTGTTGTTTACATTCGAGACTGCTAATGGATCCTGCGTTCAAATGTAGGCGTTATGGAACTATGCACATTGTAGGTAGGCAGATTCATATGTGATAGGGTATTGCGCCGTTTCCTTTGGCGAACTAAGAATAATAGGCTACGTAAAGTCTACTTTTACTTGGCAAAATTTGATATTACGCACGAATTGAGTTGGATAGGACTAATGTAGCAAAACAGCATAAAAAATTGCCAACTAAATATGGTATTCGTTCATAGAAGATTAAGCGGTTTGCCTCACAAAAACTAGGCAGCAAAGAGCCTTATTTTTAACCGACTTCATAAAAGAAGGAGGTTCTGAATTCAACCGTATTTTTATGCCACAAACCCTGTTCGACCACAGAGCACCAAACGGTCTTGCTCTGTAATTTTTATCCGAGGGCGACGTTCAAACTTCGAAGCCTGTTCGGAGGGCTGGCATGCGTCACGGCCGAATATCCGAGAGCCGACGTACATGGAGCACATGGCCACGTCATAAATCCAGAGTTACTGCCTCACTCGACTCCCAGCACAGTTCGAAGGAACGCGTACATTGATAAATTATGTAATAGATGATCTTAATAAATAAGTCGCATGCCTCAGCGAAATTCGAATTTCGAAACAGTCAGTTTAGAAGTTTTTTTACTCGTTTTTAAGTAAATCAGAAAAGTCATTCAAACATACAAAAGGTGTATGCAGATAGCTGCTACATTTTTCCACTTGCTACGAAACATGTAGATCACGAATTTTGTAAAACAGGCAGTTTTGTTAGACCTTTTTAAATTTGTAATCTGGTATGTTTCTAAAATAAGCGAGTAAAAATTTTTTTTACAGTGAAACCATAAAAATAAAGTAGAAATCGATGCTATTAATCACATAAAATGTCTAGAGCTTATTTATGGGCTCAGCTGTTTTATAACTTAGGTACAAAAATATAACATTGTTTTTTATGTAATTTATATCATTTCAGTTCTTAATTTATCTGTGTAGCAAAGATAAAAATAATGGAATTGAACATGTATCATCTATGTAGATTTTAGTCTATGGCACGGATAAACACGCGCCTTACTCTGAAATATATAAATAGTTTATTGTTGTATCTTAACCGGGCTTTGTGCATCTATCTCTTTTGATTTTCAAATACAAAGCCTTAGGTACCGAAAGTTGGAGATACTTGTCATAAGTATGTTGTTTTCATTTTTCTTCTCTCTCTCTCTCATTATTTTCAGTCTATCCAACAAGTCCCATTGATTTAAACCTTTTTTTAAAGATTTTGTCCCGGTTACCCCAAGGACAAGTGACAGTTGTTCATCAATGGGACTTGTAAGGGTACACGGAATATTATACAAGCAAAAGTGCCATTTCCATGTTTCTAAATTTCATCTTCACAAAATAAAATTTCCAGTTTACTCAAGGTAAAAGAGTGCGTTTTTGACCAAGAATAAATAAAAATTCTTATTAATTCTGAAGGCGTAGGTAAAGACTACTATCATTACACTTGCCATAGGCAGGTGTCTCGATACTGTTGGCTCTGTCTATCCCGTAAGAGAGAAATATGTAAAACCTTGTAATTTTTTATATCTCTATTAGCCATTATATTATCAAACTGAATGAAACCCAAAATCTCCCACGTTTATGTTCTGTTTTGACATATTAAAACTCACACGACGATAACGATGAATGAAGTTTAAAAAAATTCGTAAAAAATTTGAAGTATCTTTCACTCGATCTTTCAAGGGCCTATAAAAAATTCTTCCATTCACATTTATGTGGTAAATGTGAAATGAAACAGTACCCTAATTCGTTGAGCTTGCATGAAGAGTTATGAATGTTGTGTGGTGTGAATGAAGCGAAAGAACTATGCTGAGATCGTGGCAAGTGGAAAGATGTTGTCGCTGCCTGCCCCTCCTGGAAATGCTCGTATGTATGTTTCTTATCACTTTTCATTAGAATCAGAGATATGATTGTCAAGTTGAAATTTATATTAATAATAAAAAACCTTTGTATGTATATTTGTGTTCCCATAAGATTTTCAGACACAGTGGATGGATTATATATTCGATCTAACTAGAGAATCTTCATACCTAAGTATATACATAGGTACTTATCTACCATCATGACCTTTTGCACTTGAAAACGTAAAAGATACTTAAGTACCGTTTTTTAGATTAAACCCATGAAATTCTGCATGACCGCTATAAACCTATGAAATCTCAATCCAGCCTTTATGATTCTTGCAATTTTTGACTCGATCTCCTCCACAAGACGTGATATGTTATTCTTTTGAACCTTTTGAAATTCTTTGAAACACAGAGCAAAAATGACGTCTTTGCCGCAAAATTCATTAAACTTGTCTCAACAGTGTTACTTTTACGAAGAAAGCTAATTGCATCAAAATGAAGCTGAAACGATTAAAAGAAACAAAACATGTTCGTCGTAAAAGGTGATGAATGGAATGGAGAGTTCAAGATCAGCCACACATCGGCGCCTGCGCATCCTGGAGCCGCGCCATTTTGTGGGCGGAGCTTACCATCCATTTTCTGCGTAAACCTTGCTCGCTCTTATCCACTGGTTCCAGATCTGTGAGACAGAGAAAGAACTATTTATAATCCAGGGTAAACTGCTTGATTTATTATATCACAGTAATGGTTACCTTATTATCTTTTGTTCTTAAATTTTCGTTAAATCATGTGGAGCGGGCGTTTTGTTGAATAAATAGGTACTTTATATTGTCTTGCTGTGGCAACGAGAATATTTTTTCAGTGACTGAATTTTAGGTTTTTCAAACATAAAATTCTTCCTTTTTTATCTTACTTAGGTACTTAATGTATCATTAATTAATATTATGTTTATAGCAGGTATCACTTACATCATTTTAACCCAAATTTTAACAGCTCACTACTTTAAGAAGGAAAGGTAAGTACTTATGACCACCAAAAGTGCGATTTAGATTTGTATTTTAGTACAATCTTGTTATATATAAATAAGTTTTGTCTGCTTCGTAAACGACAGGACGTGACAAGCATAAGTAAATTCAATAGTAGGTATTGCGTATTTACTACGACGACGGTTGTTTATAAAAGAGATCAGCAACCCGCTTCCCGCCGACCTCATATTTATAGCTCATTCAATAATGTCTTATTTATCAACCATTTTCAATTAAGTAACAACATTGGATTTTGACATTATGTGTTTAGATCACGACTTTCAATCTTTATAGAGTATACAAAGTTTGACACAGATCAGTGTCAGGTTGCTAGTCCATCGCCTAAACAGAAACTTTGTGATACCGAACCTTTGCCGATATAATCTGCACGGAAAAAGAACTGTGGTTAGGTACCTACTTATTAGATATGTACTTACTTTGGTACTTAAGTTAGTACAATGTTTTTTCGACAACTCAGTCAGAGTCCTTAATTGGTTTTTTTTTTATAAATCACCATTGAGTACATATATAAGGGAACAATTAATTATATTTGGTTAGTAATTTTTCCGTTAATTTGACTAACGCAAGAAGAATGAAGGTAGAGAAGAGTTCGAGTCAAAAAGTTTACTTTCGTAGTTAACATTGTTTTAAATTATAAAAAAGAAACTGTTCATATTGTTTTGTCATCATACTCAACACTTATGCCATCATCTTACGCGGTCCCCAATGTTATGTATACTTCAGTAAAGTATAAACCACAGCAACAACATAAAATATCGCTTTTTCTTACACCAATTTAAAATCTATGCCATCATCATAGAGTCTATTCTCCAAAAACATATTTAGTTTACCCGTAGACGAGTAAATAAACTTGGAACGTTAAATGCAAAACTTTGGTTTGTACGGTTTATGGTAAATATTTGGTGTACGTCGTATAACTGTTTTATAGATCTAGTAAAATGTTTAGTTTAATTGTGCGAGGTCAAGAACGGGCGTTCGACAGCCGTCCTTGCGATGGATAAATATTATTGTCTAAGCGGGTTTTCCTCTGTTGTTGTTTGTATGAGTCTCTGGATGCAGACAGAGAGTTCAGTAACCTAGACACTTTCCTAAAGCAAATGGGAAATGCCTCTGGTCATATTTATTAAAAATGTCAGAATCAGAACAAACACGCCAATAACTTTTTCGTCCATTATCAATCGTTTCGCTTGAAAGCTTTAACGATTTTCGTAAACCGGAAAACTGAAAGCTACACATTATAATATAACGATTGTTCAGCCGATTTTGTAATGTAATGTTCAGTTCAGTAACAGCGTGTGAGTGGGTACTGAATGGGTTACGAGAATCGATTTGCCAATAAGCATATGCGTGAGGCGGGCGTGGGAGTGCCGCGAGATGTCGGCGCTGGGCGGGAGGCGGCGCAGGCGCACTGTTCGCTTGCCCGCGCTACGCTGCGCACGCTCGCGCATCCACTCCGCGTTCCATGCGTACCACGCATGAAGATCGAGGACCAAACCACCGAGGAGGCGGCGCGCCGCCCGCCCGCCACCAGACGACAAGAGAAACCACCCTACTCCTACATAGCCCTCATCGTCATGGCCATCCGCCACTCTCCCAACAAACAACTCACTCTCAGCGAAATCTACGCCTACCTCCAACAGCGGTTCCCGTTCTTCCGCAGCTCCTACCAGGGCTGGAAGAACTCCGTGCGGCATAACCTCAGCCTGAACGAATGTTTCGTTAAGCTGCCCAAGGGGTTGGGGCGGCCGGGGAAGGGGCATTACTGGACGATAGATCCTTCCGCGGAGTTCATGTTCGAAGAGGGGTCTTTCAGACGGCGCCCTCGTGGTTTCCGACGCAAATGTCAGGCGTTGAAGCCTCAGTTCGGAAGCGGGGGCTATTTATGTAGTAGCGGGATGGCGGCGTTGCCGTCGACTCAGGGTTCGGGGTACGAGCTGGCTGGTGGTAGTAGCTCGGGTGTGAGTGGGGGTTCTTCGATGGACTATGGGGCTTGTGCGTATTCTCACTCGAGTGCTGCTAGCCAGCAGTTGGCGTACGGCAGCGAGTACTGCACATACGGCGCGATGGGGGACCGCGATTGGCAGCTGGGGTACGGCGCCGTGGACCCGGGGTACCGGCCGCCGCCGACGTCGCCGCCGCCGCACCACGAGCTGCCGGACCTCATACCGAACTACCAGTACGCCGTAGCCAATGATCATGGTAAGTGTGAACTTCTACTTTTTATCATATAATCTAAAGAAATCGCAATAAAATAAAGTGAGATTTCTATGATCTGGTACTTATTTGGCGGTATAGTTACTTCGGCGTCTAATAATAAGTACCTACGTTCTCTTAATAATTACTTATTCAGATACTTTAATTCTCTAAGCAATATGTACGTTAAAAATTTTTTTTATAAAGATTTTGTTCTATTTACACGACACAGAAACTTTTACAACTGTTAAAACATAAGTAGGCACCTACTTATAAACAGGACCATCGTATTTTAATTTGTAACATAATATAAATATATAATCACGTCTACATCCCTTGCGGGTTAGACAGAGCCAACATATATATGCGGATAAATATTTCGGTAATCAATTGAAGATCTAATTACGTTACATCCCAATATAAATTATTAATCTACAAATAATAATTCATCATTTATTATTAAATATACTTTATTAATTATATATTGTTATATAATAAACAAGCTTTTGTCCGGGCCTACACTACCTTTGTGGCAATTCCCCAAAAAATCTTTCAAAATTTCATCAAATCAGCGGTTTTGGCGTGCAACAGTACCTAACAGACAGACTGATGTAAAGAATGGATAAGTCACAAATATTCAGCTAGTTTCAATCAAAGTTGTAGTTTTTATGTATGTTTATTATACATTTTTTTTTTGTTTTTGTATAGGTTTAAATATATTTATTTAGTTTGACTAAACATAAATTGCTCTTTCGGACCCAATGGTTGACTGGTAGATAATGCTTGTAGCATTTAGTCCGCCAATTGTGCTATACATTTGTATTTTGTACAATAAAGTTTAAATAAATAAATAATTTAACGTAACTCTTGTATTCTTTCCGTTCTACGAATGTCAAGTTTTTAAGCTTGTGTAGTTTCTATTTATCGGTATTTTATCTGTTTATCTCCAGAGAAAAAAAAAGTAAAAAATACTAATTATTATAAAGGCAAAGTTAAATATTGGGGTAAAATTTATGTAATTTTTATATTAGTCCTTTTCGGATCGGGAAGGATTTTTTTGTAACGCTTTAAAACTCGAAGTAAAATTTACAGTAAATAGTACCTATATAATAGATAAATTTAATTATTACCAGCGGATTAATTTCAAAATGATCATAACGTGTGATCGGGATCAAACCTGGGCCTATTAACAGCTTTTTACAACTACACCACAGATGCCGACAAAAAGGTTACATTTTATTACTTACACGGTAGATATCAGTTATCATATTACATTACACCGAGCAACAGGCCGACGTTCATTTAACTCTGTGATTCATTCCGCTAGCTTTTGCCTACATAGGAATAATAAAAAAATGGTATTTCCGTTCATGTCAAAATAAAAAAATAAAAAATATTTTAACAAAATATTTATTTACCTATTATTTTAAAAAAAGTTATTCACTTCGTTTTAAAAACAATACGGACACATTTATAATAAATTACAGATAAATTTGTGATTAAAAAAAAAACGAATATCGTTTAAAAGACCTTAGTAGTCGTAGGTAGCGAGTCACTTATCATCGAGATTACGTGGGTACTTGACATGAGATGACGCCCGTCTCTGCTCAACTTCACCCCTCAAGTGGGTGATGACTGAACGTAAAAACAGCACTTGTCAAGGGTATGGTGAGTCTCGGTGATCGGCATGTCACCTATACTTAATGATTTTATCAAGGGCAGACAGAGCCTACAAGACTACTAAAACACTGAAAGGCCACGTTGAGCTGTATCTGTTAGTGATGGAACTGAGATCTAAATAATGACAGATCGTTAGGCCATTGCCTTAAGGAAGAATCCCTATCTTGTTAGACTAAAGAATTTGAAACGGAAGCGCGTAGCACGCTAAATCACAAACATACGCACATTCTCTCTCACAGTCTCTGCCTACCCCTCCGGGAAAGAGACGTGATTTTATGTATGTATGTATTCGCACATTCGCACAAGCGCCCTGCACCGTTTTACGAATTTACGATCAGGTCATGTGTCCTAGCGCGAATTTAATATTGTTTTTATCCGTCACAAAAAGTGAACAACGCCGCTTTAAAATATTTTCACTTCAAAATGTTTCATTTATATATACATATGGTCAGGTATATATCCCTTGCGGGGTAGACAGAGCGAATAGTCTTAAAAAGACTTAATGTTAGAGTCAAAAAGTTTTATTAGGTAATATAGGTACGTCCAGTAATTTCAGAGATTAGCGTGTACAAATAGATAAACCGTTAAATAAACTAGTTTTTTTTAGTTCAATGAGCAGAAAACTCGCTTTTCCTACTGTTTTATTAAACGTATTGACTGATAATAAAATTCTTGCCATTACTGTTTGGCTGAAATTATACGTGATATTTCAAGAATATTAATTTAGAAGAAAACTCTTGAAGAGGTAACAAACAAACAAATGAACTTATAATTATTATAATTGGACTACACATTTATAATTAAGTAGACACGAGGTTTCTTGAATCAAAACAATGCCACGTGGTCATGTTTGGGCCAAAACATGAAATATGTTTAGGGTTTCATGAAATCCAAGAGCTTTTCAGGAAACCAAAATGCAGCCTCCATTTTATGCGAGCCTGGTGCGCCTGCATTTCATGTCGAAGTGAAACGTGTGTTGCAATTTCCACGTCCCGCTCTCGAGTGCATCACACTCGGGAGCATTGCAATCATAAAAAGTGTTTTATAATATATATATTTTTTTAATACAATAAATAATAACTATTTAAAAATTAAAAATGAAGTGATGTTTGAAAAAGACATGACAGAACAAATGAGTTCACTTTTGTAACTCTTGTTATATAAAATTATGTATCATTTCATATCGGACCGGAATGAGCGTTGCAACATCCCAAACGTATGGTGCACATGGTCATGTCAAAAAAAAATACTGTTAGGATTTCATAAACTGGAAAGCTGTCGAGAAAATCACAATATTCTTTATATGGGAACATGATGCACCTGCATTTCATGTTGACCTGAAAATGAGCGTGTCAAACGTCCCGACTGCATCAGGTGTGCATGCATTGTTACTCTTAATCATCAAAGTATGAAGTAGTCGAAATGAGAAGTAGCTCAAGTGAGAAGAAGCCAAAATAAGAAATTGTCCAATAGCGAGTCGAATTTGAATAAAAAATTAACCTGACACAATTTTAAAAGGGTATCGCACATCTTGGATGCTTTCGCCATAGTTCTGAAATGATTTAAAAATATATAAATTTATTTATTTAAACTTTATGCACGTAAAATGTATAACAGGTGGTCTAAATGCCACAAGGCATTCTCTGCCAGTCGAACCTTTGGACCAAACTGAGATGGATGTACATCCACATTTACAGTAATCGCACCACCCGTACCCGTAAATATATAGAATAATAATATAGTTTACAAACATAAGTATGACTTTAGATATATACTGCATATTAAATAAAAATATACTACATAAGTTGGATGATTGTGTAGAGTTTAAGAAAAATATGCAATAACTTAAACAATACATACGTACCTATGTACTTTTTAAATTAAAAATTAGTGAGAAATTAATGATGCACTTTACACACTTGTAAACGCGTGTTTTTCAATCAAAACAAAAGCCACGTGTACATGAATCACCAAAAACATGAAATACGGTTAGGGTTTCATAAACTGCAAGAGATCTTCAGGAAATGAAAACACAGTATTGTTTTATGGGACCCTGGTACACGTGCATTTAATTTTGAACCGAAAACGAGCGTTGCAACGTCCCGAATGCATGCAATCATTTTCAAAATAAATAAATATTTTTTAAGCAGAATAATTAACTAAAAATAAAAGAAATTGATTTTAAAAGTAATGATTACTGATTTTTTACCGCTTTAAAAAGAAGGTGGTTCTCAGTGTGCGCTGTACGTATGTAAGTTTGTCCGCGATTATCTCGCGTTTCGCTTAACCGATTTTGATGTGGTTTTCAGAAAAATATTTGTTACACTTAGGAGAAGATTTTAGATCTAAACCGACGATTTCAAAAAGGAGATATTCTCCTTTGATTGTATTGATTAGAAGCGGTTCGCTTACAAATGTTATTAAAATAAAGATTAAAGTATTAACGAAATAGAGTTCAACGTCCTAATTCACTGGCATCGTTGTACGGACATTTAAAAACAATTTGCAATCAAAAGCCTCAAATGTATTTGAAATTAGTGATAATATATATCTTTTCTTGCACTAATTAAATCAATTATATATTTTAAAAGATCTACATATATTCACGTCTCCAGCCAACCGTCTCTAAAACACTATTTATAATTTCTAATCATTAAGCCAAACAGCTAAACGTGGCTGATGATGATAGGCCATAGATTAAATTGAAATTAAATAAGTGACAGGTTGCTAGCCCATCACCTACATAAAGAATCGGCAAAACGATTTTAATACTCTGACTCCAAATTATAATAATGTTGTTGAAAATATTCAGATTGCATTGTTTCAATCCAGAACACGTGTTTTCCTGAATCAAAACAAAGCCACGTGGTCATGTTTCACACAAAACATGAAAAACGGCTAGGGTATCATGAACTCCAAGAGATATCAAATCACTACGCAGTTTAATTTATATGACCCTAGTACACCTGCATTTCCTGTGAAACTAAAACCGAGTGTTGCAACGTTCCGAATTTCATAATAATGTTTAAAATTATTATATATGTATATTTTTAATTGAATTAATATAAGTAAATGCAGGAGTTTATTTACTACTATACTAATTTAAACTTGCTCTAGGATGTTATCATGTCCTGGATTCATTCATCAGTAACCGGTATCTTTTTAAAATTAAAATAAAAAAAAGTTTAACAATTACTAACATACATACCTACATAAATAGTCTCGTCTATATCCCGTGCAAAGTAGAGAGAGCTAATAGTCATGATGATACTGATAGGCCACATTCAGCTTTATAATGGAATGAATTGCTCAGCTTGATGATGGAAAAAATAAAAATATTATGATTTAGCATTTACTTCATGCATTTTTGTTGCATTTTGTAGAAAATAGGTGTTTTCCTGAATCAAAACAATGCCACGTGGTCATGTTTCACCAGAGATATACAGAAAAATGAAAACGCAGCCTTCATTTTGTGCGACCCTGGTACACCTGCATTACACGTTGAACTGAAATGACTGTTGCAACGTCTGGGTGCATCGGTGTATTAAAAAAAAATATATTTTTTTTAAATTAAACTAATAAAAATAGCTAATTAGATTAAAGATTAGTTACGTCTAAAAATTAACCTGGCTGAAATAATGAAAGTGCAATGCCCAGATGTATGCCTGTGCAAAAATATACTGTAATTTTCTTACCAGAATAAACTAAAAATGTTTTTTAAAAATGAAAAAATTGATTTGATTTATAATTAACAAATAAAATTTTAAATATTAATAAATCTGTATTTAGTTGTTTCATCATATATTAATTATCTTTCACCATGCTTTAAAAAAACCAATACTATATAAATGAAATCTTTTTGGGAGTACCTTCATATAGATGTATATAGGATACATGTTTTTTTTTAATAAACAAACAAATAGTGCAAACTAAAATAAACTGATCTCTTTAGGACTGCATAACCGGGAGGAGGTCTGTGCATCCAAAAATAGTTGTTCCACTGTGTGCTGTTCCCGGAACAATATTTGTTTTGTGCTCGTGTGCGATCATTCTGTCAACTTCAATCTCTTAACGAATCATGCGATCCTAGTATATTATTTTAAAATACTTTAAATTTTAAAGTTTTTGGCGTTTTATTTAAGTTTTTATTAATTTATTAAAAATCTGTTACAAAACATGACTGGCTCTTGCCCAGGGTTACGCTCAGCTGAGAATTTCCTGAATTTGAATCATTCAATTCAATAAATGCAAGGTACGCATGCATCTGTTTTGTCGGAAAAATTCTTGTTCGTACTAACTATTAGATCGATATTTTTACCCATTTTCACAGCAAGTGCACTTTTAACGACGGCCGACTCTGACTTACCTTTCTAGGAAATTTTAAGATCAGACAGTTTATTCATAGGGAGGTAGTTTCTTCACAAACATAATTATAGATCTCTTTTTACAATTTTTTATAATCAAATAATACAAAAAACCCGAGTCACATTTTGTCATTACCACCATTATAGTATATTCACATATCTCTTTCGAGCTGATCGTAATAACGCAATTACTTAGTCTTATATTTTAAATAATTAAATGACATATCTAAATATGTAATCGCATTATTTTTCTAGGCTATATTTGTTTCTCTTTGTAATTTTATATCGCGCGGAATATTGTTACGGCTACAAATGTCTACGCGTTTTGTAGCACAAACGTGGGTATACGAGCGTGCTACAAAACTCGTAGACGTGATTGCTACGAAAGTAATGACGCATAGATGACCAAGAATAAAAGTTTACTTGTACAGATTTTACGCAGAATTCAGATGTCTCATCATTTCCCACAGTACAGCCGCCGATATGCGGTGATTAATAGGATAGGTAAATGAAATAAACGATAATATTGTAATATATGAGAGCAGACTCCTGAGAAAAATCTAAAATACTGCATTCTGCATTCAAATATATATATGCGAAAGTTAGTTTCATTTGTTTTTTTTTTTATTACAAACAACATTTCTTTCCAAAATCGCGCTTACACGTAGAAAATGTAGAAATAGAAGATCATCCTCATCCTCATCCTCCTCCTCTGGTGAATCAGCCAGTAAAAACAATTGTATTCCCTTAGGATTTGTTGGAAAGACCTGGTATACGAAACTGCGTGTTGAATATATTTCGTGATTCGTGCACTAGTGACGGAGATACTAACTTTCACTTTCATCAGAGCTATTGATTCGAGCACAGAGCATGATTTCCCGGTCGTTCAGTGCTCTGTGGCGTACAGCTTCCACCCACAGCACACTATCACATGTTTGTATGTTGTACTTCTGTAAACTCTTCCGTTTTATGTGCCTCTAGTGGAAATCGAGCCTCGTTCTATTCTGCGTGCACAAAAAATTGTTAAATACTAGTCCCCGCCCGCGACTTTTCCTCCGGGAATCCATACTAATATTAAGAATGCATTGTCACGCTGTTTGTTGTTCGAAATAAAAAAGTCGCTTCTTCCTCCTGACTTCAGTACCGATGCATCCTCACCACTCTTGAGAGGAGCCTGCCTTTGAACATAGACAGCAATTGGGTGAGTCAGGTTTTTATACGAAGCGACCCCATCAGACCTCCGGCGACCAAGGAATAGGCTTATAAACTTGGGTTTCCTTGTAAGCGATGAGCAGGCAACCTGTCACTATTTGAATCTTAATTCCATAACCGTGTGCCGTGTGGTTCCCGGCACCAATGAAAAAAGAATAGGACCCCTCCATCTCTTTCCCATGGATGTCGTAAATGCGACTTAGGGATAGGCTTACAAAATTGGGATTCTTTTTTTTTTAGGCGATGGGCTAGCAACCTGTCACTATTTGAATCTCAATTCTATCATAAAGCCAAATAACTGAACGTGGCCATTCAGTCTTTTCAAGACTGTTGGCTCTGTCTACCCCGCAAGGGATATAGACGTGACAATATGTATGTATGTAATTCCATAACAAAGCTTAATACAGCTGAACGTGGCCTTTTTTCGTGGTCTTCCTTGCAAGGGATAAAAACCTGATTATATGTATGTATGTTTGTAACTCTAATCAAAGTCTTTCGCGATTGCGTTAGTAGTTGGCTGCAAAACTTTCTGTAGTTTTCGACCCTTGGCGTCATCGAGCTAATTTCCAGTCTATCCCTATTCTTGAGCCTGTGGGAGACATCATAGTTCACAAATGTTAATAAGAACCTATCAGAATAATACATACATAAGGCCACGTCTATATCCCTTGTGGGGTCGACAGAGCTAACAGTCTTGAAAAGACTGATAGGCCACGTTCAGCTATTTGGCCTAATGATAGAATAATCTAGCTCATATTTTTGAGGCATCAGTTTTAGTAGCAGTGAGGCATCGATTTTTATGGCAAAGCATCGCTCGCATGCTTTTGTTGTCATGAGGCAGTGTTCTATGATTAGCAGCCCCCGTGGTATGGCACGCGCAACGCCGTTTTCATCGCGCGAAAAACTAGCGTTGTCTCGTTTCACGTAGTAATAAAAAGCGAAACAGTGATACAGGTACTAATAAAGGGGTATAGAGGTCAATTTGTGGGAACCACACACTTTTTCCCCCACTAACTTTGCGTGGGGATTGCTCCAGTGGAAATTATGCATCCAATCTTTTGTGGCTTAACCGCGAAAGCTTAACAGACTGACTTTTGATTGATAATTTTGATTAAAGGTTAAAAACCACTAGGTTTCTGGAAATGATGTCAAATTCTTATATTATTTTTTGGTAGTTTTACACACTTAAAATCACGTCTCTTTCCTGAAGGGGTAAGCAGAGACTACATCTGTCCACTAGCCACAATCCTTGCATACTTCTTTCGCTTCATCCACCGATTTGATCAAGATATATATTTATTAACATAATTACATAACTTCTGCAGATGTCATGCTTATACTATGTTTTAATTGTTATTGTTTACAAATAAAATATTTTTTATTTTAATTGTTCATTATTTCAGTAATAAAATTAGAGTTTCACCCGGACAAAGCTGCGTGATCAAATATAAGTTTTTTTGCATTAAAATACCTCTTCCATTTTATGATCTCCTAGTTAAAATAGTGCGCCCGTGCAACTTGTACTTGCACTATTGCAATTGCAACTAGTGCACTTCTAGTCAAACATACTCGTAAAATATAATAACATAATCCTTAATTAGCTTAGTTGTATTTTGTCCCACCTTAAAGCGAAGCTTATACTTTGTATGTGTTTTTAGTAGTATTACCTACTAAGTATTTATTTTTGGTTAAATATAGTTTTTCAATTAATTGCTAGATATTTTAAAATTTAATGATAAATCAATAATAGTGAAACTTTATATTTGTTTTTTTTTTTCACCAAAAGTACTCAATTTCAATCAACACATTTTTATGTACTAGTTTCACGACTGCATATTTAATTTTGTCATCTCGTGATGTAATTTGTCTGCATTTAAGAAATTTATGAAAAAGACTTTCCTCAGAATGAAGGAGACTAAGGGCAAGGATGGTTTTTTCCTCGGAATTGCATTTCGAATGGTAATTTTTAACATACCTTATTAAAGACGCTAGGTCGGTGAGTGAATGAGTGAACATCATGTATGCAACTGCAATGGTGCAACGATTTTGCCTTTTGCTACCAGGATCATATAAACCGGAAGAGTTACTGTCTGTTACTAGCATATATAATTATAGTATGCTACATGCATACATACGAAAAAAATATTAATATTTGACAGTATTTAAAATTTTAAAAGCTGCCTTTCTGTTGCCTTTACCCCGCATATAAAAATGGTATGTTATAAAATTGTGTTTTTATAAATTTTAAACGTGGTGTACAATTGCCTTTTGCGACTAAGAGCACATAATTATGAAGAGTTACTTGATTTGTAGTAGTGTGCTGTCATATAAAATTTCGATCGATACTTGAAAATGCGCATATTGAAAGTAAGAGTGATGCGTACTTCACCACTTTTTACCCCTTAACGCAAAAACGGTGTGCTGTAAAATATTAACCTCCATCGCATAATGTGGTGTTCAAAACAGCTCGGAACATGCTGTGTGTGCCTTTTTCGACTAAGATCACATAAACAGGAGGAGATGGTTTTACCACATGCATGTAAAGTAGTGTGCTGTATCGATAGGAAATGCAGATCAATACCTGCACATTGCGCTTATTGAAAGTGAAAGTGAGTGCCTACGTCACTCTGAGCATTCCATGTTGAATACGACACGATAAAAAGCCGTTTCAGAAAAAAAATATAAAAATCTTTTTAAAACTTTAATCACGTTGGTTATATGGTCACTGTATCAGTCTGTGACATAGTTATATTGTAAACGCAAAAGTCTGTTTGTCTGTAACGCTTTCTCGACTAAACCACCAGTACTGATTTTGGACATAGTTAACCGGGGAGGTTATTTCCACGGGCACGAAACATCGGGAATATGGATAACAGAAAAACTGCACTATACTGTACGATAATCAAGTAATTCATTAATTTCTGCTTACGGTTGTCAAGGACGCCTTATCCTTTATGAAACAACATTTTTTATAACTCATTATATATTTTTTTAAACTTCCGATGATTGTTAGCGAAAATATAGGTCTAGATCAGATTTCAGCGGAAAATAACAAGAACCGCAAATTTATAAATTTCCTAGGCAATTTAATTATTATTATATATACCTACGCGTAAAGCGTGAGTTTGGCAAGTTTATTGAACGGGCCGAGAGTCTGGTAGGTCAGTTGGAATAAAACTCCAGATTTTTGGATATGCAAGGCGTTTTGTCTGGTCGTCGTCCTAGTCAAAAATCGATTGTCCTTTTTTATATTCAAATGTCAGTCAGTTTTGCTCATCTAATAGTCAAGTCAAAGTGTCTGTCTGTCATGGAGGCTGAACGGCCGCTACATTTATCAATTTACTGAAATATGGACGTATGTAAAAATAATACAAATGATCTCTCGTTTAGAATCCTACGAATGTTTATAAATTTCCTAGAAAGTTTATAAACTTGCGGTTCTTGATATTTTCCGGTGACACGTATACTGAGTGAAAGTTTCGAAGGTTGTTTTTTGCCCTTTGCATTACGGGCCAAAGCTCGCGAACAAAAGTACTCACACCAGCGTGGTCTAACTTCATCTATGTCTGTGTCTATTTGATCTATTTCCTAGCGCTCAATTTAAACAAAGATAGGCTCATAGTTTTAATAATTTTAATCTCCATAATTTCACTCGCAACTTTGCTTATTTTAAAATTATAATTGTAATCTTTGTGTTGTTTTGATGTAAAGCTATCTTCCTACAAATTTTCACCCAATTGCGTTCAGTTGTTTTTGCCTGTAATAGTTTACACATATTTAAAAAAATGGATTTTAAAAAAGCTTATTTTTGCGAAGTTATCCCTCGGTCTACTTTATCTTTATTACATATTAAAACTTTTTTATAAAAAGGAAATTCGTGTGTCTGCATAAGAGGCACAACATATAAAATATAAAAAAACGTTCGTATTCAAAACTGACCAGTTATTCTATATACTAGACTCGGCTCGATTACATTGTCGTTTAACGGAAATCCGACGGAAAAACTATGAAAAATATTTTTCAGGATATTTACTTCTTATGAAAAATATTTTTCAGGACGCGTTACATAGATTAATTATGTGCAAATTTTATAATGATTGGTAAACAGGAGGAGATGGTTTGACCACATGCATGTAAAGTAGTGTGCTGTATCGATAGGAAATGCAGATCAATACCTGCACATTGCGCTTATTGAAAGTGAAAGTGAGTGCCTACGTCACTCTGAGCATCCCATGTTGAATACGACACGATAAAAAGCCGTTTCAGAAAAAAAAATATTAAAATC
Organism: Amyelois transitella; assembly: GCF_032362555.1. Taxonomy (NCBI): domain Eukaryota; kingdom Metazoa; phylum Arthropoda; class Insecta; order Lepidoptera; family Pyralidae; genus Amyelois; species Amyelois transitella. Next base: position 2,292,756 of record NC_083535.1, on the reverse strand, counting down.
TTTTTAAAACTTTAATCACGTTGGTTATATGGTCACTGTATCAGTCTGTGACATAGTTATATTGTAAACGCAAAAGTCTGTTTGTCTGTAACGCTTTCTCGACTAAACCACCAGTACTGATTTTGGACATAGTTAACCAAAGGTCATTCCCAGGGGAACGAAACATCGGGAATATGGATAACAGAAAAACGGCAGGTCACTACTGTACGATAATCAAGTAATTCATTAATTTCTGCTTACGGTTGTCAAGGACGCCTTATCACTACATAGTATAAAACAAAGTCGCCCATTTTGTCTGTAGTCCCTTCGTATGCATAAAACTTTAAAACTACGCAACGGATTTTGATGCGGTTTTCACTAATAGAAAGAGTATTTTCTCCGACAGGTTTTTATATATAATTGAAATACATTGAAACTATATTAGCTGAGTTATAGCGATTTATGTCCAAGAAGTCAGAAAAAAAATCTAATTGAAGATTGCATTTGTGCGTGCGCCGCTTATACCGTTGGATACAAGTAAGAACAATGTATAGCAAAAACATTGGTCTTTATTAGTTCTACAAAAAAGTCCGCGATGACATATATCCAGCTTTTTTATTTAAGTCACAAAAACTACTTTTCTGTATTAAAAAAACATTTAATTCGTTGGGTGATGTTTAACTGGTGATATAACCAATAATACATATATCCTTATCAAAATAAGTAAGTTCATCATCACGAGCATTTAATTTAGATTATTTTTGCAGTTTACAGTGTGTTATTTAGACATATAGTTTAGGAGATATGGGAAAGAGAAGTTATTGTGAATTGAAAATTAGTATCCAATATGTGTTGGTGCGTTGACTGTATTTGTCGAAGTAGCGGGATACACGCAAACGAAGTTGCGCGGGTCAGCTAGTCCTTTATGAAACAAAATTTTTTATGAACTCATTATATACTAGCTTTCCCCCGCGACTCCGTCCGCGCGGATGTCGGTCTTCGCGTAGATGGTTTATTTCTCCATTTTATTTTCAGTCTGGTCAATTTAGACCAAAAAATAGGAATGAAGCTACATTAATTCCCATCAAGCTGAAAATGAGTATAATTGTTTAAAACACAATCAAAAGCATTATTTCAAAATTCCCCATGATTCCGGTTTAAGGAAAAAAATTACCCAAGGTCAAAGGTAAGAAAATGGGATTTTCACGATTTTCTTCAAAACGGTAAGTTTTATAGGAAAATTACCTCAGACATAGATTGTAGATCATAAAGATATCTATAAAAAGGAATCAATATTTTTTTTCAATAAAGCTACCGTTTCTGAGATATTACGATGCAAAAAGTTGCAAGCGTCATAATATGCATAGGCACGTCTCGTATATACTCTATGTAGCAGTAATATAAGTAAAAATATTGTTCTGTCGGTAATTTTAACTTGAATTCAAAATATAAAATATACATAAGTATAATGAAACCCAGTCCCTTCATTTATACTGTAGTGAAACCTTGAGACAACATCTGTCTTTCTGTTTAATTGTGTACGTGGCTAGGGTCGTATAGCTGCTTTATCTCAGAATGCTCAACACATGAAATACCGTTAGTCTTTAATAATAGTTGTCCTTGCGGGGATACCGTTGTCGGCTATGGACACCACGGCCTCTCATGCCCTAGGAGTGCCGGCCGTTTAGGGCGCCATGCCGCCCTAAATGATATAATCCTCCTAGAACCAAACGGTCTGGCTCGGGATGATACCAAGAGACCGGATGGTATGACTTTGGTACCCCGGAGATTGGGGCGGCCTTTGGTGTGGGATGCTACTTGTGTCGACACACTTGCGCCGTCTCATCTTCAGGTTACTAAATCTAAGGCCGTTTTGCTTCAAATGAGGCAAAAAACCTCAAAAGGCGCAAATATGTAGTTATCGGGATCAAAGTTTACATCAGATGGCAAGTGTGATAGTGATATTGAAAGGAGAGTGAACGCGGGGAACATGGTGAATGGAGCTTTGCATGCCTTTATGAGCAGTCAGAAACTATCCAAAAAGGCTCGACTGGCTGTGCACAGGGGCGTGTTGGTCCCGACATTAATGTATGGGAGTGAAAGTTGGGTATGGCAAAAGAAGCACGAAAGCAGAATAAATGCAGTGGAAATGCAGTGGAAATGAGAGCGTTAAGGAGTATGTTGGGTGTGAAATTGAGTGACCGGATAAGGAACAGTGTGATAAGGGAATGTTGTGATGTGAAAGAAGATGTAGTTACAGGAATAGAAAAGGGTATGTTGAGATGGTTCGGTCATGTGGAGAGGATGAATGAAAACAGGTTGACTAAGCATATGGAGTATGGAGAGTACATGGAGAGTGCGGAGGGAAAGGTCGGGGTGGGAAGACCTAGACGAACATATCTTGATCAAATTAAGGACGTCCTGGTAAAGGGTCAGGTCAAAAGTACCCGAAACCGCCGAGCTTGCATGAAGAGAGTTATGAATGTAGATGAAGCAAAGGAAGTATGCAGGGATCGTGGCAAGTGGAAAGAGGTAGTCTCTGCCTACCCCTCCGGGAAAGAGGCGTGATTTTATGTATGTATGTAGTTATCGGTAATATCTATACTTTTGAACCTTTTGGGGTAGAAACTCTGGGACCCGGGGGCCTATCTGCCCATCAGCTTTTCCGACAATTGTCGAAAAAGCTAATTGAGGTATATCTTGACCGGAGGGCTGGAAATTATCTGGCTCAGAGAATCAGCATTGCTATTCGAATTGGCAATGCTGCCAGCCTTCTGGGCACATTCCCGCATGTTGATGCTATGCAAGGACTGTACAATTTATAAATTAAATTTTAGTTTGTAGTCATCTTTTTTCTTTCTTTTTATAAGTAGCTTTAGTTTTAATTTGATTATTGCATTGAATTTGATAATTGTAACCTCTATTATTGTCCTAAGATGATTTTCTTCACTTAGGCTTATTCTATTTTTTTTTTTAATAATAAATACGAAAGTTAGTCTTGAGTGCGTAGTGAAAACACGTGTTTATTCTAACCTATTTCAGACTTTTTCAAGTTTAATAATAAAAATGTAAAAAAAAACGCGCTAATAGTACACTACCTCAGAGGTGGCAAGGAAACGGATGCATATTATGACGCTTGCAACTTTTTGCATCGTTATATCACAGAAACGGTAGCTTTGTTGAAAAAAATTATTGTTACCTTTTTTATAGATAACTTTATGATCTACAATTTATGTCTGAGGTAATTTTCCGATTTGAAAAACTTACCGTTTTAAAGAAAATTGCGATACACCCATTTTTTACCTTTGACCGTGAGTAAATTTTTTTCCTTAAACCGGAATCATGGGGAATTTTGAAATAATGCTTTTGATTGTGTTTTAAATAATTATACTCATTTTCAGCTTGATGGGAATTAATGTAGCTATGTAGTATTTTTTTCATAGTAATTAGTAGCGGCCCGCTTGTGCAGCAAACGGTTCAAGCCTAAGCCGACTTTAGGCGCTACAGGTTACGGCGCTAAATCCACTGCGGGTAACGCAACGTGTGTTCGCGGTTCTACAGAACAACGTCTATGGATAAACTGAAAAATTAAGATTTTTTTTTCTTCGTATTTTTTCGGGATAAAAAGTATCCTATTTTACGCCCAGGATAATAAGGTATAATTATACCAAGTTTCATCAAAATCGAACCGTTAGTTTTCACGTGATGCCTGAACATACAGACAGACAGACAAAAATTTTTTTAATCACATTTTTGTGTTTGGTATCGATCCAGTAACACCCCCTGCTATTTATTTTTTCAATATTTTCAATGTACAGAATTGACCTTTCTACAGATTTATTATATGTATATAGATATTTTTTTAATTTCCTATGATTGTTAGCGGAAATATAGGTGTAGATATGTCAGTGGAAAATAACAAGAACCGCAAGTTTATAAATTTCCTAGGAAATTTAATTATTTTTTTACGCGTGAGTTTGGTAAGTTTATTGAACGGGCCGAGGCGAGGGTCTGGTAGGTCAGTCAGAATTAAACTCCAGATTTTTGGATATGCAAGGCGTTTTGTCTGGTCGTCGTCCTAGTCAAAAATCGATTGTCCTTTTTTATATTCAAATGTCAGTCAGTTTTGCTCATCTAATAGTCAAGTCAAAGTGTCTGTCTGTCATGGAGGCTGAACGGCCGCTACATTTATCAATTTACTGAAATATGGACGTATGTAAAAATAATACAAATGATCTCTCGTTTAGAATCCTACGAATGTTTATAAATTTCCTAGGAAGTTGGTAAACTTGCGGTTCTTGATATTTTCCGGTGACACGTATACCGAGTGAAAGTTTCGAAGGTTGTTTTTTGCCCTTTGCATTACGGGCCAAAGCTCGCGAACTAAAGTACTCACACCTGCGTGGTCTAGCTTCATCTATGTCAGTGTCTACTTTCTAACTCTCAATAAAAACAAAGGTAGGCTCATAGTTTTTATCTCCAAAATTTCTCTCGCGGCTTTGCTTATTTCAAATTTGTAACCTTCGTGTTGTTTTGATGTAAAGCTATCTTCCTGCAAAGTTTCACCCAATTGCGTTCAGTTGTTTTTGCCTGTAATAGTTTATACATATTAAAAAAAAATCTGGATTTTAAAAAAGCTTATTTTTGCGAAGTGATCCCTCGGTCTACTTTATCTAAATTACATATTTAAACTTTTTTATAAAAAGGAAATTCGTGTCTACATAAGAGGCACAACATATAAAATATAAAAAAACATTTGTATTCAAAACTGACCAGTTATTCTCTATACACTCGGCTCGATTACATTGTCTTTTAACGCAAATCCGACGGAAAAAGTACTTCTTACGAAAAATATTTTTCAGGACGCGTTACATAGAATAATTATGTGCTAAATTTTATAATGATCGGTCAAGTGAATAGGTCCTCTTCGGATGGGTAAGCAGATACTACATATTTCCATATGCCATGATCCTTACTTACTTCTCTCGCTTCATCCACATTCATAACTTAGTACATGCAAGCTCGGCAGTTTCGAGCAAATAACATAATTTATAAATATAATTTATATTAATTATATTTATAAATTTAAATCGTGCCGTGCGACAACGGACACAGATGATAATTGCACTACCTCCTCAATATGTATACTTCCCTAGTAACAGTAAGCTAATCCAGGTATCCTTTGTTAAACCTAGATCAATAAGTTTGTTCCTAGCTATAAATAACTTTCAGCAGACCTCCTTGTTTCCATACAAACCTAATACAAACGTAGGTAACTTCCGCTTTAATGTTACCGTATATTTCGTTCCTAATAGTTGCAGCGTTAGCTTCTTATTAGCCTTCCTCGATAAATGGTCTAATTAACACAAAAAGAATTTTTTAATTCAAACCAGTAGTTCCTGAAATTTGCGCATTCAAACAAACAAACTCTTCAGCTTATTTAACATTTTGTGGAAACTAACGGAGAATGAAAAATTTATTAGTACATTATTGAATGTGGATGAAGCGAAGGAAGTATGCAGAGACCGTGGCTAGTGGAAAGATGTAGTCTCTGCCTACCCCTCCGGGAAAAAGGCGTGATTTTATGTATGTATGTTATGTACATACATAGAACATTTGTTAGCTTGTTTAAACCTTGTAAATAATATACATTGCTCTCCGTCGAAAATTTCCTTCTCAAACTCCTGTAATTTCTTATCTACTTTCCTAGTTATTTTTTTTAGTATAAAACTTGTAATAACTTCGTTTTAACAAAGTAGAATATAATACAATAATCTATAGTTAGTTACGTAACTTGTTATAAAAGATTAACAGTAAATTATCCTGCGTGATTTAGGATTAATTAGACCACACCTTTGACTGACTTATCAGATCCAAAAGCAGTAGATGCATTCTATGTTTAATTTCGCCTTCTGCAACACTAAATAACTTGACAAAAGACTGTTGGCTCTGTCTGCCTCGCAAACGATATAGACGTGACTATATGTATGTATGTAATAACATCACCAAATAACTTGACCAAAGACTGTTGGCTCTGTCTGCCCCGCAAGGGATATAAACGTGACTATATGTATAACTTCACCAAATAACTTCTCGTTTTCCATGCTACCCTAGTAACGTAGGTATGGTACAATGCATTGTTGCTGTGATTTGCATAGTGCATTTCAGTGCTCTGAGTGCATTTCTCTGTTCCTAGGTTCTAGGAACCACTTGGGTATGTAATATTGTCATTTTTTGAATATCCCTAGGGAATATCAGGTGCAGCGCAGGTATATAGATATATCATGCTATCCTTATCGCGCTGCACTGTCATTTATACCTTCTCGTTTATGATATCCTAGTAGGTAAGGTTGCCTTGTTGCTTGCTTGTATAGTGCAAAGTGCATTCATCTCGCTCGTGCACGGATTTTTGTGCAATCTATTTTCCCTTTATCTTCGCGTGTTGCGTTGCATTCTCCACCACTATGCTCTGGAACCCGGGGTCCGCTTTTCGACTTTTCCTCCTCCACTTCTTCCGGTCTAACGTCTAGGACCATTTAGTACGGATAAGATATATTTTTTGTGGGAGTCGCTTCGTGTAAAAACTTGACTCACCCAATCTAGGATCCATGGTCAAGGGCTTACTCCGGGCTCCTCTCCAGAGTGAAGAGGATGCAACCAAGACTGTAGTCAGAAGGAAGAAAAATATCATCTTTCCTGACGTCATGCGCAGAGTTCTTCGCTCTTATTCCATATGTTTGTATGTATCCGACAGTCGGTCTGTCTATTTGTTACGCTATTACGGCGAAACCAGTTTTAATGTAATTTTGTAGGTGTTAAGTATTGCTAAAGGCTGAAAAGTTCGTTTAAGTTGTATAAAACTTGCGCTTTGGAAGCTACTTTAATAGTTAATGTTTATTTATTTATTTATGTACACAAAATTATATACAGGATGTTTGTTTTGATGTTTGTTGCCATTAAGTGGCACTATTTCTAAAGTGATATACGTATGCAAATTTTTTCCCAACATTCCCACGGGTATTTTGGGAATTTCAGTAAACGTGGGCAGAACAGCGGGTTAATGCAAAGTAATATCCCTTTTCTTCCTACGTAGTAGACAGAGCCAATTAGCGCAAAATAAAAATTCGGTGAGAGGGTCCATCGCTTAAAATAAAATTCCCAAGTTCCATTGGGCGATGTTTACATCCGCAACTTTATATCTTCTGATCAATCATGCTATCCTAGTATCAAATATGAAAAACAGTGCTTCGTCGCAATTGCAACTGCATCGACGCTGAGAACTTTCTCTGTGCAAACTGCATTGAAACTTGTTCTAAAAGATTGTGCCAATGTCCCTAAGTCGCATTTTACGATAACCATGGGATATACATGGAGTGGTCTTATTTGAAGGGCCGGGAACCACACGGCCTTATAAGACTTATTATATTTTGCATTAGGGCTTATTCTCATTACGGCATCCGACTCGCTAATCGACTATTTCCCATGTACATACATATACCACGTCTTCATTTATTTCAAGGCAGGCAGAGCCACTAGTCAAATAGATTAAGATTTAGGGATAGGAATTCATAATTTAATATCTTCTTGTTAACCATGCCGTCCTAGTAACGATTGGACAAAATAGTGCTTCGATGCTACAAACTGCAATGTTCAAGACTGTTGGCTTATAGATTCGTTTTATTTCATTAGGAAAGTTCCTATCTAACATCTCTATATATATCCTAATTAACGAATCTATAAGCCAACAGTCTTGAAAAGTCTGATAGGCCACGATTAGTCGCCTTTTACTACAGCCATGGGAACGAGATGGAGTGGTCCTATTTTTTTTATTAGTGCCGAGAACCACACGGCACGGTATCCTGTATATAAATTATAAGTACAATGTTGTGTTTCATAATTTTCCATCTTCTTGGTAGTCATGGCATCCTAGTAACAAATGAACGAAACAGTGCTTCGTTGCAAATCTGCAACGATGCATTTGCATAAAAAATAAATAAATAATTATTGTGCATTTTATTTTTCTATTTATATTCTTTGCTTATATTATTAGTTTTGTTTTCAATAAAATATTGTTAAAATTACATTATTAAGTCATAAAGCTACGTGGCGTTTAAGTCTTTTCGAGACTTTTAACTCAGTTTACCCCGTAAGGGATAAAACGTGATTATAAGTATGTATGTAAGTAAGTAAATGCTTTATTGTTCACTAAAGGAGTACATTACAAATAAAAACAGTACAGTACAAAGGCGGGCTTATCCCTAAGTGGGATCTCTTCCAGCCAACCTGACAATAAGAGGATCATAAACAAAATTGAGGCAAGGGTGTTCTTTGTATGTACCTAACTGGTTTAGAGCCAACAGTCCTACAAGAGTCCAAGGCCACTTTCTCCTGGAAAATGGAATTGATTCAAATCATGAAAGGTTACTCACCGGCTAAAGTAAGTATCAGGATCCTGCTAATATTAAAAAAGCTTGCGAGTATGTATGGATGTTTGTTACTCTTTCACTTAACTAATGAACCGATTACGACGAAATTTGGTATGTAGACAGCTGACGACCTAAAATAATACATAGGCTTTTTATCCCGGAGTTCCCGCGGGATTGATTCCACGCGGACAAAGTCACGGGCGGCCTCTAGTTTAGAATAAGTGGTAGTAGATATGTATATGATATTTTTATGTGTTTCATAACTTTACACCTTCTTGTTAATCATGGCATCCTAGTGACAAATGCACAAAGCAGTGCTTCGTTGTCACTGCAACGATACCCGCTTTTGCAAATAGAGATTTTCTTTGTGCATTTTCTTATAATGCGCAAGTTTGTAATTTTTTCATGGTTGTACATATATTTATCACTTCTTAATCCTTTACGCGGTAGATAGAGCCAACATTTATGAGAAGACACTTTTACCTTACGAGTAATTGAGATTCAGATGGTGTCTGCTAGTCTAGAACTTCGCCCTAAAAAAATGGATATATGTCATTAATAACCCGAGGTTGAACATAGGCTTCTCTATGTTTGACCTATATTGGTATATATAAAAGCTAGTATTTTATCTATTTTCTTCAAGTTTCTCTACCCCGCAAAGGGGAATCGTAATTATATTTTACGTACATACATATCTTTATCAAGTTTCTTTCATAGTTTTTGACAATTGGGTTACAGTATGTATCTCAGGTACACTACGATGATAGTATGTATGTATAGGTACTCTGGATGCACTATCATATAAGACTTCTCCTTTATCATGCAATCCTAGTAACGTAGCGACGGTACAATGCGTTGCACTGCGCAATGCAGTTTCCGAAGAACGATTTCCACGGTGCATTTTGTCTGAGCACTGCTAAGTATTTTTTTCAACATTGATTTGAATCGATTCATCTATATTATAAAGCTGAAGAGTTTGTTACTAACTTAACTTCTAACTATAGTTAGAATAAAAAAATATTTTTGTGTTGTATCGAGGAAGGCTAGGCTATATATATAACATCATGCAGTAACTATATTCTCCACTATTATTCACAGGAGCGAAAAAATAATGGAGAATGTGAATAAAAAACGGGGAAATTTATTCATCCTTGAGGGCTTTAATGATGCCCAAAATAACTATTCCACGCGGACGAAGTCGCAGGCACAGTTAGTATATTTTAATATATTGCAGAAGTAGGTAGAAGGCGGATTTATATTAGTTTGACGTGATACGTAGTTAGGAATGTTTCGCAAATATATAATAGGTATAGTTATCATAGGCAGGAAGGATTTCAAGAAACTTAAGTAACGCCCAAGCCAAACACCACAAAAAGGAACGTAGAGCAATGATTCGAACTTATACCGATACGCAGTATTCCGAACAATAAATGGGTGATCTGACGAATCATCAGGGGTTTTATGGCGGTCCATATGCGCCTGCGCAGGCCTGGTTCTCAGTAGCGGGGCTCTGCGCTCGTAAAATATGTGGTAACATGTGCATCGCTGTCTCTCTATTTGAACATGCATTTGGATGCAGTTCCCTAGGTTAGACTTGCCTAAGATTAGCAACAAATAGTGAAGATATAATGAAGACACTCTTCACTATTACACACTACACCTTCTTATTTTTTTATCTCATTTATAAGGCAGCAATACTCGTATGCTACATGAGGTCTTGTATGTTACTACTTCGTCAAGATATTGTACAGTACATTGTATTGAAAATATACGGTACATAAATAGCCTTCTTAATAAAATAAATATCGTCGTCAATAATTGATTGTTAAAATTATTCATTCATACGTATGGTCAGGTCTATAACCCTTGTAGGGTCTACCCTACCCTTGTAGGCTCTGTCTACAGAGCCAACATTCTTGAAAAGACTCATCGGACACGTTCAGCTATTTGGCTTAATGATAGAATTCAGATTCAAATAGGTTGCTAGCCCATCGCCTAAAAAAGAATCCCAAGTTTGTAAGCCTATCCCTTAGTCCCTTTTTACGACAACCATGGGAAAGGGATGGAGTGGTCCTATTCTTTTTTTTATTGGTGCTGTTAATTAAATATTAGGTAAAATTATTCTGCATTTGGAATTTGCGCTTCTCATCTCTCACAAAGTATGTTTCAAGAAAATGTCTTTTCTCTCTTCGAACGCTCGATTTTGCTTAATATAATGCTTACTTAGGTCTCCTCTCATTTCAGCAGGGACGGGTAAATTAAAAACCGTAGTCTTCAAACGTTAAAGTAGTTTCTAAAAAGCTTTTCACAAAATCGAGTCCGATAGGTAGGTTGCAAGGGCGCGGTGTATTTTGGTTTACGTACAGATAATGGCAGCGGCGCACGAGGCACGCTATGATATGTTTACAAGAAGACTCGTTTGATCTTTATAAATGCAATAGGTATTTCAGGAATATCGCCGTCGGAACTAACATGCTTTAATAAAAAAAATATCGAGAAAGATTTTTAAGAACGACAACCTTGATGTTCTGTTTATTCTTACGTTAAGGTGTTCCGTTATATGTACATTTTTCGTTCGTATCTGACGTTTGTTTAAGCTTGTTTTTTTTTAATTCACTCGCTTGATGTTGGAGTTTTTTTTTTTTTTAGAAACTGTTTCGAATGCCAAGGTTTCTTAGAATGTTGAGGTTGACTATCATATTGATTTTGGAGTTGGTCTCGGTTGCTGTTTTAATTGGGAAGAGTTTTAGCCGTCTACAGCCATGATCCAGCCTTCGTAGCACGCGGGACGCCTTATTTATCGCGCGATAAATTATTGCGTGAAATGGGGCAGCGATAGATTTTCACGCGATAAAAACAGCGTCACGCGTGCGCGCTAGGTAGGACTAGACAAGTCAGCTATTACCTGTCTCAAAGTGGCAAAAACGATACAAGAAGTGGAAAGATGTAGTCTCTGCCTACCCCTCCGGAAAAGAGGCGTGATTTTATGTATATATGTATAAGAACTATACATTTACAGCATAGCAAGGTTAGCTTTTAAAGTTAAAATAAAATGTACTTTTTTACATCACGTTTACAATTATAATCCACACTAATATTAAAGAAAAACGCAAATCCTTTTTTTATATCTTACGAATAAAGTCGAACGACTAAACCGATTTTTATGAAATTTGGTACACAGATAAAATAGAGGTTTAGAAATAACGTAGCTCTAAAGTCATAAGCGTATCCCTGGACTTCTCTCCAAAAGATTACGATATAACAAATATCGACGCCAGGAAGAAACGCCTTCTTTTTCTTAAATTTAGGAGCTATAACTCTTGTCGGTGGAGTCAAGCAGAGCATCGTTCATTCATCTCTTTTCTTTCCCCAAGAATATTGTGATGAGATTATAACCAGTATAAGTAGTACATTTTTCAATTTTCGAATTTTTCAAAACATTGTGTTCTTGTTCGAATTTCAAAATGAAAAAGTATGCACACCATCTATTTTTTAAACGACTGTTTTAGAAACCGATGCATTTGCGTTAAAAATAACCACAGTTATTGACACTGAGTTCGATCGGTCGATGTGTGCGGTCTGTGCCTCTCGCACAATCCGATGCTGTAGTCTGTGAACATAGAGTGACAAAGCCGTAGAGCGCGCAAACGACATGGAATTATGAGTAGGCGTTAAATACATAGTATACTTATTATTTGTCCTTTTAGTTGAAATGAAGACTGTCAAGATTTTATTTTGTTATACTTATAAGAATTCCTTGTCAAATACTGTAAAAGGTGTACTACTACCGTTGTATTTTTGGCGTAAATATATAAATAAAATAAAATAAATATTTCACTTATGTTTTACAGAGCTTTTTGTATTGTATAAATATATTTTTTGTAGTATTGTTTGATTTTGTATTAGATTGTAACATAGTGGAGTGAGCACTAGAAAACACAAAAACGTTTGCATTAAAAATAAATATTTAAATCAAAATATACTATGTATACAAATCGATATTAAAGGTTTCTCTTCTCGATATGAAAGGTTTCTCTTCATAATATAATTGTTAGCTGAGTACATGATGTCCAAAAAGCTAGGTTATAACTTACTTTCTTAGTTCTATTCCACAAAATGTTTATTTAGTTAAATTTAGAACAAATACAGAAATATTTAATTAAAGATACTAATTAAATAATCAGCCCAGTAGCCATTATAAATCTATAATGTAATGGGTCTCCCATTAATTAGGCATATTTATGCGCGCTCTATAGTCAGAAATAGCATAAATTGAACTGGCTGAAAACGTAAATAAAAATGAGAACAAAAAAACTAAATACTACCAGCCAGTACCAGCGGCTAAGGCCGGAACTCCGTAAAAAAATTACCCTTTCACATGTCAACCCTTGACCCATGTTTATTTAGGTTTTTTAGCCGAATTCAATATTCAAATCTTTACTGCAGTGTTAATTTTAAAAAAGTGCCTATGCATTTTTTCTAATTTCTTTTTCTAATTTTGAACACATGTTTTGTTTAGTTTTTTGCTTTTTAATCGTTAATGCGTTGTTTTTTAAAATAATTTACTGTTTTGCTTCGTTTAGGGAGGATCGATGGCGCAATACCGGTTTTTCAAGGTTTTATGCCCTTTGTAACCTGAAATGGTCAGGTCGACTTCATCTCAGGTATTGAATTCAAATAATTTGATGCCTACCGCGAATTTTCATTGTGTCTTTTATTGAAATAATCCAAGGAATGGAAATTTAGCATATTACACGTTTGAAATTGATCTATAAAATATCAAACGTGTATCAAGTCAAAAAGCATTATGCTGCCTACCTGCGTTATCGCATTACATTGGTTTACACTTACAAATTTTCTCAATATTAAGCTTCATTGAATTTGCTTTTTGACTAAAACAAACACAAGCATTGAAACAAAATTAGTTAATTTCTTTAATAGTGTTAACATTAAAATTGTCGATTAATTAAAAAAAAATAGCAATATTTAACTAAAAACCATAATGCGATAACGTATCCTAGTCTATGTACTTCTCTGGATTATTTTCTAATGAAAATGTTGCGTCCTCGTGAATCCTCAATGCCCAGCAAATAATTTCCGTAACACATAATTTTATTTATAACTAAATTAAGATATAAATTTTTTCTATGCCGGTTTCATTTCGAATGACCATCGTAAACTTATTATTATGTAAACAAGGTAGGGTTGAACACATACAAACGAATGATACATTTTTACGACATTGACATAAAATGGTAACAGTTGGAAGATAATTTCCGGCATTCAGGATTCACATATTTCGCCAGCGAATGTCTGATACTATTTATATGTATGTGCGATTTATGCGAATTCTATATTATATTTATTACTTGTTACCGGTGATGCAATTTTTATGATTTACCATTTTACGTTTGATTTCCGGCTGAAAATCACAGGATTACTCTATATCTTCGTGTTAATATCAAAAGAGGCGACTAAAGGCAAAAAAAAAGAGAAAATGAAATAAAATGTTGCATTTAAAGTTGTTTTGAAAAGCAACATTTTCTTTAAATCTGGATTATCTAAAGCCTTGACTAGTAGTTAAAAGAATCAGATTCCATTTTAATCAACGGCTACACAAATAATTCAACAGCAATTTAGTAAAAAATAGTACACTTCGGCGGGTCTCTCACACTGGTTGGTCTATTTAAAATAGTATTCGTTATCGAAAGGGCCAGCTTCCCACACCTGGGGCACTTAAATACTAATAAATCTATAGTTAAACGGTTAAAGTAATTCCCTGCGCCCGCGCCGGCCCGCGTCTTTCATCGTCTGGCAACTTGAGAGCAATTTGTTATTTCATCGCAGCCCTTGTCGAGATCTATGGGCATTTGAAGTGATGACATGCGCAAGAGTACAGTAGCTTATGAAACGCAGGCATCCGTCTTCCTCGATGACGGCAGTCGCTGCGTTTTTTACATTATGGTTACTTACTAGTATTTTCTGCGTGCGCATAAAAGATGTATCGGTCTCTGTTTAATAACTTGCCGATCATGTAAATTATGAGTTTAATGGGGGATTCGTGAGATAATTAAACAATACTTATTATTATAATAAATAGTTTGAATGCCGGTCTAGTAGAGTATACATGTAAATTCTATCAAGAAAACTGAACAGGGGTTTTCGTAATTGGCCTTTCAGTGTCATTTTCGAAGCCCGATTATTATAATTTCTATGTAGGCAACTAGTTTGCGCAAGCTATTTTTATTATACATAGAAGCACATGCACAATAAAGACAATTATTGGTCCAGATTGCGTCTTTTTTAGAGTTAAAAGACATGCACAATAAAGACAATTATTGGTCCAAATTGCGTCCTTTTTAGAGATGAAAGCCTATGTCCATAAACTAGAAGTAGAATTAGGTACTTAGGTAGTAGTAGTACTACTAAGTAGACGTACTACCTATGGGTTCTCTATACAAATAAGTCAGAATTATTCAGTTGACTGAACGTGCAAATTTCGATAAATTACATTTAAAAATAAAGATTGTTCTTAATTCAAAAGCCATCTAATCGGGAGCGGTTTATAGTTTTATATCAGCTTTCTTGGTGTTGCAAGACTACTAAATGAATATGACGAATCCACACATATTAATATGTACACTTTTCATACATTCTAGATTATTACTCCAAACATAATATTGCCTGAATCGTTATTAGACTAAAAATATAAACGGTTTTTATTCCAAAAGCCGCCTGATCGGGGTTTGTTTAATTTACCACAATTAAGAACCTGCCGGCTTGCGTGGTGTTGATAACTGATGCAAAGCAGACGCCGCGTGATGGGAACAGCGCAATTATAGCAACACTGTGTGTGTTTTTTTTTTAATATGTTCAATGTTTCACAAACGTGGAGATGTAGGTTAATATACTTAGAATAGTAAGATACATTTTTCTCAGCAGGGTTTGATGGAAGACGAACTTTTCGGCTCTCGGCGTGGGTTTTAGATGTTTATCTATAAGTACCGTACCTATGTACCTTTTTGATATATAGCATCCCATAACACCAGTCTAGATACTTAGGGGCTAGTTCAGTCTATGTAATGTTTCCCGTATGTATAAATAAGTTATTTATTTTATCAACCTTTCAATCCCAAACGCTTTTTTTATGAAATGTAACACAAACATGAATACAGTCAAATGAGTTATTGGTAGATTTTTCATATATTTATTACATCTACATGTAATGACTACTCACGTCTACATCCCGTGCGGGGTAGACAGAGCCAACAGTCTTGTAAACACTGAAAGGTCACATTTATCTGTAAGGGCAAAATGATGTGAGATTCAAATAGTGACAGGATGCTAGTCCATCGCCTCAGGAATCCGAAGTTGCCCTTTCTTTAGTCGCCTTCTAGGACATCCATGGGAAATATATAGAGTGGTGCTATACTAAAGTGCCGAGAACCACACGGCACAAGATTTTTCTTTAGGTTTTTTCTGTCTCAATTAAAACTTATTTTCCAACTCAACTCGATTATATTAATATTCGTGAGTACAAGTAATGAAATGAATCCAAACACGCTGCCAGCTCGTTGTGAATTAGACTGGATGATGTATAAATAGATCCGGGAAACCTTAAAGAAGAGTTATGGCCGCGCCGTAGTGATAACACTAACCATAAGTTTTCATACAATTTTATTTTTATTACGCAGAACTTTACATATTTATATAAAAACTAGAGGACGCCTGCGGCTGACCACGATTCCAGTTCCCGCGGGAATTTAGGGAAATCATCTCTAAATGCACCCCTAGACCACATAAAAAACCTACACGCTAAATTTCAATTCTCTAGACCCAGTGGTTTGGGCTGTATATGTTAGTTTGTAACTTACTTTCATATTTTATATTAGACTAGTTGTGCCCGCGACCTCGTCCGCGTGGAATAGCTATTTTGGGCATCATTGAAGCTCTCAATAATTTTCCCCGTTTTTTTTACATATTCCGTTAATTCTTTGCTCCTTTCATAAATGATAAATGGTCTATTTAACGCAAAAATAATTTTTGGATTCGAACCAGTAGTTCCTGAGATTAGCGCGTTCAAATAAACAAACTAACAAACTCTCAGCTTTATAATATTAGTATAGATAGTGACTACAGTTTGTCTGTATAATGGAGATTTTGAATACAAAATGTAAGGAAGCAGAATTAATCTAATCAATTTAATGTTTGTTTTGTCTCTCTGTATTTTGATTAAAAATCTCCCAAAAAATATTTTAATGTATGGAAATTTAATGGGGGTTTTACAGTTTTAAAGACGGAGATCTAATTTGTAAATTTAATGTAATGTTCATAATTTGCCGCTTAGAACATGGTATTGTATATGCAAAATTTAAAAAGTTCGCGAGCATATATACTAATAAAAAAATACAAATATATCAATCATAAATTATTAACAATTCTTGTTTGTTTTTGTTTAGTGAGTTTGTCTTTGTTCGCTAATGAAATTTACATCGGAATAAGAAAATAATGCGCTTGTGTAGTTTTCAGTTAGGTTCGAGTTTTTATAAATATTTTAAATAATTAATTAATCATTTCAATAAATAAATGTGTCAAGTTAATAAAAAAAAAAAAAATCCACCTTTTAATTTAAAGGTGCATAATTTAATACGAGTAATTCCTTTTTTATGATAAATAATTTTGTTTTTAATCATTTTTTTACTATTATTTCCTTGCATCAAAGCCTTCAAACGCTGTTATTTATGTTAGTTTTATTTATACCTCAACCAATACAATAAATACCTATTTCGTTAAAAGCATAATTTTCACTTCATTGTTTTACAAATACACACTTTTAATTCGAAATAAAAATTAAACTAGAACCTTAATAATTACTGTTTTTTTTATATTTGTCAGTCGAATGCGGTTATGCAAAAGTGCATCGTCAGCGAAGTGCACTAGCTTAAGATGTTGGCGGCTAACGTCTCAGAGTACCAGGAGTTCATGAAGTGCATAGAGATCTCAGTCATCTATATCATAAACTACAGTAGCATATCTAGCTGCTGAAAAATCAATAACTACAGGATGCGCATAATGAAAATGAAAGTTTAAACTGCGCATTGTGACGACATATGTCTGTCTTTGTATACCTACTATACGATAGATGTATGTCCTGAAATGCAACTTGCAGCAGTACATTCATATATCCCTTGCGGGATAGACAGAGCTAGAGAGCTGAAACGACTGAACGGCCACATTCAGCTGCATGGTTTCCCTACAATAAGAATCCCAGGTTTATCAACCTTTTCCTTGGTGGCCTTTTACGACGTCCGTGGGAAAGATATAGAGTGGTCCTATTCTAAAGTGCCCGGAACCGTATGGCACAATAAGTTATTTTAAAAATATTTGCATATTTTTTAAATGTAATTGCAAAGATGCTCCTGAGGAGAATTCAAAGAAAAAGAGAGAATCAAATAATGTTACATTAATACTGTCATGGTAATTTTTAAACGCCACTTGCTTATTTTTAATTTTAATAGACCTTTCTATAAATTCACTTAAAAATATATTTTTAAATATAATTTCAATATCAACTTATCAATGAATAAAGATCGCAACAACCTAAGAAGAGCAAGATGTACCCCACACAATGCATTCGGGACGTTGCAACGCTCATTTCAGTTCAACATTAAATGCAGGTGTACCAGGGCCGCATAAAATGAAGGCTGCGTTTTGATTTCCTGAACATCTGTTGCACTTCATGACACCCTAGCCGTATTTCATGTTTTTGGTGAAACACGACCACGTGGCTTTGTTTTGATTCAGAAACACGTGTTTTCTCTACAAAACAGGCTTTCTCCTGGCCTGAATCGATGGCAATTTGTTTTTTAATTAAATACATTTTTTAAATATATTTGCAACGATGCACCAGCGAGTGCATGCGAAACCGTAAAACACAATTTTATAATAAAATATAATAAAAAAACATTTTTCTTTAATTCGTATCGAAAAAAAAACTTGAAATACATTTTAATGTTGCAACTAATTCTAATTTTAATAATGCCTATGACCACAATTTCAAAAATCTTAATTTTTTAAAACCATTTTTATTCAATTCGTATTTATCGAAATAAATATTTTTTAAATACATTATAAGGTTGCAACAATGATCCTTGTGTTTTTGGGAAAGTGCCTTCTATTTTTGACAGTAATTTTTTAAACAAATAATTAAAAGAATATTTTTTTTATCTGGCAATGCATTCGGGACGTGCAACGCTCATTTCAGTTCAATATGAAATGCAAGTGTACCAGGGCCGCATAAAATGAAGGCTGCGTTTTGATTTTCTGAATATCTGTTGCACTTCATGAAACCCTAGCCGTATTTCATGTTTTTGGTGAAACACGACCACGTGGCTTTGTTTTGATTCAGAAACACGTGTCTTCGCTACAAAACAGGCTTTCTCCTGGCTTGAATCGATGGCAATTTGTTTTTTAATTAAATACATTTTTTTTTAATATTTGCAACTGTGCACCAGCGAGTGCATGCGAAACCATAAAACACAATTATAAAACTTAAAATACATTTTAAGGTTGCAACTAATTCTAATTTTAATAATGTTATAACCACAATTTCAATAATGCTATTATTTTTTAAAACCATTTTTATTTAAATCGAACTTATCGAAACAAATATTTTTTAAATACTTTTTAAGGCTGCAACAGTGATCCTTGTGTTTTTGGAAAAATGCAAAGCTATTTTTGACAGTAGTTTTTTAACAAATAATTAAAAATAAGAATATTTTTTTAATCTGGCAATGCATACGGGACGTTGCAACGCTCATTTCAGTTCAATATGAAATGCAGGTGTAACAGGGCCACATAAAATGAAGGCTGCGTTTTGATTTCCTGAATATCTGTTGCACTTCATGAAACCCTAGCCGTATTTCATGTTTTTGGTGAAACACGACCACGTGGCTTTGTTTTGATTCAGAAACACGTGTTTTCTCTACAAAACAGGATTTCTCCAGGCCTGAATCGATGGCAATTTGTTTTTTAATTAAATACATTTAGTTCTTTAAACATATTTGCAACGATGCACCAGCGGGTGCATGCGAAACCGTCAAACAAAATTTTATAATAAAATATAAAAATCATTTTTCTTTAATTCGTATCGAAAAATACTTAAAATACATTTTAATGTTGCAACTAATTCTAATTTTAATAATGCCTATGACCACAATTTCAAAAATCTTAATTTTTTAAAATCATTTTTATTCAATTCGTATTTATCGAAATAAATATTTTTTAAATACATTATAAGGTTGCAACAATGATTCTTGTGTTTTCGGACAAATGCAAAGCAATTTTTGAAATTTTTAATAAATAATATTAAAAGAATATTTTTATCTGGCAATGCAGTCGGGACGTTGCAACGCTCATTTCAGTTCAATATGAAATGCAGGTGTACCAGGGCCGCATAAAATGAAGGCTGCGTTTTGATTTCCTGAATATCTGTTGCACTTCATGAAACCCTAGCCATATTTCATGTTTTTGGTGAAACACGACCACGTGGGTTTGTTTTGATTCAGAAACACGTGTTTTCTCTACAAAACAGACTTTCTCCTGGCCTGAATCAATGGCAATTTGTTTTTTAATAAAATACATTTTTTTTTATATATATTTGCAACGATGCACCAGCGAGTGCATGCGAAACCGTAACTTAATTTTATAATTAAATCTAAACCATAATTTTTTTAAATCATTTTTCTTTTCGATCGAAAGAAATACTTAAATACATTTTATGGTTGCAACTAATTCTAATTGTAACCACAATTTCAATAATGCTATTATCGAAATTTTTTATAAATCATTTTTATTTAATTCGTACTTATCGAAAAAAATATTTTTTAAACACATTTTAAAGTTGCAACTAATTCTAATTTTTAGGGAAAATGTAAAGCAATTTTTTTAAAACTAATTTTTATGGCAAATAATTTGGCATGCATTCGGGACGTTGCAACGTTTGTTCAACATAAAACGCAGGTGTACCAGGTTCGCATGTAATGAAGGCTGTGTTGTGATTTCCTGGATATCTCTTGCAGTTTATGAAACCCTAACCGAATTTCATGTTTTTGGTGAAACACGACCACGTGGTTTTGATGAACACGTGTTTTCAAAATGTTCAATCCTATGCCGCACTGATTTCAAATCATCTTTTTAAAAAAAGGATAGATAGTAATTATGTAAATAATAATATATAATGTTAAGAAAATTATTTCATACACTTACATTACATTATTGCCACGATGCACTTATGCATCCCCCGCATTAATGCTTAAAGGAACTACAACAACTGCCGTGGCGGAAGTCTGCGTGAGTCTAAAATCGGGATTTGCTTTTAGCTCCATAAATACCTTATAGGTTGTGAAGCTAATATGATCAAAGGAAAAAATGTCATATAATATGTACTTATCCATATTGCAATAATGCGGTTTCCTTTTTTATTCTTAGGAAATAATTATTATAATTTCCAAACTGATATCGTACAATTTATAAGTATTATTTTAACAGCGATGCGCGCGTTACAACTAGTTTTTATAAATACAAAGAACATATGAAAAAGTCTGATAAGCACAAAAAGATCTAACGTTGTTTAACCTGTTTTTTCCAGGAACTGCGCCAATGTTTGCGGGCATGCGAGGAGTGCACGGTCAGATGTTAGCCAGCGGGACCCTGGGCGGCTCTTCGATTCCCGGGTTGAGTGGCTTCGGGCTGTCTACCTCTCTGCCTACCCTGCCTGAAAGGAAGGTCTACTCCACGCCCCCACCTACACCGCTACCCAACCTTCCCCCCGTGAGTGGATCGATCCCGACAACAACGACTTATTATGACCATATGAAATATTAAAATAATCTTGTACGCATAAAATATTACCAGTACAATCAACTCCATGTCAAGTTATTCTATGACACGGTAATAGAGGTAAATACGAAAATTTGGGTAACTTGACATGATGTCGACCGTAGGTACTACATACTTGTAATAATATTCTGTTGTCGTAGGTAAAAACGTTTTTTAGTAACTACGAAATTGATAAGTGAAAACCTATTTATGTGTTAGTGTTTTCCTTACAACATTTTTCCGCTTTCATTACAAATAATACATAAAATTTTTGTTTTGATATATCTTACCCAGTTTCAAAATTTGGTTTTCCAGCAAATTATCTACTTATAAAGTTCAACTATAATCTTACCGATGATAGCTTATCAATAATTGGATTTATATTTCTATTATATTGTTAATAAAGTAATTTTAAAGTCTAATTTAGAAGTTCGATTAATACTAAGACATTGCTTTATTTATTTTTCACAGTAAAACTGAATTCACACCTTTCTTTTTAAAAATATGACAATATGCCATTTGAAATATATTAGTATGGATTTTCAAGCGATCTCCAAAACAATTTCTTTTATTTTTTTCTTACTTAATGTTATAAGCCCAGTGTCATGCTGATAGATTTCTAAATAATTAATTTAGTTTAGCTGTATAAAATCGATAATTATATGTATTGTTAACTTAAAAATTATAGGTAACCAAAAATGTGGTAATATGATACGTATATACTATTATATAATTTAATTTTCCAAAATAGAAATTATGTAAGTAAAAATCATGTAATCATAGAATATGTTACATTTTAATAGGTTTTTTGTCTCGCAGAGACAAGATTTACAACAAACAGTCACAGTCATGATTTTTTCTTCAAAATACTTACTTCAGTTTATACCAAAAATTAATTTAGTAGACACGAAGTGAAAAAAGTTAAGTACCTAGTTGGTTGCGATGGAAAGATTGATTTTATAGGTAAAGCTTCTAAACAGAGGCTATCTTTCTTTTTATCATGTAGTAAAAAGTAAGTACTTACATACTTATTTATTTTTTATAGATATGTACACGAGTGTGGTACCAAAATCTTTGTGTCAGGCATAAACACGAGTATGATTTAGGTATATCTCTTGTAGACGAGTAAAAATAGAAGATGTAATAGTGTGGTAGTAGTTCAAAAAAATACACAAAAAAATAGATAAGTACCTAATTAAAATACTTACATAAAAAATCATATAACGATTGTTATTTAGTACACTTCAGTCCAAAATTTTTCATTTTGTCAGTCAATTAACTATGATAAATCTAATAATAAGTATATCTGTCATGAATTACAAAAATTAACCTCGCTTTTCATTAGTTTCGTGTTTTCTCAAGTTAACTTTTCAGAGGCTTCCAAACTTTTTAATTTTTTTTTTTTTTAACTATAATTGAGTTTTGAAAAATAGATGGATTGACTGATAAAACGAGATTTAATGTGACGCGTAATGTAACTTGAAATTTCGTAGCCTTATGATTTGTTCGTAGCAATTTTCGTAGCTCCTTCGTAGACCTTTTGTATTATTGTGTTATAATAGGTATACCACCTGCCGTACATCTACGATGCGAAGGCTGTATTATACATTTTTATATTATAACAGATAATTTAAATAGATTCATAAAAGTACAGATTATCTAAGCTTCAATAAGAACATGTTTAAAACAAAGTAAAGTGCATGTTTTCATTCTAGCCGTAATTGAATTACAGTATCCATATAATTAAGTTGTTATAAATAAAATATCTTTATATTAAATGTTCTTTTTCATTAGACATCCTTCCTATATTCAGAGCTTTTAAACTTATCTGAAAAAAATTGGGTCTGAAGGTAAGTGACATTAAATTTATAGTAAACCATATAAGAATATAGGTGGATACTTAATAGATTTAAAAATGTAAAAAGAAAAGTCGTCTTTGCGGGAAATAAAAATGATCTATCATATTATGTATGTATTTAACTTCGTGCTGTAGGTTTAAATGTAGACGAGAGAATTCTGAGATTCGTATGGAAACAGTCTGGTTTTTGCTGCCGTAGGGATAAAGACGTGATTATATGTCGTTGTCCCTAACGGGGTAGACAATACCAACGTAGCAGTTTGAACAAATTTAAGTTAATAAATATTATGTTAAAAAATAAAAGCATATTCGCATAACGTGTTGGCAAAATATAGCTGTTGCCCCTCCATCACTATCTACACATGTTGCACCAAGATCTGCTAATCCAGCGACCATGACACGATAGCTCACGCCGAGACCTGTGAAGTTGAGCCAGGCTGACGCCTGGATATGGCCTTCTGTATCCTCAGGGCGTTGGGATCTGGACTATACAAGGCTATCGTGCTGTCGCTGTCGAAAACGTTTCTCGATTTTTCGAAGTGCTTTCGTGACAATGTTTGTGAAAATAAAGTAATTTAATTTAAGCCTTTATGATCAGGTGATCAAAACGGAGAGCAAAAACTTATTAATATTTTATTGTATTTTATATTCCACATTAAAATATAATAATTGGGATATATCGTTTTATAAAAATCCTCGACCTCATTTCCAAAGATGTGACGATGCAACCGGGACTATAGCCAGGAGGAAGAAGATCATTTTAATAAAAAGTAATATATAAATAACAAGTTTGTAATTTTTTGGATAGGTTCCCGGAGGGGTAGGCAGAGACCACAACTTTCCACGATCACTGCATACTTCCTTCGATTCATCCACATTCATAACTCTCTTCATGCAAGCTCGGCGGTTTCGGGTACTCTTGACCTGACCCTTTACCAGGACGTTCTTAATTTGATTAAGATACGTTCGTCTATAAACAACAGTTGTTTATTATGTACTAATATTCGATCAAGCGCATAGATAGACCGAAGATTGTACGTAATAAATTATAACTACTTTTTGACTAATGTTATTATGACATTATTTGACAAATTTTGTTAATTAAGAATTTTAATAAATTGTAATTTATTACGTCCACAGTCCAGCGTACACATATTCACGTCAAGATGCACGTGAAGACTTTATCTATGGTCAAGTCAATACAAAAGTCAAAGTCAAATGAAAACCGACCGTCGTGATCAAACAAAATGTCAAATTCCCAAAATGAAATCAACACAAACCTCAGCCTCACAAACTAAACAAATTATTTTCCAGTATAAAATATTATTTGTCAGGGACTAATAATTTTATCCAACAATGAGTATTCCAGATAGAATCAGACCATATCTAAAAATATTAAAAGAAGTGGTTATGTGGGGCAGTGGTGGTTTATTTGTTGTTTATCACATACACCAAACAAGTAAGGCATTAAACAGAGTAGTGAACGATGACGTGCTAAATATAGAAAAAAAGGGGACTCCCGAATACATTTATATTGATGACCCTTCGTACAACGAAGAGTTAAAATTGCAACAGGATCGAGAGACTAGGCAATCAGTTGGGTTAGCGAGAATATGGAAAAGCTTGAAGCATTCATTAGCCTGGCGGCTGCTGTGGCTTTGCAAGCATGGAAACAAGGAACAGCGGAACATAGCACTGGAACAGCTTGCTACCTTCAAAAACAACAAGATTTGGGACTGTTGGAAGCTGGCGCAGGCTTTAGACAAAAACACCGCGGTACTGCTGGCCAGAACGCGCGGCGCCGATCTTCGCTACTTTCTTCCTCCACCTATCCACGTACGGCGAGCTGCCATAAGTTCCCATCTGCTGTCCTTCCAATTCCGGGATATGATTCTGGCGGCACAGACTGCTAAGCCTCATGGTTGCCTCAAACATTTCCTCTCTAAATATTTTGCCAATGTACAAGAACAAGCTATGGAAGCAGACAGTATACCTGCCAAACCAGACAGTATTAGTGAAAAAGAACTTTGTATATTATGTCTAGATGCTATTCATCACCACATATTATTATTTCATAGTAGAGATTATGAACAAGATATTTCTTCTAAAACATTTATTGATGTGCAACTCTTGCCAAAATTAGCTGAGCTATTGTTGAGAAATCGTAATGATGCTGAAATTGAGATGGCTGTGTTGAGAATCCTCACTATTTTAAGTATACACACAAACTTATTGGAACATTTTTTCCAAAATGGTCTTGTGGGAGAATTATCACGCATGTTGAGATCAAATGATATCCGTCTGTCGAGTTCTGCAGCTGTGACATTATCAAACCTGTCAGGGGAAAGTTGCTATAGGCCAGGCTTGTTCCTATTACATCCTATTTACCGGACCACCTCTCCTCCCTCTTGTGATACTCTATTAGTACATGGCCTAAGAGGTGGAGTATTTGTAACTTGGAGACAAAGGGACAAGAAATGTGCTGAACCAGTTGGTATTGTTGAAGTCACAGTGACGGACAATGACTGTGATCCATGTGAAGCTACCACCACAAAACCATTTTCAGACCCTGAACTGAATGAGGTTATACAAGACCTAATGATATTAGATGATGAAGCATTACTTGCTGATATGGAAGTAGTCTTACATGATCTTCCTATTCAGACAAGACGAGAATCAGGGAATGGTTTTAAATATACTTCAGATAAAAAACGTATAGGCCTAATAAATGAAGAGGAAGACCACTGTAATTATACCCATTGTTGGCCTAAAGACTGGCTGCCTAAGGATTGTAACAATTTAAGAATTTTAGGGGTTAATTATTGGAGTACTTTATCAGCCTGGATGGAACGCTGTCCAATGTTAACTGCAGATATAGCAGAGAGAGCTGAAAACCTGACAGTAGCCTTAGTAGATGCTAAAGTGGGCTCCAAACCAGTAGTGTGGCTTTCACATTCAATGGGTGGTCTAATCACTAAACAATTGTTGGTAGAAGCAGCAAAAAGTGATGACCAGCCTCTTAATGATATTGCTAAAAATACTAAAGCAGTATTCTTTTACAGTACACCACATAAAGGGAGTTCTTTAGCCACTATGCCTCGGGCGGCTGCTGCCGTATTGTGGCCATCCACTGATGTTAAACAGCTTCAAATAGACTCGCCCATACTCTTAGAACTACACAATAAATTCATTTCATTTGCAGATTTGTGTGGTTGGGACACAATCAGTTTTGGGGAAACGATGCCAACTCTAGTCACCGCATTTAAAGTCCCCGTTCTTTTTGTGGACCCTAATTCGGCAGACTTGGGCAGAGGTACATTTTATGAGATGCCCCTTGATCACCTGTCAATATGCAAGCCTGCAACTAGACAGTCTGTCTTATATACAACAGTTTTAGATGTAATTCAGAAAATAACAAATGAAAATGTTGAATTGGTGTACTATAATACTGTTATACAGTTTTTGATAGATTTCTTTTGGAGTATAATCAGTAGTAAAACAAGGGAGGTGATTGAATCAATGGATGAATCACAAAGCACTGAGCGATTAAGATGGTTTGAAAAGATTTTGCTTGAAGCTTTCACTGAAGGGTTTACAGACTAATTACCTAAGTTAACTTTTTTCAATGATTTTAAAGTAGGTATTCCTTGAGAAATAATACCGTTGCAAACATTAAAAAAATATTTTTTCAGTGATTAATAAAGTTCTTCATTCATTAATATGAACAAATCATTTGCTGTATGAGTGTCGTAACAGAATAAATAAGGTAACTTTTGGTAAAAATAATTATTGATAACAAAATATCAATTGATACTTATGATGTCCAGGAATATCAATTGTCACGGACACCTGCAAGAATTATGACACTACTATGGTGCAAAAATTTATTTATTTCTATGATCAATATTCGCAATTGTTGAAAATAAATTTGAGATTGTTTTATTATGCTGTTTTTTGAGAGAAAAATAAAAAATCATTGTAATTTATGCTACCAAGAAGAGAGCTTAGCTCATTACTTAAAGTTATTTTTTACTTAAATGTGTGGTATTGGTATGAGGAAAGAAATTAAATATTAATAAGAAACAACAAGTACTTATATCATGTAAAGTATCTGTGGTGGTAATATTATTTATTTTATATTTGTTACTATTTGTATAAAAGATGAAAAGAAAAAAGTTTTATTCATATCAATTTCATTTTTTATTTTAATCATATCAAACATGTGAGACATTATAAAAAAAAATTGAATAAGCATTCAATTTATTTAACTGATAAGCTATGCGAATGATTTTATCCCTTTATCTGACAATAATTTTATAGCTGTTGCGAATTTTGCATGGACATCAAAAATAATCTTACTTTTCTGAATAAGAATTGTTGATATTATTATACCTACACCTACAATACATTAAATAATTTTTAGACTTGTACTTCGGGTGGTTTTCGAAGAAAGTTTTAGCGAAAGCGACATCTGTTAAAAACCTGCGGTATTTTTTGGTACGCAGTATTTCTAAAGGTAAGCGCTATCAGTTGAAGGAAAAGAGACTTAATAAATCTGATAGATGTCGCTACCAATATCAAAACTAGGTATTTATTTCACACTACACGTTGCAATGGTTCTTGTGTAGCGCCATCTATTACGACACACGTGTAACAATAAGCAAATAGATTGAAGTTCTAGCTTAATAAACACACCGTATGTTTTAAAGATGTCGTTATGTTATGTAAGTCGATCTACCATGCAATTTTCTACATAGAGATAAAATTAAAAATTCCTTCGGCTTATTTTGTTTAAGTGTAAATAAAAATAAATTTATAACTTTACTCCATTAAAAAGATTTTGTTTTAAAGTAATTAGGCTACGTATGTAAGTAGGTATGTATGTAATAGGTCAGTTTCCAAGCGCGTATTTCCAAGTAAGTATTAGAAGGACTTAGGAAGTTCTCATTTTGGTTGTGAGAAAATTTCGATACCAAAAATGCACCCAACGTATATTGAACATTCTTAGTAAGTACCTATTTTACCTACATTTAGAAAATATTTAGGATTTAGGTAAAATAATTCACGAATCAAGAGACATCCTGCCTCGGAATTTATTGACAAGGACTATAAAATAAGTTCTATTTATTCTGATATTCACTGTAACTACAAATTTTGACCCATAATACCTGTGACACCGCAAGGACGCTGCAACATGCCTAAAGTAGAAACTTTCCAAAAAAAAAAACAAATAAAAGTAAAAATAAACATTTAAGAATAAAACGAAGTGTACGATACGCCCACGCCAGATATTACGGTGTATCTACCGTAATACTTAGCGTAAACAATTCAAATAAATAAAGAAGTTGAGCCACAACAAACATTTCCCTATTGTCTCGTTAAAAAGTTACATTCAGTTAAATAATCCTCATGAATTTACTTTTTCTTTCTCTTAAATTTGTTACGAGAGGAAAACCGTTTAAGGGTGCTGCCGACATTTATAAAGGTATGCAATTTAAAATTAAGCCTACAGTATTTGGCCTACTTATTATATATATAATAACTTTTATTGAAACGACATAGGGATTTTTTAACGCGTGCGAAGCCGAGGGCGTAAGTTTGTTTTCTATATGACCGCTAGATGCAATAAGCTGAATATCGAATAGCTTAAGAAATAATAAATAAATGTACCTATACAAAAACTCAACAAATGTATAAAAATTACATAGATTGTG
This sequence comes from Amyelois transitella, assembly GCF_032362555.1. Lineage (NCBI taxonomy): Eukaryota > Metazoa > Arthropoda > Insecta > Lepidoptera > Pyralidae > Amyelois > Amyelois transitella. Next base: position 2,263,900 of record NC_083535.1, on the reverse strand, counting down.
TTAGCCTCCGAGGCTAAGTAAGTTCGAAACTTGTGTTACGAGATACTAACTCAACGATATTATATTTTATAATAAATACTCATATAGATAAACATCCAAGACTTAGGTCAATCGGAGATAGTTCTTTTCCCATCATACCCTGGCCGAAATTCGAACCCGGGACCTCCGGTAATATCCAGGATCCAGGGTTTTTTTTATAAGTAGATGTAGCTTAAAAAGGTTCACGATGTCTCATAAAATAGTCATACTTCTTAGTTTGTGCCAGTTGTTCCACTTGCCAAGTAAAAGTTAATTTAAAAATAAATATCGGATTCTTTTTCCTGCATCTCAATTCCACGATTAAATAAAAACCGTGAAGAACGGACAATTACTCGTGATTATAGGTACCTTTAGCATGCCAAGATATAGGTATTTGTTCAAATCACACAGATTGAACTGTCCCTGATTTATATATTACTTTGTATTCACTCGGCCATACCTACTATGTGTGTTCGCAAGATTGTCTGAGCTAGGGTGCAAATGAGTTGCACCCATGACCACAACCACTAAACTTTGGAAATTCAGGCTACAATTAAGTTTCCTTGTCATACATTGTAATAATATATATTGTAACCAGAATACGCTCGCGGTTCCCTCCGAGAGAAACTAAAAATCTCGTTTCTTCTCCAAATTCCGTTCCCGTTGAAAATTCGGAAAATCATCTCTTACCCCAAGACCACATAATAAACTTACATGACAGATTACAAATTTCGACTTGGGCACGCGGTGATATGTTCGTCTATTAGTTATTCAATGTCCTTTATACTACAGATAGAAAAGCCCCAGTCTAATCAGTAAATAAAACACAAAAAAAAATACAAGATTTATAAAGAATTAAACACATAAAATAGATGCCGTGTAGTTCCCGGCACGTTAAGATCACTACATTTCTTTCCCGTTAGTTAGGGCTTAAGGTATTATGCACATTGATGAAATGTTAAGCTCGGATGCTGGTCTGGAAGCGAATACAAAACAAAACATAGCATAACTGCTTCTCGCGCTGATTGTCGAAACCAATAGAAATCAAAGCAAAGGCTTATTAATAATTCATTTTTCTATTAGTCGATGGGCTAGCCACCTGTCTTTATCTGAATCTCGTACTATCGATAATATCATGCATGGTATACCGTTGACCGTAGCCTTCAAGTCTGAAGTCATGATATCGAATGTTATAAATATGAAAGTGTGTTTTATTGTCCGTGTTTCACGAGAAAATCACCGAACCGATCTTCATAAAATACACAGGACATAAGTTACTTTTCACGCAGGCAAAGCAACAGACAAAATCTAGTATATATTTAAAAAGGAATAAAACAAAAGATATACCTGTTCACTTTTAATAATCCTCTTTCAATGGTTATTTCATTATCTGTATTTTCGATTACAAATTTCTTTGCGTACTTCAAAAAGCTGTTATAAGTAGGCACTTTCAATACCACAATCTGCGGTGTTTTCCTGTAAGCAAAAAGGTACTTATACTTAAGTCCTTAAGTATATTTATTTCCTCAGCATTTTTTCATCATTTGACGGCACTTTTCCTTGTTTATCCTTATTTTTATCGAGTTCTTTCGTTATTTTAATTTCTGTATCGGTTTGGTCTTGTTTACAAACAGTAATTAACTGCTAATAAAGTTACCATTTTCCTGGAGTTTTAGTCTAGTTTCACCCTTGGAGGCCATAAATACATTTTAAGGTCGGAAAGGATATAGACCTCCGCTTCTTTGGTAACAGGAATTTAGCTAGTAAATACATAAATAGGTACAAAAACTCACGCTTTTATCATTAGGTACATCTTTCCATTTGCCACGACCACTTTCGGAGACTCTTGACCTGACCTTTTGCCAGAACGTCCCCGATTTAATTAAGGTACGTTCGTCGAGATCTTTCCATTCCACTGTTCTCTGTTCTGTTCATACTCTTCTTTTATTTCTTACTTAGTCAAACTGCATTCATTCATCCTCTCCACATAACCATACCATCTAAGCATTCCTTTTTCTATTAATATGTTTCGTCTTTACAGCTAGTATCTTGTTTATTAGGCATCTGTCAACGCCCGTGGCACGCATTTCCCGGCAATTGCCCTGGAAATTCTTTCTTTGTGCACCCCAAGGAAACTACATACTTACTAATGCAAAATTTAACACCCAGTTGTTTAAGTCGCCTGTAAATTCAGACAACATTGTAATCTCTTGCAATATTAATTTATCCTGTAACGAAACTACATTGTATGAAATTTACTCTTACGGTAGGCGACTTTTACAGTATCTAACCCAATATGTACTTTGAACGCTTTTCAAACCTACTCGTAATTATATCTTAGTTATTTTAAGTCTTCTCTTACTGTAAGACCAGCAGTCGGCCTTTGAACTTACTGTCAAAGTTAAAAACCTTTGATAATTAATTCTTCATAATTTGTCCGTTACTATAAGAATGCCGAACAGAATTCAAACTTACGTTTAAAATCATCCCTTAATCATATCCAATGTTTTTTCCCAATGTAAGACCATCGGGCAACTTTGAAATTCCTTACGGGGGTGACATAGTCACTGCGTGACAAAACCCCTTTCTAATATAAAAGAATAAAAAAAAAAACAAAAAAAACTTTGAAATTTACTGTTACGAGTATACATTCAATGAAATAGAAACCGTTCCCCGGCTCATTTAATCGTGCGTTTACTGCCTCAAGGACTTCGCAATTATTACTAATTCTATGACGAAATGTACCTTGCCTCGACACAAAATCGATATGTACCTACACGTGGGCACTTCCCAAACAACTTGTTAGGCATCTATTAAGTTTTAAACGAAACCTTGACATGCTCAAAAATACGAGTATAGATAGTCCTAACAGTTTTCTTATAATCTTCCTCATGAAATTATTCAAAATTTTTCATTTGCGAGAGGGATCGTGGTAAGTGGAAAAAGGCATAGATTAATGAACATATTCACCACAGTTCTACATAGGTAAATATGATCATAAATCTATGCCTTTTTCCACTTACCATGATCCATTCCTCCTTCTTTATCCATATTCATTACTCTTTGCATGTAAGCTAGTCGGTATAGGATGGGTACCTACTTTTGACCTTTTTTTATTTTCGCAAGGACATTCCTGATGAGATCAAAATAATATAAAAGATAACTAAAACAAGTAAACATCGCAGTTATTTGTTTTGTGCTGGCCTATTTTAAAGTTCTATGTTAACGTGAAACATTTTGCAGAATGTCCAGCGCATACCTATTACGCTTAAACTAGCTCAAAATAAAAGACCATGAATATTGCTATCGGGCTTTCGCAAATATTGGACTATCGCCGCCGGCTGAATCTATCACGCCGGCTGCGTCCTGGACCATTACCACGAGTTTCTTTGTATAGTCGATAGTGGCTGTCATAAACTCAATTTTTTTACTAATTCAAAATATTAACAAAATTCTGCTTCCATGCTGGTTGAGTAGTAAAACATAGTGTGTGTCAGCTGTTTCTCTTCCCGTGTAGATTGTAAAAGCCCATCATGGGAAAGGGATTAACCTTGGGATTCTTCTTTTAGGCGATGGGCTACCAATTTTTCACTAATTGAATCTCAATCAGTTAAACCTTTTTGAAACCTGGCCTTTCAGTATTTTCGAGACTGTTGTCTCTGTCTGTCACTTAAGGGATATAGACGTGATTATACATGAATGAATTAACTGAGCTTAATTAGATCAAGGCTACATTCAGTTAAGATATACTTAGTTAAATTATAGTTACCTACATCAGATCATGATTACTTAAATGCGTACGTATGTTATTATGTTGTATATCTATGTTTGTTCGTTACAAAAATAGATATAAAATGTTTGTACTTATTCAAAACAATATTTTCCCACACCGTAATAAAATCGGTTAGCAATGTATGTATACAATCACGTGCTGGCTGTAGGCCCTAGATTTGAACCCGTGTACCTTGTCAAGAGTATGCTTATGCTTACTAGGCAGTCGCCTTTTTAAAAATAGAATGATAATAATAAGTTGCAGTTGCACATTTAATTATATTCAATTCATTTGCAGTCGCTAGCGACTATCGTCTAAAGGGGACAAAACTAATGGTAGCAGTACTGCGTTTACCAGTTAGATGCGCTCAATTTATTTCAGGATTCTGAAATTCTTTTTAAAAAATTTTGTGGAAGTTTTCATGAATATTCTTTTTTTTTAATTCTGGGCGGAAATTTAACGAACAAGGTTTGAACATGTTTAGAATTTAATGAGACATAGTTTTTATCTCATCTTCCTGGGGTCTTAGTTACCTACAGGCTGCGCATATTTCAGACAGCAGTCTCTCATTGTCTTGTAAATATTTTTGAAACTAATTAATGTAGGTACAATGTAACATAACTAGAATTCAATAAGATTGTAGATAAAAAAAATGTGCCATATTTAATTAATACAAGTCGTTCGTCGCGAACTTAGATCTTGTGAACACTATAAAATATCTCAAAAACTACATGATCGATTTTGATACCCTAAGAACTTAAAAATTCTATTGACAGATCATTATCAGATTATTTAAATTTCATCAAAATCAAACCAACGGTTCAAAAGTAATCGCGTCACAAACATACATACAAAAAAGTATTTTGAAGACCTTACTCGCTTCACTGTTACAATTTTACTTAGAAAATACATTTATTTCGAGGGTTGCTTCCAACAAAAAACTTTAAAGGGATAAATATCGCCATGTTCTTATTTCATTTCGAGTGCATGACTTAAAATGCAATATTTCATTCGTACTTTACATATTTTATATCTTATTTCTTAATAAACTAAGACGTACCTACGTAAAAATACGTAGAATTATTTCAACCGTTGGTATGCTTACCCATCCGTCTCGCTGTAAGTAAGGAGATTACGAGCGTCTTGTTTAAACTTAATTAATATTTTCTTTAGAAGTAGCGAGTCTTGTAATAATCCTATTAACTTCAGTAGACGTATTTACTTTATACCTACAACTTAGCAACTAGCTTTCACCAACGAGCTTCGTGCGAGTGAATTTACACCAAATACTGTTGTTAAAAATTACGGGATTAAAAAAATAATTAAACATATACTTACCTGTAATTCTGGTTGAAACAAACGGATTGTCTTCATGTCTGTCATGCAGATTTAAGTGAGACATAATTACCTCCTTATATCACCTCATATATTAGTTTCAATACTAACCGATGTTGTTACGGAAAACTACGCGAGGAAAGTATGACATTCAGGTATATGGATTTGTAACCATGTGGGATCCAATATGGGTTAGGCTCCACTGCAAAGGTTGCGGAGGTCAGATTCATGTCTAAACCTAACTCATCCAACCCAGGATCCACAGTCATAGGCATACCTCAAGCTCCTCTCCAGAGTGGTGTGGATGCAACCGAGACTAAAGCCAGGAGGAAGAAGACTTACCTATGTATATCACGATTCCTGGATCCCAAGGGATGAGCGCGCTGCCGGAACTTGCCAGGACGATGCTAGTACACGCAATCTTTTTCATTTGCGGCGTAGACAAGAGCCAATTAGAGGCGATTGGAAAGCTACGTAAAGCTGGATAGCTGGATTAATTTGATTATTTTATATACAACTAGAAGAACAAAATATTAGATAAATAGCCTTATTGTGGTTATTGGCACTGTCTAGCCGAGGTACAAACATGAAGTATGTAAAGTTAAATCAAGGACCAAATTTCGAATGTCTTGAAAAAAATAGATCTTAGGAATTAGGAGCATGAAAAGAGTAAGAGGGGGGAGGAGCGGGAGAGGTCTGTAAGGATCGTAGCATATGGAAATTCATAGTCTCTGCGTACCTCAATCAGGGACAGGCGTTATGGTATGTAACTATGTATGAATCATGTTTCTTTTCTTACATACATACATATAATCACGTCTATATCCCTTGCGGGGTAGACAGAGCCAACAGTCTTGTAAAGACTGATAGGCCACGTTCAGCTATTTGGCTTTAAGAATTTAGATTTGATTATTATTATTGATATAGATTGAGATTCAAATAGTGACAGGTTGCTAGCCCATCGCCTAAAAAAGAATCCCAAGTATGTAAGCCTATCCCTTAGTCGCCTTTTACGACATCCATGGGAAAGAGATGGAGTGGTCCCACACGGCTTTCTTTTCTTTGTAGTATTTATGTAACTAGGTGTATATAAGTAAGACCTTCCAAGCGCCATTTATCTCGTCTCGTCTCTTTCAACTACGCGGCTTTTATTATCATATATTTTTTCGAGATTAATCCAATCCCAACTGAAATTAAAAAAAAACCAAAGTGTCTTTGTTCATTTGACCCCTTACCGCCCGATTGCGCTACGAACGTGTGATTGAATACTTAGAATTACAAAAGATAGGTAATTAAGGCCTATCTTTAATAAAAGAAAAGAAGGGACTTACTGTTCTTCTAGAAATTTCGAATTGCGATATATTAATGCATGTAAGCCAAGCCGTGTGATTCCCGGCATCAATACAAAAAAGAATAAGACCACTCCATCTGTTTCCCATGGATGTCGTATAAGGCGACTAAGGAATAGGCTTACAAACTGACTCTTTTTTAGGCGATGGGTTAGCAACCTGTCACTATTTCGATCTCAATTCTATCATTAAGCCAAATAGCTGAACGTGGCCATTCAGTCTATTCAAGACTGTTGGCTCTGTCTACTCCGCAAGGGATAAAGACGTGACCATATGTATGTATCTCTATGAGTCTCTCTTAGACAAAGCTATAGAAAGAAAAATACTGCATCAAAATCATCATAATGAAAGATATGGAGTGGTTCTATTCTCAAATGCCGTAAACCATACGACACCTAATAATATGATAATCAAAATAAATTTTTCTATACACTAAAAACCTCAGAATGAAGCCCCGAGCACACAACCTCACACCTTGCGGGATAGCCTGAAGACAAAAAGGCGTCAAGGCGTCCTCGGCTTATGGAGATCAATACAGGGCACATCATGGTTACCATGGCAACAGCTTTGTGGCCGAGTTTTCACAAGCACTTCGCACCTATACGTATATATATATATGTATATATATACAGGCGATCCTTTTCGGAAGGGATTAGGGACTGTAACGAGTAACCTTATTTTTGCTAAGTGTGGGTATAATTTGGGAGGTAGGTATAAATTGATTTGATAATACTTAATCATCGGCATTTGTCCTTGATATAGTTCGTCCTGTTCGTTGGTCCGAAATTAAATTTGTATATTTATATTCATAAATATACAAATTTAATTTAATTTGTTATTTGTATATTTGTAAATATTCATAAATATACAAATTTAATTTCTTTCATTCAACTTTGTTATTTTCAGTCATACCGAATGGTTGATGTAGATATTGCTTCTAATAAACTTAATACTACCTATTGTGACACTTGTATTTTGTAAAATGAGGTTTTTAATGATAACCTAGGGATAACTTAACCTACCTTCACTGACCATGATCCAGGAGGAGATAAATCGGAAATTATACTTACTATTACTTACACCAAACGACTCCCATCTGACCTCCGTGACCTTATCAATAATAAGAGAAGTTAGTTTGAATCAGTGTGTCACACATACAGACCAGAATGTGAAGTTTTCCACGCGATATTCCTCACAATACACCCCTTTTTTACATCGGATTAAAATCAGCTTCGCTCTTGTACCTACATTTCTGAAATTCCAAATTATTTGCTTATCAATTATTCACAGTTTATGAACTGGAAAATTATTTAGTCTTTGTCAACCGAATCGAGTGATCCCGATTTTGCCTGGAGACAACAGTTTGTCCTAGGAATTTACCTATGTGAGTAATGAGAGTCCGCCCACGATAATACGTCAGAGTTATTTTTAAGCCGTCTCCAACCTGTCGTCGGCAGCTGATATCTTCAACCCTTGTATATATATTATTAACTATATAAGGTACTTACCATTATTCTCATACCGCTTATTCCTATAGCGATAGAAAAAGCCACTTGGTTTTATGAGTGTATATTTTTTTCTTTTTCTATATAAGCAAATCAATATTTGTGGTATTGTAATAATGTAGTACTATACTACATTAATTCGCTGGACCACATGAGAGTACAAAATAATGATAAGTTTAATTAAGACTGAACGGAACGACAGACTAAAATTAATTGAATGAATAAAAATGAAAACAATTAAATTAATTTTTAAAGGACAATAAAATATAAACTTAAAAGTAAGTAAGATGAATAGGGTTAACGGCTCAGTTAAAGGGGGAAAAGTCGTGAGTAAAACTGCACGTTCAGGCAATGTCAATCTGATGCATTATGGGTAGGTAAGGTTTCCTTCCAAAAGGTGATGGAGGTCAGAATGTTATTTCGTGTTAATCTGACTTACTCACTGGATTATCTGGATCGTGGTCACAGGAAGACCACTCCGCAACGAAGACGCAATCGCGGGACAAAAGCGGTCATTGAACATAAAGAAAATTTTACTTAACATACATACATACAAGTGCCGTGTGGTTCCCGGCACCAATAAAAAAAAGAATAGAACCACTCCATCTCTTTCCCATGGATGTGAAAGGTGATTAAGGGATAGGCTTATATCACTTGTGGGATAGACAGAGCCAACAGTCTTGAAAAGACTGAATGGCCACGTTCAGCTATTTGGCTTAATGATAGAATTGAGATGCAAATAGTGACAGGTTGCTAGCCCATCGCCTAAAGAAGAATCCCAAGTTTGTAAGCCTATCCCTTAGTCGCCTTTTACGAAATCCATGGGAAAGAGATGGAGTGGTCCTATTATTTTTTCATTGGTGCCGGGAACCACACGGCACAAATCTTTAATGATATTTAAAAATTGTGTTGTCTCTGTAAATCTTTGCTCCGCGGCCGTTGTTATTTTAAATCAGATATGTAAATAAACTGGATTACGAATTTGCAAGTTAAAAACAACAGATTGAGGGCTTCGGCGTATTTACAGACAATTATAACAAAAATACGCCTAATTACAAAAAATATCCGCCCTTTTCTTTACTTAATATTATTTCATTTAATATTATTTAAATAAACGCAGGTACACTTCTTGTTAGAAGTCACAAATAATTACTATTTATATTTTATTCAATGTTATTTTTAAGATTAAAGGCGTAATTTAAAAAATATATTAACTGCATATTTGTACCAATATGCCTCTCAGGCATATTGGTACAAATACCCCATCTTGAATATGCCTCTCAGGTCTGGAACCCCTTGTATAATGTATATATTGAGCGTATTGAAAGTATCCAAAAAAATTCGTTAAGCATCTTTGTTTCCGTCTCAAAATAACGTATAGCTCTGAAAACTATTTAAAACTTTGTAAGAAACACCACTTAGTTCCACTGAAAATTCGCCGTGATGTTGCGGATATTACTTTTTTGTTGAAAATAGTTTCAAGTAAAGTTGATTCTCCTGAACTGCTTTCCAAAATCATGATAAATGCTCCTCATAGATTATTCAGATTTAATCCCCCTCTTTACATTCCAGTAGTATCAACTATATATCGCAAGAACTCGTTTATTTTGCGTGCGGGTAGTAATTTCAACAAAATTTCGAAAAATATTGACATTGATCTATTTGCTACGGGCATATTGAAGGCTAAGCGATTACTTTATGAATATTTGCTCCAGTAAAATGTTGGATAGGTTTATATTTTTATTTTGTTTTCTCTCGTATCTACTGAACCACTGTAGGCTTACTTGTTAAGTGTTATTAGTTTAATTGCTCAAATTTATTATTATTTCCTTATTGTTAACTCATGTGTATTGTTAATTTTGTTTTACACTAATACCTGGCTACTTATAGCTTTTTTCTTTTTATTTTCTTTTCTCTTGGTAGCGTGTTTTTAATGTTCAACTTATTTGTTAACATATACTGTTTCTATTGGTGAGGACCCATAATTGGCTTCAGTGTAACTATTCTTATTTACTATTGTGTTGTTGTTTGTTGCTGTTGGTCTTCCTAAGACAATAAAATAAAAAAAATAAAATAAAATATGCACTCGATTTGAAGGCAATAAACAAATTCAGGACTAATACTTATTTACTTTATAGAAATGTAAGATTAAGTAAGTAATTATACTTACTTATTTACTTACTTTTTTTTACAATTAGTGCATTTGACAATCTACCTGATGGTAAGTAGGATGAGGTCTAAGATCCAATTCACTATTGACATTCCTATGTTACCAATAAAATTTCATGTAATACAACTTTCTTTTATAATGCGGCAAAAAAATGTAGGTACAGCTTAACATAGGTACTCCAGCAAAACTAGGGCAGTTTGGCCGCAGCAGTAAATATTTGTACATTGTTCGAGGCATCTTGGAGTGGAGTTTCGCAGCCCCCGAAGACGACGATCGATGCCCTGGTTTCAGGGGTCGTGGATTTTGGTCAAATGGAGCGCGACACAGCCTTGCCGAGAGGGCGCCAATGGGCGTTTCTTAACCGACTCCATAACAAAGTTAGTATTTATTTTTTTAACACTTTATTGTACAAAAAAAAATGTGAATATGGCGGACTTAATGCGGTTTGGCATTCTCTACCAGTTTACCAGCTGACCAAACAGAAAATCTTTAAGGTGGTGGTGCGTAGTATAATATTAAAAGTCGTATTACGAAGTATATGAACAGGAGGAAGTAGGGAAGATGAATTAGAAGTGAAGGTACCTATTTAGGTTGACCTTTTGTCAATAGTTTTAGGATTGTGTGTAATACCCACAAGTACAAGTATAAAGTCGCCATTGCCACGATCCCCGCATACTTCTTCCGCTTCATTCACATTCGTAACTCTCTTCATTCAAGCAATCATAACATATGTATCTATCAAAAATAAAGAAAGTACAAATATTCTCTCTTAAAATAACTTTAACTATAAATTTAGAACAAATCAGTGGAAAAATGCGAAGAATTTATTATTATTTAGGGTAATGGTTATTTTATTTCACTCTTAACTCGCACAGGTAGCATTTATAGATATAAACCTTCCTCAGAAAACCGTCTTTCCTACATTTCAAACAGGAACAAAATCCGTCCTTAACTTTCCGAGATTAGAGCATACATTAAGACAGAGAAAATACTATATAATATGTAGTGAAGTGATTAAACGATAATGATTTTTCTGGTCTATTTTATTTACCTAATTAGGTGTGTATTGTTGGTTTTTGTGTAATATTATCATATATCAATTCAGTTAGCTAAGTTATTCCGATGTTTTTTTTTGTGAGTAACATAAGTTTCCACGGCACTATCAAATCAAAGGGGTGAGGTCGGATGCCGGGTACGTGTTACACCACAATCCCAACTAGGTCATGGTAGCTATCGCAAAATAGGTCGCGAGTGTGACCCGTGGCCTGGTTCAGTTTATTTGTCTATGCAGCAGAATTTGCCATCAATTATGTTTTTTAATACAAACGGTTACCTAGTTATACTTAAAGCCGAGCGGTCTTAGAAATTAAACCATTACAAATTTATCTGCGTACGAAGTTATAGATAAAGATGTAAGCTTTACATCCTCCTAGTGTTTGACGTAGCGTCCTCACCTCTCTGAAAAGGACCCTGAGTTTCGTCTGTAGATCCTGGATTGAGATTGAGGTTTTTACAAGAAACAAATCCCGTCTGATCTCGACAATGTACCAATGACTATTTCCGAAGAAATGCACATTAGTTTAAATACTAACCGATACTCTTACGGTGTCTTCAGCCAACTGGATGTGTAACCATGATAAATCTAATACAAATTAGGTTCCCCTGCAAAGATTTCGGATGTCAGATGTGAGTCGCTTCATGTTAAAAACCTGACTCACCCAATCCAGGATCCATGATCAAAGGTAAACCCCGGGCTCCTCTCCAGATTGGTGCGAATGCAACCGGGACTAAAGCCAGGAGGAAGAAGAAGATCCCGTCTGACCACAGCCACTTCTACTTCTTCCTTCATACAAAGTTCACTAAACATTATATTCCTTGTATTAGGGGCGTTTCCTGGTCTTACTATAATCCAATCCTAATCGCGATCCGAACCCTGGTCTCTCAAATGGAAATCAGTATTTTAATGAAAACCTATTCAGCTGTGAACTCTTCAAAGTAAGGAATTTTAATTTGCCTGCCAAATAAACTTGTAGCGAGTTAAAAATTCCACATCGTCTGCGGCCACGGTTAGAGTGGAGTTCTGAATATTTTAGCTGTCTGCTGTCATTTGGAAAGGTTATTTAGAAAGAAAGAAAGCAAAATATTTTATTTGGTTCATGAGACATAACAAAATCAGATATTATTATTATATATATATATATATTTATGTAAGTAAGAGTGTATATAAGTACGGGGAATTTAAACTATATTTGATCATGGTTTAAGCATTAGATGAATGTGCTTAATCCCTTAAACGCCTTTTACGACATCAATGGGAGAGACATAGAGTGACTATTCTATTAAAGGGCCTAAATAAATAAACCCCATATTGCTCGCTAAATTAAAACATTAATGGAATGTAACAAATTGAAGTAAGTAAGTACAAAGTCTCTGCCTACCCCCCCGGGAAAGAGGCGTGATTTTATGTATGTATGTAAGTACAAAGTGAGTAATAAGTGTAGAGACTGTTATCTGACTTCGTTAATCCTTTATAGTAGATAACTATAGGTATATTTAGATAACAATACCTATAAACTAGTCAAAACCTTTAGTGTGCAAGTTTCCTCACGATGTTGTCCTCTGAGTGAAACATAGGTTAGTTTTCAAACGAATGTACCTCAGAAGTATGTAATTTCATTGGTTTATGTCCGCTGTTAGGAAAAAACTATTTGAATATTTGTTTACGAGTTTCTTTAACGACCTGCCGCCGACGTTCTGAAAGTATACTTACACTGAAAAACGCCGGCAACGTCGCTCGTGTAATATGAAAAATCCATTAATGTTCATTTCCGATAATTTCCTCTCCTGGTGCAGCTCTAGACAATATATTATATTTATTGAGAAAACTACATGCTTTTTCATTGGTTTAAACTGGTTGCAACCCCGAAAAAGTAATAAGTTTATCCCTAAAAGGGAGTTTCCCAAAAAGTAGCATATCTATATAACTTCTAAAATTTTGCCTGTTCGTGCGTCGAATATCATCAGAAATCGATTCTTTATTTATCTTCCAATTTTTTTATAATTGTATTGAAATGGATTGATTCGTCTACTTAGAAACGTGAAAATACCCAGTACGAGTGTGAATGAAAAAGTAGGAGTAGGAAGGCCTAGACGAACGTACTTTGATCCAATAAACAATGAAGAGAGTAATTAATGTGGATTATGCGAAAATCGATGCAAAAATTGTAGCAAATGGAAAGAAACAATCTCTGCATACCACTTCGAGAAAGAGGCGTGATTATATATAGATATGTATTTTAAATACCCAACCCTAATCCACCCCAACTCGGTACAAACGATACGATGTTAATGATGTGTTATAAACTGATCAAAAAGCTAATGAAACACACGTTTTGTACCTTTTTCGGCGGCGCATGATCATGGCAGTTTTAGCCCGGGGTTGTTCACTTTTAGGACGCACTAAGTACCCCCACCGGCAGCCGCGGGGCACAGACTAGGGGGTCGCAATCCAATCAGTTTTTGGTTCCTAGCTCGGAGCCCTCGATCAATTTATACTAGACTAGCTGTACCGGGTTCTCGTTCAGATCATGACGAAAAATGAACGTATTATTATAGTATATATTTTATTTATATACTATACTAGTACCGATGCCGTGTGGTTGCCGGCACCAATACAAAAAAGAATAGGACCACTCCGTCTCTTTCCAATGGATGTCGTAAAAGGCGGCTAAGGGATAGGCTTACAAACTTGGGATTCTTTTTTAGGCGATGGGCGAGCAACCTGTCACTATTTGAATCTCAATTCTATCAATAAGCCAAATAGCTGAACGTGGCCATTCAGTCTTTTCAAGACTGTTTGGCTCTGTCTATGTATGTACCTATGTATGTATAATAGTATATATTTTATTTACTCCACTAGCTGTGCCCGCGACTTCGTCCGCGTGGAATAGTTATTTTGGGCATCATTGAAGTCCTCAAGGATGAATAATTTTCCCCGTTTTTTTTGTTACATTTTCCATTATTTCTTCGCTCCTAAAAGTTGCAGCGTGATATTATATAGCCTAAATCCTTCCTCGGTCTATTCAACGCAAAAATAATTTTTCAATTCGTTCCTGAGATTAGCGCGTTCAAACAAACAAACTCTGAAGAGTTTGTTTGTTTGAACGCGCTTTTTAATATTAGTATAGATTCACAGAGCAAAATAAAAACTAAAAAGTCCTCAATTCACGTTATTTGATATGTAGGTAGGTACCATTAAAAATGTATCCTCTTACCATTTATGAAATAGCTAAGTGAGGGTTTTACACGAAGCGACTCAGGCTCAACATTTGCAGGGGAACCTAACCCATTCTGGATCTTGGTAAATCTGCACAAGATAAATATGCCTATCTATTCCTTAATAAGCTTCCACGCTTGTCTGGCAAGGAAGAAAAATCATAGTGTATGCCAGTTGCTTCTCTTCCTGTATAGATTGTAAAAGACAATAAAGGGAAAAGCGACTAAAATTGGGAATCTTTATGGCCGTGCCGTGCCGTGTGGTTACCGGCACCAATAAAAAAAGAATAGGACCACTCCGCTTCATTCCCATGAATGTCGTAACAGGCGACTAAAGGATAGGTTTTTATGCTTGGGATTCTTCTTTTAAGCAATGGACTAGCAATCTGTCACTATTTGAATCTCAATTCTATCATTAAGCAAAGCAGCAAAATGTGGCGTATCAGTCTTTTCAAGACTGATGGCTCTGTCAACCCCGCGAGGGATATAGACGTGATTACAGTATTTATATGTGATCTTCCTGACGAGTGGCTAGCAATGTCACAATCCTTATCTCAATTTCATCATTAGGCCATACAGCTAAATGTGACCTTTCAGTGTTTTTCAGGCTATTAAGTCTCTGTCTACCCCATAAGACGTGATTATGTAAATGACGACGACTATAATGTTAAAGCGATGGAGGTGATGATGGTGAACAAGCGAAGCTAAAAAAATAAATAAAAATAAAAATTGAGGATAACATTAAAATTTTCTTTTGTACACATATTGAGCGAGGTTCTAAGTCTAAAAATAGTATGTCTATGTTCAAAGCTTGAAAATAGTAATAATCAATAATATGAACAGCAAAGCCGAAACTACTCAACGGATTTGGCTATTTAAATCTGAAAATTCATATAAATTTCCAATATGGAATCGTTTATTCCTTCCTGAAAGGGTTTTAATGTAAAATTGGCTGTTAAAATCACAGAATTATTAATAGCACTAATGAAGGCTACTGAAATGGTACAATTTCGCACTCAGTTAAGACACATTTTGTAATAACTATTGAGTAGAATTTTGGATTTCCCAACCATCTTACATAATTGGCTGTGTACATACTTCTTTAATTTTTATTTTTATCTAACTAGATACAATCTTTTATTCCGAATTATCTTTTTTAAATCTATACTAATATTATAAAGCTGAAGAGCTTGTTTGTTTGTTTGAACGCGCTAATCTCAGGAACTACTGGTTTGAATTGAAGAATTTTTTTTTGTGTTTAATAGACCATTTATCGAGGAAGGCTTTAGGCTATTTATCATCACGCTGCAACTATTAGAAGCGAAGAAGTAATAAAAAATGTGATAAAAACGGGGATAAATATTCCTCCTAGAGGGCTTCATGATGCCCAAAATACCTAACCACGCGGACGAAGTCGCGGGCACAGCTAGTCCTTTGTAATATTAATAATGTAATTTTATCTTACCCACAAATCAAACCTACTTGCCAAATTTTTAAAGCTAGACACAACTGTTTGGGCTGTGCGTCTATGTCAGTACCTATTTTATATCATGGTAGAGGAATAACATGTTAAAGACTTTGAGTAGTCTTTGGACAGTTTAGAAATGTTTTACTAACGCGTATGGTATATTATACTAATTCTAATAACCTACGCAAAGTTCTTTTCATTTGCATGGCGAGAGTTATAATTATGGATGACGCGAAAAATGTATGCAGGGATCCTGGCCACTGGAAAGATGTAGTCTCTGCCTACCCCTCCGGGAAAAAGTGCGTGATACAACATTTTCGTGTGCGGCAAAAGTTAATATTGTATTAGTTTGGTTAAAGTAGGAAGTAAGACGGAGGTACTTATGAAGGTCTTAGTAGATTCCATGACTCCATAATTCTTACGCGTAACTCAGCCTTAATTATATGCTGAACGCATAGAGTAATACTTCTTAGAGTGCGTATAGGTCTTTATTAGAGCGAGCAAATATTATATTTAGGTGTTTTATTTAAATTTTTTGTTGAAAAGTGTCGTGTGGTTCCCATCGTTAATATATATTTTCTTATCTGTGTCTACTAATAAGGCAGAGGAGACCACGCAATTATGGCACTTACTTCGTGGGTGAAAAGTATCGTTATTTTAATTTTTTGATTTCTCAATTAGAAAGAGACAGAAGAGAGAATGGAAAATCCATCTCTTTCTAATTGGCCAAATCAGAAACAGATGAAAGGAAAAAGGTCATAAGCACTTTTTTCATTTCGAAATCTTTATTTGTGATTTTGGCTTTCAGTCCCCGTAGCATGACACATGCGACGCCGTTTTTATCGCGCGACTAACTATCGCTGTTTCGCTTTGTATTATGATGTATGTGTCTAGCTACGGGCAGATTATGTTCTTGCAATCAGATTGTCTTCGTGCTAGAACATCGCTTCCTCTACATAACTTTGTGAATGTGTTTGTATAAAACCTTCTTTACGTACGCCATTGCAACCCGTTGCCATGGTATAGTTAGTTTGAAAAAAAAAAGGTTTGATATAATTTTTATTGTCAAATATTTTTCATTTTATTTCCGTAGTAAAGCATTTTAAATTTGTTTATTTCTCTTTAATTTTCTCCTTCCGTCTCCGGTAGTGAATAACGTAACTTTGCAACTTCACTTCCTACATGTTCCAAGCGTATGCGCACTCTACAGTGTATCCATATTCATTCTGTATCGGTGCGCATGTCCATGTGTTCGATGACGTAAGAAGATGATGTAATAAGGCCTAGCCCCACACATTACTAGCTGCGATTCACTCAGTTACTTCGATGGAGATACATTCCAATATATACAGATTGGTACATACATACATATGACACGTCTATATCCCTTGCGGGGTAAACAGAGCCAACAGTCCTGAAAAGACTGAATTGGCCACGTTCAGCTATTTGGCTTAATTATGGAATTGAGATTCAAATAGTGACAGGTTGTTAGCCATCGCCTAAAAAAGAATCCTAAGTTTTTAAGCCTATTCCTTAGTCGCCTTTAAGACATCCATGGGAAAGAGATGGAGTGGTCCTATTCTTTTTTGTAGTGGTGCCGGGAACCACACGGCACCAATTGACCAATACAGATCGGTGCCCGAGTTAAAACCTGACTTACTCAATCTTGAATCACAGCCAAAGCAGTTCTCCAGAGTGGACCAGGAGTAATAGGTTACATAATTGATCTTCTTCCTCCTGGCGATAATTTTTCGGTTATATCTTCATCTCTCAGGAAAAGCCAGATGTGCGCCTTTGACCACGATTCAGGATTGGGTAATTAATAGGTCAGGATTACAAATTGATATTTGGTATCAACGCACAAAAAAGTCGCTACTTATCTCGAAATCGTGGAATCTTTCTCAGAGAGAATGCAAGGACAAACACCAGGATAATGCATCATTTATCATACCTTTCCGTTAATGAGTAATGTTTTGTGACTGACAGCCAAATTTGCCAAGTAAATAAAGCTGTTTGGTTTATATTTCGGGAATAAGAAAAAATACGTTATAGCACGTACTCATTCTCAGGCAAAATAAGTACATATTATAGTTGTAGAAATGTCCTAGAATATATCGCACAATTATGTGTATAAACTGTATAGGTTATCAAAACACGTATTTGCGCGTGTATATTATTACATTTTCATCACAGATCTGGTAGTCTAAAATAATCTCACGCCAAAAACTAACTAAAATAGAATATGACTACACACACTCAGCCGTATGTCACCCTCCTTACGTATTCATGGCCGGTATTTTAAACTACATTAATTAATTGAACAAATTCCTCGCTCGCCGGCCACGTATAAAACTTGATCTATGTAGTATACAGCTGGCAATGTATAACGTATAAACTGCAGATATCGCGGCTAGATATTCGCCCAAGTATTCTAGGAATGCTGGGTGGTGTCACGTCAATTTACTTGTACCCACCGACCTTTATATTAAACTCTGGACGTTTAATGGCAATTTAAAAATGAAATATATTGATTTTTGCCTTTTTGGCGCTGATTGTCGCGAGTGTCCATAATGGAACTACTTGTGAGAAAGTTCTGCTTCACCTTAACAACGAATAAAAAAATATATACCTGCATACTCTATTGATTAATATCATAGAAAAACAGCAGGAAAATGCACAGAGTACAATGTTTCTTTTTCACTATTCACAAAAAGTTTCACAGCATAACACGCCGAACATTTGGTTCAAATGTAATTTTTAGTAGCCAGTCGCTCGCCCGCTTGTCTATGGACGGAATAAGACAAGTTTTTCAAAATTGGAATGGAAATATTACACGATTTTTCGTTTTACTTGAATGGGGCCGCGTGCGTTCTCTGGTTTTGAATAGAATATTTTATCCAGCGTTTTAGTATTATTGAGGTCAGTGCTCGTGACCCATTTAATCTACCTTCCTACACTGTCATAAAACTGTTGCGTTGGCATGTGTACTGTATGCGAGGTCGAAGATTCTCTGAGCGTCGGTGGATGAGTGGTTAACTCATGCCAAAGTACCCGTGTTCATCATGAGGAAACCACCACATTCAGGCGACTTTTAATACGGCGATAATTTAATCGACTTTTTTATGAAAAAGGTACCTACTACAGCTAAAATAAAAAATAGCCCAAAATGCATATAAATAGACTAGCTGTGCCCGCGACTTCGTCCGCGTGGAATAGTTATTTTGGGCATCATTGAAGCCCAAGGATGAATAATTTACCCCGTATTTTTCACATTTTCCATTATTACTAATAGTTGCAGCGTGATGTTATATAGCCTAAGGCCTACCTCGATAAATGGTCTATTCAACACAAAATAATTTTTCAATTCGAACCAGTAGTTCCTGAGATCGTTCTAACAAACAAACAAACTCTTCAGTTTTATAATATAATGCTTATAAATAGATTGTTTATCCCTAATGCGATAGACAAAGCCCATAAATTAGTAAAGACTAAAATGGCCACTTTATAATGGAGTTCAGATTCAAAATTTCTAATAGAACCTCAAATTAAGTCTTCATTAACATTAAGAACCTGCACGGGAAGAAAAGTGGGTAAATGAAAAAAGAATAATTCGAGTAAATGAAGAAATCTAAAAGTTAGAAATTAATGGTTGTTGAGTTTTATTTGTTTGAAAGGTAACCTATGCCATCTCTCCCATCATGAGGGCGACTGTATGTGTAACCGTATGTAACCTGAACAGCCAAGTCTGGTAAGGTTCCCCTCACAGTGAGGGAAATCATATCCTCATATCCAGAGGTGAGTTCGTAGGTATTAGTGTGTGTTAAGTAAAAAGTTTATTTGCTAGACGAATTAAAATGTCTGGCTTTGAAACTTGAAGCTCTAAAATGCTTTCTACGGCTGAATGAACTTTCAATAAAAGAGCCGATATCTTAATCAAAAACTTTTAATTTGACATTCCACTTAGTCTGATTCGCATACTTCGCTCGTCCTAGCTTTCTCCTCCTTATCTTTTAAAAGAATAATCTTGATTACTCACTTCGTACCTACTAATGTTTTAAATGCGAAAGCCTGTCTATAGTTAATTTCGTGAGGTTATTTTTTCAAGGTTTATTTTTAGGATTGAGACCTCTTTAATGAATTATTATTTTTTGTATGATATATGAACATAAGTAGTAAAGACTAACTCATATTATAAATGCAAATCTCTGTCTGTTCATCCTGTCTCGAAACACAAGTCTGGAACTTACATCGAAGCTAACTCAATCTACGAGAACCTACGTAATTTTTTCCGTATATATTATCTGTTATTTTTTCACAGCTACAATCAATCACCCGAGGTCAAACATAACCTAGATACAAACTTAATTTTGAAAATCTCTCACACGGGTTATTGGAAATATTAGATAATTTTTTATATTAAAAAAAAAAAAAACTATCGATGTCTATGGACATCGTACGCGGAGGCCTGTGTTTTTCACGCTTGTATCAAATTGCAAACGTTTAACTGTGGACGCAGTATCGATTATATCCGTCATGACCTGGTTTCACAGGCGTCACTCCGACCCGCTGCCACCATCCCGATCATGAAAAACTTGCCAAGAGTGTGTCTGGTCAAAAGCGATATATTATATCAAAAGTTTGTAAAGACAGGTCTTATACATACATACATATAATCACGTCTATATCCCAACAGAGCCAACAGTCTTGAAAAGACTAACAGGCCACGTTCAGCCGTTTGGCTTATTGATCAAATTGAGATTCAAATAGTGACAGGCTAGCCCATCGCCTAAAAGAAGAATCCCAAGTTTATAAGCCTATCCCTTATAATGGACAAATACGCAGATTGAGCTAGCCCCAAAGTAAATTTAATATCATTGTTGCGAAACACTCACTCAACGCTACTATATTATTAATAAAATATTTAATCCAATCAAGAAACGTTCGTTTTTCATAATGACCTGACCTGGGACCGAACGCCATAACGAATTGCAAATATTTTACTGTGGAACCAGTATCGATTACAACCATCTTGACCTGATTCCATAGGCGTCGCCGAGACCCGCGTCCAATACCTACTCCCCAAAATATTCCGGTCGGCTACTGAAAAATACTTTAGTTTAGGAGCGATTTCTTCACAAAATATATGCAGTAAGAAACTGTTTTTGCGACCTCATCTTTTTTGAGACTTATCCAATAATAACTCGTTAGCTCTACTTATTATACAGAATGTTTATGGATAACAACCCTTAGGAAATTATTATTGATGGCATATGTGGCGGAGCGGTAGTACGCTTGTCTGTGACACCGGAGGTCCGGGGTTCGAATCCCGGTCAGGGCATGATGAGAAAAGAACTTTTTCTGATTGGCCTGGGTCTTGGATGTTTATCTATATAAGTATTTATTATAAAATATAGTATCGTTGAGTAAGTATCTCGTAACACAAGTCCCGAACTTACTTCGAGGCTAACTCGATCAGTGTAATTTGTCCCGTGTATATTTATTTATTTATTATATACGGTATAATTATGTAGCGGATCATCGGATACACCACATGAAATTCCGAAAACTGTCCGAATTAAATGCCTGTGATATACGGACATAATTAGATAAAATATAGATATAGTCTCTGCCTATTCCTCCGGGGAAGAGGCATGATTTTGTGCATGTATGTATAAAAAGAAAAAGGCGGGTACCTAGTTAATTTTTTGGCAATACACTAAAGATATACTTCATTAAGATAGACTTCCACTTAATTGTCTAAGTGGCAAAGCGATCACTTTAGAAGTACTATTATGAAAATTTCTAACACAAAGCGTGTAAGCCCAATCCGTCTGCGAAATATTACAATTCCTTGCTCTGTGCTGAAACTAATCTATTCACCGAAGTTATGACGAGTAGTTGCTACGAGCAGAATAGGATATTGAAACAGCTTGAGTACGATAGTCGACTACGACATAATAGTTAGTTAGTTAGTCAGAGTTATGCCCAACTAATTTATGTGGTCATTCAAGCTAGCTCAGTGCTGTTGACAGTTTCTATCTAAATAGTTTAATGAGTTTTACCATTTAATAAGCGTTTACTTCCGGGATAGTTGGAATATGGACTTTAACTTTGATTATTACCGAGTGGTTTCCGGTATAGCACTACTCAACCTTTGTCGTAAAATAATATTAATATGAATGATAATTAATTGTTAGTTCTAATAAATAAATTACAATTGTATGTGTGTGAAATTTAGAAATACAAAGTGCGGTGTGGTTCCCGGCACCAATAAAAAAAAGAATAGGACCACTCCATCTCGTTCCCATGGAAGTCATAAAAGGTGTCTAAGGGATAGGCTTATAAACTTGGGATTCTTCTTATAGGCGATGGGCTAGCGACCTGTCACTATTTGAATCTCAATTCTCTCATTAAACCAAACAGCTGAATACAGCTGTCCACCCCGCTAGGAATAAAGGCGTGATTATATATATGTATGTATGTTTGTACAAAGAGCCATCCGCCGCATTAAACTTATATAAAACATGTATATTGTGCATCAAAATGGTCGGATAATGCATTAATTATCTCCACTAATGAATTATTCGAGTGTATGCTAATTACCACAGCGTCCAATTAACGGGATGCATGCGGTGTGTCTGTCTGTCCATTGAAATTCGGTGTAATGTAACAGCGACTGAAGCGAGCCCTGATTGATGATTTGTTGATGCATTACAGGTACAGACAGGTGCGGAAGGTGGTTTGAAAATCTATACTTATATTATTAAGCTGAAGAATTTGTTTGTTTGAACGCGCTAATCTTAGTAACTACTGGTTCGAATTGAAAAATTATCTTTGTGTTGAATAGACCATTTATCGAGGAAGGCTTTAGGCTATATAACATCACGCTGCAACTATTAGAAGCGAAGAAATAATGGAAGATGTGAAAACAAAACGGGGTAAATTATTCATTCTTGAGGGCCATCGATCATCAATATTGCCCAAAATAACTTTTCCACGTGGACGTAGTCAGGTACAGCTAGTTTTTTATATAAAATTCTTGTCGCAATGTTCTTTCCAGTACTCCTCCGAAACGGCTTGATACTCATAGAACTTTGTGAGCATATTGAGTATATCTGAGAATCGGTCAACATCTATTTTTCATACCCCTTAGTGATAAGGGTTGTCCACCCTAAACATTTTTTTTTTAATTAGATATTACTTAAAATATATATATATGGAAAAAACAAAGCTTGCCGGGACAGCTAGTTATAATATTAAAAAGAAGAATCTAAACGACTGACTGATATATCACCGCGCGGCTCAAACTGTTGGGCCGAGACTTGAAATTTGGCGTGTAGGATTTTTATGTAGTCTAGGGCGTGAACTAATAGTTTATTTCCCAAAATTCCCTCAGAAACGGGGATTATAGTAATTTTCGACTTACGCGGGCGGAACCGCGGGCGTCCTCTAGTATATCCATACTTAAATACAAGGATAAATTATTTGCTTTTTTTATGAATAAAAACAGAAGCTGCGGGAATTTCTAAAATAGGACCACAAATACCAAAAAAGAATACCAAATATGACATACCTATTTACACTATGAATACAACATTTCTACGACATGACCGCACGTTGCTTCTAGTCACCTACGATATGACTACTAGACACTTGTGATATGACTACGACGTGCCTTCCATGTGACTACGACGTGCCTACGATGTGACTACGACGTGCCTACAAGCAGCATACAATATTACTACAAGACCGCTACGGTATGACTACGACATGCCTACGACTTGTCTACGATTTGTCTACGACTTCTCTACAACTTGTCTACGATATGACTATGACTTGCCTACGATGTGATAACGACATGCCTCCGATTCGACTGCGACACTTATCTTATTTTAGGCGATATGGCGTAGCAATCGGTCAACATTTTTAATTTCATAATTAAGGGATAAAATCATAAAATAACTTATAATCACGTTTCTTTCCCTTATATAGTACTAGCTGTGCCCGCGACTTCGTCCGCGTGGAATAGTTATTTTGGGCATCATATTTATTTTTGCAAACATCTTCCTCGGCTTTATCAATTATAGCTGCTAATTGTTATGCGACTTGGCGACGACTTGGCCCACATCATTACCCGCGACGGAACGGAGACCGTATATAGTGAGATGAGAGGCCTTTGCCCAATAGTGGGATCTTACAGGCTGATACTTTACTTTACTTTAAAATAGTAATATCTTCTAAGATGTCTCAGGCGGTCACGCGTATTAGAAACAACGCTGGTTCGCCGTATTAAATGTTTCGCTGCAAATTGTTTATAACGACTATATCTCAAAACCTATTCGTCTGATTTATATACTGTAAATGGCAATTTTAGTCTACATGAAAAGCCGAAAGTAATAAACATATTTATTTGGATAAGGATTAATACTGAATTAAAGAAAATTGGTTTCAAAATAACTTATGTTTATAATGAAAAAATAATCTTAAAAAATGAACATAAAAGTGGTTATTGTAAGTAAACTTTAAGAGATAGATATATGCTCTCGCGGACTTTTTTGTGGCAAAAAATGAGTACTTCACATCTTTAGTACATTGTTTTACTATATCTTTGTTGGTTTGCGCAGCGTTCGCGTGGAAAGCTCGCAGATGGCCGACTCATTCAACTTTCACCTGCATTGTTGACGTTTCCCGTAGGAAATCCGGGATAAAATGTAGCCTATAGCCTTCCTCGATAAATAGACTATCTAAAAGTGAAAGAATTATTCAAATCGGTTCAGTAGTTCCTGAGATTAGCGCGTTTAAACAAACAAACAAACAAACAAACAAACAAAACAAACTCTTCAGCTTTATAATATTAGTATAGAAGAGCGAACAGTCTTGAAGACTAAAAGTCTGCGTTCAGCTGCTCCCCATAAGATAGAATTGAGATTCAAATAGTGACATATTGCTAGCTATCTTTATAGCATCACCTACAAGAAATATCCCACGGGAGCAAAACCCCGGTACGTAGCTAGTTCATGACATAATTGTTCATTTGTGCCCAACTGTACGTACCTAACCCTGCATACGTGACGTAGCGGCGGTCAACTAAATATGTTATCTGGAGCATTTCAATCAATTCCAATTTAACCCGGCCTCGGATACACCTCGGAGATGAACACTGGATGTATAACCTATAGATGAAGCATCTGTCTGCGGTGACTATTAACGGAACTGTGAGCAATTATTATATGGAATAAGTAAATAGGTACTGCCAATAATTTTTTGTATAATCTGTCAAAATTTATTAGAATTGTCATAAATTTTAGTGTAACCTCAGGCTTTGAAGCAATAATAATACCACAGGTGCCGTGTAGTTTTCGACATTTTAATAGAATAGGACCACCATCTCTTACCCGCGGTTGTCGTAAAAGCCGACCAAGGGAATGACTTATAAACTTGGGATTCTTCTTGTAGGCCATGGGCTATCAACCTGTCACTATTTGTATTTCAATTCCATCACTAGATGCTAAGACTGTTAGCTCTGTCTGCTCTGCAAGGGAAACAGGAAACAGACGTGATTATATGTATGTATGTGTAATACCACAGAAATATTCCTTTGCTAGAGTAAGTACTCTGAAAGTTACCAAATGACTTAATAGTTAATAATAATAAGCAAGTTATATATCATCAAGTTTTCAAAGAAAGCTGAAGTTTTCAAAGTAAGAATCCTACCAAACTAATACGAGTATTCTAAATGCGAAAATTTGTTTAACCCGCGAGCACTCGCGCTATGAGCATTTTGCTCACAGTAAATTTGAAACACGTGCCATTTTGTCAAAATTATGCGTACGAGCATCGTTCTTTCGGTAGCTGAGTTTTAACCCTTCTCCCGCCCCTGGATACAGTTCGCTTTTCGCTAGTGTGTAAAAGTCGCTCAGACGAGGAGGTTTGTTGCGCCGTGTACCATCATGCGGCGTTTTGCTCATCGTGCGAGTATCGACGTAAGTACTTTTCTTCTCATGACTTATTTTTTTTTTCATCATATTGATAGATTTACTGCTACTTTTATGTAATATTATAGTTTTAAATTACCGTCATAGAACACTATTATGTATTTTTATTATAGATGGATCGAAGAGATGAAAGAATTTTGGCGTGGTTGATGGAAGAAGATTTGGAGGAAGACATTGAGGACCCGTCTTTTAGAGCCGATGATATTGAAAGCGATCGAGGCAGTGAACACAGTCATCATTTCACTGACACCGAACAATCTTCATCGGAATTAGAAGGAGAGGTTTCTTCAATTTTATTGGAGAATCAGCTGTGTTACGTAGGCAAAGTGGAACTGTAATCCGACTCGTTCTAATGTAAGGACTAATAGGACGTTCTAATGTAATCTGTGAGTGAAGAAATGCTGAATGATATAGTTGGCTTTTCAAATACATAAGAAAATTAAGAATCAATTTTCATCAAAGACCAAAACCTAGTAGTATTTTTGATTTTTTACGAGGGCAAGGTTTGGGTGTCTTACGTACCAAATAAAAAGAATTAAAAAAAATGTTCTTATGATAAGTACACTTCACAACGATAACCGAATCGATTCAACTACTGGCGTTTCAGCAAAACCCGAAATTATCACTTACTATAATCAAAAATTTTTATGTAACAAGCATAGTCATACATTATGCGATATGTGTAAAGCTCACATATATGATGAAGAATAATTATTTCTACACATTTAAGTAATTGTTTGAAAAGATTTTAATTTGTTTAATTTTTTCCATAAGACTGCCTTAGAAGACTGGCAAATTAGTTAGTATGATTGTTAATTAAAATAAAAATAAAATAATGTTGAAAAAGTTTTAAATATACGTTTTTTAGATTAATTAAATTGTATTTTATTTATTAAAATAAAAAAGTAAAAATATTATCTGGTAAAACCTGCATTTAATAATATTTCATAAACGTGAGCAAAATGCTCTACGCGCGAGTGCTCGTGTAACTTCTAGAGGCGCGTGTGCTGGCGGGTTAAATGTTTGTCACAGAAATACTATTGAACCGATTACGATGAAATTTGGTATGTAGATAGCTGAAGACCTAGAATAACAAATACTTTTTAATCCGGAGTTCCCGCGAGATTGATTCCACGCGGACGAAGTCACGGGCGGCCACTAGTATTTTATATTACCTAATACAAGCTGAGCGACCAGCTGATGCCACTTCATGAAAATCGTTTTTTTTTTCAAGTTCCTATACGATAATTTTATATCGGTAAATTTTCTGTCCCTACCAAAGTTATTCTGAAAAGGCTGCTTTAAAAAATAAACACCCTATATTTAAATATCATGGTAATTTTGATTTAACTATGGCGGCATCACGTTTCACTCTCATTCTGATAATGAAAAACCATTGTTTTCGCTTTGTTCAATATGATAGCCAATTTGTCATTGTCAATTTACTTCCCCGAGGCAAATATTTTAATTGTAATATTGTGTATCTTTACGTGTTACGCTAAAACATTGTTAATTGGAAATTGATTTTCAATGTTTCGTGTTTTATGGCATCAACTGTTGCCAGCGACTGCACCCGCGGCAAAATGTATGTGTTTGGGGAAGATTTTATTGAAATCCTTTTATAGCGAATGCCAATACATCATTATGTGGTCGAACAGTCAGTTAGTTAGTCAGATTCGGCTGTGCTTGCTAGATCAATCAAACAGTCATGTTTACGTTTGTTATTTATTTAGATTTGCATTCTACTTCTGTCTTCTTTCTTCGTCTTCGTAAAGTGGTAATGTTAGGCAGAAGATAGTGTATCTACCTGCCTTTGAGACACAAGGTACCGGGTTCAATTCTCGTTCAGGTCATGAAGATAAACGAACGTACCTAAATATTTTATTTACTCCACTAGCTGTGCCCGCGACTTCGTCCGCGTGGAATAGTTATTGGGCATCATTGAAGCCCTCAAGGATGAATAATTTCCCTCGGTTTTTTTCACATTTTCCATTATTTCTTCGCTCCTTATAGTTGCACCGTGATTTTATATAGCCTAAAGCCTTCCTCGATAATATCTATTCAACTCAAAAATAATTTTTCAATTTGAATCAGTAGTTCCTGAGATTAGCGCGTTCAAACAAACAATTTCTTCAGCTTTTTAATATTAGTATAAATAACAATCAGCATCAAATGATGGATTAGCATAGATATAAAGCACTCTATCGAAAATAGATGGCCAATGTGTTTTGGCTTCATGGTAAGGCCTGTCGAGATGGTTCAGCTACCATTTAGGTCAAGTTGATTTTAGTTGAATCAATACTACCCTCGATCGGCTTTGATATACACTGGTAAAGATATGTGGTGCAGATGGAATCGACGCCATTTTGTTTTCGGGTACAACTGTTTTATTATTGCCTAGGTTTTTTTTAATTTATTTTATTTGTTTTCACTTAGGTTAGGTTCTATGCTGGTCTGTTATTGACGAAAAAAACATGGTGTGTTAATTTTCTTGTGCAAATTGTAAAAGTCTATCTAGAGAGAGGCATTATAAACTTGACGTTATATATTTTTTAATTGAATAGGCATTGTGTTAGTAACCAACTTCTATTTTGAATCCCAAAATTAACTTGGCCTTTCAGTTTAGAAAATACTGGCTCTGTCTACCCCGTAAGGGTTGAAGACGTTACTATACAATGTGTGTTGCCATAGAAATTTAAATAAATTAAGGTAAAACTTCAGAAGATCCACACCAAGCGATTACGAAAGCGGGTCTTTATCCTTAACGCGGTAGACAGAGCCAATATTTTTGAAAAGATTTTAATGCCACGTTCGCTGGATGGCTTGGATTGAGAGAGCTAGCTTCTCTACTAAACAAATAGTCACAAGTCTCATTTATACAATTTTAGTACTTATGACGACCACGCTGCGACATTTTCCTTGCGTTGTTAAATTATATTCACGATTTGATTTGAAGGCATATCGCCATGCCTCTTTAGCGATTGCCAACCCGAACGATTACAACCGGAGATAATTCACACCTTATCGGCTGGCTCGGCCTTGGTCCCCTTTTGATTAGTGTACAGTCAGACACAATTATATTCTACATATATGTATATGTGGCGACATCTCTACGCCAACCATCACAACATCCAATCACACGACAACTGTCAATCATCACGAAGAAATTGACACGCTCAACTAATAGCAGCGAAGAATCTAAATCGCGATTTCAAAGATTTCACGGATTGAAAGCTATTTATACAACCTCCGACACAACATCGTCGGAGCCGCGGTTCCCCAGGCATAACACCTAGCCTGGCGGAAGATCTTCCCTTTGGTGGCGGTCAAGCCAAATCATCGCTCCAGCTGCGATAATAAATAAATATATACGGGACAGATTCCACAGATTGAGTTAGCCTCGAAGTAAGTTCGAGACTTGTGTTACGAGATACTAACTCAACGATACTATATTTTATCATGAATACTTATATAGATAAACATCCAAGACCCAGGCCAATCAGAGAAAGTTCGTTTCTCATCATGCCCTGGCCGGGATTCGAACCCGGGACCTCTGGGGTCACAGACAAGCGCACTATCGCTGCGCCACAGAGGCCGTCTATAATGTTTCGAGCCAACACTTTTGAAAAGAGTGAAAGACCACTTTCAGTTGGATGGTTATTATTTTTAAAGTAGGTGTCCAACACGGCTTTGCCCGTTGTACATACATACATAGCTTGTAATAACTGCAGGTAATGTGTCATTTTAACGATGAAAGAATTTTTACGGTCTGTTTAGTTCTAACAAACATACAATCAAAGTTCAAACATTTTTGCCTCTTTAAAATATTATCACAGGAGTACAGATGTACCTATAAAATATTATATAAAAAAACCGTTTCTTTTTTATTTTCAACTACCTGTGCCCGCAACTCCGTCCGCGTGGAATAGCTATTTTAGGCATCATTGAAGGGTGAACAAGTAGTTCCTGAGATAAGCGCGTTCAAACAAACAAACACACTCTTCAGCTGTATAATATTAAGTATAGTTAGATCTAATCCTGGTTGCAGCAGGCAATGAAACTACGGCTACATACCTATTATCTCAGTGTTGTAGCGAGGAAAATAAAACTACTGAACCGATTTCAAGCCAAACGATAATAATTACGACTTTACTACCTTATTTTTGCAGTCGACTGTACCTAACAGCTGTGCGTGTGTGGGCCTTGTTAAATTTAAGTTATGCCCTTGTTACCAAAGAAGGTACTTCCGTAACAGAATATTATCAAGAAGTGACTTTACAATTACAATGACGGACAAAAACCAAGGTGTTATAACTTCAACTTTTTTTTAATCCATTATTATGGGACATTTCAAGATCACTTGATAATTGTCATATCTTTTGGTTTCACAACATTGGTTGTCGTCAAATAAATTACTTAAAACTAAATTTACTGTAACACTCACTGTAACATTTTCTCCAATAACTTCGGAGTGGCAACGATTGGTCGTTTTATATATATATTTTTTTTAACGTTTCATTGGTAAACTTTTACTACATTATATATATATATATATATATATATATATATATATATATATATATATGAGATAAATATATATGAGATAAATTACACTGATTGAGTTAGCCTCGAAAGTTCGAGACTTGTGTTACGAGATACTAACTCAACGATACTATTTTTTATAATAAATACTTATATAGATAAACATCCAAGACCCAGGCCAATCTGAAAAAGTTCTTTTCTCATCATGCCCTGGCCGGGATTCGAACCCGGGACCCCCGGTGTCACAGAGAAGCGTACTACCGCTGCGCCACAGAGGCCGTCTATTAGTGGGATATATCGTGTGGGAATAGGGAACACCGTTCAACTCTGAAAAAAGACAGTTCCTGTAGTAATTGCGATAAATGTCATATGGCCAAAATCAAATTGAACCATTTCCTAATTGAATTTCCTGCCAAACTACGAAACAGTTTATTGGCAGCAGAAACGACGGAAACACATCCATAACTTTCCGATATTAGCGCATACATACATACAAACAAAGAAATAGGGGCACTATAAATATGTGTATGTCATTTAAGACGCAGGGTAGAGTCAATACTATAACTATTACACCGATTTCGGTGTACTTCCACGGAACAAGTTCTTGCAGATGGTAAAATAAATTCTCAAATATTTATTGCCTACTAACTTTTACGCGTGGCGTCGTTCCCGTGGCATAATTCCAGAATTGGCCTACGTCACTCCTGAAGGTCTATTCTATATCTGTGCCAAATTTCGTAAAAATCAGTCCAGTAGTATTTAAGTTTTTTCGTTACAAACATACAAACCTACATCTTTTCTGTTTTTAATAGTGCAGATAAAAACATAACCTCTATACCTTATAATGATCTATAAGATAGATAAAACTCTTTACTGCACCATAAGAGTAAAACATACAAAACAGCACAAAACAGACAGAGATGGTACAAAGGCGGACTTATCGCTAATGCAATCTCTTCCAATCAACCTTTGGGTGGAAGGAAACCAAACAGGAGATTGGCGTTGGCGCAGAGCAAGATAAATAAATGTTTAAACATAATATAATGCACACAGATATATATATCTATACAGATTATAGTAACACAGAAAATAAGTCAGATATTAAAACTTTTCCAACGGTTATAATTGAGTTCTTTGATTGCAGTGGTCGACAATTGGAATTTTAACCAATTGAGCCACGTAGCCTGATAGTAAATTGAGACAAACGAGGCTAGATACATAGAGTAGCGGAGACCACGCTTCTAGCGGAGCGGAGCAAGGTCACTACGTACTCACAAAATGGCCGCTAAAACTGTGAACTTCGGTAAAAGTAACCAATATTTTTTTAAGTATAATACTAATATGTATTGCATACATACATTTTCCCTTAGTCGCCTTTTACAACATCCATGGGAACGAGATGGAGTGATCCTATTCTTTTTTTTATTGGTGCCGGGAACCACACGGCACTGTGTACACGGCACTAATATGTATTGTTCTAACTTAATCCAGGTCTGCGATCAAAAACGGTGGGACTAAACCACAGGAGGTAGAAAAAGTATTATGTATTGCTTTAGTGTCACTCTTTTGCATCATAGCAAATAATGTGGAAGTTAAAGAAAGCCAGTCTTTAATTTCCGCCCACCGATGAAGAACACACATACATACCTATAATCACATATATGCGGGCTAAACAGAGCCAACAGTTCTGGAAAGAGTGATATACCACCTCGGCTTTGATGGAATTGAAATTCAATTAGTGACAGGTTGCTATCCCATCACATTCAAGAAGAATCCTAAATATATTCCTTAAATATAACCTTTTCCTTAATCGCTTTTTACGACATCCATGGTAAAGTGCAAGAAACCACAAGGCACGACACCCGTGTAGATCATCATAATTTTTCTTCCTTTGGTTTAATACTTAAGGATCCTAACATATTCAAATTCAAAATTTTTATTCATTATTATAGGATACTTACTACATATTGCTTAATAATTGTCAAAACGTACTATACGTTAACAACATTGGTTGACGTCAAATAAATTACTTAAAACTAAGTTTACTGCCGCTTCCAAGGCGTCAGTGCAGAAGAAGTGGTAACAAACTGCACTGCAGCATTTTCTACAACAACGTCAACTTAACAATATCAATTGAACTTAGAATAGAATGTGGACAAGAAAATACATTGTTATTGTATGTATCAAGTCCTAAGTTTTCGTTGGACCCAATACTAATGGCCGTTCTGCCGGCGGCGGGCGTCCTTAGTACTCACTGTTCGTGTGTCTAAGGTTACCACATGTCTGCCTGTCGCACGATCTAGCATACCTACATAGGTATATGTTTTATACATGCGAATTTATTTCAAATGCTCCGGTTATCACAGTTCAGACAGAATTATGGATGAAGGGAAATAACTATGCAGGGATCATGGTAAGTAGAAAGATGTAGTCTCTGCCTACCCCTCCGGGAAATAGGTGTGATTTTATGTATGTAAGTTAACGAGTTACATTTTAATAGGTCGGTAAGTAATTTATTAATTATTCAGAAGGTTAAGTGGAAGTGCTAACTTTGGTAATATAAAGATGTCTACGCTTTATATTTCTAGCCATTTCACTCCAAATCCTGATGTTATAAATATGAAAGTTTGTAAGGATGTGTGTGCGTTCATTACTCCTTCACGCAAAAACTACTCAACGGATTATCGTGAATCTTTCAAGTTTTGGACATTATACGAGTAATAACATAATGAGTTAAAGATGTAAGGCGGACGATGTCGCGGGCAACAGAAAATCGACAAATATAATTGTAAATGAAAACAAATTTTATTATCTACACAATTCTCTTTACAGACTCGGCAAACATTATATAAAACACGTTTTCTTAAACCCATTTGTCTGAACACTCGTTTAAAGCGTGCTTCAGAAACTATTAAATATTTTCTAATGCTTTCCTTCAATGCCTGATTTACTGTGAAATACCACTTTTAGAATGTAACGTGATGGAAAATAAAATGTGAATTCATATTTTCTTGCGAAGTTTTCTCGCGAGTGTTGCCAACTAACCGCTGTCAGAGCTAAATCTAGCGTTTTTTTAATTCGCCATTTTTTGTACTCGTATGTACTTACCGCTTTTTTCTATTACTTAATAAATACTGATTTTCAAAGATTTCATGGAGTTTCGTAAGAGTAGAATATTACCCAAGGAAGTACATTGAAGAAGATGTTTTAGTCTAATTTCTGTAATTTTTTTGCAAATCTATGTGTTTTATTTCTTCTCGTCATAAATGTCTGAAAAGTCTTTACGACATCTTTCCACTTGTCACGACCCTCGCATACATCTTTCGCTTCATCAACGTTTATAACTCTCTTCATGAAAGCTTGTTGGTTTCGATTCGACACGTCTTTCAGTTTGGTAATCTAGCGCTTTTCTGCTTTTGTAACCGATTTTCTCGTCCGAGAGTTGGCAACACACACTCGAGTGGTACGCTTGAAGAAAATACAATCGTTCGAATTGAAAAGCTGTCATTTCATTGTTTGCTTTCGATTTAATAAGAAGTACACACAGTTTTGCTTTGAGTGAATATTTTATTGAATGTTATTTATTTGATCCTTTTATTTTTCTTACTTTTATATTCCAAGTTTTCTACGCCGTTGAGCTTCAGAGTCTGAGAGAATATTTTGTGTTCACACTTAAACTAACAAACATTTATAACTTTTTAAAAAATTACATTTGTCGCTTTCATTTTACATTCAACAAACATGATTAATTTCCGTCTAATCTATTCGTCTTTACAAACTTTCACGTAAAATCTAACAAACGAGGGAAATCACTTACATTACATACAGACGGCAAAGCAGATTTAGCTCGACATGAAAAGCTTGTTACATTAAATCTAGCCTGAGATAAATAAACACAACAAAATCTCCGATTAATTTAATTTTATTTATTGTGTTCAGACTTGAAAGACGTGAAAACTACGTACCTAGGAAGACAATACAAACAGACACTTCGGTTTTATTTATTTGTACGGAGACACAAAGCACTGCACGCCATTCGCCCTGCTCTTCATTGCTCTGTCCATTGAATCACTAAAACGGAGTTGGAAAACACAAACAATAACAAAAACACCCGACTGAAAAAACAAGAGGAACATTCTATGTTTTTCTTTCTTGTTTTGCCTCCAGTCTACGGAAAGTCGAAACGAAATATTGAAAAAAACGCAATAAATTGATGGGTTATGGCAAAAAAGAAAGATAGGCACCAGCAGTTTGTAATAGCAGAACCGACACTCACACCATACCTACAATATACTATGCCCATTAACGCAATTAAGGCGATAACAATGCACAAGTGATTATTTGAGTTTGTGTGTGCAGTCATAACATAGCCAAAAATTCAACAAAAGTATAATCTGCAACTGTAGCAATCGGTATAATGTAGTTCTAATTTCTATGTTGGCAATTCATTGCGGTGTAAGGTTATAATAAAATTGCGAAAATTATAGCGTTTTCAAAACTCATAGCGTCGATTGACGTTTTTTCTAATTATCAAATAATGTAATCTCGTGTATTGATAATGTTCTTATTTTTTTATATTATGTTTTACTGTTAGACGGGCAACAATACGAACTGTACATTTATTCAAAAACTGAAGAGGTTAAGAAAAAATTAAGATTAATCAACCCTCTGGTTGCGTTTTTAAATCTTCTCTACGTTACTCGACAAATATTGGCGACCATAATGGCTTTTTTTACTTTTTAGGATGGCTGCTGCACGATTAAGCTTCGGCGTACTCGAATAAAACCAATCTTTTAAATCCACTAGGTTTTACTTCTTTTCTCTTCGAGGGATCTGCCCTTACGACCCGAAAAATGCGGTATTTTTCCCCTGTCTTTGATAAAATTCAGAACTACCAATTTTGTACCCATTCCACGCGAGACTTCAATAATAGTCACTCTCTGAACTCCCGATATATGGAAAACTTTGAGATAATTGTACTCAAAAACTCGTACAAAAAAAGAAACAAAAATGCAATCAAAAACTCAGTTCAAAATTATATAATGTCAGAAAGCAATTTGTAAATCAATTAAGTACAATATTTAATATGTTTTTTTTACCAAAATTATATCGAATTCCTAAACTACCTTTGTATATAACTTTCCATGCCTTCTACTACCATTGTATGTATGTATAGGAAAATAATTGTTCACATCCATACTATTTTCATATGGCTCCGACCTTTGTCCCTATTCAAAATACCATCACAATTTTATAACAACCATATTCTTTGTGTAGTCCATACGTGGGGTCACACTTAAAATATCTATGTCGTAATATTGGCCGCGTATTAATATCACTTCTATGCTTTCAGTATTAGAGTTTAATTTGATAAATTGCCAGTTAGTTGAGATAAGTACTTAGATGTTATCCAAGGCTAGAGTTGTTGAGGAGTAAAAAGTTGGTCAAGGATTCCTGTTGGGCGTAGTCGTAATGTTGTACTAGTTTTAGACGCGGCTTCACCCGCGTGGGCCTCGATATTATCTTGTTCGCGATCCGTATTTATTATTATATGTAGTTGCTGCTGCAAATTATTCAGAAAACTTCAAAACTCACAAATATGTAGGTTATTTATTAGAAGGAAAAGCGCTTTTTTTGTAGTACAAACCAGAGATAACCATGGTAAATTATCTTTTTTTCTGTTCAGGTTGACCGGACAACTCAGTACCACGACCAAAAACTCTTCCTCTTCTCTCTTCCCCACCAGACCAGTATGGGTGTTAAAGCAAGATGAATCTGTTTTTAGTAAAGTACTTGAAACTATTTGGTAAACACCAGTTAGCATAATATAATCTGAACACTAACAAAATATGGTACTAACTCTGTTATCAGCTGAGTCTAGTGCATTATCGCTAGCTGTGCGCGTGCGCCTCGACACCGCGTCGAAACAATACAAATAGTTATTAACATATCACGTTTTTATGCCTTACGGGGTAGACGAAGCTAATGGTCTTAAGACTCAAAGGTGGATTCAGAGATAATGGCAGGTAGTTGGCCCGGTCGCCTAAAGAAGAGTTCATAATATTAGCCTAAAGAAGAGTTCATAATTAATATTTTTCTTGATGGAGTTTTTCAATTTTCGCGTTACGAGAATTAGCTGGAACACATGTAGTATTGTTTTTTCTTCTTGCACTAGATGATCTTGACTGTTATTGAAGTAAATCTAAGTAGGTACTTATCTCATAAAATATTTCAAAAAAAATTTCGTTTCCCTGAAGGGATGGTGTGACTGGCCGTTCTGTAAATACTGACGTAAGTACCTTCTATAATTAAAACCACGGTACGGGTTGGAAATATTACGCTATTTTCAGAACCACGCCCGAGGTTGTCCGACACCCGGGTAAATTTGATTGACGCTGATTTTTCCCCCAGCCACTTAATTAACTTTCCATCACAGAGCAAATTAACGCTCCATTAAAGCGAGAACCAGCTCGGCGCGAAATGAAAATCATATTTGCATTTTACTATTAGTGACCACTTTAGAATTCCGTCCAGCCACCCGTTCACCGTCTAGCTTTGAAAGGCAAATTGCAAACATGTTTGTATAGGTCGAATAGGTACAGAGTCATTACTTTTCGGGGGGGGGGGAACCCATTTTGACCGACCCCTGGGTATTCAGTTTACCACGGAAAATGGAATTTCTTGCCATTTTGAGGACTATAATGTTTGCACTAGATGAGGGTTCTTATTCCTTTTATCACCTCTTATAACTACTACAGCTTCTACAGCATAGAATTGTGGTGGTGCTATTTGAAATTTCCTTACAGGAAATCACACAGCCAAAAAAAAATACTTTCTAAACATGCAAAACACTTGAGTGCTTTCAATTTTTTACGTAGTACATTAAAAAATCTTAAAAAAAAATTTAACCAAAGAGAATTACAATAAATTTCCATCAGCTCCGTTCAGATTCGCCACGATTTTCGTTCGGAAACTGCTTCATAAAATGGCGTGGCACAGTTAACAAGACCGTTTATATTTAACGCTGGACATTCGCCAAGTGACCGACGACACAAGGCGTGAATCTCCTCAAAATTATAATTAGGAAATTTATATTTACTGAGTTACTCGGATTCAGAGTGGACGACCATCGCTTTAAGACTGGGCCGCGGTTAAGCGTAGAAACTCTGAAACCAAAGCGTGCAAAATCAATTGACAGCATTTTCTAATTGACGGCCTCTGTGACGTAGTGTACGTGTACCACACACAAGACCTGTGACTGTACCATGTCAAGATAACTGAGAGATTATTTCAAAAATGTCACATGTTCTATAGCACTCCTATCCAAAATCGTCCATCTTGTTCCACCATGAGACAAGCAGAATAGATAAATTAATATACTGGACAAATTACACAGATTGAGTTAGCCTCGAAGTAAGTTCGAAACTTGTGTTACGAGATACTAACTCAATACTATATTTTATGATAAATACTTATATAGATAAACTTCCAAGACCCAGGCCACTCAGAGAAAGTTCGTTTCTCATCATGCCCTGGCCGGGATTCGAACCCGGGACCTCCGATGTCACAGACAAGCGCACTGCCGCTGTCGAATAGATAGCTAGGTCCCGCATGATTATGACTCAAGTCATGCGAGACCCATATGCCATCATCTCATTTAGCCAGTCATTTAATGTGTTAATACTTACCTACTAGTAATAATTCTACAGTATCCCTTAAATCCTTTGTCGTGTGGTTCCCAGCACCAATAAAAAAAGATAAGACCACTCCATGTCGTTCCCATGGATGTCGTAAAAGGCGACTAAGGGATAGGCTTGTAAACTTGGGATTCTCCTTTGATGGGCGATGGGCTAGCAACCTGTCACTATTTGAATCTCAATTCCATCATAAAGCCAAACAGCTGAACGTGGCCTGTCAGTCTTTTCAAGACTGTTGGCTCTGTCTACCCCGCAAGGGATATAGACGTGATAATATGTATGTATCCCTTAAAGAATATAAAGCAAAATCGCTAATAAATTTCACCGGCGACATATAGTTATAAGAGGGTAGTTTTATTGCTTTCAGTTGCGAGTCTAGACTAGGCTTAAATAAAACGAAATACAAAATTGAAAGGAGAATGCTAATCCTCTCGCCAGACCAATTTGGTAGTATCTAAGGTTTCAACATCGATTCACCTGAGCACTTTCGGCAACAGAACGAGGCAGCCTATATATCTCTATAGACTATCTAGTCTTCTTTGCTCTGTGTACTAAACTGAAGGAACCTGAAGACGTCATTATAATTACATCAGTGGAAATGAGTCTCAGACGTCGGCGCTGACGGAGCCCGTTCGAGGCTTGTTTACCCAATATTACTCCTTATACACTTGTGGACAAAGTAAACCGCGCTACATAATATGTATATATGTCGCAGGAAAATAAAATAACCAGAGATTTCCCGAAATCCCTAGGAATATCACGAAATCACGGCGTATGTTGAATATTCTTATTTACAACGCCTTCTTATTAAAATAGTCAGTGAAATATCTTTTCACTAAATTAAATCTAGTGAAATGTCAGAAAAACGGATACCTCCGAGTTAAAATCGTCCAATGTGAGATACATTCACTCTACATACATACAAACATATAATCACGTCTATATCCCTTGCGGGGTAGACAGAGCCAACAATCTGAAAAAGATTGATAGGCCAAATTGCTAGTCAGTCGCTTAAAAGAAGAATCCCAAGTTTATAAGCCTATCCGTTAGTCGCCTTTAACGATATCCATTACAAGAGTATGTTACCTATATCTTTAAAAAAATAATAACTAATATGCAATTACTATTTTCGAAGAAATTAATTGATAATGAAGAAACTTATTAGTTTCGGACCCACCTGGTATAAAAAAGTATAGATTGTGTGTATGTATAATTTATTATCCATTTTGAACTAACATAGAGATAAAATTGACATGGGACATTTTATTGCGAATTTTAATACGCTGTTATCATACATATTTTTATCCTTGTTGCCTTGAATAAAAAGCTTGCCTAGTGCCGTGTGGTTCCCGGCACCAATACAAAAAAGAATTTTTTTTTTTTTTTTTTTTTTTTTTTTTTTTTTTTTTTTTTTTTTTTTTTTTTTTTTTGGACAAATTACACTGATTGAGTTAGCCTCGAAGTAAGTTCGAGACTTGTGTTACGAGATACTAACTCAACGATACTATATTTTATAATAAATACTTATATAGATAAACATCCAAGACCCAGGCCAATCAGAAAAAGTTCTTTTCTCATCATGCCCTGGCCGGGATTCGAACCCGGGACCTCCGGTGTCACAGACAAGCGTACTACCGCTGAGCCACAGAGGCCGAGAATAGGACCACTCCATCTCTCTCTTTCCCATGGATGTCGTAAAAGGCGACTAAGGGATAGGCTTACAAACTTTGGATTCTCTCTTCTTGGGCTAGCAACCTGTCATTATTTGAATCTCAATTCTAGCTTAAAGCCAAATAGCTGAACGTGGCCTATCAGTCTTTACAAGACTGTTGGCTCTGTCTACCCCGCAAGGGATATAGACGTGATTATACGTATGTATGTTGAATTAAAAACGTGTTAGGTACTCCAATTGTGCCCACCAGTGTACCGTTCTGGCGAGACTAGCGGTTCGGTTCATATAGTTATTTGCACATTTCCTTCAGCGAGACGCGAGCAAAATTGAATTAATTTATGCAGTGGAAGCCGGGACCACAAACTTGGTATTCCGAGCGACGTGGGCGTAAAGACATTTCATGTGTATCTAATGAGTTTATTTAGTTTGCACGGGGAGCCATTCGAATTGGATCTTACACAGAAAGAGCTATTACCGCCTGAAAGTTTTTGAGTACCTACATACATACGTTACAACTTGCAAACAAATTTCTAATAAATCTAAATTGTTTGCTTGTATATTATTAATGCCGTGTGGTTCCCGGCACCAAAAAGTAGGACCACTCCATCTCTTTGCCATGGATGTAGTAAAAGGCGACTAAGGGTTAAGCTTACAAACTTGGGATTCTTTTTTAGGCGATGGACCAGCAACCTGTCGCTATTTGAATCTCAATTCTATTATTAAGCCAAATAGCTGAACGTGGCCATTCAGTCTTTTCAAGACGGTTGGCTCTGTCTACCCCGCAAGGGATATAGACGACACCATATGTAAGTTTTTGAGTACAAACGTTACAAATTGCAAACAAAATTAGATAGGTATACCTATGTAAAGTTGTAAAAAAAAAATTACTATGCGAAAACAGTTAATTTTAATCTAATTTGTTTGCCTATATATTATAAAGACTGGTTTTCATGCAAATTAACTGTTTTCGTATAGTAATTTTTTTACAACTTTACAATACAACTGCGCTAAATATTAAGTGCGATGCATGACGGCGACAGGCGACACAGTATCCCATGTCATCCCTATAGTTTTAAATACAGGCATTTCTATTGTCTCGTATTATTCCGATTTCTATGTCTAAAACGGATTCACTTACATATACATACATACATATAATCGTCTATATCCCTTGCGGGGTAGACAGAGCCAACAGTCTTTTAAAGACTGATAGGCCACGTTCAGCTATTTGGCTTTAAGATAGAATTGAAATTCAAATAGTGACAGGTTGCTAACCCATTGCCTAAAAGAAGAATTTAGTTAGTCGCCTTTTACGACGTCCATGGGAGAGAGATGGAGTGGTCCTATTCTTTTTTCTATTGGTGCCGTGAACCACACGGCACGGATTCACTTCATTAATAAAATACCTAAACGAATGACAATGAAGTGAGGACAAAGAGGAGACTTACGTAAGAACATGTACCTAATGATCCTATCTACCTGCGTAGGATTTCCTTATTCATATATGTAGGATCTTTGTGCGCTCGCAACACGAACTAATGGTTCGTAATTTTCCTGTTCCATCGTCTCGTCGCTTACCATCAATATCACCAATACATACATACATATCTACATAAAAATCACGCCTCTTTCCCGGAGGGGTAGGCAGAGACTACCTCTTTCCACTTACCACGATCTCTGTATACTTCCTTCGCTTCATCCACATTCATAACTCTCTTCATGCAAGCTCGGCGGTTTCGGGTACTTTTGACCTAACCCTTTACCAGGATGTCCTTAATTTGATCAAGATACGTTAGTCTAGGTCTTCCCACTCCGACCTTTCCCTCCAGACTCTCCTTGTATATCTGCTTAGTCAACCTGCTATAATAATATCACCAATCGATACGTATAATAGCTGTAAAGTACTTCTCCTAATAAAAAAGGCTAATTAACTTAGTATTATTCTTTTAGGCGATGCGCTAGCTACCGTTGTTCCAACCAATGCCATCATTTACTGTCTACCCCGTAAGTGATAAATACGTGATTATATGTATAAAAAATCTGTGGCCTCGAATAAAATAGTCGTATATGTACATGTGTCTCGTTCTTATCCCCAACGTGATAAATAAACCCAAAAGTCTCCAAAATATTGATATGGAATTGAAATGTAAAGTCTATATGTAGTTTTAGTGCCCATGGCCTGAAAAATAATTCTAAGCAGGTTTATAAGTCTTTGCTATTATAATAAGTATTATAAAATACTTGTCCATTCACTAAAGGACAAATTCAGATTTTAATTTAAAAGTGGCAAAGCATAATTCAATTTAACAACACATTTGATCGGCAGTTAAATTATTTTTATTCTGATACTGCCCAAAATTCTTATCAAATTTGCGGATTAACAGGTCAGAGATACGAAATTTTAATTCACAATTCACCAAAACAAACTACAACAAAGTTGCAGTAAACATGGCTGATTTATGAATAGAATTCTACAAAGAATTTAATACAAGTAGTACGAGTAGTACGTTCAAGAGCCCTCACGATCTTGATGTAGACAAAGACATTATTATATCCACGACAAAGGACTATTATTATTTGCTGTGTTATTAGTTCACATTGGTTCAGTGTCATGAGGCGAGTCAACTCGCAAAAGTTATGCAATTATTTTCTCTAAGTTAACTTGGAGCATCGACACATCATTTACATTAAAATAGACTTTTAAGTTTGCTGTTGGTCAACTTTGTACGTATTTTCAAATCATTTGTAGCAAATCAAATAGTTTAACAATAGATAGTTTTTAATCGAATCCACTATAATCATGCGTTTGTTGGTTTATTGGACGCTGTATTTATGACGACTTGATAATTTTACTTATTATTCTGTATGTCCACGGTGCAATATAAATAATGTGTCAGATTCTTTTTATTTAATCTTAAAACAATTTTTAAATAGCAATATTCTTGGCGTTGTTTTAAGCTAATTACCTAATGTAGCTACGTCCTTTACAAATATTAATACTTAAATCTTATTCGACTACTGGCCCGTTGACTAAGATTGTTGACTATTTCAATGTGAACGTTTGAAATAAAATGACCGTTACACGGATGACGCCACAGTCAACGATTGTAGATGTAGAACATTATATAATGAGCAATTCAACTCATACACATACTATTACTATTTGTAGTACTTGTGATATCAATAAATAGTTTACATACATACTTATATATAATCACGTCTATAGTCGCCTTTTACGACATCCGTGGGAACGATAAGGTTTTCATATTGCAGTTTTAAAACTGCAAAAAACTGAACTGAAAACGAGAAAAATGCAAGACGCCGACAAACAATTCTTTTACTTCAAATACAATATGGCATTTTCTAATGTTAAGTTTTATTTTAATTCCTCTATATAAATTATAGTCGCTTTATAGTCTATATCTATACAAAATTATCCTGTGTTATTATTATCTTGGCTCAGGATTCTCATCCCATTCTCTCAACACGACTTATGTCGTGATGGTCCAGACATTTGGGACAGGTATAGTCAGAAAGAAACTTTGTTTTATGCATAGAAATCGGAATAACACAAGATTATAGAAATTCCTTATTTATTTTATTATAAAACTGTAGCTATCATTGTATAAATGCCGTCGAAATCATATTATTTTATAGCTACTTACTTTGATACAAAAAGAAATATAATATCATGTGTATTTTCTTCATTCATATCATTACTAGCTTCTAGCCCTCGGCTGCGCCCGCATTAAAAGTAAGCGCCTTCTCTCCTTCTCTTTACTCCACAATACCTATATGCGTTGCAAAATTTCATGGCGTTCGGTTCAGTGGTTCTGTCGCCAAAGGCAGACAAACAAAGACACTGTTAAAACGGTTTTAATATTGTTTTTTTTTTTGTAAAAACCTTTAGGTCGCCTCCTCGTTTCACATCATTAGAAATCGGGCCGCGAGTCTGCGCTTGCGTCACGAGCCACAATGGCTGCTAACACCAACTCGCTAGAAAGGTCGGGACATTTTTTAACCAGTAACTATGGAGTGAAAGTTGCCGCCGGCCATTTTGACATTGCCAAATAACTTTGATACAAAATGAAGAAAGTGCAGAAGTGGAACAGTATTGGTGACCAAGGTCTTCTTAGCGTGTTGACCCCGGAAGTTCATATAAGATACTGGCCTGAATGTTAAGGAGGACTAAACAAGTAACAAGAATTAAACATCAACGTAATGGGAAAAACATATTCATGGCTGCCAGGCAGTTTTATCCTATACT
The DNA here is from genome assembly GCF_032362555.1 of Amyelois transitella. Taxonomy (NCBI): domain Eukaryota; kingdom Metazoa; phylum Arthropoda; class Insecta; order Lepidoptera; family Pyralidae; genus Amyelois; species Amyelois transitella. The sequence continues at coordinate 2,219,835 of NC_083535.1, read as the reverse complement.
CGGTAATTGAAGTCATAAGTATGTTAATTGGTCGATTTATGAGTCGATGAATGAGTACTTACTTAAAAATATACCTACTTTAGCTGATCGTTGAGTATCCATAGGTAAATATCAGCTGTCACTGAATTCTTTTAAACATTATGAAATCATAAGGCTAGAAGAATACGGAGGGAAAAGGCAAAAAATAAGACATTAAAAGAAGATTTAAGTGGTATTATTCTGAATTGATAAAGTTGAATTTATCGCCAAGTTCAAACACGTAGCTACTAGTTTTTTAGGAACAGGTCTAAGCTTACTCGCCGCCAGGAATGGCTTTACAAACTCCCTGGTTATACGAGGCGTGAGGATGTGGTGGTCTGCTCAGCCAGACCAAACCTCCGGATATTTCTTACTAGGATCTAACGGCGCCTCCCCCTTGTGGATTATAGCAATAGTATATACCCCTTGGAAACTAAAGTATTTATTGGGATAAAAGGTACCTTATATCCTTCCCCACACTCTTAGTTAGTTATATAAACGTGAAATTAAAAAAACTGTTCCAATAGATAACGCGTAAAGTGGTAAGAAACAAACAAACAAACTTACGCGTTTAGAATATTAGTTAGGAATGGTGTAATTAGGATTTAAAAAAACAGACCAATAACATTAAGAGTGACACATCTGTGTAATTTATATTTTCGCCCTGTGTTAGAAACACCGCGCGGAGGCCGCATAGCAACAGGTGCCGAATAGAAAGCATTTTTCACAGAGTAGGTACCTTCTTACTTCTCGTCCGAGGGTGGTCCTGCTTTCACTGGAAGTGAAGAAAAAACTAGTGTGTTAGCTAAAACATTGTTAAAAAAATTAAATCAACATACCTACATACAAATAATCTGTATCCTTTGCGGGGTAGACATAGCCAACAGTGCCGAAAAGACTGAAAGGCTACGTTCAAATGTGTGGTTTAATGATGAAATTGAGATTCAAATAGTGACAGGTTGCTAGCCCATCGCCTGAAAGAAGAATCCCAAGTTTATAAGCCTATCCCTTAGTCATCTATAGGAAAGAGATAGACTGGTCCTATTCTTTTTTGTTGAATATAAAGTTCTATTGATGCCGTGTGGTTCCCAGCTCAAATTGCATTTTTAATTCAAGAAAAAAGAATAAGATAACTCTACATTTTGGCCGGAGACTCCATTTAAGCACATGAGGTGCTTATTTTTTTGTATTTTACTTTGTATAAGACGTATTTAAACCTAATAGAGTTATTTACTCTAGTGAGTTAAAGTTAGTTTAGTTAAAACTCAAGAGAAGGAACACGTATTTGAGATTCAAATAGTGACAAGTTGCTAATCCATCACCTAAGGTTGAAATACTCTCTCTGATTCTTATTTTGCTTAGCAACCACTCATTAGCTGTGTCTAACCCGTAAGAGATATATAATTAATATGTAATATTTATGGTTTTATTTAACACTTTAAACTCTTCTTCCTACTTTAGTGCCAGTCGCATCCTCACTAGAATCCTCTGAAAAAGAGCCCGGGGTATGCCTTTGATCATGAGTCCTGGATTTGGAGTCAGGATTTAGGTCAGGTTATACAAGAAGCGATTCCCTGATCCTCATCTGACCTCCGCAACCTCTGCAGAGGAACCTAACTCGTAATGGATCGATCATAGTTACACATCCAGTTGCCTGAATATGCAGGTTTCCTCACGATGTTTTACCGTAAGAACATCGGTTAATATTCAAACTAATGTAAGTTCATAACTCTGAAAATAGTTTTTTTACACTTTAAACTATTAAATGATAATCTTGAGAATGACATCGTCACATTAATGAACTGAAAAGTTACACAGTCTCCGATGAAATCCTGAATTCTGATGGTTACAAATTAGAATAGGAAATTGATAAGCAAATATTAATCTTTAACTTTCTATGGTGCTCTAAAGATATGAACAAAAACAAGCCCTTCCACCGACAAAGTCGGCTAAATACTTTACCGCTCCGATAGATTTTGGTCAGCCATTATAACTGTTCCTTATAAAGGGAATCGCTCCAAGCAGACTACGAATATTGACACGAAAGAATTTAGCAAATGCCCCGTCCTGTTTCCGCTCAGGTGTTCCATTGTCTCCTCTCTTTCTCGCACAGTTCACCTCCAAATGCTATTCGGTTCCAGACAGGCCAAAAGTTGCTGGGCAAGTTTCTATAAATAGATCCCGGTCGATTTTTGGAAATGTCTAAGGTGCGCTCGCGACGTGTCCCTAACCTAAGCCCTATGGAACTTTGATGAATAGATTGACATATTTTCTGCTACTACAAAGCGTTAGGCCTTATCAATTCTCTATGTAACCATTTTTTTAATATGGAAGGCAAACAACATACTACATGATGCATGAGGGACCCGAAACCGACGAGCTTGCATAAAGAGAGTAATGAATGTGGATGAAGCAAAAGAAGTATGCAAGGATCGTGGCAAGTGGAAAGATGTGGTATCTGCCTACCCCACTGGGAAAGAGCTACTTTACCTATTTTCTATATTAGTTTAAGTATTTGTTTGTTATATCTTTATTGCATAGAAATTTACACAGTAACAAGAAAATAGTAAGTACATAGTTATAAAAGAGACAAATCACTTGCAATGGCGGGCTTATCCCATGAAGGGATCTCTATTGGATTATTTTGCTCTTGGTCGTACATTGCATAGCATACATACATATTATCACGTTTATATCCCTTGCGGGGTAGTCAGAGCCAACAGTCTTGAACAGACTGACAAACCAAATTCAGCTGTTTGGCTTAATGTTTGAACTGAGATTCTTAATAGATTGCTAGCCCATGGCCTAAAAGAAGAATCCCAAGTTTATAAGGCTATTCTTTAATCGCCTTTTACATTGCATAACTTTGGTCTAATTTGTACTGCTAATTAACTTTTAACTTCTGGAGGTAATCCTTCTAACCTCTGGCGAGGGCCATGACTCTGAATAAAGTAAGTCAGGTTTTTACTCAAAGCCACTCTCGTGAGACCTCCGCAACCTTTGCAGGTCAACCTTTCAGCTGAACGTGGCCTATCAGTCTTTAAGGCTTCTGGCTCTGTCCACCCCGCAAGGGATATAGACGAGAACATATGTATAAATGAATGCACTAAACAGATGGGTAAATAGAGCCAACAATCATCTGTAAGGCACCTTTACAGCCCCAAACAAGCCGTCTGGCCGTTTTAATTACCCTATTATATCCCATAATGAAATTCAATCAGCAATATCAATTAGCAGGTAATCTGATCCGCGATGGTGCTAGTAGAGGCCGCCAAATAACTGTCAGTTGTAGACGTCGCGCCGCTCCCGGGGTAATGAGATTTCAGATAAATGTCAGATTGCCTGCAAGGGGTCAGTTAGACGTGGAAGGGATTATGTTGGAATACTGACATGTAGAAATTAGACTTGATAGTGCTTAGTTATGTATCAGCTACATAAGCACTATTAATGTTATAAATTGGCCGTGAAATCTACACTCGACTGATAATTGCATAGCAGATTCCATTGTTATAGCGATAAGTAATAACGCCACCAGGACCACTGCATCTTTTTCCCATGGATGTCGTAAAAGCTGACTAAAGGATTAGGCCCATTCATCTAGTGCAGCTTCTACCATATATGGGTTAAGTTCCTCTGAAAAGGTTGCGGAGGTAAGACGAGATACCCTTCTTGTAAAAAATAGATTCACAAAATCTAGCATTTTTTCTCTTGGATTTGGTATGCATTTGACTATGGATCCTGGATTGGGTGAGTCAGGATTTTACACGAAGCGACTTCCGTCTGAACTCAATAACCTTTTTCAGAGTCTGCTTCCTGGGTGTAGTTAAAATCCTTATCATCTCATCATTTTTAAGATATTTTTTGTCTTCAGTCGTAGTGTTGTTTTTTATAAGTTCTGATGACTAATGTGACTGATGGACCCATATAACACAACGATCATCAAAATTGTTTCACACCAAGACAAGTATAGAGTATAAAAGAATTTTAGTTGCAATATTTAATGTACTGAGACTGAAAATATAGCAGGAAAATATTCTTCTACTATTTTTACAAATAAAAATACTGACAGCACATCTTGCTGGTGAATATTCCAGGAATATCATTTGGCTACCGCTATTTTCCTGAGACGGCCATGTTTGTGGTGATTCCCTGGAAAACATCCCTCCTTTTTTCCGGGAATAAAAGCAGCTATTCCCGGAACGTCATTACTTAAGGAAAATTAATTAACCGTCAGCTTATTTAATTTTCCTTGATTTTACCCTATTTTGTGTCACATATTAGCTTCACTTATTACTCAGAATTTGTCATATCATTGTCAATTCGTCACTGTTTCATGAAGAAATAAAACTTATGAAGAAAGTTCAAGAGTAAAAGAAATATACCGGCGAAGTGCAAGTCGTCTTGCTTGACGGGTATCGTATAACAATGTTTACTTTAACCGACTTAAAAATGGAGGAGGGTCTTAATTCGACTGTACCGTTTTTTTTTAATGTATATTATGGTATATCTCGGGTATTATTTATGCGATTTGAAAAATTATTTTTGCATTCATAAGAGTAGTGTCTGTGTGGTCCCATAGAATTTTGGTTAAGGTCTGATCATAAATGTGGAAGATATTCCGTGGTACACCTCAAAATAAACAGAATAAGCTCTGCAGTAAGTTAATAATATATTAACACAGGGAAAAGGGATGACCATTATATACATTTATCTATCTCATTGACAATAAAAACCGGTACAACAGACTATAAAACTAACTCAAGCACTACTTTATCACGTAAATCACATGGGACCAAATAAAAAAAAATAAGAGGACTTCAAAAACAAGAAAAAGCAAAATATTGTAACAATGTTTTAAATAAAAAGTACAGTTTGTGTTTTTAAAGTCGATTAAAACATTTTATTGCAGACACACTATTTCCAGATATTTCGGAAAATTTGTAAAATTTTTCCTCTATTCTCTCACTAATAGTTTTTGATAGTTAGGTTTTAGAAAAGATTTATGTAATATAAATAATAAATAGTTGGGCCTTATAAAAGATTTTCTATTCTGCTACAAAAAACGACTAATAAAGCCACGATCAAATATCACGTAGAAAATTTTCTTATTTTTCTAATTCTTTTACAAGTAGGTACTTTAACAGTGCTTCATTTTTAAAACTTCTTGAATGTTACCTTTCTATTTGTTCTTTAATATACCTAATATGTACAAAGAAACTATAAAAGAAAGAGAAAAAAATTTAAAAATATTCTGAAAATGTCCTTTCTTTTTTTAAAAATCAAAAGGTAAAAAATATATTTCGAAGATGTCTTTTTGCTTGAAGACGGTGCTACTATTACCAGCGAAATTGCCAAACTAGGCCATTCATTTTTACCGATATAACCGGTTTTCTCAAAGAATTTACTTGAACTTGTCCATTTATTGCAGTTCATTGTAGGAACTTGTTCCTGTTACTATACAAAGAACTCGTGACCTTCTGACAGCTACTCACGCGACTAGCTGGGCGCGTCTCTTGCGCATTGATAAATCCGCTGTGGCTATATCAAAGTTTCTTTTCATGCATCTGACCAAAGAGGCGGATTTTTATTTTATTATAGTGTTTCATATAGTATTGAGCAATCACGTAATACCAAAGATTTGTTTCTTGGTATAAAAAAGCTAAATAGTTATTATTTGCAGTAGTTATCCACAAGGGGATATATTTTTGTATTTATTGTTTCATTCTCATAATATTTTTATGATATTTTTAAAAATTATTGATCAGTCAAACATGAGCAAGTGGAATAGCTGAATGACTTAAAATTCCTTCTATTATCAAATCTTTTTGCCTAAATATATTTTAAAATCCCAAAGTTTAAATATATTTTAACTGTGTTTCCTTACAATTATATAATATTTAGTACTACTTATTTATTGGCTGTAATTTATATCTATTAGTTGTTAGCTTGAAAGGTATCTTAGAAATTGATACTTATTCATATTACATGAATATATAGGTAATACCTTTATTCATAGATCCTTTAAAAGGTTTTGTAAAGCTTAAGTTACCTACATCTTCAAGCTTTTGGGAAGTTTCTTTTTATTTTTGTTATGGTTCAATTTACTAGTGCACGTCTACAGGATTAGCTTACTTCATTATTAACAGCTTCATGTATGGATGAGTTAACTATGAGATTATTCAAGACACTCATTGTTTCTTTGCTTAAGGGTTCGTAAATCGTCCTTACTCATTCAAACCGCAATAGGCATTATATCTAACTTTATAGATTAAATTTACCCAATTTACGCTTTCCACAAAATATGTGGAATTTAGCTAACATACTTGCTCAAATCTTTTCTATTTTATTACTATTATACTTCTTCTGGCGAAATTTCAAAAGACAAAAAGTGAGAAGAAGGCGGTCCCCGGGCCCCAAAACACTTCTGCTTAAGGTGCACGCAGATATGAGAGAGAAAAAGTAAGAATAAATAAATAACCTAATAGAAAAACGTATTTCAAGTGCGTTTTTATGTCATTGAATTTATCTGAGCTTATATTCGATTAGACATATCAGTTCCTTTTTCTTTTCTCAGAGTATACTTATACAGACGAAGAAGCAACGAATGTATAAAAAAAAAGAGTAACAAAATACCTATACCCAAAAAAGGCTTAATGGTTGACTGGTACCTAGATAATGCTTCTAGCATTAAGTCCTCGAATTGTGCTTAAAATTTGTATTTTGTGCTATGAAGTTTAATAAATAAATAAAAAATAATAAAATGTAATGATGTTGAAAAAATTATGATGTGTTATAATTTATTATTCGTAAAGAACGTAGGAAACGAATTCGCATTAAATGTGCAAAACAGTCTTGTGTTAAGGTTTTTAAAATTTCGTCTAGTAACTAATGTTCCTTCGCGGCAGCTTAAGGGTAGGTATATAAAAAGAGGAGTGTGGAATTTTGTCGAAGACTCGCATTTGTCAAGGGCACGAAACTGGGTTCCTATTGGCGGTTCTGGCAGGGGTGGGGCGCAGGGTGCAACCCACGCTGCCGAACCCGGCGCCAAAATGAAGGTGCATTTTAACATTGTCAAAAATTTGATGTCATCATATTTGACACATAATTAAAATATTGTATTGAAAATTTTCAGTGCCGATAACAATACGGGTTTCAATTAAAAATGGTTTCGTTCAAATTATATTTAATTACACATAAATCGCAATGCAAAATTACGAAAATGTATCTATCGCTCTCAAAAAATCGCAATTAGCAAAGAAAAAAACACAACATCGAATCCACGGCTATGTTGATGTTGAAGTATTGCTTTCTGGAACAAAAAAGAAAATTAACAAGATTAAATTCGTAATCGGTCGGTTGAGTTCGTGCTTCTTCGACGCAGCGCAAGAGTTGAAATTTAGGAAGCGGGCGAGGGGGGATCGCGCGCGCGCGGGGACATCCGTTCGCTCGCGGATTGCCCAATTCCCGCCGAGCGTGCCGCGCCGACGATTATTTCGATTTCGTCATGTATCAGTACAATGACTCAAACCATACCATTACGACACAGATATTTCAGCAGACAATCGTCACTATTAAACATTGCATCAGAAATTAAAGTGATGTGGTTCTCAAAAGCAATGTCTCTTGCAGAAAATTCAGTGATTTCGCAGCCGAATTTAAACAGCTTGCGTAATCTCCGACGTCACTGCTGACATAGCTTAATGAGGATCTTCCGATGAACAGACACGTGGAATTTCGATGGTTTTTATGCCGACCATATAGGAGAGAGAAAAAGACTGACTGATATAAAAAAGTCGAGTCTAATTCTCCCCCCGACACGACTGACATTACATTATCTTCTTTCTTCAAACTTTCTTCAACATTCTTCAAGTGTAGGTCCGATGCGACGATGTTAGACGATCGCGCGCGCTTGGTAACTGTCTGCAAATAAATCTCGAAGTCACATGACGAGGAAAAGTTGAAATGTAGTTTGAATCGCGTTATATCGGCGCGCAACCGCAGGTGGACCGCGTGTATGCTCTCATAAACTGCTTTTGACAGAATGATAAAAAAAAATTAAATGGCTGCTAACACATTGCGGAAATTATAAAAGTAGGTCGCGAACATCTCACATATTTTTACTGAACCCTAAATATTTGAAAACACTTCCTTGAATATTTATCATCACTATTTCTTTCTAAGCCGCGCCTCAATATTGAAAGATCCGCGAAAAAACTAAGTTTAAAATTTTTCCAAACTAAAGTTAAACTTGCACCAAGTACTGTTAAGCCGAATGGAACGACCGAAGCTGACGAAGAGCAAAGTGCGAATGGTTGCACGTTTCGAAGAGCGATGGCGTAGTGGCAAACGGTGCGAGAGGGGCGCGGCAAGAGGTACGAGAGGGGAGTACGGGGAGGGCTGCGCGCGCAGAGAAAGGACGCAAGTGGTGATGTAATCGCGATCGATGCACTCCGCTCCACGCGACGCAACTGCCGCGCAACTGACAACCGATCACACACCGCTAGCGTTTTCAAATTATTTTCAGCGAGGTGTAATCGAGGATGAAGCTAGTTTTAGGTCTAGAACTTAAAAAAATACTATCGCAACAATTCTGTGCAAGGGATAGTGGAGTGTGAGAAATTGCAGGTCAGTGACCCCTTCAAACGACACGTGTTCTACTGTCTCCACGTGGAGTGATAAAGAGTGTACAAGAAGCAATGAGTTGGCGCAGCTGCGTGAGCGCAGAACGACTATCTGCAAGAGTGTGCGCGACCTAGAACGGAACGCTGTCGAGATAATATTACTAGCACTCGGTATTGATCACAGTAGCGACTGCTAAGGCCGTTCGTATCCAGTCGTGGTTTTCCGCGGCCGCTCGGCGGCTATCTAGGTCACACGTGTAAACGTTATCCCCACCACGCCGGCCTTGGCTTACTTAAAGCCAAATGGCATAGCACCTCCCCTTCTCCTAGCTCCGCGCACTCCGCGACTCTTCTCCAACTAGATTACTATACTCTGTCTCTTTGTTGAAATGAAAACATAATTTATAGGAAGTTGGTACCAGCGTAAATCTAGTTATAATACCCCACGAATCTTTTTGAAAATACAATCGCGATAATTTTATCAATCATAACGAAACTGTACAAGTTTATAACAAATGAACAAAATACTTTTCTATATACCTATTATAAAAAAAAATACGATACTGGCTCTATTATTTACTGGCTTTAGCAGTTGAATATCGATCTTTGTACGAGTATATTGATAGATTTATAAATCTTTTAATAATTGAAGCCGTAATAAAGCGTAGTTAGAATCGCGACCCGACGCGAGTGAGGTGAGCGGCGCAACTATCTAACTCGGTTGGTATCTGCGAGTGCGAGGTCGCGCAGCCCAACGTGGCCCCATCGAATAAAACTTACTACTGATGATGAAAACAGCATTTCAAGCGACCTCGTTCAAATGTAGGACAGCACCCAAAATAACTAGGGCATCGTTACTGCGCAGCCGCTAACGCAATTCGTAGTCGTAGCTTGCGTTACCGCAACCAACCCAGCGAGACCCATGATGAACTGTGTGGTGACGCCCCTTTCCCATAAAAAATTTAGGTGACCGAGAGGAAGGGTGGTCCAATTGGTTCTGGTCATGGTAGTTGCCGAAATCGACCTCTCGTTGGAAGTTTCGTGCACTCTTGTCGAACGATGCCGGTTTCGTCTTATAAAGATAGCTATGTTTGTCTAACTGTTACGGAATCTCTACTTCATACCTTATGAAATTGAACAGCTACCCAAAAAAAAGTAATAACTATGTAAGTACTTGATATTAAGCCAAAGCGGCAAGTTTTGAGCTAAAGGTGTATTGAGAGCGATGGAGAAATAAACTATAGAAATCCATTTGAATTTTATACTTAATATTAGTTACAGAACTTTTAACCTGTAAGCGCCGTGTAAATCAAATCTAATCTATCGACATGATAATAAAACATGATTGTGAAAAGCAATTGATGTCTAATTTCATTCGAGAGAATGATATAATGTTTCAAGAGAATAATATTTCAGCCTAACTCATGCTATCCGTAACTAAATATTATAAATGAGTTTATTATCGCATTTTGTTAGGAAAACTACAAGTAAGTAATAATTGTAGTGACGTATTTTATTATCAGCTATTTTGCTTTAGAACGCGACACGAGCGTGCGTGGCGTGACACGATCGTGCCAAATTGCGTTCTACCATATCATACTACAATTATCTACAGTTCGTTCGATAACTGAATAAAATGGAGCATACGATGAAAAACCCGAGACTTTGGTTCACAATAGACGGCATGCTTATATTGAGTATGATACTCTACACGCAAATTTCTAACTTATATAACTATGTAAATATTTGTATTTCATGTCTGCAGCGGATGAAATGATATCAAATAAGTAAGTACAATGAAACGTTCTAAAGTTTAAACAAATTTTACTGTGGAGATGATCATAGGTAAAATCTTACGCATTTTATCTTTATGACGTTGTTTCTTTAAATACAGTAATATAATAATCAATAAAACAATCATAGGCAATAATAGATGCATATATACCTAATGATTGGTGAAAGAAAAGAAAAACCGATTTTAGAAATAGAACATATTTGTCTATTATATCGCATTATAATGTTTTTCATATAGTGATTGCTTTTGTAAAGCTTTGATATAAATATTAAAAAATAAATGACTTGCATTTCTAATTTCAGTTTAAAATTAAGCCTGAATACAATAAGACAGGCCTTATTATATTCATTTCCTTATTATCAATACCCTTGTAATAAGGCCCTAATTCTTTGTTTATGTGTGAGCTTCGTTTACATGTATGTTTTAACACTACTGTATTACTTGTTTTTATAACTTGCTGTTCTTTCGTACTCTGTTTATTTTGAATTGAATTGAGGGAATTGAAAATCATTGTCTATTGTTCTATAAAATTGTTGAATAAGGTAACTGTCTCAGCGTCTATCTAATGATTAAAATAATAGTTTTTTCCATAATAACAAAAAACTATTATTTTAATCATAATGATATGATCTTTAGCATAAATCAATCAAATATAAATTTCCGCAATGCATCATCTTTTATCAAATTGTGTTTAATATTTTCGTTTACTTATAAGTAGGTATAAAAAAATCCAGGATGACCCAATGTGGACAGAAACTAGTTTTAATAAATATTTTACAAAGATTAATACTTCCGGACAAATATATGAGTACATAATTCAATAAACATTATTACCTACAAGAAACCATGACAACGAGGTCGGAGTACCTAATTAGTATTAATAATTAATTATATCAGTAGTTGAAAACTTAATAAAAGATAACATCCGCCTGCCTATTATTATGCGCTAATGACTAAACCGATTTTGAAAAATCTTACATCAAGGTGGCTTAATACAAAGTTATAGCTACTAAATAAAAATAATATTTATTTCTATTTTGCTGCAATATTAATAATTTTGTGATAATAGCCCACCCCAGCTCCCGCTGTACTTCCCCGCCCCCTAAAAAATATCCATAGATACGCCCATGATAGAAGTAAGCAAAGTATCAAGATTTTTTTGTCTTCTTTTAAGATACATACCTACATTTACATAGCATTGCCTTAATTTGTTTGTTCGTAAACTCTTTATTGCACATGAAAAGCAATGTAACTAATTACAAGACAGTTATTGGATTAAGAAGAATATGTAGTACAATTTAACCTAATTTTTCTTTTCAAGATGAAAATATAAATAGGTACGTTATTAAGTAACCTTTGTACTATTCATTATTCCGTATCCACGTTATCTTATACACCCAATTTGAATGAGCGATTCTTGTAGAGGTATGTATAACATCACTATATTTTAATTAAATACTTCATACTTATATAAGTATAAAATCATATTTTTTAAATAAAGAGTTATTTTTAAAACTCATGTATTTAAATATTTATATATAACCTAACCTTACTATTGGCTTGTAAAAAGATATAGTATCATTGAGGTAAGTTTACAAGTCTCGAACCTACTTGGGAACTTACTCGGTCTGTGTAATTTTTTATCTAAGTACTTATATACTTATTTATGCCTAATGTATTCTTATAAGAAAATCTCAAAGAATCATCAAGTTTTCTTTGTCAATCAGTAACTTTATTTATTTAAAGTTATGAATTATTTTCACAAACTTGAGTAGTGTTGTAATAAATTAGATAAATTAAATTATAATTCAATAAAACAACGAAAATAGAGCCTTTATTTCGTTTTAATAATTACTTTCAGAGTTTTTTAAACTTTCTTTTGTTCTTTTTTGCATAATTTTAATTTCAGTGTTGTGATGTTGAATCTAGGTACTTTTTTAAATTGTAGGTAAGTACCTAATATAAATGATGAAGTTATAACGTAGACAAAAGAAAATTGACTAAGCAATGAAATGGAAAAGGGGTAATAAGCGCCACCTATCGACAGGCGAGGTCAACAAAAAATGAGGTCAGATAGAACAAAGAATTTGGAGTCGAGAGAGGGGACTGCGAGTGAATACAAGTTGAATGCTCTGCTTCGATTGATCAAAATTTTGTTGTCAGAAAATTGGTTAGCGTAAAATAAAAATAAGACATTTAAAAAAGCATAACAGACAAGGAAAATTTCGGTAAAAATAATAGAACGAAGTATCTAAAGTAGGCTAAAAACACATAATAAAAAGAAAAATAAATATTGTCAAAGATATGCCTCGTTCACGACACCACCCAGAAGACATTGATAAGAACTGGACATGATAAGCGATAACGTTCCAACGTTCAAACTTGCGAACGGAACGCGGTAATTTTAACCGCACTAATCATTACGTCCTTGTTACAAAACGCGTGACAAAGGCAAAGGCCGGAACTTAGTACTGCCAGAACAAAAAAAGAAAACAAAACTCAAATAAAAAAAAGAAATTCGAATTTCGAAAACGGAACAGTTCGCCAGCTTCAAAAAAAAACGAGGCAAAGATATCGCAGAGCGGGACTCACCTGTCAGGCTCCGGCTTCGGCCGATGCTGTAGTGGCACCGAAGAGAGCAGCGTTATACATTTATTAGAGAAGAGGATTCTAGTACGCTGGCGCGCGGGCTACGTCGTCGCAGTACCATGCCGCATTGTAGTCTATACGTACGGTCGGCTATACACCGCCCCCTGCCCCCCGCGCCACCCTCCTCTGGACAGCAGTTACCAGAGGGCGTAACCACCAATCCAACAGAATAACCGTTGCCCAGCTAGATTTACGGTTAATCTGACGATTCTAAATTTGGCAGGGGATTAGCATCACGGCCGACGTCTAAAAAGCAAAATGCCTTAGTCGCTAAACTCCCGAAATTGTATGTGGCCACGTAGTAATTAGACATGATTGATCTCTTTGTACAGAAACGGTGCAACCTTGTGTGTATGTGTTTATGGATTTCATTTATTGGTAAAAGTTATTTTACATTGTTATACTTCAAAGTTATCCCTAACTTTGTTATTGTGGACTAAAAGTGCTCCCTGGGCTTAACAGGGCTCTATCTTCTTGTTGTTAATAAACAGGGTAATGTTTATAATAAACATATATATGCCGATTTCCATCCCTGGGCCCGAATCTTGGCTGCAGAGAGTATAGTAAATAAATAAAGTAATGACATCTGGAAACAAATAAAGATGAAAAAATGCAATATATATATTCAGACGTTTGGAATTCGTCACTTCTTTAGATTTAGAAAGTTCTGTTTAAATATAAAGTACAATTGTTTTTCAGGGAAAATAATTTATATTTTTATTATACTAAACATGATTGAAGCTTATTAATTCAAAAGTACTTTTAGGTATAGGGGGCGTATAGATCAAGAATATGTCGGCTTCCAGCCCTTGCTAATTAAAATATTATCCCAAAAAACTCAATCAAAGAAATATAAATAGGTTCATTCATTTCTTATAATCACTTCTTGCAGAGTAGACAGAGCCAGGAGTCTTGAAAGACTGACAGTCCACGTTCAGCTGTTAGGCGTAATGATAGAATTGGGATTCAAATAGAGACAGCGGTTGCTAGCCCATCGCCTATCAGAAAAATCTCAAGTTTATAAGTCCTTCGTCGCCTTTTACGACTTCCATGGGAAAGCGATGGAGTGGTCCTGTTCTTTTTTATATCGATGCCGAGAACCACACGGCACTTGAAATAGGTACTTGTTATTACTCAAAGAAAATACTGTGATAAGTAATGACATAGGTTTCGTTGAAATTCGTAATGAGGGTGCCGCGAGGCAACAAATGGATCTAGCTGGGTTCCACTTCTGAGAAAATTCGTTTTTCCAATATAAATATTCACCCAAAATAATAATTTCCTTGAAATATGGTTACTAGGTAAGATAATTGTGAAAAAAAACAAAACAACAAAAAACCGCTCCGTCGCAATAGATATAAGCTATTCGCAGAACATGATATGAACCCAGGTACTATTACATAATTTCGTGAAATAGGTAATATAACCGGCGAATTTCTAGAACACGTAAAATGAGAGAAAGGTAGGTATACTAACCGACGAACTCTCAAATACATTTGTGGTCTACGTGCATCACGTACTGATGAAGTAAGCACAAGTTATTCGCAAATTGCAAGCTTTAAGCTCAACTTCACACGTTAAGTTAGTAACTTAACTTCAAACAAAACTCGCTGAAAACTATCTTTCGCTCAGTTAAGCTCCCGTAGGAATTTTGTTCCTAACTTCCATTAAGATGCGGCAATAGCGGGCTGAATTCTGAGAAAATTTATTCCCAGCAAGGCGAGAAATGAAAAGTGTGGTTCCTTCGCGGCAAAGCTTACTTTCTTGTTACGTTTTCATCGTTTTTTATTAAGTACTAGCTGTGCCCGCGACTTCGTCCGCGTGCAATAGTTATCTTGAGGAAATTTATTCCTCCTTGAGGAATTCCCGTTTTTTTCACATTTTCCATTATTTCTTTACTCCTAATAGTTGCAGCGTGATGATAAATAGCCTAAAGCCTTCCTCGATAAATAGTCTATTAAACACAAAAATATTTTTTCAATTCGAACCAGTAGTTCTTGAGATTAGCGCGTTCAAACAAACGAACAAGCTCTACTCTTATACATTTGCTTTATCAAACTGCTTTCATTTATTCTCTCTACATGACCAGACCACACTTAAGCATTCCATTTAACATATCGTTCGCATTTCCTTTCCACTCATTTTCGCATATTTCGTGTCCAAAATATGCGCAAAATAAGTTTGAGAAGCCATGAATTATTTGGCTTAATATAAGGAATTTGAATAATCTGTTGTCGGCATCCAATTATAAGTTAAAACTAGTTGAGGCTTCCTACTAGTTCCCGCAGCAAACGAGATTGGATACACTTTGTAATAAGTTTCTTCATTTAATATCCGACGGACTTCATTATTGAAAGCGCAGTGTTAAAAAAATCATTTCTGTAAGGTTTGGAATTATTTGGCTCAGAGAATCATATAGAATAGCAATGCTGCCAGCCTTGTGGGCACGCTCCCTCAGGTTGATACTATGCATGAACTGTACCATTTATAATGTCTTTGGTAATTATTGTTTCTTTAGTTTTAGTTTGGTATTGTAATTAAAATTAGTAGATCATGTTATCGGTAAATAAAATTAAAAAAACATTACTGTAGTCTGTTCATAAAGGTGACCTTATTATTATTAATTCTGTGAATACACATAAAAATCTTTACTTACTTAGTTCTTGTTATAAGCGAACCCTTTCCTTTTTAGATATGTAAGGACCCCACCAGGGCTAACACCAAAACTCAGGAAACCTCTATTATGTTTCTGAATAATACTTAAGCATTAAAAAATTCCACATGACGAAAAAAAAAATCAAGATAAAATAACATACCTAATTACCTTCGTCTGGCCTGATGTAAAATATTTACGTCATTAAATTAAGCATAATTAAATTCCCACTTTGATAATTCAGTCGAGCGCATAGATAATCTATGACCTGTCTAAGACACATGATAAACTATACGCTTTATAAATTGGCAATGTTTAACGAACGCAGAAAATAAACTTAACAAAATCATACTGAATATTTTAATTAATTATTTAAAACTTAATTCAGCTTTAAAGCTGAAGAATGCCGTGCCGTGTGGTAACCGGCTCATTAGAACTGGACTATTCCCTCTCTATCCCATGGATGTCTTGAAAGGCCACTAAGAGATGGGCTAATTAGCTTGGGATTATTATTAGGTACTACTATACTTATTACCTAGATGAACTTCTCTTGATCAAAAAGTGAGGACATGCTGACAAAGGGTCACGTCAAGAGTCCCCAAAACCGCCGACTTTGCATGAAGAGAGTTATGAATGTGGATGAAGCGAAAGAAGTACCTATGCAGAGATCGTGGCAAGTGGAAAGATATAGTCTCTGCCTACCCCTCCGGGTAAAAGGCGTGATCTCATGTAGATTAAGTGCATATGTACATACGTATGTATGTACTTAATCTATGGACAGTGTTGTAGATGCGCAATTATAAATATTTTGTAAAGAAGACTAAACTGAACTATTAAGGAATAGAACACATATTTTTGTTATTTATTGTCCTACATAAAAAAAATACACCTATGTTATCTAAACTGTCTATTACACATAATTGCTCTACCACATAAGCTCATCGGAGCTTGCAAATCGTCAGCAAACATTATACGTCAAATAGAGTTCAGTTAGTGGAATGCTGGAACTAATCAGCCGGTCAAAACGGTGATTGAACTGAAGCCGATCAAAGGAATAGTCAAACGCGTTCCATATCGAACTACCCTCCGCAAATATTTGCGGCGGATTCATATGTGTGTGAGCGCTTTCAGTTGCCTGTAACGTTTGACTGACTAATAAAGCAACAAAACAACATAGGATTCGGCGTAGTTAAAAAAAAAATAACGATTTTCTCATGTTGCATGTTTTTCTATTTACTGTGGGAAATATTTTTACTTCATATTCGTCATTATTCGTTCAAATTATGTAGCTAAAAAGGAAGATTTACAAGATTCTACAAAGAAAGATTTTATTTTATCATCAAGTTTTCATTATATATTAGCGATTCCGCGGCAATGCGTATAATTCTTTCTTTTCGATCCTGTTACTCCCAAGGGAATCATCTCACCTTTCTACAGAAAAGCTTGATATAGCCATGATCACATTTCATAAGGAATCTGGTTATTAAAATTCAGTCTTTTAAGATTTAAAACAACTACTTCTTATTATTACTATAATAAACCTTTACATTTGTATTCATTTTTTATGAAGTTTTAAATCTTAATCCTTTCAAATATCTGGTTGAATGGAAAAATCCCTCATAGGGATGTCCGCAGTTATGGACTTATTTGTTTTTGTCATACTATGTACTTCTATCAGTTTGTTATGTACAATAGAGTATTTACAAACAAAGAAACTTTTTTTTAAATAATAAGTTCCTTTTTCTGCCATTAATACGTATGTGGAAATAGATATACTTAACTATGTATACTTAAGTTGTTTAGGTAAATTACTATAGATATAAAACAATAGTATATCAGTTTCAAAGATCGTAAATTACTATAGATTTTTGGATCCGCAACAGTTAAGATTATAATCTAATATTATCATGAAATAAATGGTAGGTAATTTTGCTTTCTTCTTGGATTTTCTTTGTTTTGCCAGAAAACTAAAACACCCGATTCCGTTCCACACCCACGAAACTGTACAAAAAGAGGTGTGTGCATACCTCCTTGCATATGTAGGGCACCTAGTTTCCTCTCCGCCCTCCCCTCCCACTTCATCCCCCCTAGTCTGGGAGACCACGACCTATTTATTTCCTGGTTTACGTAAGCGCCATTCGTTTGCTCGATATCTTCAGCTGTCATATATATTTATTCGCGTGAACTGGATTTTTCTAGAACATCGACGAGATTAAAGATGGAAACGGCAGCTGCTTCATTTCCCGTGTAAATTGTAAAAGATTATTTTATTTACGAGCCGATTCGATAAACTTCATACATACTACATATTATATAGTTTATCGAATGGTTTTATGATTTTCTTTGTCCTATCGTTTTTCTGTGTTGCGTTTTTATAAAGCTTTTGACCACAGTGAGGGTTAAAAGGTCAGGTAATCACAATCAGCCTGACCTGGTTTAAAGGGAAACCTCAAAACACATAAAACTACGCCTCTTTTTTGCAGTGGTAGGCAGAGACTATATATCGATGGCTCCCAAGTATACTATCGTATGTCTTAAAATGTAACTTTACAGGAGAAGCGATTGAACGTGTTAGAGTGTGTAGTTCCTGTAAATTTTAAGCTAGACACATGATTTTTTTTCTACAATTACTTGAAGTATAGTGTATATGAATATAATAACATTCATTTATAAATATGTTGTAGTTTCTGAGATATTGTTGTTAGGATACTTTACGTTGAAACGAAATTTTTTTTAAAATCGTAACTTATCTATACAATTATTTACTTCGTATAATTTGTGGATCAAAAAATCGTAACTTTCCTTTACGAGTATTTACTTTGTATATTTGTCAACAAAAAATGTGGTATGAGTTACCTACTGCTTTTTACGGGAATATAAGATTTTTGTTTATGGGCGTATGTTGGGATATTATATTTAAAACTTATTTAAAACATAAATTTCATTATGATAATAGGCAGTTGAGTGTAAGGTATTAATTTTGTGCATAATAAATTATTACACCAATTAATATTTTTGGAATTTTTCATCATAATCAAAGAATCACAGATTATTTTATTTTCATACTTTTAGAACATAATAATTGCACATAAAATAAACATTTTCTCCAGAATTAAAAAAATAACAACTAAAATTAATTATCTTGATAAAGTAAACTAATATTTCTTTATGATTTGTGTGTTTTTAATGCAAACAATATGCACAATATAGAGATAATATATTATTATACGATATAAAATCACGTCTATGCGGGAATATACTCTTGCGGGGAAGACAGAGCCAACAGTTATCAAAAGAGGCCACGGTCAACCGCTTGGTTTACATACATACATATGGTCACGTCTATATTCCTTGCGGGGCAGACAGAACCAACAGTCTTGAAAAGACTGAATGGCCACGTTTAGCTATTTAGCTTAATGATAGGATTGAGATTCAAATAGTGACAGGTTACTAGCCCATCGCCTAAAAAAAAGAATCTCAAGTTTGTAAGCCTATCCCTTAGTCGCCTTTTACGACATCCATGGGAAAGAGATGGAGTAGTCCTATTCTTTTTTGTACTGCTTGGCTTAATGATAGAATTGAGATTCAAATAGAGACAGGTTGCTAGCCCATCACCTAAAATAGGAATCCCAAGTATATAAGCCTATCCCTTAGTTAAAGTTATGATGAACTGCTGGAATAATTGAGCTATTGCAAAGACTTATTAGGTCATTTTTAGCCAAAGATATGGGGAGCACATAATCATAAAGTAGAGGAATATGGGTACTATCTTGGGGTCGTCGTCTTGTATTTGGTCATGTATTGGGATTCATCTAAATTATATTTATAGAGAATGCACTACTTCACTGTTAATATTTTCAGACCAATTTTTAAAGCGCAAAGTTGATTTATTATTCAATAACTTGGTATGATCCATCTCAACAACATTATAAGGTTTTCCATCTTGCTTAGCCCATCGCACTTATACAAACCATTCCAAAGGTGTATAGATATATTTAGGTATTATTGGCAGTTCCTTTAATCAATGCATAAACACTGTCGCCTTCTTGTTATATATATATTTTTCCAAAAAAATCCAAATAAAAAACACAAATCGGACAACCAACTTAAGACCGCGCAAAGAGCATAAGTTTATGTCACTATCTAAATACAATTTAAAATTATCTTTTCGAGTATAATGTGATTCTACAGGTTGGAAGCATTTGATATGGTCACATACGCTTTTCCTGGCATCAGCAGATATTTACATGGATAATTTTAATGCTTGCCTCGGTTATCAGTAGAAACAGTACCTGTAGAAGAGTCTGTCTTCTGTATTACTGTGTAAACAAATTGTTCACTGTTCATCAGCGTAGATAAGAACTGTTTTGCAAACTATAATGTAATTTCATCTATACTATCCGACTCGGGAATATAAGTACCTGGTATATAAGTATTGATTACCCCAATCAATACTTATATACCATATATTGTATTTTCGGTGGGATTGGGTGTCAATATAAACTCTTCGCTTAAGATTTTGGTTTACTAGATTATATACATAAATCCATCGTTTATGATGATTACCAAATTTCCAGAAAGCCAAAGCAAAACTGGCTTTTCTTTGGTCAGTTGATATATTTTTGAAACATTTTAATCGACATTTACACGGTGATTTTATTTCTTTTTTCAGATTTTGTATACCTTCACGAGTCACGTACACCTTACCAAGATTTTTTTTATTTTTCTTTTTGCATATATCCATTCATTCTTATACTGTTTTCTAATAAATGTACTGTTTCTAATGGCCCTTGTCTGTTTAGTTACCTTTTTTATTTCGGGAGTAGGTGTAACATCACTAAAATATGTTAACGGCGTGTTTGCTAAGGATGTCGAATAGCTTGATCACCAATAAAGTACGGGCAAAAATCATGCCTATTTATTCTACATGGTTAGTTGTACATTCAGGGCAAGACGGGTACTGTGTGTTTGAAGACTTTGGTGAAAAAATCGTTAAGTACTCTATGAACAGGGGAATGCTGCAAGTGATCAATTATAGTTTCAGATAAGTTGCTTAAAATGTTTCCTGAAAATATAATAACTCATAAAATCTACTATTGTGATATATACATATGTCAATAGTAGATTTAAAATATTAGTTGTAACTATTGCATCAAAATACCGGCATCATATTCATTTTAGAAAGTGTGTCAATTTCTTATAAATCTGCTTCTTCTGATAATGATGAGTATAAAAAAATTTGAAATAGCAAGTGATTAATTCCGTAAGATTTATTAATGGCCGTTTTTTTAAATAAAATGATACATAAGATACATATTTATTTTGCATCTAAGACGTAAACAATCTTAACTAAACATTACTATCAATAAAAAAATATAATTAAACAATGTAAATTGTAGTAAGTGTAAATGCTATAATAAATATTTCAATATTAACCACGTAAAAAATCGAATGTATTGCATACGATAAAAAAAAAGTTTTGATGACAATGTAAATAATAGTAAATGATACTTACGATACTTGTTAAATGCAAATGAATAACGTAAACAATCGTGTGTTATATTTACTATAGTTTAAGTTTTAACTATTGGCAAAAAATAAGCAAATACTTGAATATTACAAATTTCTTGTCAGTATACTTACTCAGTACTCATCCAGTTTCTTCTACATTATTATTGAGCAACGCCAAATCTTAGGTGATAGAAATTGATTCAGAAACAACAGTGTCATTTCTTGCCGTTGTCGTTTTTAATGCAATATCGCATAATTTTCGACCTCTAGCGTGTTGTTTTGAATAATCCATCCTATATTTATTACGCATTCTTAACATACATCAATTAAGTTATTGTATTATGTGTGAAATCTGCAGACGCGCTGTACGAAAATATCGCGCTTCTTTGCAGCGTACCAAACCGCAAGTAATCGTTACGATTGCCAACTCCGCTCCTGCCTTCCCCGTAGCAGATCGTATAAGACATTACGACGGTATACTATGCAGGAAACGGCAACATACTATTATATACGTGTGAAAACTTTTTAATTTTAAATGATAGAATTTTTTTTGTTTGTGAATTAGATAGTTTATAATAAAATATTTCGGAAATACTAATAAAACGAAAATGGCTATTTTGTGGATTACGATAGTATACGTAGGAGCCATCGATATATCTTTCCACTTGCAAAGATACATAAACAGATTATATTATCAATTAATTAATTTTACTCTAAAGTCAATGCCTGATTGTTGAGGTTTCCTCACGATGTTTCCTCACTGCAAGAACATTGGTTAGGAACTTATGTATGTAACTGAAAAAAAATAGTTTCTAATACATTTACTGCTTAACCTCCTTGTACAGTAAAATCATTTCGCAATACTAAAAAAATATTAAAAAAAAAAACAAAACAACAGCTTGGCGAAACTTTATAAATATGTAATCGCAGGATGATTTGAAAATAGAATCGTCCTATCCAATAAAAAGTCATGAAAAATTGCGCAAGTCCTCAATATATGCGTAATATGCGCATATAATCCAATCAAATGTATGGAAACAGATCAAAGCTGAATATCTCTTATATGTACAGATTAACTTGCACATAATTTGATTTGAAATGCTTAGAAAAGGTTTAGAAACGTAACTCTTGCAGGTCTATGACCGATTGGTACGCTTGATTCAGGTCATGAAACTGAAATGTTATAAATATATTGACTTGTTTTTGTCTCTAGCTTTGCCTGCTTGGGAATTTGTAAATCTTTTTTATATAAAATTCTTTCGTTAGCGAGTGACTGACTGACAGAAACACAACGGATAGCCCAAGCCGCTAGGTCTAGAAATTTGAATTATAGCACGTATGTTACTTATGTAGTCTAGACATGCTTTAAGAAAGGATTGCTTGAAATTCGGGTAGAGCCGCAGGCTAACGCTAGTAAAATGTAAAATTCTTTCGTCAGTATAAAAATGAACTTAATATCTCCATGTATATAATAATATCCGCGGTCTCCCTCGGGTCTGCTGGAAGAGATCTTTTGGAGATTTGTAGAACCTTTGTGTACAAAGTTCTTTTTTGCATAGGTATCATTTTTTATTTTTGTTCATGACCAAAATAAAATGGCGTTTTTACGAACCGAAAATATTTTGTTCTTTTAATTATTTCCTGTAGTATATTTCAGTGGTTACATGGAATATTGGACTGCATTCAATGAAATATGTCCCGTTTTTTCAATAGCCAATACCTGTCAAGCGCGACTCAGATTTAAGGTTGAGGATCTCAATTATAACTAAGTATAGTTGTCATAGTTATAGTAAAGATATATCTACACCTAAGTCATTGCCTAAGATAATATTTTTAGCACCGTAAGTACCTAAAGGAATTTTATTAGATACACGCACATAAAAACCATGCTTTTTTCCATAGATCGTAATAATAATCGTAATAGAATTAAATTTTAAACAGTTTTTGGTCGACTGTAATAAACAGGTAGTTTTAAATAAACAGTTTTAACAAACATGATGATGGTACGGGACCCATCGTGCGCGAGTTCGACTCGCACTTAGCCTTTTTTATTGTATAATAATTCTTTAATAAAGAAGGGATTATCTATTTTTCGATATCATTTTCCATCCTTACTGCTTAGTTGTAAGGGGGAAAGACTGCCTGACGAAACGTCGAGTCGGAACTTACCCTAAAACAAGAAACAGGCATAAAAAGAGTGATAGCGGCAGTATGTGTAACCATGATCCAATACATGTTGAGGTTCCCCTTCAAAAATTGCGGAGGTCAGATGGGAGTCGCTTCGTGTAAAAACCTGTCTCACCCAATCCCGGATCCATGGTCAAAGCATGATTATTTATATTAGGATGCAACCGGGATTAAAGCAAGGAGGAAGAAGAAGATCCCATCTGACCACAAACACTTCTAATTCTATCTTCATACAAAGTTCACAAACCAGTATATTCCTTGTAGATATGGGGGGCGCTTCCTGTTCTTACTATAAACCAATCCTAGATCGCGCTCTGATGAAGTATGCGGAAATCGTGACAAAATGAAAAGAATTTTTTTTATTTTGTTATTCTTACCAATATAAGTATATTTAGGCCTAATTGAAACCTATTATTTGCCTACAATGCCTAGCCTTCCGGGAAAGTGGCTTTTCTGACTGAATATTAATGACCTTAACCTGAAAATTTTGGTCAGAACCGCTCGTTTAACATATTCCAGATTGCATAGTCAGTTAATTGGCTTGAAACCTCGTTTTCCGGTTTACACGGTGTGAAATTAAGCAATTTCGGTCACCTCCCGGCCTCCCAACCCTCAACGAGCTATTTGCCTATCTAAATCCTATCTAGACCTAGGATAATTTTAGTTGGTACGCTTTCCTCACGACCACCGCCATTTTTTCTGTTTGTAGCTTCGAAAAAGTATGTTAGTAGGCTGTCTGGCGCAGATAAACCTTTGAAATATGCGAAAAGAAATTATAGTTTTCTCTAATTGCTGGCATGAAAAATGTAGACGAAGCAAAAGAAGTACGCGGGGATCCTGACATGTGTCTGCCTCTTTGGAAAATAAGATAAGATCTTCTTCTTCCTGGCTTTAGTCCCGGTTGCAACCGCAACACTCAGGACGTACTAAAGGTAAAGGATTTTGGTACCACCCCGTGGTATACCTTTGACTATGGATCCAAGATTGGGTGAGTCTAGTTTTTACACGAAGAGACCCCTTTCTGACCACCGCAACCTTTGCGGGGGAACCTAAGCCGTATTCGACCATCCAGTTGCCGAATATGCAGGCTTCCTCACGATGTTTTCCTTCACCGTAAGAGCATCAACTAGCAACCAACTAATAGAACATAACTCAAAAAAGATTCATAGGTCAAAATATATGTGGGAAAGAGGCGCATGTATGCTAAATTATTTGATAGCACCTGGGTGACCGAGCGATGCTAGGGTTTTTTGTTAACTATCGAAACAATCTTGTAGGTATAAATGGGAAAATATTTTGGGGGACTGTAAATAAGATTTCGTTATTTTCGTCAGGAACCCTAAAAAAACAATTTCACGTAACAGAACGTTGATGAATAGGGCTGTATCGTGGATATTGATGCTCACTTCAGCCATTCAATCAAGTTTTGATTGGAATATTTTGATGAAACCTATAGCACATATAGTTTGATTACTATCCGTATTTTATGAGGTCAAACACCGTGAGGAAACACATTCAGGCAACTGGAACCATGAACCATTATGGGTTAGATTCCCCTGCAAAGGAAGTTCAGAGAAAAGTCGCTCCGGCTTCGAACTTGACTTACCCACATACCCTGAGGTCTTCCTCAAAAAGGAGGGGAAACCGGGTCTAACGCCAGGAGGGCCATGTTTTAGCGAAATATCACATATTAACATACATAAAATCACGTCTCTATACCTTCCCTTGATCATATCGGGAACAATCCGGGAAAAGGTCAGGTCAAAAGTCCCCGAAACCGACGAGCTTGCATGAAGAGAGTTATGAATATGAATGAAGCGAAAGAAATATGCAGGAATCGTGGTAAGTGGATTCGAACTTCGATTCTGCTTCGATTCGATTCGAAGTTTTTAGCAACCTGTCTCAATTTCCTCATTTATATATATATATATATATATCTTTAGCTGAAAGCGGCCTTCCAATGTTTTGGAGATCGTTGTCTCTGCCTGCCACGTACGAGATAAATAGGTATATTTCTATGTAAAATATATTGCGTATCACATGAAAATCTGTACAACAATAAATTAATAGTGCTCCAGACTCGATCATTGAAATTGTAACCTGTTTTATCACAATACATTGTGCACGCTATAGAATTTAATGCATTTCCTTTTATAATTTGCTACATTATGTATATAAAGAATCACTTTGTCTATTTGATCAATTTGCTACAAAATCCCGAGGGATAATGGGGATGCAAAATCCCTAAAGGAAGAATGAATACACAGACATTATGGATGTCTATTCATATTTAAGCCTCTTATGGGTCGTGATGACTTTCTTTGAGCTGAATAATGAATAAATGCAGATAATGCAATCTGGTTTTCAGACTAGTTTTAACCTACGTGCTGTAAGTGGGGTGTTGTCGAAATAATTGATTTTGATAAAGGGAGTTTAATTTTCAACGGATTCAGTGTTTCGTCCGTCTATGAGTAAACTTATTGTTTTACCGAAAGCAAGAAAAAATCAAAAATAAAGTCAAATAATTCATGATTAGATTATTTCTCGTGATTTCGCTCATAAAGGAGAATAAAATTACCTATCTAAGTTATTTTTTGAAAAAGACTGTAAGTTTATTCGATACAAGCAAAAAAAGTCTGAACACTTATTTTTATAAATCTATGTAAGTACGGGTGGCGGCTTACTTCTCCCCGTGACCAAAAAAAAAGACTTAAAACTACAAAATTTAACCTAACTCCAACGACTTAGTCTGTTCATAATTTTTAACTCCTTATTTCTTAGAAATCGATATATATGTAGGTTCCTACGAGTACTTATATCTTATCAAACGCTCGCCTTATCAATTCTTCAGTATGAACATGTGACGTTTACTCGCGACTTCGTCCACGGTGGTTACACACAAGATTAATTTATTTTCACAGCATTTTTGGACGATGTATTGAAAAAGTACCTATTGTAAAATATATTATAATAATAAAAAGTGAAGTATCACAGTCAACAGCGTATCAATACAAACACATTAGCACGTCTATATCCCTTGCCGGGTAGACAGAGCCGACAGTCATGAAAAGACTGAAAGGCCATATTCATCTTTATGGCGTTATAATGGAATTGAGATTCAAATAGTGACAGGTTGCTAGTTCATGGCCTACAAGAAGAATCCCAAGTTAATTAGCCTCTCCCTTAGTCAACTTTTACGATATCCATGGGAAAGATATGGAATGGTCTTATTATTTAGTGCCGGGAACCACACGGCGTACAGCGTATCAACCCACCCGAATTCATTGCAAATTCGCCTCTATAACCGTATCACAGAATTACACACATGTTAACTTGATGTGTGGCTGACTGTACCACAGTGCGTAGTTTATTTAGTAGACCTCCAAAAAGGGACCTTGTGCGCTATTATAAACTGCTAGAGTAAATCAAACAAAGGTCACGTCCGCATTTGAAACGAGGTCATATTGTTTCATTTAAAGCGATTTAAGGGTCTGACCTTATATTAGTAAGAGACGTATACAAAATAAACGAAAGTTATTTGCAAAGGAATTGTAAAACGGGCGATATATCCGATCCATCTAATTATAAATGTGGAAGACTGTCTGTTACGCTTTTACGGCTAAACCGCTGGACCACTTTTGATGATATTTTTATGAATATTTTTTTTTTCGTTCGTGCCGTTCGTTCTGTTACCGGCACTTTAGAATAAAACCACTCCATATCTTTCCCATGGATGTTGTAAGAGGCGACTAAAGGATAGGCCTATAAACTTGGAATTCCTCATGTAGGCGAGGGTTTTGCAACCTAGCATTATTAATAATCTTAATTGCATCATAAAGCCGTGCAGCTGAACGTGGCCTTTCTGTATTATCAGGACTGTTGGCTCTGTTAACCCCGCAAGGGGTATGGACATGACTATATATATGTATTGAGCCTATTGACTCCTATAGGAAAGAGATGGAGTGGACCTATTTTTAAGTACCTATACCACACGGCACTTACATACTCTTCTTCTTATTCCTCCTGGATTTAGTTCCAGTACTCTGGAGAGTTCCCCAGGGTAGACCAGAACATGTTATTAACGTTTATGTTTATACACGAAACGACTACCATCTGACCTCCGCAACCTTTGCAGGGGAACCTAACCCGCAGTTGCCTGAACCTCACCGCAAGAGCATCGGTTAGTATTCAAACTAATGTTTGACGTAACTTCGAAATTGGTTGCCGAGGTGGGAGTAACCTGCGTCTTTTATGCGCATCACGCATTTTAACTGGGCACCTTACCGATTCGACTACCGACGCATTAAAATGCGCAGGAGAAGAAAAGACGTTTGAAATTTGAACACAAATTAATAAATATACAGTTATAAGTAGTTAACATAAAGTGTATGTGGTCACAGCACGTCACTATAGTACCACAAATCATGCCTATTTTAAATACCTATACGATGAATAACTATAGTTTCTTATTAATGAATAATATAGCGACCTCGGCTTAACTACACACAGCTTCGTACTTGAGCATTTTGTTAGAATATCAATGAGCATTTTTTCATAACAATTTGGAATGTGTGTCTGTAACTCTATCACGTCTTAACCGCTGGATCGATGATGGTAAAACTTTGTATGAATTTACTAGGCTGATGTATGTATATTGTAAGCAAAAGTAGGCTCTTTTATTGAAATACCTACTGAAACGGATAAAACGGGAATATTATATGTCGATCGGAGGTAAGCAATTAACATAGTTAGCCTTTGACATAAGTGTTTGCGTTAGTTTTTCTTCTTCCTAGCGTTAGTCTCGGTTCCATCATATCCTCACTAGGGAGGAGCCCGAGGTGCGCCTTTTTAAAAATTGGCCTCAGTTATATTACGTTACCCGAAATCGCCGAGCTTGCATAAAGAGAGTTATGAATGTGGATGAAGCGAAAGAAGTATGCAGAGATCGTGGCAAGAGGAAAGAGGTAGCCTCTGCCTACCCCGTCGGGAAAGAGGCGTGATTTTATGTATGTATGTATGTATGTAAGTATATTACGTCAATTTCAAGCGTAATTTCATAACTGCAGCGCTATGTGTATTAACTACCGGACGTTTTATGATCTGATAGACCATAGAATAAAAGATCCTCCATTCAGTGCAGGAGCTCAAACAATGATCACGTGATGCGTATGACCGTGGTCTTCGTCTGGATGATACAGGTTTTCACGTGTAGCGACTTCCGTCATACCTCTGCGCCCTTTGCAAGAGAATCTATACTGGATCATGATTAGTACCAATAATAATTGACATTCAAATTTAATGCACATAAAACTTGGTAAAAAGTCAGGATTCGGTAGGTTTCAAATCTGTGTATCTCGTTGTTCTAGTCTGGCTCTATAACCGTTCGTTCAATGAGTCTCTTATAACTCTCAGCCAGAGAGTCGTTGAACGATCTACCTATTTATTTTCCCCAGATTAACAACAATGAAAATGATATTGTGCCGTGTGGTTCCCGGCACCAATACAAAAAAGAATAGGACCACTCCATCTCTTTTCTTTGTCGTAAAGGCGACTTAAGGATAGGCTTACAAACTTGGGATTCGTTTTTAGGCGACGGGCTAGCAACCTGTCACTATTTGAATCTCAATTCTATCATTCAGCCAAAAAGCTGAACGTGGCCATTCAGTCTTTTCGAGACTGTTGGCTCTACCCCGCAAGGGATATAGACGTGACCGTATGTATGTATGTAAAACGTTATTGCACGTTCTCCTTAGCAGTGTGTCACCCGCGTTACCAACACGAAGTAGGTCGAGAGCCGCATCGCACTGCCAAACGCACACGAGCGAACGTCTGACCTGACACACCCACACATGCGAGCCGGCCTCAGCCGCGAAGTAGGCCGAAAAACTCGCGCATGCGCCGACGTGTCCACATAGATAATAGCCCTAATACTGGACCCGCTTTCTGGGCCGTCCGTCTGATTAGTAATTTAAAGGCTCCAAATGGGCTTCAGACGAAATTGCTGTGATTTAGGGCAGGATCCTACCTAAATTTTGAGGAATTTCTACCGTCAACTTCTGGGTAATTCAACCGTTGATGGTTAAATTTCATGATTTCATTTCTTCATGCCGCTCATTAGGGCTGTCCATCTAATAGCTGATTGTGTCAAAAGAATGATGATACAATACCTGAACACACAATCTAATTATTTAACCATATCTTTTCCGTCGACGCCGTAAAAGGCGACTAAAGGATAGGAT
This sequence comes from Amyelois transitella, assembly GCF_032362555.1. Taxonomy (NCBI): domain Eukaryota; kingdom Metazoa; phylum Arthropoda; class Insecta; order Lepidoptera; family Pyralidae; genus Amyelois; species Amyelois transitella. The sequence goes on along the minus strand of NC_083535.1, from coordinate 2,190,162 downwards.
ACACTTGGGATTATTCCTGTTGTCGATGGGCTAGCAACCTGTCACTATTTGAATCTCAATACCATCATGGAGCCAAACAGCTGAACGTGGCCTATCAGTCTTTTCGAGACCGTTAGCTCTTTTTACCCCGCACAAAATATAGACTATATATATGTGTATGTATGTAAATGTTTAAGGCGAGTCATAACTCAAGCTTTCGCGAATCCGAGGCAAACGTTAACCGTACACTAGCGTATAATTGTAACTTAAAATAGGTATCTTCTTATGAGTAAGTAAGTACCATCCCTCATTCATCAACCCTTCTTGGTTTAAGGCATTTTTTTGGCTAACCTTGATTTTTTTGCGGAAAAAACTGGAGGTCACTTTCAGAGGCCATGAGGCCGTAGGAAAACTTAGTTAAATTCGAAATACCTTTATAAAGGTTAAATTAACGGCATTTCTTTTTACCAATTCAACCATATACTATTTCCGTAAGTTTTAGTAATGCAGGTTCTATAATAGCGGTAAAAGGTTAAAAGGAAGAGATAGGTAAGTAATTAATGAAATTCGAAATAATTGTCCCAAAGCTATACAGCTGAACGTGGCCTAAAAGTCTTTTCAAGTCTGTCGGCACTGTTTTATTTATTCGCCGTGTGGTATCCGGCACCAATAGAAAAAAGAATAGGACCACTCCATTTCTCTTCCATGGATGTCGTAAAAGGCGACAAAGGGGTAGGCTTATAAACTTGACGTTCTTCTTTTAGGCGATGGGCTAGCAACGTGTCACTATTTGAATCTCACTTCTATCTTGAAGCCAAATAGCTGAACATGGCCTATCAGTCTTTTCAAAACTGTTGGATCTGTCTACCCCGCAAGGGATATAGACGTGATTATATGTAGGTATGTATGTATTTATTCTCTGTCCATACATAAACTAGCTTGATACAAAGAACAAGGACAGGGTACCACTGAGGGGTATTTGAGTCCGATAAGATCACATAAATAAGTCAACTTTCTAGAGCCACAAAAGTGCAGCTTTTGTTTAAAAAAAGGCGAAAGATTATGAGCATATTAGTTTCACTTTCACGCAAGATCTACTGAACGGTTTCAAATTAAACTGTTACCTTATACTTAAAGGTATCTACATCAAATTACACGATATTTACGAAACATAGACGTCTACGAAGAAAATGTCATGCTTTCCCCATTTCGATTAGAGCTGAAACACATTCTTCAGTTGCCCAACAATCGATTCATCTCCCAAGCACTTCAGTTAATCGATACACGTAGCATTCGCTATCGACCGCGAGTTCAACAAAAGATCTAACAAAGAAACTGTGCTACTTGCATAAAAACCATTTGTGTGTTGCTTTACGTTTCACTAACCGGCCAGTTTCGTAAGAGCCATGAAATTCTCAAATTTTTATATAATTCAAATGAGATAGTACGAGTACCGCGTGCCAAGATAACCCGGTATTTCGGCGGTATTGTGAAATCGGATGTCTGTGTGTATTTGCTGCCTATCGTCGGCTATGTAGTGGTGCCCGCGGGGCCCCTTTGGGTGTCAACTAGTAATGGAAAGTAGTCGTAGGTATCTTTTTAACTAGGTACATTATATAATTGAGTACCTACAAGAGCGATGGATCGTGTAAAAAATGCATGGTACTGTTACTCTTAGTAACTATTGGAACGGTTTGAAAATTTTATTGGGTTTGTTACGTCATTTATGCTGTTAATTAGCGAAGTGCCACGGAGCAATAAATAATTAATAATCCAATGAGGCGTTCCATGCTTTGTGGCCTCAACCTGCACTATCGGTTTAGACGAATAACCTACTTGTCTTGCGTTTTAGATATATAAATATAATTAATTAACGTTATATACCTACTTATATTGCATAAATAACCTCCTACCTGCGCCAAATAAGTAACTACCTAGTTATTCGTAGTTTACCTACCACGTTCCGCATAGGCTTAAAAGAAACATTAATACATTCCTTCATAATGCTCTTGTTATAAATTCCTAAAGTATTAATCCAGTCCGCTAACTACTTAGCTACATAAGTCAAGGGATTATTCCGTTGAAAAAGTTTTCAGGCGCCTGAATTTTATGCAGGTGCGATTTACAAAAGGGGCTGAGACTGTAGCGAGCCCTCTTAAATGGATTGGGTCGGAGGATTTTCATCGTTGCCCTAGAATCGTTAGGGTGCGATTCCGATTCATTTTATAAATAAATTGTTGATAATACCTATACTTATAAATAATATTAACGTCTTTCACCCCTGCAGGGTAGACAGAGCTGACAGTCTCACAATGACTGAAATGTAAATAAGTGTTGATATAATATCACAAAATTGTGTATAGACTACGAACCAGAACGGTATATAGTTACTGAAAATTTAGTAAAGAAAATGTCGGAAATTGCCTTCTTTCAGAGGGGTCCCGTGTCGGTGTATGACTTAAATAATAAATCCCGTCTGATTTCTGTGTCACAAAACTAGCTTGGGTCATGAAGTTTCTTTTTTTCTCTAAGCCCCTTCACGTCAAACGGTGTAGTCAATCGAATGTTCTGGAAACCAAACAGCATACCCTCTTTTTTATGCGCAAAATCTATGCTTATATTTTATCTAAATGGGAAAATTATTTTGTTTGATTGTCCGCTGTTACACTTAACATAACTTGACCAATCTTCATACGGCGCACACATAAGGACATACCTTTTATTTCGAACACATAACTATTCGCGCGTGCCTTACAGTAAGTGGCAATAAATGCGAGCAAAAGCTGTTATTGAAAATATCTATGTTTTTTTCATAAAATCATTCATTACACTGCGGTTCGGAACTCTAGCCTAGGTCGCGGAGAGCCGAGGGGCGCGGGTCGGACCGTTGACCTAATTTCGTCTTCTGTCGCCTATTGCGCCGTGAATTCACACTCAATAGCTATATCCCGTTTAAAATTGAACGTTGCACTCTAGTTTCATTTGACGTACCTGTTTTATGCAATGCTAATTCCCTGCAAGCAAAGGGTGCGGCCACATTTGTTACTTTTATAAGACGTTTCTAGAATCTGGTGAAATCACCACGATTCAGGCCGTCCTAGTTTGAAATTGGCGTCCTTCGTTCCCTAAGGTTAGTTCATAGCCTGTAGGTACTTAGCCATATGTTAATACTTTAAGTTTATAAGATGTGTACAATGTACGAGATAACAAAGAATTTTTTAATTTTGCTTTTTGTCACAAACTCTAATAGGATCGGCGCAGGGTACTCTTGATCTGACCTTACAATGTTAGATCCAAAGAAAATAATAGTCGCTAATTGAGTAGAAAACGTACCCTAATGAAGTTACCTAAACGACGAACCATATTTATGTATGTGCCTAACGACGTTATCAGTTCTTTAGTTACTGTTAATAATTCTTTGATAATGATAGTAAGTACTGTCGGTTGGCATGACAACTCAATGTACTTACCTACTACAAGAGCAGTCGGCTTCATTATTTAGAAAAAAAATATTTTATAAATATCATCAGATCTAATAAATTCGCGGTTCTTCTTTCAGGCGATGGGCTAGCAACCTGACACTATTTGAATCTCAATTCTATCACTAAACCAAACTGTTGGCTTTATCCACCCCGAAAAGGATAGGTATAGATGTGTCAGATTTAGATCTATGAGACCAACTGGGAAGTAGCGTAAACTTAATATAAAAAAGGATCAGAAAAATCGGACTATAATTGGCAGAGTTATTTATTACTTACAACAATATACAACGCATTACAAATTATATTAGAATGTTTTGTTATACTGATAACTAAGCATTCTAATAATAATCCTCTTTTGGCAGTCGGTTGAAAATGGGACAAAAAATCGAAAGCTACGATTTTGTAGCACTATTGAACTATGGCGCCATCTAGTTTTCTTAGCTGCACACACTTTTCTGTATTCCGAGTCATCACGGTGTGAGAAAACATTTTATTTTTATATTTAAATGTCAAGAATCATTTTCACTGTTTCATTTAAATTCATGAAGAACAGTCGTTTCGTAGCTATAGTTTATTTTTATTTTAAAAATTGAGGTAATGGGCTAACAACCTGTCAATTCTCGATTACATAATTAAGCCATTTAGCTGAACGTGGCCTTACAGGCTGAGAACTGCCTCGCAAAGGGATATAGCCATGATTATAGTATTAATGTATATTTGTTCTTAATTTTCTTTGATCATTATGGCCGGCCCTTTACGCTTCGAATCCCTGAGACCCCATTATGCAATCAGGCTACCGCTACGCGATCTAGGTCATCATAACAACTAGGTTGGCCAATCTCATAACTAGGGATGTGACAGGTACAACTCAGAATTGTAAATTATAGCTATTTATCCTATCGTGCGTCATAAGAGATATCTGCTTTGTAAATCTCGTGGAGGTAACATCGAGATATATTTACTCGATTTTCCATTCTAAAAATAAAATGCAGTTAACATGTGACTTATTTATAAATGGCTTAGATCAACTGACAGAAAACAAATGTGATAGAGTATTGCTGAAATTTAACTATCGCTATAAAATATCGTTTAATGCGCCGCAGACAAACACGAAAACATCGACATACAGACCAACAATTCTGCTGAAAAAGTGTCCTAATTAAACAAATTCGTCCGTCCGTTCGAAAGGATCAAAATTTATTACAACTAGCTTTTACCCGTTGGTTCGCCCACGCGAATTTAGCGCCATCTATAAAAGAATACATGTTTTTCAAAAATCCCACGGGCACTATTGTTTTACCTAGTTAATTAAAGCACGGAAGTGACGAAACGAAAACTTTTTTTTGTCATGTTTTTATATCTAATGACTTTTGTAATCGCAATATGTCCTTAAAAAGTAAGTTGTCGCGACAGACGTTCAGCTTTTACACAACAGGTCAAAGTAGATCCTGCAGTACTTCTGCCTGCGAACGTCTGGGTCCAAAAAATGTCCATGGATTGATTAGTAGAACTCTGCGTTCGAAGGAAATTTGAGAAATTTTGGATGAAACAAAGGTCAATCCTTGTACCTACGATTTTCTCTCACTGTTTTTACGTTAATTTTCAGCTCATGGTGAAATCTCTTATTTTAACATATCGTGGTGCATCTACGGTACAATTCTCAACATAAATTTTTGGTTGAGATGATTTTATTTAAATTTATATTACATATATTAAATCTAGCACCCGCCTTAGCCTAATCGCCGCCATAATTAAACAAAACAATTCAGTGCCACAAGCCGCCAACGCGCAGTCTCCTACGGCTAACTTCACTCGCATGATTTTTATGCCGTAACGACTAACTGCCTATCAATAGTTGAAATGAAACAAAATTTTTGCTTTTTATATTTTATTATCAATATTAAGCACAAGTCTAGCACACGCCTTAGCAATATCGCCGCCAGAATTAACCAATTCAGCGCCACAAGCTGCCAACTCGCAGTTTCCTACGGCTAACTTCACTCGCATCAATTTGATGCCGTGATGCACGTTCCAATCGCTCAGTTCTAGGGCTTCGAGACATTGCTCTGGTGTCACCTGAAAGACGAAATAATGAGTGGGAGCTGAATGTTGGAACTGAAATACGAAGCTCAAAGTGTCCCATGGGTGATGATTATTAAGTCTATGGTACATCTGTAATTACGATCATGGATTGTGTGTCAGGTTTTCACATGATACTACTCCCGCCTGACCTTCCCAACCTTCGCAGAGGATCGTAACCCATAATGAATTATCTTTACACATCCAGTAACCGAATGAATACAGGTTTCCTCTCGATGTTTTCCATAGCCTTAAGAGCAATCAAACTATGTCAGAAATGAGAGGATTTGCACCTGTGACACCCTGTGCGTTACGCATTTTATTCGAGCACATTTACCGTTCGACTATCTACCTACGTTCAGTGACCACGGAACATTGTAACAGGTTAACGTTACGTGCGCGTTTAACACCTGTATGATTTATAAATAGTACAATAATTTCGTCTCAAATTACCTGTTGTTTGAGCACCTTGCACATGATTCTCACTTCGTCTGACTCAACGCCGCGCTGCCTGCCACACGGCTTCTGATCCGCAAACTCTAGGAGATCTTCTACGGACACGTGGTCGGTGCAATCTGGGGAATCGAAGTTAATGATTTAATGAAAACACATACCAAAAAAAAAATCTTATGTCACTGACTGATACATTAAGCCAAAATTAGGCTTGTCTGTTCCCTAAGAATGGTATGCATGAATTTAATTTTCTAATTTTTTAATGTTTGGTATTTTCTAAAGGTTGACTAGTAGAAAATGCTATTAGGATTAAGTTCACCTATATTACCATGAAGGCCCAATAATGTTTTAAATAAATAAAAATAAAAATGTAAATGCATGAAATATACCTTTCACTAACAATCCTTCTTCGAAATACTTATGTTCCTCAACTTTCTCATCTTCAGGCTTCTTCAAATAGCAATTGAACGGATTTACCGACGCGTTCTTAAACGGGTTAGTATCTTTCTTCTCCACCCCATCAAAGACATCTACTCCGTTATCTTTATCATGGTTTTCCATTAGAAACGTGTTCTGGTATATGATTGGTTGGTTGGAAGTGGGCGGTTCCTTTGTGGGCAGTTTCAGAGGGTACCTCCTGATGTGCCTCGGCTTGTCGACTAGTTTTGTCTTGTTCGTTCTGGGCGGTAGTGGTAGCTCGTTTTGAGGCTGGAAATTGTTTAGAAAATAAATAATGTCAAATAAAATATAAAACAAAGAGCGTCCGTCGGTGGTCGAATGGTTACGGTAACTGGCTAAAATGCGCAAGAAATGCGTGTGAGGGCACAGGTTCAAATCCTTCTTCGGTCATGTATCAATTAACTCTTTTCTGAGTTATGTACATTAGTTTGAGTGCTAACGGATGCTGTTACGGTTAGAGAAAATAGTGTGAGGAGGAATCCTGTATAACAGCTGCAAAACCACGATCCAATATGAGTGAGGTTCCCCTGCAATGGTTGCGGAGATGTCGCTTCGTGTAAAAACCTGGTTCATCCAATCCAAGATCCATGGTCAAAGGCTCCTCTACAGTGGTAAAGATTCGCTCTATAGCCAGGAGGAAGAAGATATAAATCATAATACCAGTAATGTTTCCATCGTATGTCATGTAGGTTTTGAATAATCCAACGACCAATACAAAATAATGTGAATGTTATGTTATTCAAGTCTTTTTTGAGTATTAAATATAAAGAAATATAAACAAAAACCAACTCACTCCCACTTTCATGTCCCGCTCAATTTCGCCAGCCGAATGTTGTCTGAAAAGATATAAGATATTACACGTTATAGGCTGCATATTATAGAGCGCGCTATTGCTCAAAATCCTTTGAAATTATACTTCAAATTCAAGAATCCCATTTACATAAACGTTACAATCCATTCAAAATCTAAATATCCATTATTAATAAAATTCCAGAAATAAAAAAAAATGAATTTACTCTCCAATTATTTATTTCGGCCTTAAAACGCCTTATGCAAATAGTTTTGTGCAAGGAATAAAATTCTTACGACTGCCTCTTGAGCGTAATATGCAATATGTATGTCACTGCTGACTTGGCATCAGTGTCATCTTACAGACAATAAAGATTTGTATTTAAAAATTAAGTTTCGAGTAAATTTTATGCTAATGTACCTAAGTAACCTAACCCAGCGGATCTATTATAGCACGCGCGACGCCGTTTTTTATCGCGCGATATATATAACTATCGCTGTTTCGTTTTCTGTAATGACGTGAAGCGGGACAGAGTTAATTGATCGCGCTATAAAAACGGCGTCGCGTATTTCACGTGCTAGCTCCGCTGATTCGGTAAGTTAAAATTAAAAGAAACAGTAGTTTCAATACCTGGTACGATAAGACAGCTGTTTCTGCAGCGAATGGAACTGAGGTCTCGAATCCAACATTCTTGGTGTGGGTTTTGGAATGGTGGATGTTTTCAAAGCGGCCTCTTGCATGGTCGTTATGAGAGAGGACGACGGCGTCGGCTGCTCTATGAGGCTCGTGTACGCCAACTTGCTTTCTTCTGTTATTGTTGACTAAAAAACGTGAGTAAAATAAATACTAATACAGATGAGACTAATAGCAGGATGGCCGAGTTGTAGGAGTGTATTGGAGTGAAAGGGAAGTAAAGAGCGAGATGGATGTATGTGACGTATGAATGACGTAGGAAGATGGCTGCGTGTGCTAAGACGATAGACGTGTCGATCAAAGTATTATTCTTGTTATAAACTAATAAAAGTGTTTAATCTGTTCTCGAAGCATTTAATTTATCTCCCACATACATTACGGAACAAAAATTAATATAAGACAAATTAAACTATGCGGCCGCTCCAGTCCACTCTCTATGTTCCTTGTTAAGAGTTGCAACCGTGCTGTACTTTTTGTGGAAAATAAAATGTCTTTTTTTATTATTTATATAAGAATAATTAAACATATAAATTTTTGATATGTAGGGTAAAACTCGTTAAAACGCCTCAGTTGACAAAACGCCCCACTCACTTATTACGCACACAAACAAAGCTATGCGCGCTGCCACTGAGACGCGAGTAGCCACTAGTCGCCCGACATCATGGCTGCAATGCACTCGTGATTTTCTACGTCCGATTAGAAAATATTGTTAAATTAAGTTTTTTTGCGTCGAAATAATTTGTGGTAAGTTTCAAATGTTTTCATAAATATTGATTGCTGTTATAGTTGTGTTGAATTGACCTATACTGCTGTAAATACACATAAATAGGCTATATTATTTTGTTGCATTCAGCGTTATGACCTGGAAATTGCGACCTTAAGTGTGATGGGGCATATTAAAAATCAAATTTGAAAAAATGCCCCACTACTCATTTTATAAAATGCCCCAGTATCCAAACAACATACAAATGAATGATGTTTATAAACGAACTATTTGACAATGTATCTAATCCAGGACCATCATCAGTGAAAGCGGTTATTATGTCTAAAACACCTCAGAAAGACGAATCGTCTGAAACTCAAGAAACATCTACCAAGCTACGGGAACTGGATGAATCGTACTTTTAAGTACAATTCATCCAGTTCCCGTAATACCAGTCAGCAAAGAGAAAACAGAAAGCTGTTGTCCTTACGTCTACAGAAAATATTGAGAAAAGAAAAGCAATTATTAGAAAAAGAAAACCAAAAGTTTAACCTAAAGAAAAAGTCTTAACCAAAAAAGCAAAAGGAAAAAAGACTGGAGAGAAAAAAGCAACTAAGAATAAAGATCCCGATATGATGGATATTTCTGAAGACGAGAACACAGATCAAGCTAAAAATCTTAAACAAACCAAATCAAGAGCACAGAAGGGAAAATCAGGGAAAGCAAAGGGTATATGTGAATATAATAAGTCAAATGGGTCTGAAAATTAAACCTCTGAGAATGATCAAACTAAAACATTTATACAGGCTAAAAGAGTCAAAAAAAGAATATTTGAAAAAACAAGAAGCGATAAAAGTAATAAAAAACAAGATGCCGCCAATATATCAGAAAATGATGACTCAAGCCATGATCAAGAAAATACAAGTAAGACATCTAAAATCTAAACGAATACAAAAAGCCAAAGAAAGGTAAGATAAAAAAGAAAAAAGTAGTTTATTCGTCGTCTTCTGAGTAAGTAGAAGAAATGGATGATGAAGTTGGTACGTCTGAAGAAGAAAGACTTGCATGAAAATAAGTGCGCTGAATGCACAGAAAACTTTTACACAACTGTATGGACGTTTGTGTAATTATTGTGGACAAAAAGCTAAGAGGGAAGCTATGAAGAAAAAAAGACACTTATTCTCTTCTTTTTTTACTATAATTTTCTTTTTGATATTTTTGTTACCTGGTTTATTTCATTAGACATCTACAAAGTTTTTATTTTATGTTAAAGAAGTTGTTTATTTATGGTTTATGGTATTTTTGATTTTATTATGTTCAATTTTTTTTTAATTATCTTCATAAGTACTTCAATCAATGTAATATTTAAAAGACTGATTGAAGAAATACCTAATGTATGAGCCCCATTATTTGTGTTTAGCCAATGACGTTGTTATTTTAATTTTTTGATTTAATTTACGCACACAAACACTCACTAGGGCATTTTTTATAAGCCGGGGCATTTTATAATACGAGTGAGGCATATTAGCTGATAGGTGCTTTACAAAACGCCCCACCTAAGGTTTATTTTTTTTTATAATTATTTCAGTAAGTAACGTTCCTGTTAGATTAAGATGTTGTCATAACATTATCAAAATGCCAAACATTGATCCTAAATAAAGATCTCTATCATATCGTTTACCATTTTTGTTTTATTTGATTTACAAATAAAGTGGGGCATATTACCCAGTTTTACCCTAGTAGGTACGCTTGTCTGTATCACAGTAGGTCCCAGGTTCGAATCCCGGCCGGGGCATGATGAGAAACGATTGTTCTGGGTGTTGGTTTTTTAATCTTTAAAGTATTTATTACAAAATATAGTATCGTTAAGTTAGTATCTCGTAACACAAGTCCCGAACTTACTTCGAGGCTAAGTTTATCTGTGTAATTTATCCCGTATATATTTATGTATTTATATCATGAAAACTTATCGAACAATTATTATTCGATATTTACTTGAGGTTGATATTTATCTCAAGTAAATGTCGAATAATAATTATATATATAGATAAATGCCGTGTGGTTCCCGGAACCAATATAAAAAAAAGGACCACTCTATCTCGTTTCCATGGATGTCGTAAAAGGCGACTAAGGTATAGGCTTATAAACTTGGGATTCTTCTTTTAGACGATGGGCTAGCAACCCGTCACTATTTGAATCGGAATTCTATCATTAAGGCAAACAGCTGAAAGTGGCCTATCAGTCTTTTCAAGACTGTTGGCTCTGTCTACCCCGTAAGGGATAAAGACGTGATCATATGTATGTATGTATAAATAATTATTAGGGACTTTGGTACCTCCCTAAGTAGGTACAACGTAACCGGAGCTGAAACGCCAGAACAAAGATGATAAATTAAAAAAATAAAATGTTGTACTCGTATGTACTGACCTGAATGTCTGGAACACTATTCGCTTCCTCGCTGAAATTACGCCGCTCTTGTTTAGCTGTAATAAAATTAACACAAATTATTAAAAAAGACTTGTATTAACAAAATAATTCATACAAGCATTTTTTCATTATTTGTAATATTATAATATACAGTAACCCGAAGCGCTACTTTAATTTTTTAAAAACCTTTATCCCGAAAGAATTCAGTGTATAATACCAAACATACATACATATAATCACGTCTATATCCCTTGCGGGGTAGACAGAGCCAACAGTCCCGAAAATACTGAATAGCCACGCACAGCTGTTTGATAGATGATACAATTGAGATTTATATAGACAGGTTACCAGTCCGTCGCCTAAAAGAAGAATCCCAAGTTTATAAGCCTATCACTTAGTCGCCTTTTACGACATCCATGGGAGAGATATGGATAATCTAATTATAAAAAAATTCTTCTGGCATAAGTCGAAGTTGCATCCTAACTACTCTAAAGAGGCTTTTAAACTTGGGATTCTTCTTTTAGTCGATGGGCTAGCAACCTGTCACTATTTTAATCTCAATTCTATCATTAAGCCAACCAGCTGAACGTGGCCTATCAGTCATTTCAACCTTCTTACCCAAGTTATATAGACGTGATTATATATATGTAGATAATCTATACTAATATTATAAAGCTGAAGAGTTTGTTTGTTTGAACGCGCTAATCTCAAGAACTACTGGTTCGAATTGAAATTTTTTTTTTGTGTTAAATAGAGCAGTTATCGAGGAAAGCTTTAGGCTATATCATACCATTACGCTGCAACTATTAGGGGTGAAAAATAATGGAAAATGTGAAAAAAAAAAACGGAGGAAATTATTCATCCTTGAGTTCTTCAATGACGCCCAATATAACTATGCCACGGGTACAGCTAGAGTAATATTATAATAAGACAAATGCTTACTCACCAGCTGCTTCTTTATCAGCGTCGTTGACGGCGTTATGGTGGAGAGACACCAGTGGAAACTTGAAGTGGAACTTGGACTTGTCGCTGGGCGAATTGGGTAGTTTGTTGTCGCCGTCCAAGTCGTTCATAGACCTGGTGGAACATCGAGAATGACATATACAAAACTGTGCGTTCTGTAGCTAATTAAAATATGTCGTTTAATAATAAAATCAAGGGCAAGTGTGAGTCGGACTCGCGCATTTAGGGTTCCGTACCATTATCGCGTTTGTTACTAAACTATATATATGTATATATTTTTATATTTCAGTAACGTTCTGTTTCTACCTGTTTATTATAATCGTCACAAAAAATTGCTTAAAAATTACGTTTGTTGTATTGGCCCTCCTTTAATAATAACTGTATCGGTATAAAATTATTTATTTTGAAAGAAAATAGACAGGCAAAATTTTATATGTCTACATGTTACCTTTATTAATATTAATCACAAAAATACGAAACAAATTCCCCCTTTATATTTTTTTATTATTATTTTTGTATTTGTTGTCATAGTGGTAACGGAAATACATAATTTGTGAAAGTTTCAACTTTCTATCATGGTTGTTGAGATACAGCCTGGTGACAAACAATAACATACAGCTGAGCGTGGCCTTTCAGTCTTTTCTAGACTGTAGGCTCAGTCTACCCCGCAAGAGATATAGACGTGACTATATGTATGACGTATGTACCAAACTTATTAATATAGGTAAATAAGATTTTAATGCATATCCATTGCAATTGGAAAAATACTTGAACATACATACATATGGTCACGTCTATATCCCTTGCGGGGTAGACAGAGCCAACAGTCTTGAAAAATACTTGAAAGTACATTATATTATTGTATTTTACAAAATGTAATTGTTATTATTACAATAAATAAATAATAACTTACTTGGTTGTAATTTCATTGGCCATAGCTACTGCCGTGTCCAGGGTCTTCTCATCGTGAGCTGACATGGGCTTCATGGTACCTGTATGGTTACCCTTTTTCCTCTCCAACTTATTCAACGTGTGAGACCTATTAAAAATAAACATATTAATATGAGGGTGAATGAAAACAGGTTGACCAAGAAAATTGTACAAGGAGAGTATGAAATGAAAGGTAGGAGTGGAAATGTCTAAACCTTGATCAAATTAAGAACGTCCTGGAAACCGCCGAGCTTGAATGTGCAGTTATAAATGTAGGTGAAGCGAAATAAGTATGCAGAGATCGGGGCAAGTGCAAAGATGCAGAGTCTAGAGGGTGAGTCCTTTCGGGAAATAGGCGTGATTTTATTTGTATTTCATAGGAAATTTTAATTGTGCGTAGCAAATCAAATAAATGAATTATCAATCTATCTTTATGTATGTATAATTCTTATAGGCATTAGTCCTGGTAACATTTTACCTCTTTGGAGGGGAGCCCAGGGTACGCTTTGACCATGATCATGGATTGGGTGAGTCAGGTTCAGTTACCTTTGCAGGGGAACCTAACCCGTATTAAGTCATGGTAATATTAATTTGTATCTAGATAGAGGGGAAGGAAACAAAAGGAAAAGAGATTCTTATTTTAAATTGGTCTATCAGGTATAGCCAATGTTTAGAAAATTATTATATTAATAAATATACTTGCCTTATAGCGCTGTCGATGTCAAAAGGTTTACTTGATGATCCCTGAAAAGGAGAATTCTATTTTAGAACAATTAAGACAAATTTTAATGTACTCATAAGTTCCAAGTATTTATAATGAAAAAGTGTGTAATTCTTATGAGAAATGATGTTACTACCACAATCACACAACTATTTCTATTTAATATCTACAGGCCAGATATTTACGAACTGAAATAAATGTTTACAATCATGACGCGTCATTTTGTAAAAAAATATATTTTATAATTAATTTGTACTTTCGCGTTGCATGATAATTAATGTACACATTTTTTTTAATCTGTGACCACCACGGTTGGTGGAACCCCGTCGAAACGTGAGGAAAAAATATATATTCACGTTAATTCCCGTTTGCATACATTAATAATTAATTTATAGCCGTGAGAACAAAATGCGAAATTAAATCATATATTTAAATGTTATTCTTATTAAATATGGTATTAACAACACTATAATTGACAAATGTATGTTTCAATAAAAAAAAATTTTACTAAAGAAATGGATTATATACTTATATTTTTTTTGTTTTACTCTACTTTGTCCTTTGCCTGAAAGTGGGTTATGTCACTTCAGGCACAAAGATGTATATTAAATTTTATTCTTTTAAAGCCACCTTTAGCCTATAACCTAGTACGGAAATACTAGCCTTTTTTACGACATATAAGAAACCTAGAATATCAAAAACAAAAAATGTATCTTTACCCAACAGCAGCTAATAAGTAACAAGATATATTTGTGTCATATGAAAAGAAGTATTGATGTCCCAACAACATTTTTTTCTATTATATAAGCTTTTAGATGGAAAAATTTGGTGACATGATTATGTTATTTATAAAGTATGCTAGTCTAGACAGATTCGTGACAAAAGGCTGTCTGAAGTCTAGACATTTGTATCTTTTATTAGGACACGGTGTACGGGCGAGATAAATATCATAACATGATAATTTGCCATTGATAATATTGGTTGAACTGTAGGTTAGAATTGATATATGGAAATAAATATTACTACAATAGTTTGAATTTAAATAAGAGGATAAATACAATATTTTTGTAAGACAAATTTATGTAATATAATTTCAATGGAAGATACACTATCTAAATATGATAATTATTTTAACAATTTTTGCAAGGAAAATCAAAACAAAATCTTTGTATGTTCATGTACAAAATCTACCTACAAATAACGTTTGAGAACATAAACTTCATAAGAATATCTTTTTTTATTCTTAAAAAAGGAATAATTTTTTTGACATTGAATATTTTGGAAAAATTTTAGAAGGTACACATTAAAATTCACAAAAAAGCATTACACTACAACACCACTACGACTATCAAGGTACGTGAATCATTAACGATGTTTCGGTGTATGCGATAAATAACTGACAAACATATGAATGATCTCTAAAATCCCACAAACTAAGATAATATCGATAAACTACAAATTTGTCAAAATAAACTACTATCAAACCGTTGCGTTTTCTTACCGCTTCGCAATGAAAAAAATATTAATAATATTATAAGAAATTTTGGTGAATTAGACGACCAGAGACGTTAACTTCATTGTCTTAAATAGGAAATAGTCTATGCCTGTTATAGCTCTTGGCCATCGTGACACCATACACATCCAAATCGTCGTCCGAGTACTGAAACACCAAATATTTTTATAAATTTTTTCCCGCGCATAATTCTATATTATCGATATTATAGAAAGTGTTAATGTAACACACCATCAAAGCGCGTTTTGTTTTCATCGTTCTACTAAATTCTGAGTATATTTAATTCTATGCGATGCAAGACGTGACACGACACATCATACACAATATGCCATCTATTTTAATATCTTAAATTATACCGATTTATTACAATAAAGAACTTTTTGAGCGTCTATGGTGGAATCGGTAAGGTGTACGGTTCAATTGCGTTATGCGTAGAGAGGCACAAGTTGGAATCCTACCTCCAAAATCCAGAAGGAACAAGAGTGAACTTTAACTTTTTGACTCAGAGATAGAGACTTAATGATAAAAAGGAGCAAAGTCTATCTAGAGCGCAGCGGTAGTGCGCTTGTCTATGACACCGGAGGACCCGGGTTCGAATCCCGGCCATGGCATGATGAGAAACGAACTTTCTCTGATTGAATTGAATCTTGGATGTTTTCTTTATAAGTATTTATTATAAAATATAGTATTTTTAATGTAGTATCTCGTAACACAAGTCTCGAACCTACTTCGAGGCTAACTCAATCCGTGTAATCTGCCGAAAAAGAAAATACCCACAAAATAAATAAATCCGAGGAAAAGTCTTATTAATAAATAAAAAGTAATACTTACATATTCATCTTTCCGCCGACCGTCCAAGCTTCGAAACATAAGTTCCATTTCGTCTAACAAACTTTGACTAAAATCCGCGTAAGCTTTCTGTAAATAAAGATATTCTTATTATTTTTTCTCAAAAGGCGTTTTTTTGTAAAACACCTCAATATAACAAAAATCAATCATTTTCCCTGCTTATGAACGCTTGTACTTTGATCCATTAACAATGATCTCATCCAAATACCCAATGGCCAATACCTATAAAATTTATTTCATCGGCGAGTGAAAATTTAAAAAATATAGAAAAAATTATCGCGAACAGCCAACAATGCATTAAATTAAATGTGCAAAGTAAAATATATAATTTTAATTTTTTGCAAATAATTTTTGACTAGTGTTCCCAGGTCCCAATAATCTTAAAACTCTATGGTCACACTACTTGGTGGCAGAACAAGAACTAGTGGTTCTACAAGGAACTTCAATGGATTGCCAGCCACAAGTATAATGTAAGATTTATATATATTTTTTTCTCTTACCGGAATGCCAGGACTCTCCGGTAATACTAAGTTCTCCGGCCTTGCATGATCTGTGGCTGTACTCTCCTGTTGACAAGGACAAATATTTAAATACATATCACCCAAAACAACAAACTATACTATTCTTCTTCCTCCTGGCTTTAGTCCCGGTTGCATGCTCACCACTCTGCAGAGGAGGCCGGGGTATGCCTTGACCACGGATCCTAGATTGGGTAAGTCAGGTTTTTACAAGAAAATGCTGCAGTGCAGTTTGTTACCGCTTCTTCTGCACTGACGCCTTGGAAGCGGCAGTAAACTTAGTTTTTAAGTAATTTATTTGACGTCAACCAATGTTGTTAAACCATACGTTTTGACAATTATTAAGCGATATATAGTATCCTATAGAAATGAATAAAAATTTTGAATTTGAATTTTGAATTTTTTGAACAAGAAGCGACTCCCATCTGACCTCCGCAACCATTGCAGGAAAACCGAACCCGTATTAGATCGATCGTGGTTTAACATCCAGTTTCCTGAATTTGCAGGTTTCCTCACGATGTTTTCCCTCACCGTAAGTCGGTTAGTAATCAAACTAATTTACATAACTTCTAAAATAGTCATTGGTACATGGCCGAATTACCTTTGCCTCCCTGCGCACACGCATTTTAACCGGGCAAGTTACCTATTCACCCATTGAGCTCTTAAATAAAAAAAAATAACACGATCCTGTTTCATATACTTACAGTATCGGTGTCCGATATTTCATGATACTCGTGCACCTCATCAGCTTTGTACGATGAGTCATCAGTCTTATTTGAACGCCCCAAAGTTGCACATTTCACCTGGTGAAATTGCAACAAAAGAAAATGCTTGAAAAAATTTAACTTGGTAAATCCCCAAGTGGTTGTACTTATTTACAAGCAAATATATTTTTTCTTTTATGGTAGTTTTATTTTATTTTATTTCATTTGATATCACAAAGTTATCATACATACATATAATCACTTCTTGTAAAGACTTGGCTTAATGATAGTATTGAGATTCAAATAGTGACAGGTTGCTACCCCATCGCCTAAAATAAGAATCCCAAGTTTCTTAGTCGCCTTTTACGACATCCATGGGAACAAGATGGAGTGGTCCTATTCTTTTTTTATTGGTGCCGGAAACCATACCTATACACTAAGTTCTCGATTTCATTATTTTGAAGTGGGGTATTTTTCATACTCCATTTTTAATTCTTACGTACATATAATCACGTCTATATCTCTTACAGGGTGGATAGGGTCAACATTCTAGCAAAGACTGAACGGCAACGTACAGCTTTATGGCTTTATGTTGCAATTGAGATTCCAATATTGACATGTTGCTATAGTCCATCGCTCACAAAAAGAATCCCGTGTTTAATAGCAATACCCTTAGTCGCCTTTAATAGGACCACTCTACATATTTCCAACGGATGTCGCAATCCAGGGGAAAGTAAAAATACGGAGTGATCCTATTTTGAATTGCCGGAAACACTTAATTTCTTCAATAACTATATCACATTACACCAGGTAACTGGCTCTCATTTAAATTATTTTACACTATGCCGTAAGTAATTACTATGTAAACGCATTTAATTATTTGTAAAATCTTACCTTATTCAACAGACTTTTACTCGTGGTTGGCTCTGAAATGGACTTGTGACATTTCTTAAGGCTCTTATTTCTCGTCTCGGGATCTGAAAATGGTCCATTTATATAGTTCCAAAAATAAACAATGGATAACAAATCTCCTAGAAAGTAGAATTCGACATTTTATTAGCACGAGTATAAAATTCACCCAACAACACACACAACTCACAAAACAACCCCTTTGCCTGACTATTTTTTTCTTTAAACACACGAAACGAATTATGTCGTCTGCTACATAATAATAATTTCTGTTAATTTCTACAGAATTGCACTAAACCTGATGAGCTTCATGCAATGAACAGGTATGAGGATGAAACTAAAAAAGTATGCAAGAACGAGGCAAGTGAAATGATGTAGTTTCTGTCTAGACCCCACCGGGAAAGAGGTGTGATTTTATGTACATGTATATTACTTACATGACAGTTCCACCTAACGGAAATCTTATTTGGAGTCTAACTTAGCCTCAACAGAGAAAAAAGATACCAAGCCTTCTAAAGATTTGCACAGTTCGTCACGATTTGGCTACAAGAAGTCAACACAATTCATATTTCTTTTTTTTTTTCTTTGCCATGTAAATTTTACTTAGTTATGTATCGTTAGATGTGAGAGAGCCTGGTGACTTGTAATACAGGAGGTTTAATCCTACCTAGCTCAAGCACCAGTTCTCTCCACTATTGGTTTTACAACATAAATCTGTACTTACCTATATTCACCTATGTCAATTCAAATTCAAATTCAAAATTCGTTTATTTCCTCTTTACAAAGATCAAACTTAAGCTAACTTAACTACTTATAGCTAATTGGTTATTAAAGATCTTTGCTGGGAGGCTAGTTCCTGAAAAAGATTCGGTCGGACCTGAACTACAGGTAACTAGGCCATGTGGAGAGAAAATAAACAAATTTTTTTAATTTAATTTTTATATTACTCACATGGCAGATCCACCTCATCACAGTCCCGGTTGGAGTGCCTGGGGCTGAGCAGAGGGTAAGGCGGCGTGCACGTGGCCCCGCTGAGATGGGAGGGCGAGTTCGGATTGATCAGCGGCACTTGTTCCAAGTCCTCCGAAGGTTTGTATGGCGTCACGATTTGGCGAGGCGGCTGTGTGTGATGTGAAGAATATTCTTAAGATTTCACAATCAAGTTATTTTATATTTATTACATACTTAATCACGTCTTAATGGGGTAGACAGAACAAACAGTCTCGAAAAGACTGAAAATCCACGATTAGCTGTATGGCTTAATGTAATATTTGATTAAAATTGTAGATCTTCAAAATCAGTAGTTTTAACGATACATTGTACAATAAATTATTGTTAATCATAATCTTTGCCTTAGTTCGTCTTCTCCTCCTAAGTAAAATCTTAACATATAAAACACATGCATTTTTGTTAACTGACAAACAAACCAATAGAAATACCAGACGTAAGAGCATATGAGTGCGCCGAGATGATTTCTAAGTTCAGGCTGGTGAAAAGCTTGTCATTAAATTGGCTATTGAAAAATGGAGTGAAGTATTGATTTATGCATATGTTTATGTAATCAATAAATTAAACATGAAGAAAAACAGCTACCAATTAATGTTGAAATGATATGATCCATCCCAAAGTCATACGGCAGAAGTATGGATATTGCCGCCAATGAAATGTAAAAAGAAATCATATTGAAAAAGATCTTAAATGTATAAGAAAAAATAAAGTTTAATAAATTTCAGTCTTAAACACGAAGCCGCTTACATGAGAATTAAATTAATCATGTCTTGGTCATACGTCACGAGCCCAGGGCCCGCGTTTAATCACGGTCCAAGAATAGTTAATAACGTTGAAAATTATTTTTATGTGGTATCTTATTGAAATGAACAGAAGGTTGTTTTTATGTTAATTGGCCGCTCCCTTTCATTTTTGCATGTAGCCCTGTATCCGCATTCCGACTTTTTCACGGAGTCAGTGTGCAGCTTTTTCATTTTTAAGACTTTTGGTACACATATCATCTTTGGTGTGAGGCCAGAAATTTTTTCGCCTCAAAATAAGCTCTGTAGTGGCATGTAAGACTGGTTAGTCTTACATGGCTCGTGTGTTCGACGTCTCCTTGCGGACTGGATATCATGTTGCGTTGTATCGCCCTCTTTCCAGTATACCTTTGGCATTTAACAACGGAGCGGAGTGGGGGTTACTTGACCTTAACCAAGTTATTACCCTAGTAGTATCCAATATATACTCACACATCCAGCGAGATCCAAAAAGTCCAAGTGGCCCCTATAAAAAGAGTCTTCAAAAACGCTATAAAATTACCTATAAAAATACTTACGCATCCAGCTGGGTCCAGGAACGAGATATCACCGAAATACGCCCCGTCCAGTCCCACGTGACCCGTGTGTTTCACGTCCCCCTGAGGACTGGATATCATGTTGCGTTGTATGCTCCTCTTGCCAGTATACGTGTGACGTTTGACATCCCTAAAAAGAGTCTTCAAAAACGCTATAAAATTACCTATAAAATACTTACGCATCCAGCTGGGTCCAGGAACGAGATATCACCGAAATACGCCCCGTCCAGTCCCACGTGACCCGTGTGTTTCACGTCCCCCTGAGGACTGGATATCATGTTGCGTTGTATGCTCCGCTTGCCAGTACCTATACGTGTGACGTTTGACATCCCTAAAAAGAGTCTTCAAAAACGCTATAAAATTACCTATAAAAATACTTACGCATCCAGCTGGGTCCAGGAACGAGATATCTCCGAAATACGCCCCGTCCAGGCCCACGTGACCCGTGTGTTTCACGTCCCCCCGAGGACTGGATATCATGTTGCGTTGTATGCTCCGCTTGCCAGTATACGTGTGACGTTTGACATCCCTAAAAAGAGTCTTCAAAAACGCTATAAAATTACCTATAAAAATACTTACGCATCCAGCTGGGTCCAGGAACGAGATATCTCCGAAATACGCCCCGTCCAGGCCCACGTGACCCGTGTGTTTCACGTCCCCCCGAGGACTGGATATCATGTTGCGTTGTATGCTCCGCTTGCCAGTATACGTGTGACGTTTGACATCCCTAAAAAGAGTCTTCAAAAACGCTATAAAATTACCTATAAAAATACTTACGCATCCAGCTGGGTCCAGGAACGAGATATCTCCGAAATACGCCCCGTCCAGGCCCACGTGACCCGTGTGTTTCACGTCCCCCCGAGGACTGGATATCATGTTGCGTTGTATGCTCCGCTTGCCAGTATACGTGTGACGTTTGACATCCCTAAAAAGAGTCTTCAAAAACGCTATAAAATTACCTATAAAAATACTTACGCATCCAGCTGGGTCCAGGAACGAGATATCTCCGAAATACGCCCCGTCCAGCCCCACGTGACCCGTGTGTTTCACGTCCCCCTGAGGACTGGATATCATGTTGCGTTGTATGCTCCGCTTGCCAGTATACGTGTGACGTTTGACATCCCTAAAAAGAGTCTTCAAAAACGCTATAAAATTACCTATAAAAAAATACTTACGCATCCAGCTGGGTCCAGGAACGAGATATCTCCGAAATACGCCCCGTCCAGCCCCACGTGACCCGTGTGTTTCACGTCCCCCTGAGGACTGGATATCATGTTGCGTTGTATGCTCCGCTTGCCAGTATACGTGTGACGTTTGACATCCCTAAAAAGAGTCTTCAAAAACGCTATAAAATTACCTATAAAAAAATACTTACGCATCCAGCTGGGTCCAGGAACGAGATATCTCCGAAATACGCCCCGTCCAGCCCCACGTGACCCGTGTGTTTCACGTCCCCCTGAGGACTGGATATCATGTTGCGTTGTATGCTCCTCTTGCCAGTATACGTGTGACGTTTGACATCCCTAAAAAGAGTCTTCAAAAACGCTATAAAATTACCTATAAAAATACTTACGCATCCAGCTGGGTCCAGGAACGAGATATCGCCGAAATACGCCCCGTCCAGCCCCACGTGACCCGTGTGTTTCACGTCCCCCTGAGGACTGGATATCATGTTGCGTTGTATGCTCCTCTTGCCAGTATACGTATGGCATTTGACATCGGAGAGTGATGGTAACTTGACCTTAACCAAGTAATTACCCTAGTTGTATCCAAGATATACTTACACATGCAGCGGGATCCAAAAAGTCGAAGTGGACCCTAAAAAGAGTCTTCAAAAACGTTATAAAATTACCTATAAAAATACTTACGCATCCAGCGGGGTCCAGGAACGAGATATCTCCGAAATACGCCCCGTCCAGTCCCACGTGACCCGTGTGTTTCACGTCCCCCTGAGGACTGGATATCATGTTGCGTTGTATGCTCCGCTTGCCAGTATACGTGTGACGTTTGACATCCGAGCGGAGTAGGGACGAGCGGAGAGAGCGAGCGCGAGTCGGGTGGGGGGATAGTGACGCCAGTGATAGCGGTTTCTGGTGACAGTGGGGATGCGGTGAGATCGTGATGGTATAATGGAAGCCACACACTATGTATGAATGAAAGAGGAAAATCACGTGTTCGGGCTGTTCACATAGTTTGTTGACGATAAAAAAGCAGTGGCGAAACTATTGCTTTATGGTTCGTGAGCAGCCCCAGTGGAATGGCATGTTTCTTATTAATCTCTTCGTTATGAGGCCAATTATAAAAGAGTGAATAAATGGGTAAAATTCTAACGTAGTCTTTTCCTTTTTGATTCTCATACAAGTGTGTGGCTAAGTACTTTTTCTTGGATAAGTTGCGAAATGTTGTTTTATGAGTTAAGTAGTAATGTTTTGATTTATTTAATCGTCGGTAGGGCTGTTCAGTACTGTAATTATTTTTTTCACCTCGATTAACTTGATAAAGCGAATAAATTTGTATAACTTTGAACTAATACTTTTATAAAGCTAAAATAGTGTCTTAAAACATCATTTCGCAAAAAAACAAATAATTATTTTTAAAACAACCACGACATGAGAGTCATAACCCAAATGAGAGAAATAAAATACAGCCCAACTATAAAATAAGATATGAAAATGTACATAAGCACAGCCCAAAGAAATTTAATACGAGACCCAAAAATGAATATTATATGAAAATTTAATCATGTTCCAATGGAATTGAATACTGACCTCTTTGACGTAAGGTTTTGTCTGCGCGGGGTCAAACAAGCCACAAGCCCCGCCCGGAAGAACGCCGTACCACATAGAGCATTTAGTCATGTTTCTAGAAGAGAAAGAAATGAAATAAATTACATATCACATAATATAGTTATAAGGACGTCCTGGAAAGGGCAGGTCAAGAGTACCTACCCGAAGCGAAGGAAGTATGCAGAGATCGTGGCAAGTGGAAAGATGTAGTCTCTGCCTATCCCTCCGGGAAAGAGGCGTTTTTTATGTATGTAGGTATGTATAGTGTAAAGTATATTTGAATACGTTTAACATTACATGACATAAATCGCGTTTCTTTCCCGGAGGTGTAGGCAGAGACCACATCTTTCCACTTGCCACGATCCCTGCACACTTCTTTGGCTTCATCCACATCCTAATAATCGTAGCAGTCGGAGACGTTCTAGCAAAAGGTCTGGTCAAGAGTACCCGTAACCGACGAGGTTGCATGAAGAGACAGTTATGAATACTTTTAAGTTTGTAGGGCATTTGTGAACTCAGTTATCTAATGTTTGAGATTAACACAATTTTGAAAAATAATGAAAGTGATCACGAGGTTTAATTTCAGTTTGCGGCGAACGATTGGTTTTATTAAAACAAGAATTAATGAGATTTTTAATTATTTGAACTGAACGTGACTTCAGTCTTTTCGAGACTGTTGGTTCTCGCGCAAGGGATATAGACGTGACTATACATATGTATGTATACGTATTTTAATTCTTGTTATGCTACTAATTTATTAAATGCAGTTTCGTACTAAATTTCAGATTTTCTTTTCATTGCGGGATTTTTCGAAAAAATGTCTTTCTTAATTCTGGTGATTTAAGCTTTCTTTATTTTATTTTCTTTATAGGTTTAGTAGTTTTCAGTTCAATTGGTAACAAATAAAGAAACAAAATGTAATCTTTTTCTCATAATTTGTTTAAAATTCAAATTTTTTTAGGAATGTCTTATAATTATGTAATGACATAATTGCAAGACATTTCTTATAATTATGTAATGACATAATTATAAGACATTTCGAATATCATTTCATATTTGCCATTATGCATATACAATAGTTGAATAGTTTTTTTTTTTATTTTATACTTTTTAAATGTGAATTTACATACCTATTATGCGTTCATTGCGTATCACTACATAGTATAAAACGAAGTCGCTATTTTAGTCTGTTTGTCTGTATGCTTAAATCTTTAAAATTACGCAACGGATTTTGACGCGGTTTTTTGTAACAGGTAGAGTGATTCAAGAGGAAGGTTTTTATGTATAATAACATTAATAATTTTGCACCCGTGCGAAGCCGGGGCGGGTCGCTAGTTAGTAATGAAAGCATATAGATAGGTACTTTTGCTATATGCTTATATTACTCTCTACATTACGCCGCCCGCTAGGGGAGGGCGCGCCTGGCACAAGCGCGCCTTCAACCCAGGGCCGTTTCGCCAGGCAGCGGAATCCCGTTTCCGCCGCCCGACCGGCCCTTATTGTGGGGGCAGCGGGTGCGGGGTTCCAGAACCCAGGGCACCGAATGGAGTGAACAAACAAAGAAATAACGTTTCAACTGAATTACCTATTGCTTGTTCACATTAATCAAATTAATTAAATTAAAAACATTTCTATTTTTGTATGTTTGTAACGAATAAACTTGATTTTCACGAAATTTAATACAGATATAAAATAGAACTTCGGAAGTTACGCAGGCCTCTACCTATTTTTCTGAAATGTTCCACGGTAGCAAAAAAAAATTAATTCCATCATTAACAGGAACGTGATAAAAGGTCACGTTCCTGTTAATGGTTTTAATCTAATAAATAATTAATCCTTTTCTCCGTAAAAAATAAAAACAAATAATATTTACGTATATTAATTAAAATCAACCAAAACAAAATCTTCTAATAATACCCTATATCCTTTTCATAACTATTTTATAAGTGGGTACACAAAATTTCACGAAAATCAGTTTAGTGGTTGTACCATGAAAAAAAAACTAGCAAAATTAAAAACCTTACGCATTTAAATATTGGTCAAGATAACATAAATATTAAAGACTTAATTAATTTCTTTACGGCTTTCAGTATCATTTTAATTACATAAAAAATACTCACTCTTTCCCAATAACAGTAATCAATTGACCAGACTTATAATCAAGAAAGTTACTGCGTCTCCCATCTTCCGGCTTTTGAAAATTCATTGTCGCTTGCACCTGTAAAGAAACATACATACTTAATATCACGTCCATATCCCTTGCGGGGCGGACAGAGCCAACAGTTTTAACCTGAAGGCCACTGAATAATATAATTGAGATTTAAATAGTGACAGGTTGCTATTCCATCGCCTTCAAGAAGAAGCACATGTTTTTTTAATAATAAGAATATCCCTTAGTTGCCTTTTACGACATCCATGGAATAGAGATGGAGTGGTCCTACTCTTTAGTATCGCAAATCAAACGGCAAAAAGGTTTTAAAATGAATCTATTTGAATCTCAATTCCACCTCCAAGCCACCCAACTAAACGTGACCTTTCAGTCTTTGCGACGCTTTTTGGCTCTGTCTACCCCATTGGGGATGAAGACGTGATTTTTATGCACCATTATAATATACACTTCAAAAAATTTTTCCAGCAATCTTCTTAAGAACAATACATTACAAAAAATATGTATACATTAGAAACTTTTATATCATTATGACGTATATAAGTCAGTCAGCCATTAAGTCGATTTTTGCATAACGCAGTTACAAAAACGAAATGATGTTATATAGGGTACCTGTTCCGGCCTTATTTCCCTCAGTTTAGGCCCCAAGTCTTTGAACTTTGGCCTGTCGTTGGAGTCTTGCGACCAACATTCCAACATCGTCGTGTAATACGCTTCGGGGCAGCACTCCGGTCTTTCCAATCTCTGTAATTCAATAAAAAAGTCATAAGTCCTCTCTGTAATTCAATAACAAAATCATAAGTCCTCTCTGTAATTCAATAACAGAATAGAATAGATTTATTTTCAAAAATGGATACAAGGTATCACTTATTGACGTCACAAGTTCATAAGTCCCTAGAGTGGTACATATACATAGCCTTTAACATACATATATAATATATATAGTCACATCTATATCCCTTGCGGGGTAGACAAAGCCAAAAACAGACTTGAAAAGACTGATAGGCCACGTTCAGCTTTTTGACTTGATAATAGAATTGAGATTCAAATAGTGACAGATTGCTAGCACATCGCTTAAAAGAAGAATCCCAAGTTTATAAGACTATTCCTTAGTCGCCTTTAACGACATCCATGGGAAAGAGAAGGAGTGGTCCTTTTTTATTGGTGTTAGTACCACACGGCACAGCCTGTAACACCCGCAGATAATGTATATATTTAATGCTGAAAGAAATTCAATTATCGTTTCAGTATTTTCGAGGATAAGCCCTTACAAATAAACACTCAAAAATATGGTAAAGATTAAGTACTCTTAGGGGAAAGCCTACTTCGTCATCAACCATAATTTCTTTATCTTTACCGTTAAATGCGGATTTTTTTTCTTAGAGCAACCCAAGATCAAATTAATAACACCTACATATCAATCTCTCAATCCAATGGTTTGATCCGTGCGATGTCGCACTCTATCTCTCTCTCATCCTGGCGTGTTCACAACTGCACTCTCTCCCACTAAGCCACAAATTAATCATAACAATGTATTCTCTCGTCCATATTTCTATTCTAAATTTGGTTAATTGTGAAATTTACGTTATTGAAAAAATTAGCTGCAGTGCAATTTGTTACCGCTTCTTCTGCACTGAAGCTTTAGAAGCGGTAGTAAACTTAGTTTTAAGTAATTTATTTGACGTCAACCAATGTTGTGAAACCAAAAGGTATGCCAATTATTAAGTGATATTGAAATGTCCCATAATAATTAATATTCTTTTAAATTTAATAAGCTTCAAGGCCTGATTTGCGTTCATATGTCTGTCAGTCAGTCAATACATCCTCCGCCTCATCCCGTTGGGATTACTAAGAAAAGAGTTGGTTTCAAAAACTAACCACAGGCTATATCTTGCCAATTTTTTTTTTATTGAAACTGTTAAATACTAAAGCTTTTATTCTTACAAAAAGAAGTTGATTTTATATCTAGGTACCTGGAAGTTGGGAGCATCGATAGCCTCTAGTATTTGCTGTCCAGAAAACGCGGCCCAGGGTTGGAAGCCATACGTAAACATCTCCCACAGGCACACGCCAAAAGCCCAGACATCACTCGCTGATGTAAACTTCAGGTACAATATACATTCCGGGGCGCACCTGTAAATGTGTGGAAAAAACAGATGTTTACAAGTTCAATGAGTCTTTTGTGAGTGGTGTGTACAGTAAACAGCATGTCAAACTACCCAAATTCACTGAAATTCCACCTCTATTACCGTGTCATAGTTAGATGCAGGGTAACTTGATATGCGGTTGACTGTTGATTAATTTAATTTGCTAACCGGCGAGGGAAAACATTGCGAGGAAACCTGCATATCCGGGCAACTGGATGTGCAGCCATGATCCAATGTGGGTTCAATTCACGTACAAGGATTACAAAAGCCAGGCGGGTATCGCTTCGTGTGTAAATCTGACTTAAACAAACCAGGATCGTGCACTTAAGACATACCCCAAGCTCCTCTCCAGAGAGGGGAACAGCAGCCGGGACAAACGTCAGGTGGATGATGACCATGGAGCAAAAGAAGACCTGATATACAGGTGGTATAAGCAGGAATTATTTGCTTTTCATACATTGTCCTATTGGCATTCGCCCCAAATGACCAGCTTATAACATTCACATTTAGAAAATTAGTAAGCTTCTGGATTTTATGTATTCAATAACGCAGCAATGCAATTTTTTCAACAATAAATTGTTTGTTTGTTTGACGGCCTCTGTGGCGCAGCGGTAGTACGCTTGTCTGTGACACCAGAGGTCCTGGGTTCGAATCCCGGCCAGGGCATGATGAGAAACGAACTTTTTCTGATTGGCCTGGGTCTTGGATGTTTATTTATATAAGTATTTATTATAAAAATATAGTATCGTTGAGTTAGTATCTCGTAACACAAGTCTCGAACTTACTTCGAGGCTAACTCAATCTGTGTAATTTGTCCCGTATATATTTATTTATTTATTTATATCTTAATTGCATAGAAATTTACACAGTAACAAGAAAAATAGTAAGTACATAGTTATAAAAGAAACAAATCACTTGCAATAAATTGTTATAATTTGAAAGAAACTTACCAGGCAACAGGTAGTTTGAGATTCACATTGTAATTAGTCTGGTAGTAATCCTTCCCGACGCCGAGGGCCCGGGACAGTCCGAAGTCTGATATCTTCACCCTATCCTTGCTAAACACTAAAATATTCCTTGCTGCTAAGTCCCTGAAAGAAAGTTGTTCGATATGAAGAAAATTCTGCAGTGCAGTTTGTTACCGCTCCTTCTGCAATGACGCCTTGGAAGCGGCAGTAAACTTAGTTTTAGGTTAAAGTGCGTGATGCGCATAAAAGACACAGGTTCAATTCCAACCTTGGTCATGTACCAATGACTATTTTCAAAGTTATGTACATTAGTTTGACTACTAAGCGATGTTTATTACATTATTGAAGTGATTTCAACTTCAGACTTTTTTATTTTATCTTTTATATTTTTACAGTGACAAGCGAATTAGGTTATTTTTTGCTCCCAATATAAATGCTTTGGTTATTTTAGTCACATCGTACGATATCCACAGAAATACAAGAAAGAGGTCATATTCTTATTGCCTGTTACCTCATCACACAATAATTAATATGGTTTGTTATCTTAACCCAGATTACCAACTACTCACATTACTCATAACTATGAATCAGTCTTTTCGAGATAAATCATGCAATCAGATATCTTTTCCACGAACTCGCATATATTTGGTAATTTGACTATCAGCGATACACCAGTTCCCTTTACTTCTAGATATATAAAAAATGTCACTGACTGATTATCAATGACAGGATCTAGAGTTTAAATTTGGAATGTAGATTCGTTATCTGGTTAAGGGAAACACTAAGAAAAGGGTTCCCAAAATGGCCGCGTTATCAACTAAACCCATCTTCTTGAAATTTTGCGTATATATAATTAATTCTGAAGAAGGAATAGGGTACTTTAACATAGTAGGACAGTGGTTAAAAAAAACCTGTATACTTTTGTAACTTCAGACGAAGATGCGGGTAAAACCTAGTTCCGATATAAATGTTCATACCTATGAATCAGTCTTTTGTTTTCAAGATAAGTCATGCCATCACAGATCTGTTCCGCGAACTCGCACAGGTTCGGCACCGGGAAGTTAGGCCTGAGGGACACCTCCCTGAGACACTCCAACAGTGAACGGAGCGGGGCCAACTCTGTCACCTGAAATAATCATAAAATTTATATATTTTAATAACAAATTGTCATTTGATAAATTCTTTTATTACTGAATTGTCATCATAATTAAATTTTTTGATAATTAATTTATATTTCATCATGAAGTTTGTAAACCTATAAGATTGAATACCATACCAAAATTGTTATTTTTTCTTACTTCATATACAAAGCATTATGTTAGAAATCTTTCTTAATTTCACAAATAAAATACCTACTAAAATAAAGACAGTAATAAAACTTAACTCTAGAACTGCATCATACCGTTTGTAAGCTAACAACAGTAAGTTGAAATAACAAAGAATATTACATTGCAAGATGCGAGAAAGATGTATATATACTCGCTGCAAACAAACATATACATAACCCTTTACGCAGTCTGGTAAAAACGGGTTAAAAACTCACCAACATCAAAGAGTCGAGATGCAAGACGACTCCGTACAAGCGGACAATGTTTGCGTGCTCTATACTGTGCATCACCGCCGCTTCCTTTAGGAATTCCGTGGAGTTTGACGTCATACGCTCGTGACCTAGGCATTTTATCGCCACTTGCAACTGAAATTATTATTTTAACTTAATATTACAAAGCTCCCACAAACGTAAGTACGTGGCTCTGTTTAAACTGTAAGCTTATTATAGATATATATGTCCTATATCTCGATAATGCTAAGGAACACCTAAACTATGTGGTAATCATGTAAATAGAGCCAATATTTTATTGTAATGATTTGTATTGTCAAGTGCCGTGAGGTTCCGGCACATTAAATCAGGACCACTCTCTCTATTTTTACTATACATACCAATAAAGTTGACTAAGGGAATAGGCGAATTCATCTAGTGTAACTTTTACCATGATCAACATGGGTTAGGTGCCCCTGCCAATTGTGCAGGTCAGAATGGAGTTGCTTTGTGTCTGACTTACCAAAATTATGGTCAAAGGGGAACCCCAGGCTCCACCAGGGAAAGAATATAACGGGGACTAATGCCAAAACAATTAATCATTAAATTTAATCACTACATAGTATAAAACAAAGTCGCCCATTTTGTCTGTAGTCCCTTCGTATGCATAAAACTTTAAAACTACGCAACGGATTTTGATGCGGTTTTCACTAATAGAAAGAGTATTTTCTCCGACAGGTATTTATATATAATTGAAATACATTGAAACTATATTAGCTGAGTTATAGCGATTTATGTCCAAGAAGTCAGAAAAAAAATCTAATTGAAGATTGCATTTGTGCGTGCGCCGCTTATACCGTTGGATACAAGTAAGAACAATGTATAGCAAAAACATTGGTCTTTATTAGTTCTACAAAAAAGTCCGCGATGACATATATCCAGCTTTTTTATTTAAGTCACAAAAACTACTTTTCTGTATTAAAAAAACATTTAATTCGTTGGGTGATGTTTAACTGGTGATATAACCAATAATACATATATCCTTATCAAAATAAGTAAGTTCATCATCACGAGCATTTAATTTAGATTATTTTTGCAGTTTACAGTGTGTTATTTAGACATATAGTTTAGGAGATATCACGATATTAGTATTGCGGCACGGTACGGGCCGGCCGCGGCGGCGGGGGAAGCGTCCCTATAAAAACGGTACATAAAAAATAAATAATATTAAAAAGTAGGTACTACGACTTTGATCTATACATATAAGACAAAAAAAAATCTGTACATTACTTAAATATTTTTTCCAAAAACTGATAGGGGGGGCGATCAAAGAAGAGTCACAGAAACCAAAAAACATTTTAATATTTTAAACGCGGTTAAGGGAAAGAGAAGTTATTGTGAATTGAAAATTAGTATCCAATATGTGTTGGTGCGTTGACTGTATTTGTCGAAGTAGCGGGATACACGCAAACGAAGTTGCGCGGGTCAGCTAGTTAATTATATAGTCAATTTTGTTTTATTTAAAGCTTACCCTCTGACTACCAGTGTTCCACGTGCCCTGCTGGACCACACCAAACTGACCCATCCCCAACTCCTTGTTGATGGTGATGTCCTCAATAGATATAATGTGCTTAGTAGGAACTTTGACGTTGCTCTCGCAAAATGGCTGGAAGTCCAATGGCAGGGAACTGTGGCCTTGGGAGAACTGAAAAAAAATTGAAATCATGATATGACATATTTTCAAGTAGATATTTTAGAATTCAAATTAGAAAATTTTGGTAATTATAACATATGTGGACGCGGACCCAGGTCTCTAAAGCATTACCACTGAAGAGTGCATCTGAGAACATGCTAAGATGATAATGATAATGACAAAGAGAACCTCCAATCTATATCCTCCTTTTGTAGTTGGTTAAACTTCTATAACATTATCCTAAGTGTAACAAACCATTTTCTGAAAACCGCTTCAAAATGGGTTCAGTGAGATAGTCGCAGACCAACATACATACATACATGTATACAGGTCAATCTGAGGATCACCTTTCTGAGTTTAGACTAAGACTTTAGAAGTCACTAAAGTGGTCGAAACATGTACTGGCTACTCCTCAGAAAGAGGAAATGAGACAAATTGTTAGGATGAAGATAACACAATCTTATCACCAATAGTATTTTGAAATTTTATTGTACTTACTGGATCATGTTTTTTATTAGTGCTGAGAAGTTTCCTTATTTTAGATATGTATGGATTTGGGAAGTACTTTGAATAAATCTTTTTGTAGCGTCTCTGTTCAGGCTTAGACAGTCCTATTTGGCCCAGGTCTTCTGTTACCACAAATTTCAATTGTGAAACTTTGCTGACTTTCAAAATATCCCTGTAACAATGTTAATTGAAATGTAAAATAATATTTTATGTGTTTGTTAACTTGAACTACACTAGACTTTCAATAAATTCATTGTCTTTAACCAAAAAAGTTATTGTACATAATTTTTAATTCCATGAACAATCAAAAAGAGCATTGCCATTTAAAATCGCTCAAGCAAGTATTTTAGTAATTCGCAAGCATCTTTAATACCTACAAGCCTTCTCACTTATTTTGGTAATTGGCACATTTTTATGTATTATGACATTGTGACAACTTATGTTCTAAATAGTGTGAATTCAAATTGAAGAAATTGGAATCTAAACTATCACATGATTCCAAGTACCTGAACTTAGAAACAACAATATATCTTTACCCAAAGCTAAAATACTATGCAGAAACATATATCTGACAATAACCCAAACCTATACATATTGAGCCCGAAATGATTAGATTCCATTGCAGAATACGAAGCTTACATTTTAGAGCCAACAGTTTTGAAAAGACTGCAAGGCCATGTTCAGCTGTTTGGTATAATGAAATTGAGCTTCAGTTAGTGACACAGTTCTAGCCCATCGCCTAAAAGAATGCCAAGTTATAAGCCTATCCCTTTGTCGCCTTTTACGACATCCATGGAAAAGAGATGAAGTGGTCCTATTCTTTTAAAGTGTAATTTATCAAATAATCTCAATGTATTGAGATACACATTCCAAACCATTTCAGACGATACTCAGGAATAATGCTTAAAATTTGTATGACTGAGATGAAAATGTGATGACTTTGTCTTCCAAGTATACTTAAGTTACCATCATTAACAGATAAAATAACCATGTATTAACAGATAAATCGCTAATGCATTTTTTTACCAACATTGCAAAGCTTTAATCAAAAATCACTCGCATTATCTAATATGTATAAAATCTTAACATGACAGTGCAGTTTCCTGTACTTCCTCTTAGATTTTGCTCATAGAAAGACACCAGCCCTTTTATTAACAAATGTTGACAAAGCACGTCTTAAGACTTGAATGTCCTTGAAGTTATGAATGTGGATGAAGCAAAGGCAATATGCAGAGATCGTGGCAAGTGGAAAGAGGTAGTCTCTGCCTACCCCTCCGGGAAAGAGGCGTGATTTTATGTATATATGTATGTATGTTGAATGTCCTATTTTAATGTATTATAAATAAGCTCCAAAGTCCCCCACAGAGTTGAAACAACCAGGACTTATATGCCCAGAATATAAACTTCTTCCCCCTGAATTTAGTCCTGGTTGCATCCTTATCACTCTGGAGAGCAGTTCGGGGAATGCCTTTGACCATGGATCCTAGATTTAGTGAGTCAGCGTTTTACATGACACAACTCCCTCACTGTAAGAGCATTGGTATAATGCCAGAATATCCTGTATACACAACAGGACCTGCACATGTATTGTTTTATATTATGTCATATGTCCACCAATAATCTAATTGCCATCAGTTATAACTATATCCAATTTATTTTCTTCTTAACTTATTCTATTATTGCAGATATTGATCCAATGCTACTTGAATTATTTGACCTTCCCTCTCAAGGAACCAAACACCCAAAAGATGACGCTTAACTTGATTAACTTATGACTATCTTAAAATTAAGCACTTAATCATGAAAAATTACAAAGACCAGGCTTAAAATATTAAACTTCCTGTAAACAAAAAAAATATATACTCATTCTAATCATCGTAATCAGTATAATATCTAAGTTATATATTTTTCAGTAATCTTATGTTTACAGATACGTTTAACAAGATCAAACAAAAAAAAACGCCAGCATCGTCGCTAACTTTATTCAAGATGGAAAAAGGACGCCCAACCAAATAAACATACTGTTTATAAATAACTTCGCTGAATGCATAAAAAACTGACCTGAAGAGCTCATAATACTGCTCAAGCTCAGCTTCTTCGAGAAATTCTTTCAAATTTTCACGATCTTCACAAATACTTTCTGAAAAGTAAAATTCATTTATGTTTACACACACATAAGCTTTATTATATCTGCCCCAATCAATTATAATAAAGACATTACTTACCCATAATGACGAACAACACAAACACAGTCTTAAGTTAATATTTTAAATGTAAAATAAAAGAGTATAAAAAATGTAAATGTGCATCCTCGGTTCTTCACGTCACTTCGTATTTCATTTCATTCTTTTTTTGTTTTGCACTGTTTGCTGAAGTAAGTTGCCAGCAAGAAAAAAAAAATACCCCAAAGTATTAACGATAATGCATCCCATAGTAAAAATCTCTCCAAGTCTGTACTGTATACGCTTTAACGGCGTAACCGCTAAACCGATTATGATGATTTTTGTTATGCACATTACTAAAGAGTTCAAACATAGTCCATGCTTCTGTGAATTATCCTTTATATGCTTTTATATCTTAAATAGTTTATAAGTAGCAGAGCTATGTTTTGGGTTCTACCACCACCAAAGGAAAGATCTTCCACCAGAATAAATGTTATGCCTGAGGAACCGCAGCTCCAACACTTTTGAGTTAATCCGGAGGTTGTACCTATTTATGCTCCAATTAGTAAAATCTTTGCTTTTATACGCACTGTAACTAACTAGTGACGTGTGACGTTTAGGAATGTCGAAATAGAAATTTTACTGCGATCAAAGTAAGTAGGAAATAGGTACTACGTTTTGCACTGCACATGTTGCAATATTTTTATTTCTTTCCATTTCGGGGTGAATTGATGTAAATAGTAACCCTGGTAGCTTTCATAATCATCGGTGACAGCAAGAATAACAATGACAGCTTCCATGGTGATAGCCTAGAACAGAGTTGAGGTGACAGAAAACTTTGAATATTTTTATACTGGCAATGAATCGGTCCGATCCTGGGTCTAATCAAGATAATGTAGTGAAGTGATTAAAGGATCATAAATGTATTAAAGTCACATAGTTGGACCAGACTTGAATTACTGTTAAAAATTGGTATCGTTATTTTCGTATTTTTATTTACTTACCCCATTAATCATTTACCCGTATCAACATCTCTTATAAATAACATAATGCGTGCCAGTTGTCAAAAAAGGGAAAGGAAACTTGATTTTTTTACGAGACTGTCTCTATTTTAATCTTAATTTCATCATACATGCCTTTCAGTCTTTTTGAGACTGTAAGCTACGTCTAACCAGTTTGGGATCAAATCGTGGTTATAATGTTTTGTATGCATGATTACTATTGAACCGAATTTGGTGTCATAGGGTTCATTAATATATATAACTAACCTACCCAACCCTTCCATAGTTGTTAAAAAAATAAAAGAGAATAAGCTGATAATCTTGACTGTCTTCCCTTAAAATTCGCATTTGTTTTTACTTTAATTATTCCCAAAGTAGACACTTTTTTCTGCGCTTCTTTGATCAGTAATTTTATTAAAAGCCATTAATTTCCAGAAAATAATGCTTTATACAAAGATAGGCATGGGCAGGAAAAGCATCAAAAAAGCTCAAAATGTCATGTCACGTTGACATCTCATAAAAGAATTGACGTTTAATTATTTTGCTGGCAATACCGTCACTCACTTTGCAAATATGGCGTAGGACTGTACAAAATGCAGTGGGAGATAATTTGTTAAACTTGTCAATTTCTGAATTTTATTAAAAAGACATGCGCCTAGCTTAAGACTTTTGCAACAGTTATAGTGACAGAACATGCTTATGAGTGAAATGTGAAAATAACGCAATGTAGGTATTCCAATACAGAAAATGTAATTATAACAAAATTAATTTCTTGTCTGATAGCATTGCCATTACTCGTTTGTTTTTTTTAGGTAAAATGATACCTTGTTTACGTATAGCTAACTTCTCCAATTGTTTCAAGTTAATATTTTGATCGTTGTGAATATTGCAGCAGTTTTGTCAAGACAAATTAAATTTATTGTTAGGTTAATGATACTGTTTTGGTGTTTTTTTTTTAAACGTTCTTAGATATAAGTTTAATAATTTATGTTTAAGCATATTAATTTTTGTAAATGTATTTCGTGTTTATTTGTGTAGTTAATTGACTTTAAGTGCTATGTAAGTGATATTATGGACATTAAGTTCCCTAGAAGAGAAGAAAAAAAGAATGCAGTTTGACCAGAGTCTGCAGCCTGCAGTCATGGTAAGTACATAGTTTTAATTTACTTTTACAGGTTTTTATTATGTTTCATGTTTTCAGCTGAAAAAAAAAACTTTAAGGCATGAAGAGAAATATATAAAATAATTTATGTAGACAAAATCTCAAGATTGGATATATAAATATGTATTTAATACCTTTAATAGTTTAACATATTTTCATGTGTTAACAAATTTATTTTTTCAACATTGATCTCTCTCTGATCCTTGCATGTTATCAGATACACCCACTGCTGCTATGCATCGGAGCCTGTTCATTTTGTTGCAGTAACAAGTATCGAAGAATTTTCAATAAGAAAGTCTTGTCATGTCATTGCAACATGATATTTCTATTTTATCTCAACCCGTAAGAATTTATTCAAAAGATAGGTACTAGATGATGACCTGAACCCTGACAACATACACATACAATCTTTCTAAGACTGTTGGTTCTGTCTACCCCATAAGGGATAGAAAAGAAATTATATGTATGACTATAATTTTTGCATCATTCACATTCATCAGTTAAAAAGTTGAAAATATTAAACTGAACATTCTATATTTACACAATAAGGCTGTTATTCGACACTTGGTATAAAGTAAATGGACTCTGGAACAGTTATGATAATAATAAATACCTGTAATTATTGACACTGGACACCAAATTTCATGTACATTCTATATACATGCACACTACAAAGTCTAAACAAGCACTAAACATAACTAGTTTGTATCCTATGAAGGTTTCAATTATAAAAATAAATATTCATTAATTAGCCGAAAGAAGAAATGTATATCTTATACTCAATCTCCCTCTAAAGTCTCTGTCTCATCTTTGTTTATAATTGACCCTTCAAATTGCCAAGCCTCAGATGGGAGCCCAGGGTCCGTTTAGAAGAAATGCTCAATATTTGCCATTATATTTTAGTATCGTCATCAAAGTTGTAAACAATGTCAAATGTCTCTCTCTCTCAGCATATGCTTAAATTTATATATCATTTTAAGCTGACACCTGAGAATGTATCAGGTTGCTTAAAATATAACCTGTCACTATTCCTGAATCTCAATTCCAATAAGATATCCATCTAATTGTTGCCTTCAATTTTCGTGACTGATAGCTCTGTCTGTCCTGTAAGAGGTAAAGACCAGCCTCCGTAGCTGTTACACTCGCGACTCATTTTTTATCACGTGAAAAACTATCGCTGTTTCGTATTTTATTATGTCACGCGGTACGGGGGTTAGTACGTATGCGTATTATATTTATTATTATTTTCTTGCATACGTTATAAGTTTGGTCTGCCTGTCCGACACCTACCGAATTCTTTTGTCCCATAGTCGGCTTGTATAAGAGTCAGGGAGAGATTGGATGGTACTACTTTGTTCTCGTAGACAATACATGGCAACAGTTTCAAATTTATTTCAACGAAATGTTACGATTAAAAACGAAAAACCTAGCTCAAGATCGAAATGAATAAATATTTTGCTATACCTATTTTCGTCATGTCCATTCTGGCACTTGTCTCGTCTGGTCTTCCCTGCGAAGACCAGGGTTACCCATGACCATTTATAAGGAGTGAAAAAGTCTTCCGAGCGGCAGTGTTATAAGTGAAATCTAAAGTAGTAAATTAACATTCATATCCATGCTAAAAATTACGTTTCTATCCCTGCGGCGTAGGCAGAGACTACATCCATTAATTCCACTAGTTTTCCTTACTATGTTATCCCTCAACATAGCCGTAGATAACAATGTCCATACCTTTTGAATCAAACTTGTATAACTCAGAGACAATGCACAGTCGAAACTAACTACTAGTTGCAGAAATTCCGTCCTCCGCTTCGATATAACAAACTAAACTTCTGACTAGATACAATAGATATATTCACTGTTTGGTAACAATCTGATAATTTAATGGAGTTACAACCTGTTGCCCTTTGGCCTTAGTGTGGTTTTACAGCGACTTCGCCTGGTAACCGTCGCCGACCAAGAATTTTACGTCTCTTTGGGTCAGCACATTGTTTTTTAAAAAAACTGCGTGGATGGCCCGACCTAACGTCAAATCCACCGCGCGTGTCAACGGCTGTAAAGCGCGCGACTTTTAAACTTGTTTATAGTTTCGAACGAGTCACACGCGCGTTGACGAAAGCGTCAGTGTAAAAAACAGCCTTAAATACATAAAATAATGTCTCTATCTCTTTCGGTGTAAACGTAGCTTTTTAGCTTAAGTAGCTTTCGCCCAATAGAACAATCCCAAGTTTATTAGCCTTTCCCTTGTTCGACTTTTACGATCTGCAAGGAAAGAGAAGCGACTGGTACACTATGTTTTTACATCGCTACCAGCATGGAAGTTGGCGCTGGATGAAGGTGCTTATTCCCTTAGTAGCCATGGAACCTGTATGTGAAATTGAATCCTACAGAGACAAAATTACCTACAGAGAAAGGATATATAAACGATGTGCGCTCAAGAAAGTGTTTTGTCGGCAAGATACATACATATAACACGTCTTTAGACAAGATAGACAGAACCGAAAGTCTCGAAAATACGCGAAGGTCATCCTACTGGCATTGAAATTTAGAAAGAGGTTGCTAGCCTTAAAGAAGAATCCCAAGTTTACATAACAAGGAAGATGTTGCCCGAGGCAGTGTTTCGTGGGCAAGATATCTATTAGAATAGTGCCCCAGGCTGTTCTCATTACTCAAATAAATTGTATTATGCGAGACCCTTTGAAGGATGATGTTATTTTAAGCTATCATAATATTGTCTTGCCGGTGGGATCTCCTTTGTTGTAGAATTTGTTAAAAACCTTGAAATTATATGTTAAGAGGCTCTTCATTTCGTATGATAGCGTAAATTTGATTTGCATAGTAGTCACATGGAATCTAGTATTTTTTATTTTCACTATAAATTTTTATACTACGAGTAGATCTTGTGGGGGTACTTAAATTTTTACACAGATAACTTTCATTAAAGTTACTCGGATAAACTGCTTTAGCTACTTCTATCTGCCCACCCTATTGTTCTTTTACATTTGAACGGCTAAATGGAAATCACAAAGTTTCATATTTATTATATGAAACTGTACTAACATCACCACACTGCTTTCATGCTATGGTCTGGTAGCAAAGAAAAAACATCGTGTGCCAGCTGATTATTTACAAATGCAAAGGCAATCATAAATCTGAAAAACTATAGCTGTCCCATTTCACGTCATAATAAAAAGCGAAACGGGATGCTGAGATTCTTTTAGGCGATGGACTTGCAACCTGTCACTATCGGAATCTCAATTCCTTCATTACGCGCCGTCCAGCTGAACGTGGGCTCTAAATCTGCAAATCTGTTTGGTCTGCCTACCCACCCTATAAGGGATTTTTGTATGTTGGTTA
Organism: Amyelois transitella; assembly: GCF_032362555.1. Classification (NCBI taxonomy): domain Eukaryota; kingdom Metazoa; phylum Arthropoda; class Insecta; order Lepidoptera; family Pyralidae; genus Amyelois; species Amyelois transitella. The sequence goes on along the minus strand of NC_083535.1, from coordinate 2,150,159 downwards.
TATTGGCACATCCGTCTAGCGTCTATCTCCTCAATGCTAACTAAGGTCGTGACCATCTTCATATCGTTGTGTCGCGATAATTGTACCGAATTTTAGTACACACTATAGCGGGCTCTTAAATTAGTCTAACTTGTACTAAAAAGAGCGCTCGTGAATATAAAATGAAGTATGTTTATCCGCTAACTCCTGAATAGTTAAAACAATTGCAGTGATTTCGATCAATTGCGTTTGTATACACGTCAATTGCGTTTTATTGGCATCATTGGCTGACGGGAGACGCGTGACGTTGCATCACGTGTCCGCACAGATTTGCCTCCCCATAGTTGTTCCCGATTGCATTCTCTTGAGTTGCTATCAACGCTAGGGTATTTAAAGCCAGCTTGTAGAGTGATTGACTGACACTATTGCTTTCATGTATTCGTGTGGTGACACCCTGTTTCCGCCCTGTAGACGACTTTTCTTTTTCACTCTGTCCGGTCTTAAGAGTATTTGGTTTTAAAATCACGCAAATCATCTTTCGCGACGTCAAACCAGTACATTGACGTACATAAAAGCACGCCACTTTCCGGATGTAGACAGGAACTACATTTATAAATCTTTTCATTGGTTTACTATGGACTCGACTTTTCACCACAAAGTCCCAGACTTAATGAAAATATACCGTGAGATTTTTTGTTGCATTTGCTTTTTAATATGGACTTCTGAGTTTTTGAGTCTTCAGTCAGCTAGAGCATATTCAAAAACTTACCACTATTCAATAAATCGCTTCAAAACACAATGTTCGCGCGAGAAACGCCGCGTCGAAAAGCAAGTGATAATATAATTAATGCCTACGTTGCCCTATGGGGCGGAATCACTTTGTGCAGTAATTTGATATGCGATCACTGTATGATATAACGGGCTGTTATTATTACTAGTTTGCGATCGAACCACATTACCGCTCCACCACTTAGCTTCTGATAGAATTTTATAGTCTTTAAATGTATTCACTAGCTTGAGCTCGCAACTCCGCCCGCGTTAAACTAAAATTCTCGTATTTACCGGGAAATGTAAAAATGTAAGTAGCCTTTTTTGGCTGAGAATAGTTAATTATTTAATTATGTACTTAATGATATATAAAAAAAGTTAAAATCTTTTATCTGTGAAAGAGTAACAAGCATACAAATATTTAGTTAGACAGACAGTCATACACTTTCGGTTTCAAAATAGTAGTATAGATTTTATTAGTATATTATTATTAATATTAGTATAGGTATGTTATGTATATAATGATTGAAAGTCCAGGGTACATTTAAAACCTGTATGGAATAAACCGTGAACTTTTTGCTGCAAAAATGACACCTGGTAGTGCTGATTTTGTTCTCATATTATTAAATAAATTTAGTCGAATCGACATCCTCCTCATTCTTTGAAAGTTGGGTAGCTTCCAGAATCTGTTTCCTGATTTATGTATAAACCAGGTCATATTTTAAACAAAATTGGATTGTCAACTCAATAGCATAAGGTTGCCAGATTTGACACAAAGCTGCTAAGTAACAAGCAAATATTGCAAGTTAAACAAGCTCACGAAAAGGTAGTGTAGGTAGTGGTGGGCGTCGTACTGTCTTTGATTGTGGGCAATACCATTTAACAATTTTCTACTAACAATGCGCAAGAGTTGTCATGAAGGTTATGTATGACGGCACTAGTAACCTTAGTTATAAGATACGTTTATTTACATATGTATAAAGTGAATTTCAAAGTATGCGATGTTACGAATAAATATTAAGTATTAATCTAGTCGATTGAGCTAGTCCCAAAATTCGAAACCGGTGTTATCTATCTATTCTATTCTATTCTATACCTATATATAGCTGAAGAGTTTGTTTGTTTAAACGCGCTAATCTCAGGATCTGGTTCGAATTGAGTTCGATCGAGGAAGATCATATAACATCACGCTGCAACTATTAGGAGCAAAGAAATAATGGAAAATGTGAAAAAAAAACTGAGAAAATTATTCATCCTTGAGGGCTTAAATTATGCCCGAAATAGCTACCTATTCCACGCGGACGAAGTCGCGGGCACAGCTAGTAGGTTTTATGTCCTTTACTAACTACATAGTTAGTTTTAAAAAGATAAACATCCAAGAAGAAGATCATCAAGAGAAAGTTAGATTTCCATCATGGCAGGATGAACAACAATTGAATCCGGGACCTTGTTACTCAGGGGCTAGAAGCATTTTATTGCTGCATCACAAATGTTACAGTACAGCTATGGACCGGTGTAGGTACCTTCTCTGGAAAATTTTGGAAATCGGTACTTTTTTTTGCTATATTTAGAGAAATTTATATGGTCTGACCGATAGGTAGATTGATAAATCTCTCGAGCACTGCTCAACTTACATGCCAGGCACGTAACCTGTCCCACATATGCATTTTCGTGTATGAGAAATTCACTAGAATAATAAATATCTATTTATTGTATGTATGAACACGTACCCGTACCCCGGCTTGCCCATAATAGGCATTGATACTGCTTTATTGCTATCTTCTAGTATTGAATGTGTGTGAATAGAAAAACTGTTTAAAAGACCGCTTTTTCCCGTGAATATAGAAAAACTTAGCCAAGAGAAAGAGTAATAAAATTGGAAATCTTTTAGGTGATGGGCTAACAACCTGTCATTATTTGAATCTCAAATCTATCATTGGACCTACATTGAAAGCTCTATGCTTTCAGTGTTTTTGAGACTTTGAGCTCTATCTTCCCCGTTAGGGATAAAGATGTGTTTATATGTATGCACTAGTATAGGATCGATTGTTATCAGAAGCGTGTTAATCGTTTGGATTCCATTGTATTCGAAGCCATCACGGTCCACCCGTGGGTGTCCAATAGCTTTTAACCTTCTGTAACCTTTAACTTCAAGTAATCGTTTAATCTTCGCCGAGATAGTGATTTAAAATGCAAAAACAATTTTTGGAATCCTACTTTTAGAAAATACCTAGCGGTTGCTAAAGCTGGCGAAAAATAAATTTAAGCAATATCAAACCTTTTATTTATGGGTTATAATTGTGCTGATTGCTAGGAAAAATAATAATTATTTAGTAGAAATCACTGAGCGCGGACTACAGCCAAAAGGTCAAGACCATAGATCACCAGGGGCATAGCATTTTGGTTAATCAGTTTTACATGCATATATGTATAAATCACGTTTTCCCGGTGGGGAAGGCAGAGACCTACATCTTTTCACCAAAAATTTTCTTCAAATCAGTTGCTTATTCAGGGGGTAAATATAGGTTTTGTAATATTTGTTTCTGGATCTACTGGGATCTATACACTTTCTGTTTTCCACAGAAATTATTAAGATATTCCGGGGCGTTAGTATTTTATTCTTGTCCATTGAATAAAACTTAGCATAGTTTTATTTCGCGTTCCTGTACAAAGGAAGATTGTTCTTATATTATGTATTTCAAGTGTCAAATTAAGACTTTACACCACCTGCTTATCCAGCAGTCTCCAATTTCTACATTCTACGTGACCGAGTGTCGACGTTCAATCGCAGCCGCCTCACGGCCTTTGACGTTGTTTCTATAACTATTTCACCGTCCATATTAATACATATATAATAAAATTGTCAATGACCGATGTCTGTACTTGAAAGATATTGCCAAAAAATGAGATTTTTAGATTTTCTGTCATGTTTGTATGTTTGTCCTCGCATCACGCGATAACTATTGCTTCTATTTGAAAGCGGTCCGATTTTCTCACAAGTGTTAGTCTCGGTCCAAGTTAAAAATATTAGTGTAAAACATGTAAGTTACTCGCGTTGTATTTATACCGTTAACAGGCCTGCGGGCTTTACCTTAAGTAATTCACTTATCGATAATACGTCGTCCTGCCTTATGTAATTTAGCTGGATCATGTCAAGCGGATGCGAAGATGCGATCAGGTTGTCTTGGAAAGACTACAAATTTCTAAAGAAATATAAATTGAATATAATAGTATTCATTTTGCCATTATGTTTCATATGTAATAATTTTTGGTCTAATAAGTCTTTTTAAAAACCTGCAGGAAGAGTGTACGCTCAAGTATTCATCTGTTCTAGAATATTCGAATACATTTCTTGTGATATTATATATTTAAATCTTCTTTGCTCATCAAATTTTTAATCACACCATTAAGTAATTTAGTCTCAAAGGATACCGAGTGTCCGGTTATTTCAAAATCTGCTTCTTATGCATTGAGTCAGAAAACCTCAAGGAATAACTTTTCCTATTAACGACACAATACGTTCAAACAAACACTGTAATTCCCCGTTGTACAGTTGATTGGTTTCGCTTTCGTCCTGTGGGTATGCTGCGTTCCAGAATCCAAGATTTACGGTTTCTACTTGAAGCGAAAAAATATCGTGTTCAGTGATTGTGCCAATAATTAATATGTCACTGGATCTACCCTTGGAGGTTTTTGTTGTAAATAACACGAAGTTCTTTCACTCAATAATTATCCTAATTGATTTCATACTTTTAAAAAGTATCCAGATCTTGTGCTGGCGCATAGACAAATTAAAAGTTTTACGAACGTTTAAAAGTCTGCTTCTAGACTGAATACACTTACTCTGTCTCTCTCTCATATGTCCCGGAAGTTTGGGTTTAAAGCTTGCGACTTGCTAAAGACATGTTCATTGGCAAAGTTTTTACATTAAGCTTCCTTTCGTAACAACTCCCCCTGTGGGACTTGTGTTGAACCTTTTGTTTTTGTACTACACGCTTCACACGACATTGACGTGACCCCCTTCTTTCCCGTAGTGGTAACCAGATCACATCTTTCCTTTTGCCACGATACTTATGCTAATTGTTTCCTTAATTTAACCTTAATTCCATTTTGGACTAAACCTTACAAGTGGCCTGTTCAAGAAAAAGTCTTATCCAATTCCAATAAATATTAAGATCTTTTACTTCTGGCCTAGTCAAGTAACAGAATTCTAAGACAAAGTAGGTACGTGTCTGGGTGAGTATATTAGCAATATACCATTGAAATCTGAATGTGCACATTAGCAGGTAATGAGGAAGCAATATGTGCATGTAATTTATGTGCATAATATAGAAATAAATATTTATAGGACGTCATTTAAAATATGTACGCCCTGTTCTTAATATAGTTTTCGTCTGATCGTTTGGCTATAGATACGATACTGCATCGTGTAAGAGTACTAAGGAAGTGTGCAACAAATAGGCAAAGAGTGGACAAAAGCATGGAACCTCTTGCGCACCTCTTTTTACACGTCACTCCTTGTTCAAATTTTTTTGATCAAATTGAAAGTTGCATGGGATTGCATGCTTAGCACTATGATTTATTTGTACTTTTATTATACTCGTAGATATAATATGAGTACAGATAAGTTGGATCACATGCGCAGTTGATTCAATACCAAAAAGACAATGTATTATCATCTTAATTAGCGTTCACGTGTCAACGCCAGTAAGTACATTGTAATCTTCCTATCATTTGCGTTGCAAATACAATGTTAAATTAGTTAGTCAGGTAACCAAGGAAACCCTTTGCACACCTACCTGCTTGATCTACTTCCACCAAAAACTTTTTTTATCATTGTTTGATGTATGTACTCGTATATCGAACATTGTGACGATTCCTCGCAATTTTAAAATGCATTCAAATCTATCGAATTATTTGCCTGTCATAAATACCGTAGCAAGTTCCTACGGATTCCCGGTCTCGGACTGCCCTGGATTTTCCGCCGCATTGCAAGCAGTAAAATTCGGAGTTCCTTCCTCAGTACTCATTTCAACAGATCTATCAAGCGGATAAGAGTGCAGAGTACACAAATATATGTACATACACACTTTCACATTTATAATATCAGAATAAATGATCGTTAATATTTAAAGAACATGTTATATTTTTCATTGGATTTTCATACATGTTGCATGTGGCGGTGACATCACTTTTTGTGTCGTTAACTTGAAGACAAGACAATTGAATCGGTCCGCCATTAAAAAGACTGAGTCTAACAATGCGCGCAGTAACACTTGTGTTATCGTCCATGTTGTTTTTTCTCTCGTCAGCAATATTAAATCAGGTGGTGAGTGACTTGTGCTTAACATTTCTAAAGAAAACATAATTTTATTTATAAATCCACTAAATGAGTCGTGTAGAAGAAAAAATATAAAAAAGCTCAGTTGCTGAGCAACTAACGTCTTAATCACGCCTCGTTCCCGGAGTGGTAGGCTGAGACTGCATCTTTCCCCTTGCCATGCTCCCGAATACTTCTTTTGCTTCATCCACTTTCATTATACTACCGTATAATAAATTCTCTTGCTCTGAGCTTTTACAAGAGTGCCCCATCAAAAGTACGAAAGACTTGGCGCCCTACACTTGTATATTTGCGTAGAAGACTTGCTTGCATTGATCATCTCAAAAGGTTTATACCATAGAACTTACACACATATAATCAATCACATCTCTTTCCCAGAGAGTTTGACTAATAATAAGAAAAACCGTTTACTGTCTACCTATTACAGTTGTGTGTAAAAACTTCTAACCATCGTGCCTACAACGATAGACTCCCGCTTGAATCAATCTTTCTTTATCATTGCTGTATCTAAAGTATTACCGTTGATGGATCACTCAGTCGTTCCCTAAGACCATTTGTATAATACTGAAAGCTCTTCATAGCCTTTGATCTTTTTAAATTATGCAAACATTTCAATTGCGAGAAAGCAGAAAATATGACTTCGAAAATATAAATCCAATATCATTTTGATAGGACTACCGAGATGACTCCCACGGGGTTATTACGTATCTTGCGATTTGCTAGCGATTCGGGATTTTGCAAAGTTTTCGTGTAAACCATAATGTTATATTTATGAACTGGATTTTCGGTATATTTTCAAAACCTAAGTGGATGCTACGATATCATAACTATTGTGAATTGTAGAATTTTAGATAAATCTGTCTGATAGTTTTAGTGTTGCTTTCAATGGGATTTATATAAAGAAAAGTTGATTGACTTAGTACCTTACATGTGATGTTAGATTAGCTTTTACTCGGGCTTCGCCAGCTGCCGTGAATTTCCAGCCAAAATTTATACTGTGAATGACCTCGGATAAAAAACTATATTCAACAACAAATTTATCTAAATCGACCGAAGCATTATATCATCCCACCTCTGAGCTAAGCCTCCCGTTACCGCCAGTCTGTTACAATTTCGAATGTCAAACGAGAACACACTGGCATGTAAACATTCGTGTTTTTAATTGTTTGTTTTACGTAATCACCCTCCGACCTCATATTGCCGGAAAAACATTTAACGTACGCCCATTAAACAAAATGTACTTCTGTATAAACGTGAAATTGATATGACTATCACGATCCCGCACCGGAATTATATGTGTGAAATTCAACACATTTCACGGAGAATTAACGTATGAATTAATCATGTTTCATGCATATTTGTACTGTGGCTAGCTAACGGCTAATTGTGTCGATCGATTCTGATATGTGCAATGGTTGATGTTTTGTAATATTCCTAGTTATATTAGATTGTGTTTGTTAGTAATCTTATATTTAATTACTCGTGTGATTTCTCTTGCACATCTTTCCGGGGTCGCCATTACGAACTCCATATCTTCCCCACGGATTTCGTTAAAGACGACTAAGAGAAAGGGGAGGCGATGGCCTAGCAACCTGTCATTATTTGAATCTCAATTCAAGAATGTTGGCTCTGTCTACCCCGCAAAGGATATAGACGTGAATAGTCACGTGTAATGTATGTTCCTGCGCCTGGGCTGTTGGTTTTGTGCTTGTCTCGTATACAAATTTTGTGTGTAAACTTAAAGGTTGGTACTACCTCCCAGTTTGTATCACTATCTTTCAAGCCCGAATACTTACCTTAGCCCGATCTTCTGTATCCTCAATATTTTTCCTTAGATTTTTCTAACAGGAAAAAGTAACAGACCATTCCAAAAAGAATGGAATGGTATCATTCTGTCAACACAAAAAATCTTAAGGTTTTATGCACGCAGGCAAAATATAAGGACAATGTCAATATTCGGTCCATTTACTTAGAAGCTACAATGATTCGGACATTTGATGCTTTCTCGTTTTATTCCGACGCCATTTTACGTGTTTTGCACAAGTTTCACTTGCAATTAATTAAAACATTCGTTTGACCTAGTTCTGCTGAAAAACAGTTTAGTGCTCCAGCGAAAAAATACACGGCAATGCCTGAACAGTTGCCAAAAACAATCTGAGGGATCTCCAAAACATTTCGATCAGTATTTTTTAAACAACTCGAATACTATCGGAAAAGTATCGGAAGCTGGGAACGGAGTCGTTGGAAATCGCGAGTAACATTCAACGTAGTTAAGCTTAACCATCTGTAATAAATTTGCACTTTTATGGTTCCTTGGTGAAAATGAAAACACTGAAGTTTATCACAACACATTAAACGTTTTTATTTCATTTATGACCGTAATATTTTTTGACGTTATCGTGTTTTGTATAACCGCTTACTCGTCAACCATACGGCGGTATAAGTTTTTCTGAGGATTTCCATATCACGCCTTTTTCCCGGAGGGGTAGGCAGAAACTGCATCTTTCCAATTGTCACGATCTCTGTATACTTCTTATGCGTCTTCCAAATTCGAAATATTTCTTGCAAGGTCCGGTTGAGGGAACTTTTTACTTTCGTATCCCAGAACAGATGTAGATGTGTTGTATTTACTTTTTAAAAAACTTACTTTTCCTGCGTCTGCGCTCCTGTGACCAAACCAAATATCAAAGAAATATAAATTATGGTATTATACTATTGTTTTTTTGAACTGCGAACTTGAGTTTGCCCGGAACTTCCACACCCCAACTCGCACTTGACCGGTTTATTTTATAAAAGTGCATGTTCTTTTTTGCCCCGTCCATCCAGCACGGAAGCCCTTTTGTCTATGCCTTCACTCTGTTGAGCATGTTGATCAAAGCGGACACAATGTACAGTGGGCTATATAGTAAAGTATACTGCCTTATCGTAGGTAAGTGTCGAGAAGTCTTACGCATTTCATACAGACAATAAACAGGTCCGCGAAATTCTGGAATTTCGGTATTCAACTCAAAAGCTAGCCTGCAGTGGCTAGTCAGGTAGGTATATTGGTTGACTAAGGAACCGGCACTGTACCTACTAAAGTTAAGGCCACTGTACTTACCTCTGTAGACAATTTTCTATCAACAAACTATATAAGTACTAATACATAAATTATTGCTGACAAGCTTTTACCTTAGATTCGCATAGAAATTCGCTATATTTTGATAAGGGCCTTTGATTTGACTATTTTATTTTCAATGGGATGTAACATATTAAATATTACACATTCATGGCACCTCTTAGCCTCTAAATTTAGTCTCTAGATACCTAATAATTATATAATTATAAAAGGCTCAATTTACTGGTTCGATATTCTCAAGTAGAAGATACTTGAGAATATAAAATTGTCTTGAAAAAAAAAACGTAGTCGTACTCAGACTAAAAGAGAAGACTAATTATATTAAAACATAGAAGTTCCAACAAATATAGCAAACGAACTCCTCCAACTTTCAAACAAAAAATATCTGCATTAAATCCAGTCTTTCCGTAGGGAAAACTTTGGCTTTCCTCTTTTTGTGTTTGGGTTTGTAAAATAAAAAAAATACACTAGAAGTCTACCTTAGTTCTTTTTGAAAATCAGGCTTCATATTATATTAATTTGAATAGAAAGCCTTTTACGAACCATTTTTACATTCATACATAAATCATGCCTCTTTCCCAGATGGATAGGCAGAGACCACATCTTTCCGCTTGCCACGATCCCTGTATACTTTCGCTTCATCCACATTCATAACTCTCTTCATGCAAGCTCATCGGTTTCGGGTCCTCTTGATATGACCTTTTGCTAGAAAGCCTCCGATTTGATTAAGGTACGTTCGTTTAGGCCTTCCCAATCTGACAATCTCATTACGACCCATTAATATTGTTGTAAATAAATAATATAATATTTCCATATTTTCAAATTACCTTTTACCCTTGTTTTAAGTCAATTGATACTTGACCCTCTAATCCCCATAGAAATGCTAATAGGTACTTACATAATGAGGCAACCATTTCTATGGAAACCCCCTATTTCATGATACTCACTTACGGATCGAACACATTCGGTAGTTAAGAGTCACCTGCATACCTCAATTTTCATTACATTCCTCTTCAATAATCAAATGATACATTAATTTTCTTTGTGAAGCAAATATACATAGTTATATATGATGTTGGCAAAATGCTTTTAATTGTAAAAATTCTTAACTAGCTTTATGTTTATTAGTCAAAATAGTATAGTTTGAAATTTGCTTCGGCTTGAAATAGTTTCGGAGACTCTTTAAGAAATTAAGAAACAGTTTACTATTTCATGTGACTTAATTATTTTATGCATTTTTCTATTCTCTAGCAGGCTCGCGTGTCTGCGTAGCATTTCGCCTTCGTAGTAATTTCCGCGATAAACGTGTAAACCTGTCTTTATAGACTCAAATAACGATTACATAATACTAAGTACATTCTTGTTGGAAAATGGTCTACAACTTACCTACACGTAAATAAAAGGAATAATGAAAATAACAATATTATGTGGCTTGGCCAAATTATTAATCGATGTTTGTATAAAAATGTTTGATCAGATATTGGCCTAAACCTTACTGGCGCCTTGATTTTCTTTTACCAAAGCCAAGTATACAGAAAACTATGTTTTATTTATATTAGTAATTTATTTCCGTTATTAAATTTTAGACGTCCATGTTAAGAAATAATTTCACTTAAAGTATCCATATCAACATCCGTCTATTTTCAATGCTACGATATCAAAAATGCGAAAGAGCATCTTGTTGGTCGAGAGCCAAAACTCTTGCTTTATCCTGAGTGTAACCTCATTGTGATCTTCTTTTTAAGTCTTAAATGGCTAATATCTTTAAGTAAAGATACTTGCAACTGCACTTGCACTTGTTTATTCCTCAGTCTTGTATGTTAAATAGCGAATTTTTAATGCCATCTGATTCCCGGCACTAAGCATAGGACCACTCAATCAATTTCCCATGGATGACATTAAAGACGTGTGATAGGCTAATAAACAAACTTGGGATTCTTATTGTAGGCGATGGGCTAGCAACCTCTCACTATTTGAATCTCAATACCATTATATAGCGATACAGCTGAACGTGGCCTTTCGGTCTTTTCAAAACTATACGCTGTGTCTACCCCGCAAGGCATGTAGACGTGATAATATGTATGTACGTGTTTTATCCCGAAATTCCCACGGGAGCAAGCCCTGGGTGCAGTTACTTAATAAATACACAAGGACAAACCGCAAAGATTAAGTTATTGGTAAATATAGAAATTCAGTTGCGGTTATTTGACTAAACCACATCAGAGGCCGTGAGGCATGTTGATTAGGTCTGCGAATGATTTACCAGATTGATTAAACTTGTGATACCCAATTCACAAAAATACTCGTAATTTCGTAAATGTTCTTTATTATGTACTATTCGATTTGATTTTGTAGGAAATAAGATGCTATCAAAAATTTTTATGGCTACTTGTTCCTGTCTGTTCTTGATATTTCGAAAAACTTATAGATTGAAGGTTTTATAGGAGGAAAATAAATTGGTGATAATCCACCAATAGAGCAGAATTATTGAAAGTATTGACGAACCAATAGACGAAGCTATTCATGAAGATGGTTTAGGCACAGAATTATTAATAGGATTAACGGTTAAGGCGTACGTTTCAATAACTACCCTAGTTAACTGTTTATTACTAGAATCGCAAAGCACATAATTTTCGTCTTTACGAATATTTCGTCTATTTTCTTTATATTTCCTGGTGCACAGTGCAAACCGTTGATGGATTACGTAGTTATATGGCTATAACATCAAATCCCATGCTGCCCTTTTATAGACTTCAAGTGGACGGGACTTTCAATTAGCATTGCCTTTGAAGCGTAATTGGAAGCACTGGGAGTTCGCTGGAACAGCTTTGCAGAATATTTTACATACCTTAAATGGATTTCCCGACTATCCAGTTTAGACCTTAACCCGGCTTCGGTGAAGTTCACAATCGAATTGCGGATGTAGGCAAATTAGTTGAAGGTTTATTTTGAATTTAATAGTTGGAGTACACAAAGAGTAACAGACTAAACTGGCGCGCAGAGATTATAATTCTAGCAAGTAGTGCAGTGCAGCGGTCGTCGCAAGATTTTCGGGAAAAACTAGAATTAAACTGTAATTGGGCACCTGCCATTCTTCCCGTTGATATAATAACATTTAGCATTATGCCAAGCAAAGCTATGTTATCACGCTCCTTGCTAGAAAGTTAAGATTAAAATTATTGTAAGTAAGAAATCCTCCTACAATACATACATGATATCACATCTTTATCGGGTCAGACAGAGCCAACAGTCTTGAAAATACTGAAAGGCCACTTGCAGGTTGTATGGCTTAATAATGGAATTGAGACTCAGGGAGAGAGAGAGACAGTGTGCTTAATTATTTTCCTTTTATTACTTAATAAACAGCAAAGAAAAACATGAAATTGAAACAAGGGCAGTTTTAACCTTTCTAAGCATACATTAATTTAGCAATAAACAAACGTTTTGTTGAATCATTGAAATTCAATACAAATACACAAATCATGAACTGTAATCCAATACGCGTATAATAGCACCGGAAATTCCAAAAATCTTTTGCCTACGCTCTCACGTCATTATGATTTGGTGTATATCCAATTTCAGCGAAGTCCTTTCAGTAGTTTCGGTTGTGGATTTGACAGATTAGTCGCTCGTTCGATTTAATATGTAATTCTCGCTAATTTTACCTAATAACCTTGTCGATCGAATCATAACAATGGTGGCAACGTCAATACGATAAGCAAGTTACATGACAATAGGTGATGCGTTGATATTGTAATTAAACAATGGTAATATAGATTATAGACATCCGAGTTGAGCAAATTATTAAGGATTAAAAATATTGCGGTTAGCATTATATTATTCCTAATCCTAATACCTAAATCTAAACTCAATATTTTTTATATAAATTAAAAATCAAAGGCAGATAAAACTCGTACGCTTCTTTGAGAACCAGCTTGACAAAGTTGATGAAAGCTGGAAATGATCTGAGGATGAGATTCTACCTTTTGTGAGATTTGTAAAGATAAAGAAGGCACTGAAATTAGAATTAGCTTCTCCACAATTATCATCTCTCGTGATAATTACAACATTAAAGTTAAGTATTGTTGACTAAGACTGGATGCCCATAGCCATACAAACATAATGGATCAACAGTGCAGTTCGCACTAATGGTCCATTTAAACGATAATTGTATGCCGTTTCGCGATGTGACGAGGTAATAATTATTTTAAGGATAGAGCGAGCACGAAAATAAACGCTAGTGTGATGTCATTAAACAGGCGTTAGTCGGCGTTACGTACAACCACACGCGGCGGACTATGACATCAGTTGCCCAGCGGCCGCCCGGCGCGATCATCTGTTCTCTCACTGAATTATTGCCACTGCCGTTCCCACGATTCATGAATCATTAGTTTTTCTCAGCTAAACTTTGTTTCTAATATAGCATCACCACTATCATATCACGACACATTTCAGCCAAGCACGCTAAGGTGTGTTCGTTAATTTTCATGTAGACGCTAATGGCGTGCTTTTATTTAACATAAAGTTACGTCATTTGTAATATAACTATTAATAAATTAATATATAAGTAGGTATGTACCACTACAATGAGCACGCAGGTACGCCCTCGTTTATGTGTGGCTCGTGTCGCGATTCTCAATATGGTTCTGTTATCATTATCATACGCCTTATTACATGTGTTGTGTAATGCGTCACTATTATACCTATAGGCAAGTGCGTACGAGTTCAAAAATAGCTTACGGCGTAGTTTGTATTCACTTTTTTGCTCCCTAGACTCGACTAATCATTCTTAGTAAAGGGACGTTATTTGTTGTTCCTTAGGACTCGCTGTTGACAATAATTCTATGTGCCTTTATTTTCAATCTCAGCAAGTTTCCTCTTCGAAGCAATAGTAGAATAGCATCGCTGTTTTAGCCGTTAACATTTCCTATTTGAACATTTTGACGTGAACGGATGCGACAACTTTAAAGTCTAATCTTACCCTTGTAATAAAGAGTGTCGAGTAGCTGTGATTCTTAATCGAATCATATTTCAAATATTGTGATGACATTTCTGATCGATCACGACAAAATGGAGTCACTCAATGAAGCCCATGAAACCAACTCTCCAAACTAAATGAATTATGAATTATATTTGATCATAAATTATACACTAAAACTGCGGGTTTACGTGGCTCATAAATCTTTAAGCATAACACCAGCAATTATGACTCAAACGGTGAATTCCCGTAACGCTGGAATTTAACTAGTGCAGCTCGGGGCATCGGCAATGTGTTATGGCCTTTGCTTCACACGCGTTTTTTTTTGGTTATGTAAAACAACGTAGATGTCTCCAGGTGTACGCGTTATTGGCATTGTACGGATCGGTACTGTATTGTAGTGCCGTGTGGTTCCCGGCACCAATAAAAAAAAGAATAGGTCCACTCCATCTCGTTCCCATGGATGTCGTAAAAGGCGACTAAGGGATAGGCTTATAAACTTGGGATTCTTTTTTTAGGCGATGGGCTAGCAACCCGTCACTATTTGAATCTCAATTCTATCATTAAGCCAAACAGCTGAACGTGGCCTATCAGTCTTTTGAAGACTGTTGGCTCTGTCTACCCCGTAAGGGATAGAGACGTGATCATGTGTGTGTGTGTGTGGTACTGTATTGGATACGTTAAAGCTCCTTTTTTAAGGTATCAACGCTACGGCATGTCGTAAATGTGCACACTGGTTGGTTGCCTTCAGATAGTATCAAACCGCTGTGAAACTTCTTTAACGCGATACGTTATCAACGCTAGGACACGGCGCTTCGTCTTTTCATAATGAGTGATTCTGACTCTCGCACAATTTTCTGAACCGTATGGCTAACATTCCTTACTGTTGGCACTCGTTAACGTTTTCTGAGCTATAGCCGTACTGTTGGAAAAACGCGCCGTGAACAAGAGGCCTTATGGCCTCCTCTGGAGCCACGCCAGCCTCAGACACTGAGAGTCGCTGTGACTCGTTCATGACGCCGCATATTTTTAACGTAACGAACGGCACAGACGCTTTCGAGTGCCAAATGTAAAGTTCACTAACATAGATTTGGCAGGAGCGTTTATTTACGCGAAGTGTCTATGGCGAACGAATGATCGGGGTACACATAATGGTTTTCAGTGGATTGTATAGTATTTAGAAAAGTTTTTATTGACTATATGTATTAATTTTGCGGCATCAACACTTTCGATTGCCTAAAGCGCCTGAATCAATCTAGATGTCAGTTGGAACGGAGCTTGCACCGGAAATAGTGTGAAGGACTAACTGCTTGAAAGAAAGATCTGTTAATTATAGTAAAAGCTTTAACCCAAAATCAAGTATAGCGCTTCGAATATAGATGGTGGTTCAAAGACTTGCATCGTCCCTTACAGTGCGACGTTTAAATCTTTATGCCATTTATTACTATTTAATATCATCTAAGCTCACAGACGTTTATCTAGTCGCAACCAGATAACAGATACTCATATAATTTGTAGGTACAGGACGAAATTCTTGAGGGACTGTCGTGAAGGGTAGAGCGACGTTTAGTTCTCACTTATAATGGCATTGAGTGTGCCTAGAACCGGATACGTCTTTCACATGAAGTATCGATTTTATGTCTCAAGACCATCTGGATCGTTTCATGTGAAACAAACATTCAGGGAATGAATATGTATAACATTGTAATGTGCTCTCCTCCAAAGTGCTCTGGGGAATTGGTACGGGGAATTATAAATGTCCCTTTTGTTTTCTTATGCCAAGTTCAACTGGAAAAACTGAAATGGAAATTAATAATTTAACTCGCTCAGTTAAGTACGCCATTTTCCTGGAAACTTTTTGGCTCACATCTCATGCTAATTAGATTTGTTCCGTCTGTCTATATAGGATAAGCCTTCTAAAACTTTTGTAGAACATTCGCGAGTACGAATCGAGTTTTTTTTTTAGAAATAACGAGCTCGGACGTATAGTTTCTCTTTATTACTTAACTAACTACCTGTCTCGACCTAAATAAATGAGGGAAATAGCTTTTCCTCGGCTGTTCATAGTCGTTAGGATTTTCCTTATAGACTATTATTGTGTTTGTCATAGCGCTTTGGTGTGGTTAATAATAGGTCTTCTTCCTAGCGTTAATTCCGGTTACATCCTTACCTCACCGAAGAGAAGCCTGAGTTGCGCTTTTTGGTCATTCATGGTCATAGCCATGATTGGGGCAGGTTTTTACACGAAGCGACTCGTCTGACCTCCGTGACCTTCGCAGAGAAACCAACTCATATTGGATTATGGTAAAAGCGGCACTTGATGAATTTACCCATTCCCGTCGCCTTTTACAACATCCTCCATCCATCATAAGAACACATGGAATGGTCCTATTCTACTACAGCGCCAAGAACCACACGGGGAATTGTTGGTATGTGACAACAAGAGAGCGCCGGCGGCTTCGCATGCGAATTACCTTTATCTCCCGTTCCGCGGGGATTTCCCAAAAACCTTTCTTAGCGAGTGCTTATGACA
This sequence comes from Amyelois transitella, assembly GCF_032362555.1. Lineage (NCBI taxonomy): Eukaryota > Metazoa > Arthropoda > Insecta > Lepidoptera > Pyralidae > Amyelois > Amyelois transitella. The sequence continues at coordinate 2,133,442 of NC_083535.1, read as the reverse complement.
TATCGACTAACTGCTTGCCAAATTTCAGCTCGATCAGGTCAATCAGTCACCTTTGCGTTTTATATATATAGATTTATTTATAGTGCACGTAAGTGCGCGGGCGAACGTATTAGCACTAAATAAATGCATCTCGTGATCCGGCTCAATGCATCTTTATTTTTAGACGATATCAGAATCTTCGTAGTTTAAATATCTTGGATAGCTGCATGTGTACAGTCTATGAAAAATATAATTAAGAAAATATCACGTCTATATCCTTTGCGGAGTAGATAGAGCCAGCTGTCTTGCAAGACCGATTGGCCACTTTCAGCTGATAGGCTTAATGATAGAATTGAGATTTGACTAGCGCTCATCGCCTAAAAGTCGTCTTTAACGACAACCGTGGGAAAGAGATGGAGTGATTGTATTCTTTTTTATATTGGTGCCGGGAGTCACATGACACATTTTTTATATAAAATAGTTAATGTTGAAAATAATCTCGTATAATAATAATTGTTAGAAAGAAATCATTTATTTCCAAATTTCAAGCCTGTTAAGCCAAACGTCTTGCATTTTAAAAGAGGAGAAGAGATTACCACTGGTTGGCAGGAATGAATGTGGATGAAGCGAAAGAGACCTCCGGGTTCTTGGCTAGTGAAAACTCTGCCTAACGTTTCCCGTTAGACTTTGTTTTTTTTTTTACTACTTGAAATATAATTTCCAATAATACATTCGTTCGTAAAGGTAAATTTAAATGGCGAACTCCCTTTCGTATTTCAAATACAGGTGGTATTAAGGAAAGGGATCTATACAGTCAATCCCTTTTGCTAGGAAAGTTTGGCTTCCTTTATAATTTATTCACACCTATTACGAGAGTTGAAAAGAAGGATATTGTATTGTTAGGGACGGAATCGGAATAATCACGTCTTTATCACTCAAGGGGTAGACATAGCCAACAGCCTTGATAATACTGAAAGGCCACGTGTCTATATGAATTTATTACTATTTGAATCTTAATTCTAGATTCAAATAGTGACAAATTCTACCCATCGGCTTAAAGAATCCCAACTTGATTTAAGCATTTCCCTTGATTGACTTACAATCTGCAAGGGTTCAGTTTGGTTAAGTATACTTAGCAACCAACAATAGATAATAGGAAGTCTAGCAAATTGGCATTGCGCTGATCTTCGCTGGCAGTTCTCCGAAATTCATACATGTCACGAGCAAATTATCTTTTTTTTTTAATTGACGAGTTGATGACATACATTTGTCAGCACATTGATCATATAAAGCAATGCATATTTAAACTGGTTTAGAGCCTTAGAGTGTTTAATTAAATTTTTGAACCTGCATTGGCTAGGCTAAAATAAAGAGATTAACTCGTAGAAATAGTGTTTTTTAATAGCCTTGAGTTTGTGAAAGAATTTTTTTAAACGGATTTTCGGTACCTATGTTTCGGTATTTGATTTTTGAGACCACGATAATTCATAGGAACTATTATTTTTTTATAACACAGAAGTTTCAAACAATGTTTTGACGGGTAAGGGAACAATCGATTTTGGAAACACCACGATCAGCTGATCGTCCTCCGCCATGTTTTTTTTTAACATAATATCTCAGACCAAGGATTAAAGTAATCTGCCGCAGACTAAAGTAATCCGAGCAAGTGACAAGAAAATATACGCTAGATTCGTTTTCATAAGTTTCACCTTATTTCATAAATTGTGTTTTACTTTCCTTTGAAATTTGTGTTCCAACAAGAAGAGAAATATACGTGCAATTTGTCTACGGCCCCAGATTTAGTTTTCGGATAGTTGTCGAAAGCTATGCTTGTTAAAAGTTACGGCCATTTATACCGGATAGCGTTGAATTTCGTGCCGGCAGTACAAAGTTTTCACAATCATAACTTTACATAGCAGTATGGATGTGCGCTTGTTAAAACGTATCATATTTCAGTATAACGGAGCGCTTCTCAAAATTACGTCAGACTCCTGTTGGAGTTAAGGAAAATTGGTCGGCAGGTATTGCTAATTAATTTAGAAGTGTTATGGCACCTTTAATTAAAACTTAACGTAATTGTATCTAGCATGAAATCGTTATAGGTACACAATAAAACCAGGTCAATTAATTTTGGCTTTCTGCAGATCAGTAATTGGCAAAACAAATGAACTGTTAGTAGAAGAAGGCAAGATAATGTGATTGCTTCAGTTCAAAAATGACTCTGATTTTGGAGGAAGTCTTGGAGGAGTTAAGAAACAAATGAAGACAGTATATTATCTTCAGCGTTACATTTTTAAAAAGAAGCACTATGCGTTTTTATCTTATTAATGTGGAAATATCGCATATTGAAAAGTGTGGGATAGACTTATAAACTTGGGATTTTTCTTTTAGGCGACGGGCTTGCAACCTGTCACTTAATATGAATCTCAATTCTATCATTAAGCCAAACAGCTGATCGTGGCCTATCAGTATTTTCAAGACTGTTAGCTCTGTCGACCACGCAAGGGATATAGACGTGATTATATGTATGTATGTATTCATTTATGTATTTGTTTTAAAATGATATCAGAACCCATTGAAAAATTGTGTTTTGTAATGTGTTAGCTCCGAATATCTATCTATACATTACTGACTTCCGGTATATCAAAGCGTAAACCCGGGCGGAACGTAATGTACCATTATAATTAGTTTAACATCTTGAGTGGCCACGTAATATTGTCGAGAGCTAATGGCAAAAATAACTATGAATATAGCAACCTTCGCGTACATAAATAGCGTGGAGAAAGTTATGTCATCCTTATTACAGATAGATACTTCCGAGTGACCACGTAATGAAGACACGGAACGTCTTTTGTTAATTATAAATGTGAACGATTTAGGCGTGCCGTGTGGTTCCCGGCAAGTAAGAATAAATCACTCAATTTCTTTCCCATACATGACGTTGAAGGCGACCACAGAGGTGGAATTACTAGCTTTCGCCCGCGGGTCCCCCAGGGTGCTTTATCTTTCGCCCCTCTGGTATGCAAATTGGCTATGTCTACCCCGTAAGAGATAAGAAGTAATACGGGTAAATATGTACAATTCATTCGTCCGTAATGGAAACCATTATAAAAAATCAATAATGAAAAACGTTGAAACTTTTAATGAAAAGTTAAGGGATAACATAAAGTTCAATAAACAGAGTAATGGAATCTTCATAATCATAGGATCAAAATCTATTCAATAATTTTATCTGAACTTAGAGATGGATTCCATGAAGTCAGTCAGCTTTCCTTTTATATTAATAGATTTTCTGATATTTTTTATAATAAGAAACATTCCAATAATGTACGAGTACTTAACATTAGACCTTTCCACATTGGCCCTTTCCCATGGATGTCGTAAAAGGCGACTAAGGGAATGGGTACACATTCTAGGCACTTTTTATCACGATCCGATATGGGTTAAGTTCTCTTGCAAAGGATGCGGAGGTCAGAGATGAGACTAGCTTCGTGTAAAAAACTGTCTTATCCAGTCCCTGGATCATGGTTAAAAAGCCGCACCCCGGGCTCTTCTCTAGAGGGGTGAGCGAGATTAACGCCAGGTAGAAAATCCCATAATCAATTATACTTAAAAAATATGTTATTCGTGCTCACGTACATTTAATGGACTTTAACCAAATGCACACTTAAATGCATTATGCGAATACGATGCCACGTACCAATTAAGAACGGATGCATAGAATTCGAAATGCAGCTTTGAAGGTCTCTACTCTGTTAAGGCTGAAAGTATTTGTAGAACTTGTATTTTCAACGTGGCCCATTATTTGTTTACACATCTACAGTTTGCCGTCAAATTCTTACTTCGTCATTTACGTATGTTGTGGTTCACATGTGTGAACGTTATGCACTACAGGTTCTTTTGCAAATAAATTGAATAATTACAAAATAGTAAATACAAAGATGATGCATAAAATTTTTGTCGATCAACGGTTCTTTAATACATTTGAATGTAAATCGGCGCCCCTAATAAAAAATACTATAACAATGGCTACCATGGCATATTCTAGTCGGTCGTGTTGGTGGCGAAAAATTTCTATAAAATCATAACAATCGTCACTTAAATAATTTCGTATCAAATATTTCATAACATTGCCGTATGGTTCCCGACACCAATAGAAAAAAGAATAGGACCACTCCATCTCTTTTCCATGGATGTCGTAAAAGGCGACTAAGGGGTAGGCTTATAAACTTGGGATTCTTTTTTAGGCGGGGGCCAGCAATCTATCACTATTCTATCATTAAGCCAAATAGCTGAACGTGGCCTATTAGTCTTTACAAGACTGTTGGCTCTGTCTATACAGATTTCTAACTGTCATTGTTACTAACCGACGTCCTCTCTTGGAAACAAAGCTTTAATTTAATTTTCACCATAGATTACGTTATTTCGCTTTAATTTTTACTACTAAACTTAACTTTGAACCGAGAACAAAAAACTTTACAATTCTCAACCTGCCCCATAATCACTTATCCCTTTCGCAGGACGCGACAGAAATAAGAAGTGAACGGGACGGGTTGAAGAAACACGGGGTGGGAACGGACCACGTGGCATAATATCTTGAGCTTCCTCGTGCCTGGAAAGGCACGTTTCGTTCGCGGGACGATTACGTTATTTCAGCAATAAGTTTGTAGTTATCGCACGATTGCTATCCGAGAACCGTTATCTGAATCCGTTTGCTAGTTACCTCTGAGGCGGTTTAGATTAGTATTTGGCTAAGTTAGCTAGTTAGTTAACTGAAAAGCTTTTTAACCGGAGCTTTTTTTTTTGAAGGAAAAGCCTTTTGTTATACCTTTATCTCTTCTCTCATTAACCTTTTACTATTTATTTGTATAATTTTCCATTATCACACATAAATTTTACTGCGTTATGCAGTTTAATCCCTCTCTCCAACTTTATCATAAGTATTTCAATTATTCCAATAAATGATTAGCCTCCACATTATCTTCAATTATAGTTGTATGTAGATGGGGTAGACAGACCCAAAGTCTGTATTCTTTCGTCTTTCTTTTCTTCAATCGATACTGACTTACTGATTACAACATGCAGTTAAAATCTATAAGATGACAGAAGCTAAAATTTGGCATGTAAGATCTTGAAGGAGTTTTTTAACCATGATCCAACATGGGTGGGTTAGTTTCCCCCGTGAACGTTGCGGAGTTCAGACGGGACTCGCTTTTTCTAAAAACCTGACTTACCCAAACCATGATTATGACTAAAAGACGCGCCTCAGTCCCTCTATAGCGCTGGGCGGATGAATGTTACTTTGATTTGAAGCCAGGAGGAAGATCTTTAAAGGGCATAGAGGTTTACTTAAGGAACGAGAATTAACAAGATTTTTCGTTTTACGTGGGCAGAGATTTGAGAGTAAAATAAATAAAATTGCCGCCCCATCAGGTATCCGATCCACGTGTCACGTGTCCCGCCCACTGCCACTTCAGCCGGATATTCCGTAGGACCAAGTTGATTTACATAATCATCATCCTACTTATAAGAACTGTGCAAGATCTTTATACGTGGAAAGATGGTTATGTCTGCTTAACACTTCAGTTGGGACGTCACATTAACCATTACTTTCCACTTCTATAGATTTATAAATATACCCAATTCTTGAAGCGACGGTCGACGAATAGGTAAGGTGCCCGGGTAAAATGCTAGATGCGCATAAAGGCATAGGTTCAAATCACACCTTCGCCATGTTATTGTGATGATTATTTTTGCTGTTTTGTTAGTTTGAATACTAACCGATGCTCTTACGGTGAGGAAACCTGCACATTTTCAACTAGCAATTGTATGTGTTATCGTAATTGATCCAATATAGTTTAGGTTCTCCTGCAAAGAAAGTCAGATGGGAGTCGTTTCATGTAAAAATCAGACTCACCAAATCCAGGACTAAAGCCGAAGTCGAAGAAGATAATACTTACAATCTTATGTACTTAATATAATTTATGTAAGCATGTATCTTGTGAATGTCTGCGTATGTTGTGACAGAAGACAAGTGGTGCTTTGTCATATTATTACGTCTACATTCCAGCGCTCGGCATGTAAGCATAACGTGTAGTTGTTTACGAAATCAAAGATGAACCATAAACAGTGTCGACTGGCTTTTTTTGAAGTAGTTTTTAGAAGTATCTCGTAAAAAGATCATTTGGACACTATGGCAAACAGTGTACTAAATGTACTCGTATTGACTTAAAAATGCACTCTTTTAATTTTTTTTGGTGGTTCTGAGATTAAAGTCTTGTTAGGGGTGAAATTGAAAAGATTTTTGATTTTGTCAACATGTAACTGTTGTGATATCACAAACTCATTCATTAATTGTATGACAAGCTATTAAAATTGTTTGAATAAACCGAATTTATGCAATGCATTAATTTTTAAATGGCCACTAAAACTTACAGTTGTAGCGAAAATTGTAAGAAAGTTTCTGAAGTCGTGGAAGTAGGATTGAAGAAGAAAAAAATCCTTTAGAACAGATAACTAAGGATCACATAAAATCACATTAGAGGGAATAGAAAACAATGTTGAATTATTACTAGCTGTGATGATGAAACTCCAGGTACAGTGTTCTCGCTATGAAAATAGGACAATGATATTCCAATTTAAACTGTTTGTAAATCTGCTTTTTGAAATTCAAGAATTTTAAACTCGTAACAATATTACTCGGTAGAAAAAATGTAAAGAGAAATATGACTCGGTAACAAAGAGAAATTTCTATCTTGGTAGTATTTCAATAAAAGGACACTTAAGCCTTGAAAGGGCTTTTTAGTGTCTCGATTGCTCTCGAGCCCTCGGTTATTGCTCTGTTCATAAGTCAATTTTACTCGTTCTCGAGTGGATTATATTGTATATGGACGTTTTGTAAAAAGAGGTTCATGTCAAGACGTGTTTTTTGCAAAAAATCACGTGAGATGTTGGGCAAAAAGCTTGTCAGATCTTTAAAGACAACTGGGATTGTAATCAGAAGTAGGCGATGGCTGGATGGATCCATATACCGTTTCATAAAAGCTGTAAGAACAGTACAGACAGCTAGGGAAAGACATTACTCCTTAAATTTCATCTTGCTTTTTTATTAGGCAGATTAACGTCAAACGCACTTGATTTACCAGCAAAAAACAATACCACTTACTGTTTTACTTTGACCGTCCGTTCGTGTAATGTCCCTTTACCTGTAAGGTGTCTATCCGTTTTAATATTATGAATGTGAAAGTGTGTTCGTCTTCCACGTAAACTACTGAAACGACCTCAAGGACGAAATTTTCACACATATAGTGTGGAGCATGATTTTCACGCTGGTGAAGTCTAGTAATTTTATTAGTTTTACAAACAGTATATTAATAATTGTCTCTTATTACATTGTACTTACCAAGCTTCATAAAAAGACTGAAAATAATTTCGTTGAAAGTTACGAGTATTTTTAACTATATGGGAATATGAAAATCACTTTTGACCGCATGTCAATGACAGAGTGATTAGCTGCGGTTGCTCATTCGGTGGACCCAGCATCATTCTGACCTAAATATATATTTTAAAGCTACAGAAGTACATACATATATAAAATCATTCCTATTTCCCAGAGGATTAGGTAGTCATTTCTTCTTTCCACTTTCCACGGTCCCTGCATGCTTCATCTACATTTGTAACTCTCCTCATGAAGCTCTTCAGTTTCGGGTACTCATGACCTGAGCTTTTGCCAGAGCGTCCCCCGATTTAATCAAGGTACGTTCGTCTAAGTCTTCCCATTTCCATTCACACTTCTCTTCTTATGTATTTGTTTGGTCAACCAGCTTATAATCTAATTATAATCTAATTGTCGTATTATTAAAAAAAAGGCGACAAAAAACTTTACCTGCTCTATTATTGAAGCGACCACGACAATATAAAATGATTTATGATTTAACTATGAACACAGGAAAGGTATACCTGCCTGCGTCTGTTTTTAAAAATTGATTGAATCTAAATGAATTTTCATAATCTTTAATCGCCTTAATAATAAATGTTAACTATTTGAAAATTAAACGAACGATAATCAAGTTAGAACTTACGTTCATTTACGTAAGTTTTTTTTAAATTTCGTCTAAGTACATATTCCTTTGCATTTTGAAAATGTATTACCACAAATCAACCGGCCATAAAATTTATAAAGTGCCATAAACTTATGTCATAAAGTTTTGTTGTGGTTTTATACGTGCCTTTATCTAATACTGCATTACGTACAAATAGTGAATAACAATGCCACCTCTCGCCAGTAATGAAAACTGAAACACAAGGGAACTTCCAACGGGTTCAAACTTTCAGTTCCTGCTTTCAGACTGAACCTGTAGCGCCATCTACCCGAGTTTTATTGAATAAGTTGTGTTAGTTAGTGTAACGATTGATTCATAGATGCCGCTACTGGTATTGTTAAAGCAAGAAGTAAAATTTTTTGTAGTAAGTAAAGGCCATCATCATAGAGGACACTATATGTATGTGCAAGAAAATATTGAATATAAAACTTTTACCATAGCATTTTACAATATACTGTCTCGTAAAAGATATAAAAATAGAGATAAAATTCTCAAAGAATATCTGAGTCCAACATAGAAATCGACTTATCATAGAAGTCTTGGGACATATAGAAGTGTCAAAAAGCGGACCCAAGATTTGGAAGCATAACAACGGAGGGTGCATGTGGGAACACAAAAAAAAGACAGAAAGAGAAAATATTTTTTATTCCTAATAATACTGATTAATGTTACAAAGTGAAACAATTAATTATTTTTTTTTCTAGTAAATCTTTCGTATTTTAGGGAATATTTGTGCTTCATTTAAAATGCATTTTAACTTTATCGCCTCTAAAGGTATATCAATTTAAACCTATTCAAAATCCAGGCGGCTTATCTTCTAACAAAATATTGAACTATGTGAATGTAATCTTAATGAATGAGCTTGGTTCAGAAGAAAGTGCGGATAGACTGGCTGAAATAAACCTAGGAAGCGAGTAATTAGTTAATTAGGTTTCTGTAAACGGCATAGAAAGACTCTGGTTTACTCTTTCTATACCATTTCCGAACTAATGTTAAAAATGCGAAAGTAAGTTTATTTGTTCGTTGTTGTCGCGTTATATACAGGACCAATCTTCTTGATATTTTGTGTATATACAATTAAGAATCTGGAGAAGGACATAGTGTACTTTTCATCCCGTTGAAAACTTTAGTTCCCGTTTGCGTAAAACCTGCATTCTTTTTTAGGTGGCGCTAGCGCGGGCGACGCTGCGTGTAGGGAATAAATAAAAAATAGGTAATTTTATTCTAGAAATGTGCCTAAAAATCTGTTCTTTTAATAAAGTATTGCTGAAACGTCGTTCGATAAACGAAATTTCAAACAATAGATTCTCTTGTTTCTCCCAGTCGCCGCAACAACAATATCGAACTCGAACGTCAACTGGGTTTTGGAAATATAAGCCCTCGTTAGTTGCGGTCCCAATTATCCGTATCATTTGACTACGGGATTTGAAGCCTACAGCTGAATGTATACAGGAATAAACTATAATAGGGAGTCACAATGACTGGAAGGTTATCCAAAATAAAATTATTAATTGCTTGTCCATACATAGAATAAATATTTAACTAATCGATGCCTCTATACTTGAAGTATTTTACCAAAAATTCTATTTTGGAATTTTTGTATTTTTGTTCACGCATCACGCAAAAGTGACTAACTTTTAAATTTTATATTAAAAAAATTTCCCCCCCATTCCTCTAATGGTACAATCATTACAGGAGGTCAGCTTCTTTTATTGAGTTACATAGATTTCGTTAAATGTAGTCCTTTTTTGTATTTATCCTTTAAAATATTGTACCTACCTGATTCAAAACTAAAATATATCATGACGTAGACAGTTTTATTTGAAAATTCCATCATACATTTGTAGTTTACATGATTTACCGGTTACAGGTGTGCAAATATTGATAAAAAGAAATTACACGTGCCCAACGAAATCTTTTCAAAATTATATATCTGTTTCTACAAATTCATATAATAATAATTTGTTAGCCCGTTGCCTAAAAGAAGAATCCAAGTAAAATAATATCTCTTAGTTGCCTTTTACGAATTCCATGGTAACGAGATGGAGTGGTCGTATTATTTTTATGGTGACGGAATCACAGGGCTTCAAAAAAAAAATTGGATTAAAGACATACATGTGCTCAACTACAATTCAAAATATACCACAAACAATTTATAGGAAGAAGTTTACAATGGACATTTCAAGTGTCAACAGTGTAGTAAGATTCTCGGACAGTGATGTGACAGCTGACTCACTGGATGTGTCTCTCAATCTTGACTTCTTCTTATTTAAGAACCAACTCTCGTCGGTGGAGTTAGTGGAGCGTCCTCCATTTATTTTACTTGTTTTGCTTTTTTATTTTCTGGTTTGTTTGTACGTTACTTTTTATTTGTTTCTTTTTGCATTAAGTTTACCTTTTGATATTGTTTTTAAAAATTAGTCATGGTGGACAAAATGCCCTCTCATTTCCCGTCTCCTATGTTTTTTTATTGTTTTTTAAATGGTTCGTTCTTATTTTATTCTCATCATCACTTCTACGTTTGTGATTTTTTTCATACATCTTATTTTCATATAGCACATTGCATGTATTCTGCTTTTCGGTTCTAACGAATTCCCTAGTAGGTATAGTAGGAGAAAAGGGATCGGATTTCACTAGCTTTTGTTTTTCGTAATCCATATTTCAAAAGGATGGTCTTTTCACCGAACTACTCTCATATTCCATTTTATACCAACAACGAAATTCCGAGTATTTGAAAAAATTGAATTAACTGAAAGGCGAGCTTTTGACATCAATGGAATGTTTTGAGAATACTATAAAAGCGAAATACCGCGGTAGTGTTCTGCGAATCGGAGATTAATCAGTATTAATCCATTTCGGAATTTTGATGGAGATCCTGCGGGTAACATATTCCTTTGTTTTATTAATTTGTGAACTACGAGGATCCTCTTGTAATATTCGAACAGATCGGAATATGGCCACTTCAATACTTGTGGATGTTTCTGTGTGTGAATAAACGAGAAAATCACTAAAAACGCAGTAAATTTCTACGCGTAAATAGGCAAGTTTATGTCACAAAGTCTAGCTAAAAACTGTCTTGATTCTTCACTTTACTAACATATGATTAGATAGGGAACTTTAATAGGTACCACTACATTATATGTTCTTAAAATGTTTGCTAGTGATTCCTTTCAGGATATTTTGAATGTAGAGGAAATATATTGTCGTGTACAAAACATCAGAGCGCTTTCTTCTCTTTAAACTTTGTAAAAATTTTTGCATAGCATTCTTTCGCTTTGGCACGACATAATTAGATATATAAATAATTTACAATTGTAACACACCTACTCGTGTAATAAGCTAGTGATTCCTTCCAATACATTGCGAATCTAGAGGAATGATTTTGTCGTGTACAAAACAGCAGAGCGCTTTCTTGTTCCAGTTTTGTACGATTGTCTGATAAAAAGAAGATTTCGTGTATCAAGTTAAGCCAGTTGTACCGGTTGTCATGTAATGATCGTGATGACACACGAGAAATCCTTGACGGCGTAGACGGAGTCAAAGATGAAATACTCGGAAGGTTACGTTCAGATGGAATTCATTCTGAATCTTCTGGATGGAGGCACCCTGGGCTCTGTTTCAGGTTTTCACACGAAGCGATTTCCAACTGGCCCCCGTAAACTCGAAACTATACATTAGTTTGAGTGCTTACCGATGCATAACTCAGAAAAGAGTCTATGTCCACTGAATAAACCCACCTTAACTGTTCAACCACTGACGCTAAAATTCTGAATGTTCAGGACTTAAGTGATATCCATTTTATAAATGCGGAAGGTCGTGAGGATGAATAGGTGGACATTACTCGTGCACGCAAGGATTTCTCTTCATTTTCAACGGCGCAAATAACATATTACTTCTTCGTAATATGTATTCATACTAACGGTAAAGAGAAATTGTTTGCATTTTTGTCTGGTAATGAGTATACTTAGTCAAAAAAAGTGACTGACCTCTTGATATAGACAACAAGACCATCAGGCTTCTATTTTTGGGAACACACATTCTAGTAAGGTCCTGAATATTGTCTAATCAATATGATTCTAAAATGTTTGTTTTGCTTATAAACATTTACGGCTTTATACTAGTAAGTCTTGATCATTGAGAGCTTCGGTGGTCGAACGGTATCCGACTAACAGTCGTTCATACGGTAAAGGGAAACACAAACATCGTGTCTTTCCCATGTGAAATTCTTAGCATGTGTCCTGGAAACCACGCGGACGAAGTCGCGGGCTTGTACAAATATTTCGCAACCCGCTACCGAGGACGTCAATATATAAACGTATAACGTTTATATCGCGGACTGCATTATTTGCATTTTAATCATGAAAGCATTTTAAAGGTGCATAAAAAGTGTCGTTATTATTCGCCGTATAAGCGCCAGTAGCAAGAGCCATGTTTATCGCTTGTGACCGTAGAGGTAGGAAGTCTTCTGTTCCCAATAGAGTGCGCTTTGCAAATAACGGCCTCTTTGAGATCCCGGGTTCAAATCCAGGGCATGATGAGAAACGAACTTTCTCTGATTGGATTGAGTCTGTCATTTGTAACATTTCACTAGTCACTCTTATTCTACTCATACTTTCCTTTTCCTCTAGTAGAATGCCTAAAACCAAGGCTTCTTAATTTCGCGAGACTTATGCAGTATTTGCGCGCTCTTCATAGGGGCCATAGTACCGCAATGCTGTCGACTATTTTCATTCAAGGCGCGCCATGCAAATGCACGAAAAAAGTGCATTTATTAGTTTCGCCATAGACCTTGGCCCTGGTGGAATTGATTCACACTATTATGCCGTACTTTATTGTGTGAATATACAAAAACAACCGTCAAACGTATGAATTATATTGAGTTTGAGAGTCGATTTAGGTGAATCATTGCCCGTTATGTTTCTATAGATAAAATCACGGGACGACCTCATGTAAGGTCAGGTTATGTCAGTATTCTGAAACCGGCGAGGTTTCACATGAATGTGAACTCTGCCTATCCCTCTGGGAAAGAGGCATAATATAATAATAACGAACATGACCAAGAAAATTTTGACGATATGCCTGAAAAAGATTGAAACTAATTACATACAGGGCCTTCAAGACCGTTAGACTTGTATCATTAAGAAAAAAAGAAGGCGATAGCTGAAAATTGCGCGGGAATTCTACATCTATGTTCATAATGCAATAGGGAATGATGAAAGAGTAAATTATTCTGTTAACTATACACAGCTTTATTGGACGTGGGCGCAAAGATAATTCGCTGATAAATCAATCTTGAACGTTAACACGGCCCGGCTTCACAACCGTAAATTAAAATCTACGGGTACATTGTTTACCGTAATTGAAACAGAACAGAGAATGCAGCTGGTTTGTTTAGTGATAAAATAAAAATGGTTTGTTCAGTAACTAGGTCTTGGTTTTTCAAGATAAGAGGTTTCATTTTAATGGAGTTTCTGAAACGGGCGTCGTAAGAGTTTTGTGGTCTGAATGTTCTTGGCGGGCGGTATGTTTTCGTCTACTTATTTGGTGTAAAATAAATTGATGATTTCAATATGTTATATTTTAACATTAATATAATATTGGACGCTCAGCTGATTCCTTTAAATAAGTGTCACCTGAGTATGGCTAAACCGCCTTGGATGGAAATAGTTCTACTTACAAATTATGGAATTTATTATTCGAATAAACGAACATATATACTGGTTCGAATACTAAAGCTATACGAATATCCATGAAAAGAGTGATGAGTGTGGAGGAAGCAGGAGAAGTTTGTAAGGATCGTAGCAAGTGGAAATCCATGGTATATAAGTATGTACATACATACTTATATACCATGGATAAAAGTTATTGTTCGTTTATACATATAAACGAACATTCAACATACCTAATTTTACAATAAGTTTATAAAAACCAGCCCTTAAAATTAAATTCAGTTACAATTATAAAAGCCGTACTCTGAAATCCACCGGTTGATCTATGAATGTTTCCAGATAGATTGTTACAATTGTTAATACGTATGTATATGTTCATATCATGAAATTGATTTTACATAGGACGAGGTCGGGAGTCCCTTGCATAATTGGGTAACCCAAACAGAAGTGCCCAAAACATATTTCTGTAAATTTGATATAGCTAGCTTCCAAGTCCATCATTCCATACACAGCTGAGCATGGGCTGAACTGTATGACCGAATTAACAGTCTTTTCAAGACTGTTGGCTCTTTTTACCCCGCAAGGGATTAAGACGTGATTATAATATGTATGTATATGTGATATGTATACTAATGTATACTAATATTATAAAGCTGAAGAGTTTGTATGTTTGAACGCGCTAATCTCAGGAACTACTGGTTAGAATTGAAAAATTATTGTTGTGTATTGTATGTTTATTGAGGAAGGCTTAAGGCTATATAACATCACGCTGCAACTATTAGGAGCGAAGAAATAATGGACAATGTGAAAAAACGGGGTGAATTATTCATCCTTGAGGGCTTCAATGATGCCCAAAATAACTATTTCACGCGGACGAAGTCGCGGGCACAGCTAGTCGCTGATAATTCTTCAATTCTCTGGCGAGGTGTTTTAGCGCAGGAAACACCTATTTTCTGATGAAAATATTTTCTATAGGTCAATAATTTTACAAGCATTGGCGCGGAGACTGCCTCGAGTGAGTGTCGGCCGTTTGATTAAACTGTAGGGTAATAGGTAGGTTAGTTTAAGGGCTGTAGGTACAGTGGATACAACAAGAGCGAACGAAGCGAGTTACGATGCGTGTATGTATTGAATTCAGAATAGTATATCATTGTAAATTCTGTGCAACAAACCAGTTGTTAAAATGACATTTTATCTTAGTTAAGTTAGCTTTACTCCAGCCAACCTTAGTAGATTAAGTTCAGTATAAGTGAGTAGTGGCAAGACTTAATTCGACTCGAGTAACGTTAAGTAGCCGAGAAGTCTAGAAATTCTCAGTTCCCAACTCGGACTCGGCATCCGTGTTAATGTAATTTATCGATTAAAGCTCAGAATCTCAGTGGACATAACTTATTGTCTCAATTATTCAATATTTACCTCTCGTCTATTTAATTAAATGCCCGCAGTCCGTCTAAATTTCAATAGATTAGTCCAATAAATTCCAGCCCTAGGCCCTTACTATTGAGTTGCAAAAGCTTGCGAACGTAGCTGCGTAAATGTCAGTACGGCTTCGGTGTGGGTTGTTTGGTCGTGATTTTTTTATTGAAAGTTCCTTAATTATCCGCTAGGGGCGCTCCGTTGAAGGCTCTCTGGATGTAAAGATTTTATACGAATCAATTTCTGTCGTATTGGATCACGATTAGATTTGTTAACGTTATTTCCTCATCGTAATATCATCTGTTAGTTTTCCACGGAACTAAGCATAAGACGGAAAAACTAAATAACCTACAAACATAACTATTTTTAGGGCAATTATCATTATATGTTCAAGGCAAGCCAATATGAAGAGGCACTGAGGTAAATTTTTATTATTATTGAGGAATCATTATAACATTCAGTTCTCTACCGTCTGTCTTTGCAGTGCAATATACTTTAAATAAATAAGTACTAAGCAGCTGCGTACGAAAGTACGTCGTCGTACCGTAGTAGGGGCCTGAATATTCCATTCCGCAGTCTTGCTTCGTTAAAATACTTGCGTTTAAAGATTTTCCTTTTCAATATAAAACGGAAATCTTCCGCCGCGGCATATCTGCTGTCGAACATTTAAGCTTCTCGTTCGTATTCTTAGGAATTCCTTTTATTGAATTGTAATGGTTTTTCAACGTCTTTTATTAATCTGCGAATGTGGCGATGAAAAGCGTAATATTCGCTAGAGTAAGTATATTTTTATACCAATAAATCATTGCGGATATTGAGTTTTGCACTATTAATTAATGCACTTTTATGTGCTTTTATGAAGTACGTTTTTCGGAAACATTTTCCTAGGTAGGCCCAATAGTCCAAAATTATCAATAGCCATTTATTTTCCTTTATGATTTGTGTATTTATGTAGCCAGTATTTATTTCAGTTGGTTCAAAGCATGTTAAATTGTAAAGGTTGTCCAAAACATAATATTTTTCCAGAAAACAATGACTTGACTGACATTAATATTTTTTTGTAAATATATAAAAACCAACGACTTAAACACGATAGCTGTTCGCGATGCCATTAATAATAATGAGCACAACGTTCTAGGTAGTTTTTCAAAGAAAGCGGAATTATTCAAAAACATTTGTTCCATATAAATGTTGGTTGTCAAATATTTGCAATACCTTATTGATATTCCATTTGCTTCAAACGGAGTGGACGAGCCTTCGATGTCGATGTAGTGTGTCCCATTTTATGTTTGCTCTATCAGATAGAAGCCTTGCGCTATTGTGTTCGTATTTGCAACTGATGCCTCGGGTATCTACGGCGCACTGACATATTGAAGTTAACAGAACAAATAGTTTAACTCAGCCGTGGTCTAGGCTTATTTTAAATGTGGGACCTCTTTTTTTTTAAACATAGTCTGTTTTAATATGGTGTTAGTTTTTTTTTTCATACGCTACTGTATGCTTATATAGAACTAGGAAAGCGAAAAACAATGTTCGCTGTTTTTAAGAAGCAAGTGTTAATGGTGATAACATTTTGATCAGATACATAATATTTTATTGTATTTCATGTTTAACTTTATTTCTTGACCTCGCCTTTTTATTTGATGAAATAAGAAAACTTACTTATGTGCACTGCTTAGCAATAGCTTAAATATATGTAAGTTGACATCAAATATCAAACTAGGATTTCGGTATTAAAACGTAATTTTTAACCCTGATAATAGCTACAAGAAATCATGCGTTTCTACAAATATATTAACTTAATTCTTTTTTTGTAACACAAAAATGTCTATGAGTAAAGTTTGAATATATCGTAGCACAGAAGCGACGGGCAGCGTCTATCTCCGAGTGCGGCCTCCACCGCGCGGTGGGCTTCGAAGCTCTATGGACAGTATTCTAGCCCAACAAGTTTACTTTTTCTGAGCACCGACGTTGCGCCAACGGACGTATAACATGTTTTCCTCTGAAATCCGACACAGATTGAAAATGGCAAAAAAAGAAGAATTATATCCATCGATATTGCCGATTTTCACTTTTACTGCAATACGGCTGGTATCTACTGCACCGTTTCATGAATTAAAAACTTGATAAATAACTGAATAAAGTAATAATATACCAACTAATATTATGTAATTCCGTAGTTTTACTAAAAGTATACAAATTGCAAACCCTACACTTATCCACACGATACTTCTTCTGTTTCATCAATCTTTGAATGCAAGCTCGTCGGTGCTGTGATTGTAATGGAAAATTAAATTGCGGAAGTATTTCATTCTGGCTTCTATCTGAGTACATCTTGTTTTCAGGCTACACAGACAATTAATATTACTTTGAGTTTTCTTTAATTAAATCAAACACAATGCAAGGGAACCTTGTAAAGGTAGAAATGCAGCGACTGCAATATTAATCAACATTTGGCGGATGTTGAGATTTCCCAGTGAAAATGAGAAGTTAAATTTTCGCAACAGTCTGTAGAAAGGATTCGCACTAAAGTTAATTTGTTAAAGTTTTTCAATTCTACTGCGTTCGCATTCAGTTTTGCGTTTCTCGTTTTGTTTCTTACAGTTCAAGTATCAAGAAACCCGTTCATGAATACTAGAATATGCCATATTGATTGCATGCTTCCAAAAAGGTAATAAAAGATAGTGTTCGCCAACTGTTCCGCCATCTCTTTCCGCGTTGATTGGAAAATTCAATCAAGTGAAAGATTTATAAAATGGGAGTCTTTTAGGCGCTGAGCAGGCAACATGTCACAGTGTCTAAATCTTAATTGGGTCTGGCCTAAGGCGTGATGTACATATGTGTGTGTGGGTGTACTACCTACACAAAGCCAGTGAGGTCAAATTAAAAAGAAAATATAATTTATTTTACAGGAAATATAAACATGAAAACAATATTTTCAAATTTTTTTTCCCATAAAAAATAATGAAATTGTTTAACTGACAGAAAATAAGAAAGCCTTTGTTATATAAACATTGAAAACATTTCCTGGAAGTGCTTGGTTGCGAGCATTTTAATGGTTAGTCTAGGGTACCATTGCTTAAAACCTACCTTAATTTTGATCACTATATTTTATGCTTGGTTAAATGTTTGTGACGGCCTCTGTTAGGTAGCAGTCTGTGACACCGGAGGTCCCGTATTCGGATCCCTGCCTGGCCATGTTGAGAAACGAACTTTCGCTGATTGGCTTGTTGAAGTAATAAATATAAAATATAATGTCATTGAGTTAGTATCTCGTAACACAATTTCGAACTTACTTCGAGGCTAACTGAACTCTGTGTAATCTGTCCCGTATATATTTATTTTATATTACGGATAACAGTACGATTTTATCATGAGCATGTCTTTTTTGAAGGTTTAAACGAAGACAGTGGTCTCTGCATGTCCTTCACAAATTTTCCTTCTTGGTTCCCAACTCTAGACGTGTACCTGGTTCAGGCACGGGTGCTTTAACCCATTTTAAAAAACTGCCTCCACAATTCCTTCCAAAATAAAATTACGAATTTTATTTTGGAACAAGGAAGACGATACATGGAGCCTTCTTCCTGTTATCAACCGGTAAATGTAGAAATTTTCGGAAAGTGGACATAAAGCAGCTATAATATTGAATGTCGTTTCATCACCACACTAGTAAACGTGTTCTTTATTTGTGAATGAACACACATACTATGATCACGCCTCTTGCCGGAGCGGTAGGCAGAGACTACATCTTTTCACTTGCTGCCTGCATGCTTTTGCTTCGTGTATTGTCCATTCATCAATCTTAACATTAAAGCTCGTCGGTATAGGGTCCTCTTGACCTGACCTTTCGCCAGAATCTCTTTGGATTTCATCATGATACGTGCGTACATATTCTTTTTCTCCATGGTAACACAGTATCCGTCACTAAAATTACCAGGAAATTATATAACAGGATCTTGGACTATAAATGCATCCGTCATAAAGGGTCCCTATAATTCTGTTACTACGTTATATTATAGGTTACTACATAATATTGTTTTAGTGAAAGGTAATGCGCGTCAATACTTAAACTAAAAGCTTTCCCTCATAGTTTTTATTTTATTATTGTATGAAATTGATTCATTATTATCGTGCGCTTGTATTTAACTTAGTTTTTATGGAAAATATATCAATTTAGACTATTTTATTAATTATATCGTGTTTGATTCCAACTCTTTAACTAATATTATTAATTCAAAAGTAACTTTGTTGTTTTTCTTTCTTGCGATATCTACTTAACCAATTAAGTCTTCAAATTTGCGTACCTATGTGAAATTAAAAATCTGGTGAAGGACATTGGTTATTTTTTTATCCCGGTAAAAACTAAAGTTCTCGTGGAATTGCGAAAACCTTGTTTTCTATTGTAGGTGGCGCTAAATTTGCGTGTGTACGTGGCGCAAGATTCACGCGGGCAAAGCTGCGAGTAAAAGCTAGTACAATATAAATGGTAACCGTAATAAGCTAACTCGAAAAGCCACTAAAGTAACCAAATCATGAAATTTCAATACCACATTTGCTGAAATTCATGGATGTTTGAAAATTATTTTCTTAATTAAAGTGGGATTACACTAGTTATTTAATTAGGTGCTGAAGCATATTTATATTCCAAAAATTAATTAATTTGAATTCATACTTATATTTTAAATGTGACAGGGTGTTTGTTTGTCCGTCTTTTGTGTCAAAACCACTTAACTATACCAGGGAGTCCCAGTGACTAACGCAAGGATTAAAGGAATACTATAATGCATGGATATTTCACGCCTCCATCGCCTGAAAGAAGAATCCCAAGTTTATAGTTAACTTTAGTTCCAAGTTAATCAGTGGATTTATGCCTTAATTGTATGAACAGTATTATGCTTATAACAAAGCGGTTCGTTTACCTAATAGCGGCCATGTTTGCGTAAGGTGAATATTATATGACGACTAGCCGGCTATCCGAAACTTGCGTTTGTTTTTCATGTAGGCATACTCTAAAGTTTAATATTTTCCTAATTTACAATTCTGTATGTTATTCGTACTTGGCGAAAGTTTATTTTGCAACTTAACAAAATATCAAAGCGGTATAACTTTATAATACTATAGATGAAGCACATTTATCTTAAAATTTATAAGTACACAGTCTCGGTTCATTTTTAAATATAGGTAAGTTGTGATGTCATTTGAATAAAATAGGTAACTGTACGTGACTGACGAAAGTGTAACCTTTCAGTCACTTTTCTAGACAATTGACTCTGTCTACTTCATAAAGACGTGATATTGTAATGTATGTATGCAACTAGTACATAAATATTCAAAAGCCTAGTCTACCCTATAATATCCATTATAGTACAGGATAGACTAAGCCAATAATAAATCACAAAACTAGATAGTTTGAAAAATAATCTGAGAAATTTCAAGAGACGATAATGCTAAACTCATTACTCTTCTTTTTTAGGTATATATACCTACGTTTGTAAAAAGAACCTAACGATAAATGCAAAAGTGAATAAAGTTTTTTTTAAGCTTTCTAGCTTTTTCGTTCGCAAAATGTGCAGTGTAT
Source organism: Amyelois transitella (assembly GCF_032362555.1). NCBI lineage: Eukaryota > Metazoa > Arthropoda > Insecta > Lepidoptera > Pyralidae > Amyelois > Amyelois transitella. The sequence continues at coordinate 2,112,698 of NC_083535.1, read as the reverse complement.
CATGGTATCACGTTAGAGATGCTGTGAAACAAGTTTTAATTAGTTCCCGTACGAGTATGCAGTTTTGTTCTACCTCCCTTTGACTACACTCCTCACTAAATCACCTCATACTAATATTATTAATTCGAAGTTTAATGGATTGTAAGTTTATTACTCCTGTGTATAAGCATCTGATTAGATGATGTATAATATCAATAAAATAATATCATAATATCAGTAAAAGAATTTTCCTGATCGGCTCAGTATTCCCAAAGATTAGCCCTTACAAACAAACAAAAAACCAAAGGGACACAAGTATCTTTATAATTTTAATTTCGCTAAAGACAAGGGCACGTTTGATAAGAGAGAAAAACATAATAGACCATGACGTCAACACATCAGTCTAGCCGATAGAAAGTGGATTAAATTACCGAGCGTAAATAGATGGTCTCCTTGAGTCTCATGTCACAAGTTCCCCATTGTCTTCCAGTCTCGCATTCAGCGATGTGACTGCTTATGTCTACTACGATTCCATTACGAGGACAATTGATCGGAATAAAGGTCGTAGCAGACTTATGTGGAATAAAGTTCGTGGAAAAATGAGCGACTATTGTAACGGTTGCGCCGATGTCGATTAGAATAGTGATTTCTTAATTCGAAACTCAAATTTAAATATGCAAATATTTGAAAATTTCTGGTACTTTCCAAAACCCTCCACACCCTTTTAGTTTAGTTTAAAACACTATTTCCCAAACAAATGAAATCTGCCTAGCACAAATAAGATAAACATATAATCTGAAATGTCTGAACTTTATTTTATTGGATTTTTTAATAAGCTACCTATATACCTAATTCTCGTAAACCTTTTTTGATACACGCATTGCGCTGTAAATATTATATGTAAACATTATTATTTATTTTTCCTTTAAAATATAGCCACTGCAATATTATTAAATAGCCGTTAAGGTGTTTGTAAGATAGAAGTCAATAAAATTAATACATACATACCTTTGATACACGCGAAAAGCAATATTTTTCGTAGCAGCCGGGTATAAATTCCAAAAACTTTCATGTTGGCTTCAGGTATATTTTTCACAATATTTTACATGTTTATTTTGTAGATATGGATTGCAACTTTGTCGGGCTTTTGAATTTAGAATTCTGTTAACAGGAAAATTTCCGATAAAATACTTAGCGTTACATACTAATGTGGAGTTACTAATGGTAGCGCTACAAAGTAATTAATTGCAAAACTGATTATGAATTCTGATTGACAGAGTCAGTTTGGTAAGCCCATATTACCGGCCATGACGGTATTTAATAATTAAAAAGCCTGTAGTTACATCATTTGCAGCTCATATGAATTTCCGTAGCTCGTATTAATTTAGATTGCTTAGCTTTATAGAAGGTAATGTGGCTAAAAGATATGATAAGTGAGGTACAAATACCTTCCGACTGCCGTCTATTCGTTAGCGAAATGGTTGGGAGTGGTTGGCAACACAATAATTAGAATACGAGACGCCTGTTATTCGCAGGGGTATGCAGAGAGTACATCTTTTCATAACATCTGCATCTTCCTTTATACACAAATTATTGATTTTATAAATTCAAATCTTCGAAATGTTGCAAAGTATATAGGGAGCTGTTATGATCGTCTTCAAAAAATATCATAATGATAGAAAGTTATTTACTTTGTCAATTAATTTAAGTATAATATTTATCTACCTTAATTAACCCCTCCTTAATAATGGAATATAATGTAAAAAATATAAAACTTGATCCCTTTTGTGTATGTAAACAAATCCATTACGAATCAACTGTTTGTTTGTTAAAAGCGTATTTAAATTTTTTGCACTCAAAATATCGAATACCACTGTAAATTGAATTAATGGAAAAGGAATATGAAACTGGCTGCATCAACGGTGAATAAAAAAAATATTCCCTGAGAGAAAATTGCAGTAAAATTTAATAAAAATATGCCTTTGCAAATGTGATTTTCATTCGGATAGTTGATGCGTCCATTGTCTGACAAAAGGCCCGTTGATATTGCACGTCCTTTTTATTTCTTTGTCTCGTTTTAATTTGTGTAAGCAACGAAACACAGGGCAACAGATATGGCATTATGTTATATTATCAACAAAGTTTTTGTAACTGAAGTAATCACTACATAGTATAAAACAAAGTCGCTATTTTAGTCTGGTTGTCTGTATGCTTAAATCTTTAAAATTACGCAACAAATTTTGTTGCGGTTTTTTTGTAACAGGTAGAGTGATTCAAGAGGAAGGGTTTTTATGTATAATAACATTTATAATTTTGCACCCGTGCGAAGCCGGGGCGGGTCGCTAGTGGGGTAATAAAAAAATATGTTAGGAATAAATTGAGCTGGCGAAATATTAAGTTTTCTTGTGTTTTCTTTTTGCGGACTTAATCTTTATAAAATACCGATATAATATAATCTTAATATGATCCCCATTTCTGCAGCAACCGCCTTCCGTCCTTAATGAACCGATTTATAAAATTATTAGTTCGATGGAGTATTAATTAAGAGTTAACTCTTAATTAAAGCTGCATCGAACTAATAAAGTTTATATTTCTTTCGCAAAATGAGGCGAGTTGCTTTATTATAAACAACTTATATTGCGTCAATCACACATATATGACGTCTTTATTTCTAATCGGGTAGACAGAGCTAATAGAAAAATTTTGGTTTGCTCCCAGACTTAAATGCATAATATGCTAACATAAGTACATTTGGAAGAAAATTCAAAATTCAAAATTTTTATTCATTATTATAGGATACTATATATCGCTTAATAATTGTCGTATGGTTTAACAACATTGGTTGACGTCAAATAAATTACTTAAAAACTAAGTTTACTGCCGCTTCCAAGGCGTCAGTGCAGAAGAAGCGGTAACAAACTGCGAAGTTTCGAAGAATAAAATTATGGCTATCACAGAGCCTTATAGGTTTATACACGGTTTACGTAAGGTTTACCATGATTAGCTATAAATTCTGAATTAAGTACTTAGTTGTTTTTACGATGAGGTAACGCAGAAATTGACATAACTAATACCTTAACCGGTTTTGCAGAAAACGGAAGAAACGCGACTGTAACAATCTTTTTTCGTCGCTCATAGATCCGCATCAATCCCTAAATAAAAATTGCTCTTTTGTGATACTTCATATTTTTGAAACGTTAAAAGCAATTGAGTATTGTATTACTCGTTCGGGGAAAATATTTTAAAACAGAAACATCAAACTCAATCGACAAATGATTTTCGTAAATACAATAAATACGTGCATTTCGAAATGGAATAACATTGTGTTTATTATTACTGGAAAATTAAAATCTTCTCAGTGATTATTAATAGCGTTCGCCTGTGTGCTTTTGTTTCATTTGCACAATATATAAATTATATTGAATATATTCTTTTTGTTTGCGAGGAAATAGCGGCAGCTGGCACATGTCTACTACGAGTACGTTGTATTAGAGACCGCCCGCGGCTTCGTCCGCATGGAAACCCTATCAATCCCGCGGGAACTCCGGGACAAAAGTACCTATGTTATTCTGGGTCTTCAGCTACGTACCAAATTTCATCGTAATCGGTTCAGTAGTTTTTGATTGAAAGAGTAACAAACATCCACACAGACATCTTCACACAATTTCGCATTAATAATATTAGTAGGATATGGTTGACAAGATGGTATAAGTCAACGGAAGGACTTATAAACCTACGATTCCACTTTTAGGCGATGGGCTAGCAACCTGTCACTATCTATAAACCTAGATCGCTCAGCCGTCCAGTTAACGCGTCTTGTGACAATTGGATCTGTCACAACGTTTCATGGCCCATAGAAATTAGAAAAATGCATTTATGTGTTGAAATAGCTGATTCCAACATAAAATAATTAATCATGCCTTTTTATCGGAGGGGTAGGCTAACTTAATGTAGTAATTGTTACGATCTCTGCGTACTTCTTTTAATTCTAGATTTCAAGTAAAAATAATCTTAGAAATTAACGTTTGGCGAAATGGTCGTGTGTTTCATCTAAATTGTTATCTCGCTTTCAACCAGCCTGGAGGAGGAGGTACACAGACGGATTAGGGAATTAAATTTCACCACCACCTCGTTAATGGGGACTTTCTGCCCAAAATATTTAAGGAACAAAAGTGTAGGTACAAACATCGAATTTATATTTAGGTTATATTGCATCATCATTGTTGTAGCGATTAGAATTCGGACATACATACATATAATCACATCTATATCCCTTGCGGGGTAGACAGAGCCAACAGTCTTGTAAAGACTGATAGGCCACGTTCAGCTATTTGGCTTTAAGATAGAATTCAGATTCAAATAGTGACAGGTTGCTAGCCCATCGCCTAAAGCAGAATCCTAAGTATGTAAGCCTATCCCTTAGTCGCCTTTTACGACATCCATGGGAAAGAGATGGAGTGGTCCCATTCTTTTTTGTATTGGTGCCAGGAACAACACGGCACAATTCGGAAAATTCGGAGTTTTATCTTATTCCGTTAGTGCGCGTATTGCATAACGAACAATGAATATATCGTTGTCTATGTGTAAACATGTTTAAGTATATGATACGGACCTATTCAAATCGCATATAGAACAAGTTAATACAAGTTAATTAGATGGAGTTTTATTTAATGTTTTTTTTTTATTTCATGTGATCAATTTTATTTCCGGGTAAGTATAGTGAAGTTATGTCCAAAGGTAAGGTCTTGAGCACCCAAATTTTCTTTTATGGAGAGTTTGATAATGTGGTAGTAAAATGTAGTCGCTGCCTATCCCTCAGGTACAGAGGCGTGTGCATTTGTATTTATATGTTAGGTACTCGTTATTTTTTTCTTTGTAAAGCTCCTAAATTATATGAGTTACGAGCCCTGCCCCTATTTCAGGAATTCTTGAATTTGCGTGACGCATAAAATTAGGGCATAATAATACCTAGTAAAGCCTCATTCTAATTAGTTCTCGGTAGCTCGTCTTGAGTTTAAATTTTTGTATTATTCAATTTCGTTGTGAGCTTACAATTGCAATGCAAAGAAATGTCCAGAAGTGTGACGAATTCCAACAAACAAAAAAAGTTAAGTACCTTTTTTTATCATCATTAGGTTTAGAATGAAGATATTGTTCAGTTGGGATAAGAGAGAACAGTTATGAATTTGAAGCGTCATGTAAGTTCTTCAGTGTGAAGGTCTAGCCACTAATCGTGATTTTTCCATGGCACCGTCCGCGTAGCCGACATAGGCTACTTCTCCGTACTATTTCATGGATAACTGTTCAGCAGTTAGATGTGAAATACGGACAAACAAACACATTTCATATTAAAATTAGTATTAACTGGGGTTTGCGCAGCTTCGCTTCGTGAAAAATTAAAGAAAAAACGTGGCCCATGTCAATTTCGAAGGTCTATTCTAAATCTGTTTGTAAATTTCGTGAAAATCAGTCCAGTAGTTTTTGAGTTTATTCGTTAGAAACATACAAAAATACAAATATATTTTCTTTATTATTAGTGTGGATAAATACATACATACATATAATCAAGTGTATATCCCTTGCGGGGTAGACAGAGCCAACAGTCTTAAAAGACTGATTGGCTACGTTCAGCTGTTTGGATTAATGATGGAATTGAGATTCAAATAGTGACAGGTTGCTAGCCTGTCGCCTAAAAGAAGAATTCCAAGTTTATAAGCCTATCCCTTAGTCGCCTTTTACGACTTATCCACGGGGGAAGAGATGGAGTGGTCCTATTCTTTTTTCTATTGATACCGGTGACCACACGGCAATGTGTATAAATAAATGACTATAATACTTACAATCATGACATTTCGTGCATTACGGCGTTAAATTCCGCGTAGTAACAACTACACAGGTGTCTACGTCCGAATATTTTATGATTGTCCTGACACATACCAAAAATAGTGTCAGTCACGGCATATGTACCAAGCTTTTTAGTGTGGGTTAAACCTTGACAGTGACTTTGATAACACGCCAATACTCCCGCAAAAAGGTTCCGGCCTTGTGGCGATGGGTTGGCCTGGTACTATCAAAAACTCAATTAGGCACGCGGGGCTGTGATGTATACGATGTCTTCTAGGTCATAGGTTCCCTTACTTATTTATGAAGTGGACTTCATGATGTCATACTCCTGGCGGAACATGTAAGGTCATATATGTATATATCTAACACCCATTTGTACCATGTTTCAAGTAAATAAAAAATTAAAGTATAAAGAATAAGTGAGTCCGGCATGAAGTCGCGTGGAGGTAAAGAACATCATTCACTATGGTCGTTATATACTTATTTTGCTTCGAATACATTCGTCAATCCGAAGATCGTTACTGTACTCTTGACCTGACCAAAGTGGAAGGCATTAATAACGTACCTTGATTAAATAGGGTAGCCCTAAGCTTCAGTTTTTTACCTGCCGTCCTAACACATATTGGATCATGATTGATGACACTGCTGCCTGTATGCACAGATTTCCTTACTATATTTTCTCTCACTGTAAGAGCAGCGCTTCACTCTTGTACCTACATAACTCAGAATCAGTCATTCATAAAAAGCGCTCAAGGAGGTTCAAATCCTGTCCATGTTGGTACATAGCCGGAGGAGGATTTGAACCTCCTTGAGCGCTTTAATAAGCATAACGTATTTTATTCTGACAACCTATCGGGTCAACCAGCGACACTATAGAAAGACCATCTGGTATAATATCCTAAAACTATGCACCCAATTCGACTCACGATTTGAAGTATACAGATTTCGTAATCAAAAAATCAAATCAAAAATTCAAAATATATTTATTTCTTTAACTAAATGGTACATAATTACACTGTGGTTGTGGTTTCCCTTGCGGGGTAGACAGAGCCGACAGTCTTGAAAAGACTGAATGGCCACGTTCAGCTATTTGGCTTAACGATACAATTGAGATTCAACTAGAGACAGGTTGCTAGCCCATCGCCTTAAAAAATAATCCCAAATTTGTAAGCCTATCCCTTAGTCGCCTTTTACGACATCCATTGGAAAGAGATGGAGTGGTCCAATTCTTTTTTGTATTGGTGCCGGGAACCACACGGCACGGCAGATTTCGTAAGGTTACGTAATAACAATGCCTTCTACTCGTATGTTCACAGGAGTAACAATTTAATAAAACTTTTAAGGTGAACATTCAGAAATGTTTGCGAACTATAAACACGGTCACCATTTCAATTGCAACTTTTGTTCACTGGTTGTTTATTGTTCAAACTACCTTTCGCCGTTGGCTTTGCCACTTGTGATTTTCCGAACTTTTTTTGCTCAGCCTCATACAGACATTAGGTAACCTAAATCGGCGAGAATTGCATGAAGAGATTTATGAATGTGAATCTAGTCCCAACTTACCCCTCTAAGATCATGGTGTCATGTATGTATGAGCTGTACAGTCAACCGACGAGAAACGTGTCTTTGTTCATACATATTAATAGCATAGGGCTCAGGTTTCTATCGAAATCTAGACCTCTTATAATCCTCCTCCTCTAAATATTGGGTCTCATTTTTATCTTCTTTATATACTTCTACCACATGGCGTTAGATTAGGTTACATCCTCACCTCCCTGGAGAGGAGCCCAGGGTGCGCCTTTAACCATGCTGCAGACAATCCAAGGGCAGGTTTAAAGGTACTATAGTACTTACCATTGCGTGTCAGATTTTTACACTTACGGCCTAATTCATAAAAAAAAAAATTGTTTATCCCCTGAAACCTTTGCAAGGGTAGGTCTGAGCTGTGTATATACATATAAGTATGATGCTGTAAAAATAATCAAACTAATTCAGATTTTTTTTGTTACAGGCAAAGCTTTCCCGCTTTGTGGAAAACGTGAGTAAAAATGACAGAATTTTCTAAGCGTAACTTGCATGATATTTATTATTTACTTGCTTCCGCAGCTCTGTCTTCAGTTCTTCAAAAAAATTATACCATAATGCTCTTCCTGTGTTTCTTAATTTTATTTCGACATATGTAGCAAACTATTCGCATATCTCCTCCATAGTTATAAGAGAGCGTTGATGAATGGCAATCTTGACCTGAACTTTCGTCAGGATGCCCCTGATTTCAACAAGGTACGTTTTGTAGGCCTTCCCCTTCCAAAGGTCCCATTTACACTTTCTTTGTTCATTTGCTAAGTCAACCTGCTGTAAGTATATCGTTTATAGAGAAACATAAAAAAATCTTAGTTAAATAAAAGATATTCATCATCATCATCATAATAGAATCACGCCTCTTTCCCGGAGGGGTAGGCAGAGACTACCTCTTTCCACTTGCCACGATCTCTGCATACTTCCTTCGCTTCATCCACAATAAAAGATAACTTTGCGTTTATTAATTAATACGTGTTTATATTCAAATACAATTATGAGACATGGCTTCACCCCTTGGCAGGACTGACTTATCGACTGTCGGCGTCCTTGGCTGTTAATTATAAACTTGAAATTGTGTGGGTAAGTGGCAAACAGTTTCCAAACATATGCAGAATAATATGGCGGGTTATTAGAAGATTACTCGTGTGGGCTAGCGGCAAACATTTATCAGACTTAGCAAAATGTTGTGGCACTATTAAACAATGTCTTGGAAACATTATATTTAGTGGGGGTTTTGTTTTGAAGCTTTTTGGTAGAAGCAGCCCGCTATTGACCTGCCCCCGTATTAGATATAGAAAAGCTATTCTCCGTTTTAGAGCCGTCTCGTTTCACGTCATAATGAAAACCGAATCACCGAGAGTTTTTTTTTTGCGCGATAAAAATGGCGTCGCGCGTGTCGAGAAATTTCAAATGCAAGACGATAAAATCCAGCGAATGAAGTTGTAAATGTAAGTTGAATACCACAATTAAATGAAAATAGAAATACAAATAGAAGAAGACTTCATGAATATCGCATGTATACATTAAAAAGGCCGCTTAATTTTCAAGTAACTTTAAAAGCACTTCTTTAAAGCTGATCACAAACTCTTCGCCACGACATAGTCCTGAAATTATTGACTGAAAATCCGACTACAGAACAACCTCAGAAATCTTTATACATAATAAATCGATTTGCCGAAAATTCAGCGCCGTTCCGTTTGCCCGGAGCCGTCTACAAAACATGTCCTCGTATATGCATACATAATTTTACTGCTCCATAAATAATACGACGTGATAACTTATTATTACCGTGCTATATCGTTATCTCTTAAGACTACATTGTGTTATATTCTAACACCTACTACCTCATAGTAATCGAGTCGCCGTCGACAGACGAAGTATTCTGTTTGCTTATTTCCATTTTAATATCAAAATGTAAGGCGCGGTTTGCTTTGTGTCACACTTTTGTCTTCAAGTTGTCGAAATATAGTGTTATGACGTCACCGCATTGATCGCACCAAATACATTCGGCAAATTACCCTCAGATTGTGACCCGCGTAAGTATGAAGGTGAAGCAATTTATTGAACCTTAAAATGAATGTGGAACGGAACCGACCGACTTTATGTTCTCATAAAATTCACGAGCAACCTCTGCTACTTCCATCGCGGTATATCTATGTTCGTAAGACCAGGGAAAGCCTTATACCACCGGCTTAAGATCTATCTCATCATTCAGTTATGTAGTTGACTGCATAGAAAGTTCAGCTGCGAACTGCAATGCGCTTAAGGGAGTTTAGTTTCAGACGGTATCTGGAAACCCATGAAACGTTGTGTAGATAGGAACGTATGTTATGTTGGAGTTAGACAGACGTATAAGTTATGTGACACATTTTGTTACGTCTAACTTCAACATATGTTTCCATCAGTTCAGCTGTACTTTAGGTGCTCTTGATAACCTGGCACGGTGCAAACAATGATATGTGTAAACTATTTGAAAAGAACAAACCGTGTGGTTCCCGGCGCTAGGTTAGAAAAATAATAGGACTACTCCACCTCTTTCCCATGGATGTCGTAAAAGACTACTAGGGGATGGGCTTATAAACTTGGGATTCTTCTTTTAAGCGACAGGTTAGCAACCTGTCACTATTTGGATTTCAATTCTATCGTTGAGCCAGACAGCTGAGCGAGGCCTGGCAGTCTTTTTAGGACTGTTGGTTCTATCTATCCCGCAAGTGTGTAAAATTTTTGATCGTAACGATCGCCGACGAAAAATTGAGAGGAACTCACTTTTAAGAATGTATAGTCGCCCGCGGCTTATGCCGCGTGTATAGTATGTCTCTTGCTACAGATTAATGTTGATGTTTCGATTATGTTCGATGTTCTAGAAACAACTATAACCACCATTTTGAGAGGGTAGCTTTAAATAACCTTTCCGAGTTCTGCAACTAGCATTACTCTCTGTCATTCACCATTGTTCCTTCTCCATCGCATGTGAGCATGTGACTTTATCATGAGACTTAACAAATTTCTGCCACGACTTTCACGGTCTTCCTATTAATCTTGCTAATCTTGAGAGCCTTGAAATGTCTTAGAAGCACTAATACACGTACTATATTTTTGTGAATAAATAATACAGGTGTAAAACACGCACGATCAGAGATAATTCCTACGTCCGAGGACGACGTAGGATTTATCTCCGCTCGGATAGTGGTCACCGAGCGACTGAAAATCCAATGTATAATAAATATATACGGGACAAATTACATATATTGAGTTATGAATATTGCATTTCTTCTGTAAATCACTCGTCTTACTGGTTTTGAGTGAGTCACTAATTTTTTTTTATTCATTTGTGTCACGGAAGAATTAGATTAAATAAGAAGTAAAAAAAATATGTAAAGGTATTAAATTTTTTATAATACTACTTCATTTCTTAAGTATGAACTACATAATCTGAATATTCTGACGTGACAGGGCTTTTTACCTCTTTTTTGAAATCTCGGAAAATAATGCATTAGAAAGGTATGAGTTCTATAGGTGAGCTTCTAGAAAATTATTAGTTCTATCTTAAGTGCCGGTAACCACACGGTATTTTATATATGATTAAATTCACCGAGAAACGTAATAATGCCCATCGTGTTCATCTTTATTACTGGATTTTATTTATCGTATGCACATGAGGATATGCAGTGGCAGGTTGCTCAGGATTAAACTATGGTTATAAACCGTTCTGAATTAATAATTGAATACGTTTATATTGGAGAGTTTCACATGGAACCGGGGATTATTCTACTGATGATTATGTTTTGGTAGACAGAGTCAACAGTTTTGAAAAGACTGAAAGGCCACGTTCAGTTGTATCTACAACTGTTATTAATTTATGAAGTTAGGATTTTCGTACATGTGTCTTTTTTGTGCTAGAGATGTCTCTTTGAAATTTGTATTCTAATATCGATTAAGAATGTGTGTATAATTTATATTATATAAAAGAACGAAAGTACCGAAGCAACTGTGTGTGACAAACATTAATATTTCAAACAGTAATCAAAGGACTTTGAAATGTCAAATTACAAAGAGAATTCCTCTCTCCGAACGAAATTTGCAAATTCGTTACACGATTGCATGACCAAAGAAATAATGATTTTACATGCAGCGGTGCGCTGCCAGATAGTACGTCGGAAAAATATACACTTCGAAATGACCTATGACCACAGATATAGTTATAGGTAGATAGGTTTGCCGCATGTTGCATGCATGGAAAACCAAACGTGTAAATTTTTTCTGCTAAATGTGAAATGCACATGGCGGGATAAAGTCTCCATTTACGACTGAAGTTTTTGGTTAATATTTGTTTATTTTAAACTGATTAATTTAAAGACTCATAATTTTGAGGAATCAAAACACCATTATTTGACTTTTTGCTGATAGAGTAATCCACCGATTTTCAATTATGGTCTAGGTTAGGTTAGGTGCGCATCTGTGTACGTACATACAAATAAGTTAAAGATATGCTATATTATACAAGACACAATATGTATATAAGCTACTAAAATAATTAAAAAATCTAAATGTTTTATGCATTTGGATATCCATACTAAAATAATAACATGCCAAAGTCCGTTTTTCTAAGGTATTACTCAATACAACATCATGAGATATATTTACATGCTTAAAGACCTCACCATTTTGCCACGCGATTTAGCACAGGAAGTACTTACATTTTACCTGCGGGGTCTAGCTTAATCTATGTCTGCGCCTATGTCGGTCACGCCAACAAAACTACCCGCCCAGCTTTTATTCGCTACGTTAAATATGCTCCGATTTTTAAAATTGGAAATGTTTTACCGGGAAGCCCTCGTAAAACCGTCACTATCAGTAATCAAATTAAAAAAATTATGTTTTAAATTTCCAATATTTTGAAAACTGGGAAGTACAGGAACGCGGTAAACCACATAAAATGTACACAGATTTTTCGAAATTCGAAATGTTTTAAGAGGAAACTTGTCAAAGGGAACTATTGGTAATCAAATTAAAAACGCGATGATATTTTTTTTTGTCCGTCGAATATTTTGCGATCTGGAATTTTTCGGCTGGTAACTCGAATAACCGAATGCTCGACAAAATTTTAATCATACCTTTTTTAAAAATTTCGAAATGATTTTAGGAATTTTCAGTTACGCAACTCAATACATATCACGCCGTTAACCCTTAAAGGTTAGTCAATCTAGACATATCCAATAGTTACATGAACTAGAAGGCCACTTGGAACTGGATGACTTAATGATGGAATCGATATTCAGAGATAGCGGAGGGTTGTCGTCCATCGCGTAAAGAGGTAGGTCTGTCAAATAGCTTGTAGCTAAAAGCCTTCAAGTCTTGTGACTATTTCGTCTGCCCACCCCGTGAAAGGCACATTATGTGTGTGTGTATTAATAGGAGGGAAAGAGAGAGAGGTTCTGGACCTTTGTGTATGGAATTGATCCCTATTATTACCTCTTAATAATCTATTAGGTTTAACTTGATCCGAAAGGTCTGTTTTCCCATTTGATAATATGAAGCATTTAATTATTCAATATGTGGCTTTGGAATATATTATGTCTAACATGTTCGAGGGGAGTGGAACCATATTGAATTAGCCCGGAAGACCACATCAAATTAGTGGTCTTATTCATATAATCACGTCTATATCCCTTGCCGGGTAGGTAGAGTCAGCAGTCTTGAAAGACTGCCAGGCCACGTTCAGCTGTTAGGCTTAATGATAGAATTGAGATTCAAATAGTGACAGGTTGCTAGCCCATCGCCTAAAAGAAAAATCCCAAGTTAATAAGTCTATCCCTTAGCCGCCTTTTATGATATCCATGAGAAAGTGATGGAGTAGTCCTATTCATTTTTGTAACTAGAATACCAGTTGTAGTACTATTTTTGTTCTTCTGCGCGTCCGATTTGATCTAATATTCGCAAATAAGTGAGATTAAAAATTAAGTAATTACTATTTGCGAGGGATGAAACGTTTTAGTACATTATCCGGAATAGCCTTAAATACGGAGTATAGTATATCGGATTAATGGTAAATTAACGTAATAAAGCCGTAATCACGGATATATAGTGATAAATTTGCGTTTATTAACATTAATTTAGTGCAATTAAGACTGTATTACTAATTGATCTAAAGTGGACGACGTATTTAAATGGCCGTGTTTGATTTCTGTTCTCTCTAACCAGCATTCATTATATCAACCTGGTTTTAGGTTTTAAGGTTTTATACTGTTATACTTAGTCATATTGTTTCTTATACGAGTAGACATAGTGCCGCGTGATTACCGGCATCAATACAAAAAAGAATATTACCACTACATCTCTCATCCATGGATGTCGTTAAAGGCGACTAAGGGATAGCTAGACAAACTTGAGATCCTTTTTTAAGGCGATGAGCTAGCAACCTGTCACTATTTGAATCTTAAGAGAATCGTTAAGAGTACCTATTTAAAATTGGTTTACGTCCTCGTAAGGGTAAGATTTTGGCCCGTTTATAAATAACTACTCGAATCACGGAGTCATACATGTTTGACATCCGTTACCTTTTTGATGTGAGCTAACCTAAGCTTTCAATGTTAACACAATTATTTACCCAAAGAGGTTACCTTAAGGACTGACAATGTACCGTGTGACAAACAATAGACAAAAGATGTTACAAGTGCGCTTCACCTTTTGTAAACTCCGTCGGGGGTTCGGTAATATCTAGAATTCCTTGTAGAAGCTCCTTTCAGACGGAATTGGATTTAAAAGCCATTTTGGATTTAAAACCTCCTGACGTGACGTAAATGTATTTGGTAGTAGGGAACCTATTTCTTCCAGAGCTGTGTTTCTGATCGACGGGGCGATGTGTAGTTTATTTTTATGGGTAACATTTCAAGGGATCGAGGCCGTGTGGCTTAAAAATATTTGGGCAAATTACGCAGAGCTAGACTTAATGTTGGATCGAAACTTGTTCTATGGCAGTTCAACATATGTAGGTACATACAACAGGCAACTTCTTAAACTTATGAATGTGTGAAGCCTAATTCTTGAGCAGCTAATATAACAATACTACAATTTCTTGGAGTGAATTTCCCAAAATGCCTACTGTAACGGGCGTGTCAAAAGTCCATCATTTACATACTGTCTATTAAATTCCATAAGCAAACCGTAGTTATAATTTAAATTAAAAAAAAAATGTGACACTGTGAATTATTAACGCCAAAAGTTGCGGTAATTCACGAGCAAATACAAAACCATTGATCGCACCTCGTTACAGCATGTTTGCGCATACAATGCAAGTACTTAGCGTGCATAGTACGCGACTAATTAAAGTTGCTAATTAGTGTGGCGTGCACTTCTGTTTCTCAGCGGAAACTAGGTGAAGATTGTGCTGGATCGGGCGCCGGCGGATACCCTGGGATGGGTTAACCTAAGACGAAAAAGGTGGTTGTTAAATTACGATTTACATGAGAATTAATGGAGTCCGAAGTTGGTAGTTGTGTGTTGCGTTTCGTCTTGAAGTGAACCCGGAGATCGTTATAATCACAATTCAAGAATGTCTTATCCCCAAAACCTCTTTATGTGACTTATTAAAGTTGTTAATTACTGGAGTGCGAACTTCTGTTTCTGCTTACCTCCAGGTGAGGATTGTTCCGAAATTGCATAATTAATGAATTGCATAATTAATGAAAATGAAACACTTACGTTGGTACATAATGTACACTCAACCCCCTACCTGATCGGATACCACAATTCACCCCCGTGTTTAATAAGGCTAGCGTGCAAAATAAACAAGCTTGTATAAAACGTTAGCAATATTAATAAGTAAACGTCATTGTCTACATACATATGGTCACGTCTATATCCCTTGCGGGGTAGTCAGAGCCAACAGTCTTGAAAAGACTGAATGACCACGTTCAGCTATTTGGCTTAATGATAGAATTGAGATTCAAATAGTGACAGGTTGCTAGCCCATCGCCTAAAAAAGAATCCCAAGTTTTGTAAGCTTATCCCTTAGTCGTCTTTTACGACATCCATGGGAAAGAGATGGAGTGGTCCTATTCTTTTTTGTAATGGTGCCGGGAACCACACGGCTCTTTATTGTCACATTGTCTATAATGACTCAAAACAAGAAGTGTCCGGATTGGGTTGAATCGATAACGGTCGCCCTGGGTTTGGGGAAAAGAAAGGTTAAGGGTATGCAAAAGTTAGTTCGAAACTTACGTTGCGCTCATTCAGAAAATAAACCTCGCCACGTTATTTTAAATTGTTTTCTGTTTTTTAAGCAACGAAATACTCTTAACCCGCCGATACCAGAAATAATTACTGTTAAAAAAGAAATACAATATTGTATTTAGCCTTCCTTATTAATTTTGCACATTTCTCTCGATATTCATTAGTTTTCCCGACATTGTTTGTCTAGACGGTAATAACTTATCCCAGCACAATAGGGATATACCTATCGTCTGTACATACAGGATGTTACTGTAATCCACTGTCAGTCTCATAGTAGTGAATAGGTCACTGTAGTAATATTTAAAAAAAAAAAAAAATTTACCGAAATATGAGCAAGTTCTGTTTTTCGAGGAGTATGGCAGAAACTATGTAATGCCCTATTTCGTGTGTTTATTCATATTTATTTTATGCTAAGGTTTAGGGTACTAAAACCATTTGTCAAATATAACAATGCCAATTCACTTTATGTAATATTATTAGGTACTTATGTATCTTAATTGTTTGTAAGAATCATTTTGTCAAAATCCCTACTCATTAGATTAATAAGAGCGGTCATTGTCTAATCAGTTTTGGTGGGATGTAGGTCTAGCCACCCATAGTATCCGTGACCGCGCCATTTTGGTTCAACTTAAGTGCCGTGTCCAGTGTTGAGTCTTCAAGTCTTTTGATATATGAAATATATTTTTTATGCCAATAAAAATTCCCTATCCGCGTCTCGGTATATTTCTCAACTCAAAGATTTTCAAGAAAACAGTGAAGAATTTCTATAATTATTTGAGTTTGCTTGCATGAACGGATGTTAAACTAGTCTTGCTGACAACCAGAAAAATTAAAAGTCTAACGCATTAAAATTTTCAATACCCAATAAAACAAAACACACTATACAGCTTTGATAAAACTATTCTTTATAATTAAATGATATTATCAAAAAATTATAGCTACCATATTAAATTGCATACACCCTGTATGTAGTATGTGTCGCGGTTAATATGAACGCTCCGATGGACTCCAACGTATTATTAAATTTATTGGTAATCAGCGAACCTCGTGTGGCCATTGTATATAGAAATCCCAATAATATAAGACAATAGAAATCCCCATATTGTACTTCGAACTAAAAGCTGAATGTGACGTCGCCATTATTCGCACGGAGTTTTTTGCGCAGTTGTAAAGCTGTCAAATTATCTCAGAATTGAGATGCAATATGAAAAAGTAATGGTGTCACAACCATCAGTTGCGACGTCACAATCACCAGTACTTACCACTTCTATGGTCTTATGTTATTCTAAATTCTATGGTATTGTACAATACAATTATTAGAAGTTGCCGAACGAGGATTAAAATTGTTCAAATTCAGTTGATATTAATTTGGAATCGTAATTTTGCTACAGTTTAGTGGTTGCATATATATTATAATGATGACTGAAAACCAATATTCGGTGTTTAGGCAAGATAGCCTATGAGTTTCCAATTAGGGGCACTGTTAAACTGAACTGGTAAAATGAAGCTGAAGAGTTTGTTTGATTTTTTGTTTGAGCGCGCTAATCTCAGAAACTACGAATTGAAAAATTATTTTTGCGTTGAATAGACCATTTATCGAGGAAGGCTTTAGGCTATATAACATAACGCTGCAACTATAAGGCGAAAAGAAAAATGGAAAAAGTAAAAAACAGGGAAAATTATTCATCCTTGCGGGCTTCAATGATACCCAAAATAACTATTCCACGCGGATGAAGTTGCGGGCACATCATATCGAATATTGAGACTACTTGTGAAAATAATTCCCTTGTAGGCAGAGTCAACAGTCTTGGAAAGACTCAAAGGCCACGCTCAGCTGTATGGCTTTATGATGAAATTGAGACTCAAATAGTGACAGGTTACTAGCCCATCGCCTACAAGAGGAATGCCAAGTTTATGAGCCCATCCCTAAATCGTCACTTACGACATCCATAAAAAAGGTATGAAGTGGTTCTATTATAAAGTGCCGGAAACCACACGGCACGCCAATGGGACATATATAGCTATTAACAAAGTATGTATATATAACCCAATATAATTTACCTCACAACTTCTTGGCTGGCATAAGCCAACAGTTTGCAGACTGTGACTGCAAACAAACCGAAAAGCGCAGCTTGTTTATTATTTAGTCTGTGGCGATAGGTAGAATTCCAGGAAGTTCCTACTGCGACCCGATGCGGAGTTTGTCGTTCTCTGAATATCTATTTGATAAAAACTAGTGCCTAAAATTGAAACATAAAAGGGTATAATTTCTTGTTTATAATGGAGGGTATAATGGAGTTTCAATTTTATACAGATTTAAGATATTAGATTGATAAGTGTATTATTATCTTGAATACATCTATCATCTTTCCAGGCTAAGTTTCCTGGAAATTTCCACGGGAATTTAATTTAACACAGGTGAAGCTGGCCAAAAACTAGTTATAACATGTTATTCAAGCCAAAGTAGCTCTATAATTTCGCCCAAAATGCATCGAACAGACAACAAAGGTTTCAATTCCGGACTTAATCGTTGCCAAGCGATTACACTTAATTAAATTGAAGTGTATGTAGGTATTAGAGGTGGGACCTGTTCAATATTCCGTGCTGGATTTCTGCAATATATAAATTTATTATCATTCCTTTTACATTAACGGTAACTGGTGGAAAGAGCGTTGTAGGAGAATGTTGGGAGACATAATGGCATGAATATAAAAAGAAATGCTTAGATGGTTTGGTCATGTTGAGACGATGAATAGAGCAGATTAAAGAGCAAATATACAAGGAGAGATAATAATATGATATAAATAGGAACGTTGGAGAGGGAGGTCTAAGACGGACCTTGATTAAATTAGGGTTCTGGTGAAAGGTCAGGTCAAGATTACCCTCAACCGTCCAGATTTCATGAAGAGAGTAATGTTATCAAGATATGATCGCGGAACCAACAAACCTAATGACTCTGAAACAAGCGCCTTACCGCTTTAATAGGTACTACAAACTCAGATCACACAACACAATAAGAGTACAAAAATTGATTTGCCATTGTTATATTTTGGCGTTTTCTCATCTGAATATCATAGAAATCGGAATAATATGAGACAATAGAAATTCCATATTGTATTTGTAAAAATATAAGACTTATGTGTCGTAGCAACGTACACAGTTTTCTTTCTGCGTATATGTAAAGTTGTCAAAAAAGAAAACTTAAAATTTGTGATACAATATCAAAACGATGGTGACTGTTGGTGTATAAGGAAGAGTTGGACCATCAGTTGCGACGACACATTACAAACCTACCACTTCTATAGTCTTAATTAATTCCGTTTTCTACGTCGATTATCAATATCGTGTTCATCTCACTAATTAATGAGTTAACCATTGTTGGTAATCGCATCGTTTGCACTGTCATTGAATCACTGAATACGCCATGCTCGTTAATTGCAATATTCTGATTAGCTAAAGGCAAACAATGCTACGGTGTCCGGTTTGATTCGAACCGGATCCAGTTACGGCTATTGCATTTCATCATGATCAAACAGCGAACGATTACCTATATCGGATATTTCGTCATATGACGTATCATGTTAATGCGAGTGCATTAATTTTCAAGCTGGATTGGGATCTAATGTAAATGAATAATTGCTTGACAACTGAATAAAGGCTAATCTAAGCCATTGGAATCGAAATATTGAAATCTAAATTAATGTTAATAGTCTCATTCAGCTGAAAGACGTGATTATATGTATATACACTGTCACCTCGGTGTACCTAGTAGCTAAAAAACAAGTTAATTCAGTCGAGATACACCTGAGGAATGTACCTTAGTCAGATGAAGAGAATGAAGATTTCTTATTCATTAACGCAAAACTAACGGACAAATTTGAAACAAGGAATAAGGCAGTACTTTTTGAAATTAAATAAAAACTTTCAGTGGCTCAATTTTAAACGGTTTATATACTGGGCGGTTGCGAGTAATAAAATTTGAAATAAGTACAAGAAGATGAATTTAAATAAAACTAGATAATTATTACTGTTGAATTTACCTTGTGGATAGTAGAAGTATTAAATGAAATGAATCCAGCTAAGAACACAAAGAACGAAGAACTTTTCCTAACTATTAAAAGATAAGGGATGAGGCTTACAAAGAAATTAAAGTTGGATAGACAGAAATATAAGGCTTCTGCGCCGGCAATTAATCTTAAAGGTGGTTTTAAAGAAAATACCCTAGTTTCAAAGCGAAGCTCTCAAAGTCTCAAACGCAGATATCTTGATAACTGCACAGATTTCTATTAGTCTTTCAATGATCCGAATAGACTTGCGACACGACGCGACTATATTGCGAAAGTCCTGTCGAAAGTTAATGTAAAAATATTCTGAAAAGCTTGCATGAAAAGAGTGCTGGATATGGATGACGCGAAAGAAATAGTCAGGGATCGCGGCAAGTGAGGCAGTGGGGAGGTGGCATCTGTCTACACCATCGGGTAAGTGGCCGGATTTTATGTATGGCTGTATAGCTATTTAACTTTCTGCATGTCATAATGGTTGACTGGAATAAAAACTAGTAGTGTTTTATGTCCGCCAAATAACTAAATACTGAATTTATTCCTAAAGTTGCTCGATTGTTCACTGAGGTGTGTTTCTGAGCCGTTGTTATCATAATCAAATCTCGGGAACGATGAGGGGCTATAATCTTCTTCCTCCTGGCGTTAGTCCTGGTTTTCTCATCTTTCTAGACAGGAGCCCGGGGTGCGCCTTTACGACCATGATCCCGGTTTGGTTGAGTCAGGTTTTTACACGAAGTGACTCCCATCTGGCCTCCACATCCTTTGCAGGGTAACTTCACGCATTCAGTTAGCTGACTGTGCAGTTTCCTCACAATGTTTTCCCTCACCGTAGGAGCATCGGTTTACACTCTAAGTAATGTATATAATTTTAAAAATAAAGGACACATGGCCCATGTAGGATTAGAACCTGGGCATGTTTTGATACGTTTTTAGAGCTAGCCAAATTTTAAACATCGATAAAGCCACATTTATCTGCAGACATCGTGGTATGTGGTTGCATCGTGTGTTGTACCGAGCGAGCAAGCGAGTGAGTTCCAAAAAATTAAATTTGGAACGAATTTTTTTTTTGTATTTATTTTTGTAACGCGATAACATTCGCACCGCTGGTCTGATGACTTAATGACATTTAAAAAGTATATAGGATCTGTCAATAGAATTTTAAAATTTGTAAGGCAATAAAATCGTATCACGTTGTTATTGAGATATACATATTAATTTTGTTAAAAAAAAAATTAGTGTTCGCGAGGTTAAATTCGCAAAATTATAAATTAATATAATTAATTTACCTAAAACCTGCGTCGAAACGAGACAGGGTGTGAGGCTTAATTATGAACAATTAATTACCTGCTACACGAACGAACCAATCGAAACACATTCAATATTAATAACTTCCCGTTTACTAACGAAGTTGTGATTTTGTATTATTTGCGTGCTTAATTATGTAGGTGCGTTTGGCCCTGCACTACTGATATCTTTATTGACAAATTTTTTTTTCTAGGAATATTCCGAAACAGAACTGAGTACTTATTTGTTGCTTTTATTTATTAGAGGATATGCGTGCCGAAGGTCTTAGAACCGAGCCGTTGTGGCGGAGGGTGCAACTGGGAACACGCAAGGATGAGAGAGAGAAAGAGAGAATTTTTATTTAACCTAAAATCTGCGGGATTTGAAACATGGCAGGTGTCTTTATTATGTACTATTAATTAAGAGTACCCTTATTACTCCGTAATCCATCAATCACTTTTGCTAACGAAGGTGTAATTTTGTATTATGCGCCTGTCCAATTACGTCCGCGCGATTCAAACTGAACCGTATACGTATCATCAGCTAGCACTTCAGCCCTGGTTCGCGCGAGCTCCGGTATGAATAATGAATGTTCAGTAGCCGGTTTTCGAGCGGTGAAGGGATTTTTTGCAAACGAATAGTACTTATGTAGATATTTCGATACCATGTACTTTATACAAGTGGAGCTATGTACGGACGTTCAAACGGTAACGGTGCCGTGTGGTTCCCGGCACCAATACAAAATAGAATAGAATCACTCCATGTCTTTCCCATGGATGTCGTAAAAGGCGACTAAGGGGTAGGCTTACAAACTTGGGATTTTTTTTTAGGCGACGGGCTAGCATCCTGTCACTATTTGAATCTCAATTCTATTATTAAGCCAAATAGCTGAACTTGGCCATTCAGTCTTTTCAAGACTGTTGGCTCTGTCTACCCCGCAACGGATACGTGACCATATGTATATGTAATGTTCAAACGGTAAATTATAATATGTTCATGAGAATTCTTCATCTGAACCATATTATAACTGAAGAGGTGCAGGAGAAGAAAAGACATGTGCCTTATGAAAGTTTATTAATAGCTAGATCAGGTCAAGCCTAAGCTGACGACGAGTATGCATGAAATGATTGATGAAGATGAGAAGCAGAACAGATATGCAATGATCGTGACAGTCAAAAGAAGTGGCCTCTGCCTACCACTCCAGGAAATGGCGTGATCATATGTACGAGTATGTTATTACGAAGTAAGAGTCACGCGTTGTATAGTGAACTGTGGACACTATTAATTTTTAACGTTATCTCTCATTATAAAAAAAAAACAATGTTTACATCACGTTTTGAAATAAAAACCAAAGCTATCAACGTTTCCCCTACCCACTGCTTTCATTAATATGAACGACATATTTCGAAATGCTCAAAGCAAAAATGTCCCAAACAGCAAATTGACCAGCACCCAGCGTTTGCATTTCGACCGCGCCGCGGAATGTGCAATGTGCATTTCAATAGCATGTCAGAAATTTATTCACCTCGTAAAATATCGAAATTTCCCGTGCGGGCCCAGCGGAAACGCTTGATGTAAATCATCGTTGTACTTAGCGGTCGAGTTCATTAAGTTTCAACCAATACTGAAAATGACTATGATTTTGCTATTAAATTTTGAGCCAATCAACGTAGAGGTAATTATCCCGTCATCGGTTGTGGTAACTCGATAGAATCAACGGGACATCATTCGGATCCATTCGATTATGGACTGTGTCGATATGTTAATATCGTGTTTTGTCTATGGTTGGTTGAGCCTAGCATTTGTTGATGATTGTAACAAGTTTTTTTACTTATTTAAATTATTAGAACTTTTTTTTTAAACCGATATCATCTTTTTATTGGATTTTAACTTTGAAACACATTTATTTGGTTGAATTGTGGGTGGTTTTCATTTTTTTATTCTCGCATTTCATTTTCTTGTAACTTATAAGCTATTCTGAGAATTTTTCATTTATTTCTAATCCATTTCTATTTACGAGTGCGATTGCTTTTAAGATGAATGCTGCTGGTCATAAAAGAAAATCTTCAGATGAGATGTAAGAAGATAAAAGTGTGCACAGAGAACTCAAAAAAGTATGATCAAAAACCAGTAAAGAAGGTTTAATAGCAGAAAGACAATTAAAATTTAATGGAGAGACAGAGAAGGTGCATAAAAATGAAACAAAGAAAATGGAAAGCATGGAGTGAATAAAAACGATAAAAAAAATGCTTTTACAGAAAGCCCAACGAAAAAGACTGTTTCAGAGGCACAATTTAAGGAAATTGTACCAGCAATATACCTTCGCGGTCTTCTTCCACCGGATATTACGTTTAGCACCACTCGCACTTGTGTGCGTTGCTGAGTCGATGGACCTGATTGCATTTAGTGTTAAGAAAAAAAGATTCATTATTCCCACAACAAGAAAGAAAATGTCTGTTTTTGACAAGCAGCCGCTCCTGTGAAATTGAATTAGCAATTGGATTTTGTACTCGAGGCTTTAAGATGCCGGCTCCTGTTTGTTGTCCTCGACGCTCCAGCTGTATTACTAAACAGGATATTGAAAGTTATATCCAGTTGTACCTACGATTATAAGATTTCCTCTAAATATTTGTAATTCTTCCGTTCCTGAGTGACTGATTGACAGACAACGCACAGTCCAAACCGATCTCTTATTATATAGGTATATGTTTTGATTGAAATTATGTCTCTTATTTTTACGGCTGATTAATTAGTACAATACAATAAAATATCTAATGAATAGTAAGTTTGTTTCCAATTTTTGTACTTAATAAATGAACTGAAAGTATTTATGGTCTAGAAACACAGGGTATCGCACCAAATAACAAAAAAATGCCTTTTTTTATTCAAAACGTGACAAACGATATTTTTTTCGAGGGAACATTTACACCCGAGCGATATAACAGCCCACCTGGCGCGGTCGCGTAAAAACTCGATCTATTTTAAATAAGTGCCAACTGAAACCCGATAAAACAATTTCGGGAACATTGGAGATGTGGATTGGACGTTTGAAACAAGTTGACAGAAAACGCAACGTGCGGCTTTCACAGATTAAAAACGACTATCATGCGTTTTCGCACATCAATAGTACGCGAACGAGTAGGCAACGAATTTTAGTGTGAACGGCTATTGAAGTGCCGCCCTATTGGAAATTTTATTAAAGGGTCCTTCGCTTTATTTCCATATTTTGTATTCCCTTGTTACGTATTCAAATTGACGTCAATGACGTTTGTTGCTCATTTTACTAATCGTTTTGTTTATTTGGTACCTACACTTCGTTTGAGAAGTATCAAGTTTTTGAAGTTCGCGATACAGTTTCGTTAATTTGAATGCTTAAGAAAGTACAGAATCAATATGTAAAGTAGGTTGGTTGGCAGTGTAACATAGTGTGGAGGTCGCAGGCCGTGCGTGCCATGATCGATGGTGTTGCGTGCGTCTTGGGCGCGTGGTGAGGTCGCGAGTACGCTCGGCAGCCCGCTGCGGCTCCAGCGAAGGGCGGCGTGACGCGGTCCCTCGCCACCTCCTAGCCGCCGCCGCGCCTACGACCTCATGCGCATGCCCCGGATCTACATGCGTCCCCTCTACGTCATGATTTAAAATGATACGCCGTGCGAAGCAGCGGACACTCTGTACGTTGTCACGGTCGGAACACCTCTGATGCAACCGTCATTATAAGTTCAGAGCGCCTCTGCACAGGTCGTCTGGTCGGACCCTGCTAGTCGAGCACTCGAAAGGTAGCGCGCGGCAGCGACGGTATCGATCTGAGCGCTTCGTGTGCCCGCTTGTACTCGACGTTCTCTCGGGATCGGGATATTCGTCTATCGGTCGCCGACGGCGCCGGCCTTGTTGCTCTGTTTACGCGCCGTGTAATCCTATTTCGTACGCGCGATCATGTTCGCCGAAGCTAATTGATAAAGCGACGCATCAGCTAACGCACTCAGAGCCGAGTGGGCTCATCGCACACTTCCTAAATCGATCTCGCTAGAAGAAAGTTTGGTAAGTCGACTATCGCTATTTTTATTTTTATTATTATCATTTCCTTTGCTAAAATATACGCTATGTTTGCGAATGTTACATTATTTCAGATCCTACGTCCCAGTTTCAAATTGCTTACCTTCTTATTTGAATTTTTGCGTCCATCATCCACCGGTCTAAATTTATGCGTGTAAAGTATATTCAAATATTTCTATTGAGTGCTAGCTAGCCATCTGGTTTATATTTCTAAAGTTAGTTTGTAAAATCGTAAACCACAAGGAATCATCGGTATAGGTATTTACAGAGCGGTCGGTTAGAAGCGATCCACTCGCATTTGGAGATTAAGATACCATATTATTTCTGTGCCGAATATTTTTAGACAACATTCAGCAATTAAAAAGTTTGCGCTACAAACGCAATAACAAAAATATAAATAAAAGGCTACATTTTTCGCACGTGACAGACGAATTCTTTTTTTCACTGCGCATGCCTTGTGTACAAATTCTGATACTTTCGTAACTAGAAATGTTGGGATATGTTAGCGAATGTTGGGAAACCAGTAGAGAATTTACCAGCGATTCGTCTACTTTCTAGAAATGCTAACGTCCTATTTATTGTTATGGCAAAATCACAAAATGGCCTGCGGTACGATGATTGTGGTGTCACCACATCGTATTCCGATACGCCTGTGGTCGGCGGCCGATACGGTTTATCTCATAAATCACTAAATAAATAAAGCCACGAACACACGGGATAGAAATGATGAAAAAACAGCATGTCAGATATTGTTAACGCGTCACAGAAAAACGCTAAATACACTGTTAAGAACGTGGACCAAACGCATTACGATTATATTAGATTTGCAGTCAAAAAAATTATAAGAGAAAATGATGACTGTTTGTATGACATGTCAACGCATTGCCTAAACTGCTGGGTCTAAATATTTCAAATTTGGTATGTAGGTTCCTTATTTGGTCCAGGAGTACACAGTAAAAATATTTGCGGGTCCATACTTTTTGTCAGATTTGATTACCTCTTTTTCAGTCAGGGTTTCTTGGATTCTTAGATGTTGAGAGAATTGGTCATAGTCACCGTAAAAAGATGTGACAATGACAAAGACCTCGGAACCAACCAAATTTGACTACTGTTTATATTTTTTACTCAAATCAGCCTTTAAGTGTATCTCTTAATTAATTAAAATTTTTACTCCGTCCATTTTTAAGGTTCTACGAAAAAATAAATTTCTTAACCATTATATTAATTTCTTTTAGGATTTGCAACCTGCCTGGCTATATTTTACAATTTTTGATGCACAACTTAATAATAACCAACCACATAAAATCAATTCCCTTCTCCTATACCAAATATTAAGCCGCTTAACCATAGTGGGACCATTTCAAAAACTTTCATTTTTAACGAAAATAATTTACCTTCAATTATGTCTTTAAAATATTATCTTTTTCGATTTTTTACTTAAACTCCCCTAAAGCAATATAGACAGTGCCCTACCCTGTAATTTCCTAAATTATGTGAAATTACAGACTGAATTTACATTCAAGTTATCAATCGTGAATTTGAATAGTTTGTGAAAAAATTCAATGCACGCTTATTTGTGGCATGTTAAAACATATTTAGACATCAAACAACCATTTCTTCATATTTTTTTTAAAGAATGTAGTTTAAATGTTATGTTGTCTTCTTTTGTTCAAGCTACTTTATAGAAATATATGGTTTTCTTCAAGGGCATTAAACAATTTGAAACATACATACATATATTCACGTCGTTATCCCTTGCGGGGTAGACAGAGCCAACAGTCTTGAAAATACTGATAGGCCACGTTTAGCTGTTTTGCTTAATTATAGAATTGGGATTCAAATAGGATAGCTTGCTAGCCCATTGCCTAAAAGAAGAATCCCAAGTTTATATAAACCTATTCCTTAGATGCCTTTTACACGACATCCATGGTTAGAGATGGAGTGATTCTATTCTATTGGTACCGCGAACCAAACGGCAAAAATTTATCATAATATTTTGTTTTTGCAATGACGTTCTGACTGTAAGTATTATCGGGGATTTAAGCAGATCATTGTTCTAACGTAATTGATTGAATTGGAATTATAATGTCCATGTAATTCGTATTATTCAGATGGATTTATTGTATTAAAGTCGATTAACAGACTATTCTACAATCACATTTGAACAAACAAGCATGCCGCTCAAATTTCTTAAATAAACACTTTCATAAATAAAAGACTGAAAAAGCTAATTTAACCAATTTTGAGCCGCTCCTACAAAAACATTTACACTTGTACTGTACTGTAATTTGGTACAATTTTTATTTTTATTAAATTGCTCATTCCTTCCTTTTTTATCCCGTGGCGAGATTTGAAATGGCGAGAGTACAATGACTCGTATTGTGAAAATACATAACAAATGAATTTAATTTGCGAACAGCTTTCAAACAAAGAGAAAAAAAATATATATGTATATAAAATGTTACATACTCAACAACATTAACCGGAGTTCGTGGAAAATTGTATTAATACTGTTTACTTTATTGTACTCCACTTACGGTAGCCCACGTATTTTTTTTTTTCAAATTACTGATACGTGGCAGGGTAAAACCAAAGCTGCATATTTAAAATCTCCAGGCCCAACAATTTGGACCTAGATTTGAAAAACATAGATATGAATTTTCCTACTCATTCTTTGGTAATAAGGAAAAAAAGAATTGAAATCTGACTTGTTCTTAATGTGGTTTATGGGTGTATTAAGAAAGCATTTCCTGAAATTACTATAGGAAGCGATATTAAAGAGACTTTGCAATAAACACTAGTCGTATACATTTTCCTCTGTTACTTCAGTATTCGTCAATATTTTTTAATACTTTTGACTTTAAGTTCGAATGATTCATATAAAGTAGGCTCGAAACTTATTTTTATTGAGAACTTCTAATAAAAAGATTTGACTTATAAATTTTGTGTCGTGTTGGTCTTTTTTTCACAAAAGGAAAGCCATTGTTTGTCAGACACATGGTGTCTTCCACGGTATCAAACCTTAAATATTTCATCTTAAAGTTACTTTCTATTTGTATTCGTTTCTTCCTATAGCTAAAAATACAAACTTCGGGACAAAGATGGGACTATTAATTTATCGAAATTTCACTCTCTCATCGTTGAGCGTTTCTCAGTTGAATTCTGATTCTTTCGAAACTAGAGTAGGTAGTACTACAGAGGCCTGTGGCTCGGATCGCCAATTTTTAAGCCCCTATCTACAGCGGTTTCAGCTGTGTTCCAGCAGCTGTTGATATGTCAGTCAGTGTACTCTTTTGTATAATAATGGGACAACACGGGAAGATTTACTTTATCGAGATTTTTCTCTCTCTTATTGGATTGTTTCTCGTTGAATTTTGGAGAAATGGACCAGGGTGTGACCAGGGTCAGACAAAAGTCGATTCCTAACCTATGATTCAGAGGCAGTAATATAATCTGCGCTAAATAGACTATCGAAATGACAAATTCGCGCAAAAGTTTATTCACAGATAACTTCAAAAATAAAATTAACATTAGAAGTCACATCATACCTCTACTTTAAAAACTTTTGCGTCGCTATTTATGTGATTGTGAACATCACAGGCATGGTAATGATATCATTACCGTGACAAAGGTTTAACTATGTTTTTGAAAGCCAAGGTTTACACCAGAGGGATAAGGGTTTGCCATGACGTGTGCTAATGACCGTGAACACGTCTTATGCAACATATTTACCAAAACATACATTATACAAAGCAAACAGTAAGCAAAGACAAATTTTTCTGAACCCTGTATACTTTTTTCGCTTCAACAACGTTTGCTTGGATTTCTCCTTAGAAATATCCAATCTCTTCTTAACTATTTTTCCTCTTACCTGTTTACCAGAACGATTAAATCATAAAAATAAATGCATGTTAAATATTAAAAATTCTTTCCTTAATGGATCCAAACAGTTTTGCGTTTCTCCGGGAACCTTACTGACTTATGGTCACTCTGTTACAGCACAAACATCACAAATTTCGTAGTTGGCCTTATGCAAAATCCTCGCGAAATGTTGGAATTTTGATGAAGTAGAGTGGTACGATTATGACTCTCAAAGGAGCAATCAATAGTACAATTCTCTGTATGGACAGTCAGGCGCCATATAAGTTGTTCTTTAAAAAAAGAAAATAAGAATGATTAGTGTGAAAACCTACAAAAAGCGTTATGTATTGTTAAAGTTATACTTTACATAGTACGTCAATACAATAATGTCAAACCTACCAATAATGTAAAAATGTTGTGCTTAAATAGCAGAGTACAGTTAAATAATTTTAAAAGTGCAGTTTTCCTTTAAGCCGAATCTCCAAGTGTAATGAAGTTCTTCAGACTTTAGCCACTAAATTATTAAAGTTAAATTTGTACAAATAATTCTCAGAACCGTAAAATAGAATATTTTTGTTATATTATTACTCCTTTGTTGTCTAGTTCATCAAAATGAATTTTTGGGAGATGCAGTGTAACTGATACTTGTATGTTGGAACATACAATGGATGTTGCGAACGAAAAATGTTCAAATTATAATGGTATTGTTGTTGCCCGATGTTGCCGGATTACAATTAATCCACCCTCGGCTAAAGGGAAACGAACACAATTTGCGAATAAAAGGAATAGGGAGTTTTCAATTAGAATGTTTACCTGTATAGGGTTGCCAGGTCGCAATACATAATGGCCGGACAGACCTGCGAGTTGGATAACATTTGACTAAACTGGCCAGACTACTTGCATGATGAAAACCGAACATTTTCTGATTGGCCTGAGTCTGAGATTATCTATATAACTATTTAATTTAAAATATACTCGTAGTATCGTTTAGTGAGTATCGCATAACATAAGTATCGAAATTACTTTGAGGTTAATTCATTAATTGTCATTTGTTTCTTTTATATTTATATCTATTTATTAACTATGGTTATCGGAATGAGCTTTTGGTTTACATGTAAAATTAATTTCATCAGCTTTACTGAAATCCGGACACGCCGGGCACCTTAAATTTTGGCCGGACAAGCAACCCAAATACCCTGACTTTGTCCGGCTTTAGCTGAACTCTTGGCAACCCTACCAGTATGCAACATATTGTCTATCAAATTCAATACAGCTTCGAAATATATGAACCCGTTTTCAACTCGTTCGAAAACTTACAACAATTGTATGCTTACAAATTGTGTACTTATCGTACGCTCGCGTATATTTTTGTTCAAATCATCATACAAGTTCTCTTTTCACTGAATTATGTAATGCTTTTTGAGAATAAGCATCTTTTAACCCAGTCAGGATTTTTAAGAACCAAGTCAACCAAGCAGATGTCTCTCGGCCGTTCCTTAGATAGTTTTTTTTATATACATATTTTACTAGTTTTACCGTGGCATAGGACAGATAGACAGACATATATCGGTTCAATCAATCGGCTCAATGTTCATACCTTTTTAAATAATGTGCTCATAGATAGGATTTAAATATATTCGAAGCAAAACGAATATAAATGCACATTGAATTAACATGTACATAATGTTAACTGAAAATCGTATTACTCTTACAGCGAAATGACCGTCCAATACGCGAAGTCCTGGAAATACATATTAAATTATTAAATCAGATTGCATTCAGTAGGATCGCAATAATTGGAAATTATTCCCCTCTCGTCGGGAAACTGAAATGCATTTATCGTTTTTAGGTCATTACCGTTGGGGATTGGTCCGCTTAAGTATTATACTCACTCGTCCTATCGATTTGTGGGACCGTTTTAAGGATCGGTACGTATGTTTTCTGTACCGCGGCCGGGTTGTTTGGTTTTTGTATTTGTTGCGGAAGTAAGTTTATTTTTTTTCTCATGAAAATTAAATTAAGTAGGAGTGATAGGTACACACACACACACACAGGTTTTATTCCTACCGCGGCCATCTCACATTTCTACTATATTCGTCGATTTTTTTGAGTGCAACTGCTCTTGAAGTTAGGAAGCCTACACGTTCAGGCATCTACATTGATAACTTATCAGAGTTTTCCACCCTTGAATCATTTTGATGACTGGAGCTCTGCTTCTCCTCAGAGCGGTAGTAACAAGGACAAATACCGTGTCGATGATGTTTGTATTACAGTCTGACAGAGACACAGAGCAACGAAGAAGCACGAGTCCGCCTTTCCATGCTCTGTAGACCCAAGAGGTATTGAGGTAACAAAATTATATCATCCATGAAAACGCCCATGTAATTTTGCAACTCGAAAGCGATCTACGTAACTTTTCTCAAAGCGGGGCAGTTAGTGTCATATAACTTTTAATGGGGCAGTAAATAACGGGTACAAACGGCCCTCTGTCTAATATTTGATTGGCATCCTTTGAGGATATGTTGTGTATGATGACTATAATTAAAAGAAAAACAGTGAATTTTAGAACCGGCACCAATATAAAAAGGAATAGGATTACTCTTATCTTTTCCCACGGATGTCGTAAAAGGCGATTAAGAGATCGGTTTATAAATTTGGGATTATTTGAGGCGATGGACTAGCAACCTGTCATATTTTTAATCTCAATTATATGATTTGAAGCTTTTCAGTTGAACGAAGGCCTATCAGTATTTCAAGACAGCTGGCTCTGTCTATCTACCCCGCAAAGGGATATAACCCAGAAGGAACTAAGATAATATTGTAAAGTCTTGGGTTGGTGTCGAAATATTGTAGAGAAGATATTTTTTCATATATAGCGATATAAGAAATAGTTTAGTCTAGTAAGATGTTTGTCATGTGTCCTTTGTAGTAATAGGAGAATTTTATTTGAAAAATAATGAGTCAACTTCAAAGGTATAATAATAATAAAACCTCATAGGATTTAAATTTGCTTTATCGAAATCTACCGCGTTTTTCCGGGACTTTCCGGTATTACATGGAAGTATAATCCCGATGTTTTGACATTTGACAAGAGTCTTAAACATACAAAAGAGGATATACATGCTTTTCCGAGATTTCTCCGGCTCATACTAGGACATTATTTGCTTCGAAATAAATGAGATTAACGAAATTCATACATTTCATCTGAAAAAATTTACTTACAAATGTTGTTTCGGGGAATCGCTCGTGTATTAACACTGAAAAGAAATATAATGTTTAAACCTTTATTTGAAGGCAATACGAATAGTATATTTTATTTTCTTATGTGGATGGATTCTATATAGGCAAATTCACGATTGAACATATTCTGCCTATAATTTTTAACAATTTAGAAAAATACAGTGTAACCTTAAACCTTTAGGGAATGCGCAACATTGCGTAAATCGGAATAAAGTCCCTTTGCCACGGTGTGGTAGGCAGCGGCTTCTCTCCGTTGATAACAATCTTTGCACACTTCTGCTCAATCCACATTTTTATCTGTTTTTTTTCTTATCCAAATTTTCGTGCTTACTCGCCCGTTTTGTGTACTCTCGACCTGACCTTTCTTCAAAACGTCTTTAGTCGACTTGGTTCTCGATTTCTAAGGTTATCGTTAAATATCAATCTGTAATTATAATTTACTAGCTTTAACCGCGGCTCCGCCCGCGCCATTTTAACGCCACCTACTAATGAATACAGGGTCTTCGAAAATCCCACGGGAACTATAGTTTTTACCGGGATGAAAAGTACTCTATGTCCTACTCTTCTTTTGTATACGGAAAATTTCAAGAAAATTGATTTTGTGAGTAACGCGTGAAAAGGTAACAAACAAACAGACTTTCGCATTTACAATATTAGTTGGTGGATATTATAAAAATCAATTGGTATAAGGTTTGTCTTTAGCTAGGTCGATTTTGCTTTTTCTTTGAAATTATTTTTGTAGTTTAGTTGAAAAATGTTTGAAACGACTTCGTTCCAAAAGACTTTAGTGACTCAATATCTGTCAAAATGAATACTATTATAGCCATAGACGTAATAATAATATTTAAAGCCTAAGGTATTTTTGCCAGTCAAGTGAAAACCAGGAAATGGGTTATTTTACCCATTTTTTTATACATAATACGATATGGTTAATTAAAACATTGACATCTATGGTGTTGGCCGTTATTTCGTCCTCAACTGCAGGGATAATGGATTCTGCGCAAGCTCCGACCCGGGTGCTAGCTCTGCGCCCCCCGGAACGCCGGTACCTATCAATTAGCAGAGTACACATCGTCGGACTTTGCCGGACACCGTTTGAAGGCCCGCCCAGTGAAGTTCGGACGCTGATTGCGACAAGCCAGGGCACAGAGCGGAGCAGCCCGTTCCGTGTCTCGTTAGGCTAAGTCTTGTCTTTGGTATTGTCTCGTACTAAATCGACTGTAGCGAGCGAGGCTTAACGGATTTTTCCTATAAAATCGCTTACTTTAATGTCAGCGCTTTTAATAACCGGAGTATATTTTTTGTTCAAATTAAATGTTGAAATTAAATTCCTAGTTATTAATGCCTATTCGGTGGACTATCAATCCTTTTAAGAATGTTAGCTCTGTCTACCCCGCAAGGGATAAAGATGTGATGATATGTATGTATGTAAATTAAATGTATTAAAGACTGGTTCTTGACCGTTTATAGTTCGGAAAATCGTATAGGGGTTTGCCACGCTAGTAACGTAAAACTATCAAGAAGAATACAAAGATTTAGTTAATTAATTCTAATAATGGTGGAAATTTCATTTTAATGCGGTGGATATAGACTTTTCCGAAATTTCCGAAAAAAATTCTATACAAACACGAATTACCTATTACTTTTCAAAGAATACTTTTTATACATTGATTTACTGAAACATTTTGTTAGTGTAGTTTATGTCGTTTAAAAAATTTGAAAATTTAATATGACGACGGAGATGGGAAGCCGAAGCCTCTAGTTAAATTTTATTGCATAGTGACGCCCGTTGCACGTAAAATATCGTTAAAAGATTGAATTATCACCTCAACCGTGAGGGCTTAGTTAATGGAATTACTTGCAGAAACTCAATATGTCGCCTTTCCGACGGTCCCATCCTAAGATTTGCTACTGACATTTAATTTACATCTTCTCTTCTAACATAAAATGGCCATTCACTGATAGAATGACGAATCAACGTTTAGTTAACACAGCGAGAGATCAATATATATTTGCCACAGAAGAAATAAGGTGGACAGAAGAGTAAGAAAAAATTCAAAATTACTGAATGACTAATATTTAAAAAAAATATATTATAAAATCCTTTAGCACACAAGTCTTTGATTATTCTCCCTTAACAGCACGATATATAGCAACAGCAGTAACTAAAGAGAATTACGTATAGCTGCATAACTATGCCGTCTGACTTTGCTCATGAATAAATATTACGTAAAAATATTAAAATATGTAAATATGTTTGTAGGCAACCTGCTACCAGTATAATTCCCAACAAACGTACATATAGCTCAAACCGCTGGGTTTAGGGATTCTAAATTTTTGCATTTAGTTTCTTTTTATGTTTATGTTGTCTGAGTGCGCACTAAGAGCGATTTATCTATATTCATAATTAGGAAACCTCGTCCAGGTTTTGGTACTCTTGACCAGACTTTCACCAGGACGTTCCCGATTTGATTAATTTGCGATACTGGTTATTATAATATCTTTCTCTGCATAAGGCCTCAGCGACTTCGTATTAAAAAAATTGACTATTTTTTGACCAACGGCTTCAACTGTTACAAATCCAAATAAAAATAAATACCGCAACTGCAGCATAACAGACGGAGAAACTTTGCATTTATAATATTACGGAAGCTGGGGATTAACTTTCTGCATAAGTTTAAACCCGCCGTTTGGCTCATGTATTGAACGCGGGTTGTGCATTTACTGCAAGTACCGGGGAGATAGTGTTCTTTTCAGATAAAAAGAAATCCTTATGCGCTTCTCGGTATTGTACGATGTGAGGTTGCAATATAAGTTGTTTAATAGAAGATTGTCGACCAGTGTTGACTTAAGTTACCCATTTGTAGCTAGTGTAGTGAACGTCTTGATCAAATTGTGAATTTTTTGTCAGGAGTATCCTTACATCTACGTACGAACTTGCATGACTTTCTCAGTTTAATGTTGATGAATCGGAAGCAGTACGCAACGCAGGGATCGTGACAAGTGGAGAGTAGTTATCTGTCTACCCTTCCGGGGAACACGAGCCTTATTATGCTTTTTATGTATCTATTTAATTTTATTTAGTGGCCCACGTAGATTTTAATGTTTTTGTCTTTAGGTAGACTTCTACGACAGCCGTAAGAAGAGAGGATAGGCTAATTCTTCTCTTTAGGTAACAACGTAGCCAATCTCTAATTGAATATATATGTATGTGCTAATTTACACTGATTAACCCAACCTCAAACTTGATCAAGACATGTGTTTGTTGACTACTCACTTAACCGTACTACCTTTAAATTTTATAAATATTTATAGTTATCGACAAATATCCAAGAAACAGGTCAATCAGAAAAGTTTGTTATTGCTCGAACCGGTTTAGAAGCAAAAAAGTGAATACTGCGCGCGAAGAAGGTCGTCTTTAAAAGAAAATAACTAAATCAAAGTCAGTTATGTAGTACATTTAATATATATTTTTTTACTTCTTTTTCTTCGCTACCGGCGCAGCGTGGTCCAGTCTCCTCGGTCCAGTAATTACTCTCTTACAATAAAGTGATTTGCATAATGCTGAAGTCATGACTTCATCGTTTGAATAAATTATAACTAACTGCCTCCTTGGTCCAGAAGAAGTATATTTTTTGTTCTTCTGACACCTTTCGCATGTATAACTTGAAATAATAATTCTTTGATTTAAATTCCATATTACTACTACTAATATTAAAATTGCGAAAGTTTGTAAAGATATGTAAATGTTTGTTACTTACGCTTTCATGCAAAAACTACTTAATGGATTTTCACGAATCTTTTCAGTTATATAACTGAAAAGATTCGTGAAAATCCATTAAAGCTTAGACATTGGAATGATATTTTAGGATTCAAAATAAGGTTTACAGTATATATGTATGTAGGTTGGTTCTCCCTTACTCGTTAGAAAAGAATATAACATAATAACATTCATGTTCTAAGTATCCACTCTCAGCTACTAAAGCTTTGTACATTTTAGTAAAAGGGAATTCTTTTAAGCCCCTTTTCAGAAACAATTTTTAGCTAAAACTTTCAAAGTCGACTCGCCCATTTTCGGTCTCAAAGCAAAGTTTTGCTCGACGCTTTCAAATAAATTGTACACTCGTCTGTCCTGACAACTGGATAACTCCTATTGAGGTTATCGCGTTTTCATATCGTCCAGCACAGAATCATCTGTTACGATACTTTCATAGAAATTGTCTGTCCATAGCAGTGGTGGTTATTTGATTATATTTATTTGAATAGTCAAAGAATAAAGTTTGTTTAGAAATTTCGTAAAAAGTGTTTGTACGTTTGTGAAAAGTTTTAAAATTTAATGGGAACAATTTAACTTACTGTAAGCGATGTTTCGAAATCCAATGTATACTTCAGTAAAAAAAGTGAAATTTTTAAGGAAATCTCACAGTCGAATCATGAACACCCTTCGTTTTTCCATCAGCTGATTATTGAGAGTTTCTGGATAATATATTGAATGTATAGTTTAAAATGTGGATGAAGCGATTGCAGAATGCAGGGATCATTGCAAATTGAAAGAATTATAAGTACTACAAAGTATATATTTGAAATTTATAATTTAGAATTTAAATGCATATTTATCACTTTTATCGTTATCTACCCTCCTATCTTTTTGTGCCCGTTTGTATAAATTTTAGTAAATATGTTTTGTTGGCATTAAGAATGCAACATGCACTGCATTTTATATGCGGTCAAATTGTATTCATGGTAGCGCGGAATTATTAAACAGTTAATAACAGACTCCGTGCGAATGGTAAGGTGTCAAATGAACCATGCTTTTGCCCCCGTCACTGTCCGCATTGAGCTGCGACATTAAATATTTATTTATTATTGTCTGAATAGAATTAGACAAAAATACTATTTGATAGAATTCTAGCTAACTCCGAGTTTCTACAAGTTCCCATGACATGTTATCTAATGACTTTGGGAACACATCCTTTCAAACAGTCAATTAAAAAGTAAATTTAAGAAAAATAGATTATTATTGATGATATAACTGGATATATAAACTGGAAACGTTTCGTAAATTCACTCACTTGAATGAAAATATTGAATGAATGAATCAAAAGAATTATATGCCGGGATGTTGGCAAGTGTTTAGATACAGCTTCTGTCACCCCTCTGGGAAATATATGTATGTATGTATGTTAATATATCTTCAACCCTTCCGTGATGGTTACGTGTATTCACCCCGTTTGACCGACATAGGGAACAATCATAAACGTGGGTGGAATCAAACGTACTGTAGTGGAACGCGTTCAAGGCTGAGCAAGATCGAACCATTTCTGCTTCAAGTGATATCAATACGGGTATGTATGACAAATTAACCTGTAGCTTTGAGTACCACTTGATTCGTATCACCCGCCAATCAGCGCGTTGATGCGTCCCGAAAACGAATTGATTTTGCTTATTTTTATTGACTGCACGAGAAATCTTGTGAACATAAAGTTCTACAAATATTGTCTGGTTTTACGTTGAATAATACCGTCTAAACAATCATTCTAATTTCGTCAGACAATAATTTTGTCAGTCTAAATTTGGTTCTGGTTCAGAATGTGGAACGAAGCATTTAATTGGTGATTTAAATCAAATTCATCATAAACATTGACAACATTCAATAGCACAAGCAGACTGAACAACGAACCACGTTTGTTATTTTGTTGATTCAAAAATACATTTACCGAAAGACAAAAGAAAAAAACACATGAAGATCACATTTTCGCTAAGCCTTGTCGCTGTATCACGTAGCATAACGAAGTCAATAAATGGGAAACAATTCTTCAATCAATCTTAATCTTAGCTTGTATGATAGGGGAGTAAAGTTTCGGCAATTCTTCACTGTAGCTTCTGGAATTGGGGTATCTATGGGGAAGAAAGATGGATACCTACCCTTTCACTTCGGTAATTTGTACTAAAAGTTAAATCAATGAATGCTCATCATTCAGCTGGTGTCAGTAATAA
This sequence comes from Amyelois transitella, assembly GCF_032362555.1. Taxonomy (NCBI): domain Eukaryota; kingdom Metazoa; phylum Arthropoda; class Insecta; order Lepidoptera; family Pyralidae; genus Amyelois; species Amyelois transitella. The sequence goes on along the minus strand of NC_083535.1, from coordinate 2,074,572 downwards.
TTAATTTGATGCTTTTGTTTTGATTGCTTTTCTTGTTTTAAAGGTTGTCCTAAATAAGTATTAGCATAATCATTTTGCCACCGTGGTTATAATAAGATACCATACTTTTAATAAGATTTAAAATTTACTCATTGATTTTGAAAAGAGCTTATCTAGAGATAATTTCCCTGACAAATCACAAAAATGCTGACATTTATCTTAATTTCCTAAAAATGTTATGACTTGACCAGCAACCATCCTTTCAACCTGATTCCGTAGTCATTTTGCAAACAGTGAAATACCCGTTTCAATCCACAGCTGCATACTTGAAATTTGTAATACACAAAAGTCTTTTAACCTTTTCTGCCAAACAATATGTTATTTGAAACAAAATCTAACAAACCAATTAGGAGTGAAACTCAAAAGACATTTTAATCTGTTTGACCGTTTCAAAGGTGAAACAAACGTTGAAACGATTAGGTATATCCATGTTAGCTACAAAGACTGCGGGAACAATCCACAGTCGAGAGGAATACGACAAGTCCTACATGACAGCTCCTGACTGGCAGGAAACGAGCCACGCCTGATGCTCAGGCGAAATTGGATTTATACTGGCCGCAAGCGGTGCCAGCTTAACTTGAACTGCGATACAGATGAAGCTTATTCCTATTAGCTTCACAATACACCCTGCAAATACAGCTAACCATTTCAGACTGCTTGAATATTCAAGATTTGAAAATCCACTTACTTTTATTGATACTGGAAACGGTATACTAAACAATCTAATGAAATGTGCAATACTGTCAAAAGAATACGCTGTAGAAAGTAAAGCGGAAGCCTTTGTCGTTATTATAGTGTCTTTACCAAGTGGTCTCGTTCAACGCTCAAGTAATGTAAGGGAAGCTAATAACATAGGCTGAAACGTTCTTTAATACAAAAGCGTTTTCCACCGGAATGAAGCCGGGCGTTTCGCTTGTATATAAGCCCACATTAATGCAAATCAGAGGTTAGCGTCACGTGTAACGTCTTATTATATTAATCTAGACTCTCAAAGGCAAATCTGAAATTTCTACATAAGATGTGTGGGTAGTCTGCTTACAATTCGGAAACTGTTAATGACAAAATATGAGCTTGTCTTATAGAATCTAATCGCATTAATGTTTTCCACCTTAATACCCGTGACTTTCCATTAGTATCAATTTGGTTATTCGGCTGAATTGAAAGCGTCCAAAGAGAGATTATTACTGCTATGAAATGTAAAAGAATTAATTGAAATTGGAGAGCTCAATGGGTGCACTCATAGATTGTATTTCTGAACAGACACAGGTGTATTCAGCGCTAGTGTAACAGGTGTTTGAACTCGATTTCTATAATTTAATCTGCCCAGCATTACAAATGGCCGAGGCCGCGTATTGGAAGACCAAGTTCGGATGCCGTGAACTAAAATTTATGTTACACGAACTATTTATGTAGGCAACGGCTTTCCGACGACATTGAATATCTTTTGTTCTCGGAACGTTACCTATTCGGTGATAAGAAAAGTTTTCGAATATCCGCCCGGTCAGGAGTTTTCTTTGTCCTCCATTTCATCTGTTCATTTCTATACTAGTATTTCTAGTTCTATAACTGTTTGAATTTGAAATGATGAAGGTTTTACCGCATTCAATATGACCATCCTTTGTGTAACGTGCTCTGGCATAAATTACTTGTCTATTAACACTCTACCAGGAGCTTTCCTTTTAGGTACTCAGGTTCTATGCATTAAAATGAGATTTGTTTAACAAAAGAATCTAAAAGACAGTTTTATAATGCTTGAATGGCATCAATAATTACATTATTTCAATTCTTGACTAACAAAAACATCTCCGAAATTGCTTCGGAAATGGAGTTCAACAGTGCACGAAATATATTGATCGTATTCCCGGGCAAAGCTAATATCCTCAACTAATGAAGCGAAATGTGTTACACTCGTACGAAGTTGACAATGAAAGTTTATCTTATCTTATCGCGGAGACTAGTGAAACAACATGTATTTTCTCTCTGCGCTAATCTGTACGGTCCACCTAGAGATAGGGGCTCGCCTCGGGGATTTAGTACGGCTTCCCTTCTCTCTTTATATTAATTACATTTATGTTCAAATGTACATTCCCTACGTAAGTGACAATCTTCTTGAAATAGACGGCAAAGGTCAGACGTGAAAGGTTGTAGGTAGACTAAGTGCAAAGTTAATTCAACCGGCGAGCTTTTGTCCTTTTTTATTCTCTCCAGGTCACTGTTGTTGTAGTTTCTTTTTTCTATTTTATAATTTGCTTTAACTTTTTAAGTCATCATTTTTATACTTTATCTTTTTTCTAAGATCGAAGCTTTAGCTGTAATAAATCTTTTTAATTTCTCACCGTTCCCGTTACTTTTCATATTGAAAATTGATAAATATGAATTGAGATGGACGATACTGTAGGGACCATCGATATTTTTCAACTCATTGCCAAGATTTATCAAACGTGTTGGGGTTAAGCGTTGTAAGTGGAACTTTCATAACAGATATATTTTCCCATATAATTTATGGATGACTTAACTAATTTGATCGATCGGTTCCTTTGCTTCGAATCGATTTTCAGTAGTGCAGAAGTTGGTAGAAGTTTCTTTCAGGTTTGTAAGATCGTCGGAAGTAGTTATTTTTCAGAAAGCGGATTTTTTTTGACAATATCTTATTCGTATTCTGTTAATATTTGATATTTCGAAGTAATACGTTTTTGGGAAAGTCATTACCCACTTTCGCCTTCTACTTTTATAATATACTCAAGGGAGTACCTTACTAGTCTTATTACTTTTACCATAAAGGAATTTATAGGGAAAAAAGCGAAAAAAATAAAACTATTAAGTATTTTCTGACAAATACGGGAATACTCGTGTAAATATTTAATATCTTGCGGTTGGAAGTAATATTACTTTATTACTTTTCATAAGTATAGTAAAACGTTCATATTATATATTTAAGCGGATTTATTGCTTAGAAATATTTAATACAATTTCACATTATTTATTACATCTTTAGCTTCATTGGTCTTCTTTAGTTTACTTAGAAGCAGGTGCTTTCATTAGTTTTAATACTAGCGGATGTTCCTTTGGTGTGCGAAAACATTTTTCCGTGCTTGAAAAACGAATTGGGCATGAAATGTATTTCATGCCCAATTCGTTTTTCAAGCAAGGTGGAACATGATCAAGACCAAATAGGAAATTCTTATTGTTACCTTTTGTACATCGAAGTTAGTTAAACAGAGAGAAGATATATATGTATGTAATGATAAAATCTTAGGTGCAATCAAGGTTATCGATCGATGCTAACAGCTTAACAATAGATGTTTAAAATCAAAAAGCTCCCTGTGTGCAGAGAATGATAACCTTCTATCAATTTAAAAAAATATCCTGTTTTTTATAATTATTATGATTCATCATAGCACTAGTTATTTATTCGACTACATCACTATAGACAATGGAAGTAAAGATGGATTAAATAATTACCAAAATAAAATAAGAGATGAATGAAGAATCAATATTCATAGGTAGTTATATCAACAAAACATGATAATGAAATTTCTCTCCACGATACGAATCAATCAAAGTTACCTCAGTCATCGGAAATAGATCAATCGATCATAACATTAAATAAATAGGTGGATGTCAAGGCAAGGTGATTACAGAAGCCACGCCTGGGAACCACGCCTATCCAATACGATCCAACATTTGATTTTGTCAAACTTGCCAAACTTGTTAGCAACACAACCCTTGCGAAGTTCTGTGTATACACACAATGTTTATACAGAACTATGAATAGTTTCGGGGTTTATTGTTCAGACGATCCTTGACCGATCGATGGCCGCTTTCGCTTCCATTGTTTCAAGTCTGACGTCGATCAACACGATCTTTGTTCAGCGAAAGTTTCCCTGAACTAATTCGAGAAAATCCGTATCTGCGCCGCTGAAGGAATGTAAAGGTTGGCTAACAGCTTGTCAAGGTTAGATCGAGAGTGCACTTTCATTACGAGAATATCCTGCCTTTTAACTTGCATCTTTATTTAGCTCAAAGTCTTATCAGAGCTATTGTGTTCAGTTCTAGGGTAAAACATTTATGTGCTTACTTTCATTTTTAACGCCTCTCTCAGTTATTTTCTGTATCGATCGCCTCGTACTTGGCTTCGGTTTAAGCTGACCTGAGTAACTGAAAGTAGGGGAGTTAAAAATATGTGTGGTGTTTACTCCCTTGGAACTTTTGGGAGATTTGCGGATCTTTTTTTATTCGTTCGATATTTTAACCTTAAATTTTTTATATGTTTGAATTATTGCATTTGCAATTTTGATAAGTGTCGTCTTACAGTCATCGTCATCCCTTAGCCATGAGGCTCTCTTGCTTCGGATGCACATCTGACAAAACTCCTGAGTTAGGTCAAGGGTACATACTTTTAAAGGGTAAAGTGTCTATTGTTTAATATGTTTATCGTCTAGTTTATGAATTCATTAGCAGCATAATTAAAACAACAGTCGTTAGCTTAATTTAGACTTCTTGAATATGCAAAAGTTTCCAATTCACTGAGTAGTATAATTGCAATATACATATTATAATTATAACTTATAATTTCATGGTTAGTGGTGTATGATGTTCGAAGTGTACTAGCATTGACTATATGCTTAATTATTAAGTAGGTATAGCTTCACACCTTAAGATGCATTGACATAAATAATATCGACATTGTAATGTTTATCATGTGACATGTGTTTACCCTGAGTAGTGTTGCTAATTCTGTAGTTTACACAGTGATTTTGTATGCAGTTGTAATCTGCACTATCTACAATTTATATTGTAGACGTAGCCTTCGCTCGCGACTCCGTATGTTTGAAAGGTTAATAGTTGTAGGTGATAGTTTAAATATTATCAAATATATAGTCAACAAATTTTAGAGAAACAAAAACGGGAGTGTGTAAATCAGGTGTTTACACGAAGCGACCTACGTCTTCCCTTTCTTAGGAACTTAACTGATTTTGGATAGGTTACGCAGTAGTCTGGATCTGTTGGTATCCCCATGATGTTTCGCTTGCCGTAAGAGCATCGTTTAGCAGTTACAATAACGTATCTCGGTTCATGGCCGTGGTAGCATTAAAACGTGGTTACTTTTTAAATTCTCAAAAGCAAACTTTGTCGACAAACAATATGCCCCTTATAATCCGATGCGACGCGCAATCCATATATTTATGCAAAACGGTTTCTCCTACTACACGTCCGAGTGATTAGCATTTCAAAAGATTCTAACAATGCAGGCGTTTTATTTTCACTAGAAATTTCCATTATAGAAGATTGGTGATTAGCCTCATATAACACATGTATAAAATTCTGCAATATATTTCTTTTTGTACTACTAATTGTGAAGCAAATTTATTTGGTCGAAGTTGAATACTGTTACTTATGACTTCGCGTGTAATTTTGTATTGTTTAGAGAATTATCTCGCCAAAACTGTTTCTGTATAGAAAAATAAGTGTAGTAATTTGACGATATCAAAGGCGTTGGAAACACAAGTAAATGCAATAATTCATCTTTCAATGAACTTTTACAAAGGCGTTGTTACTCTTTGATCTCTTACTATCAGTATTCTGACACATTTCAATTCACCTCTGCGCAAAGGATAATAGAGAATTGCATAGATGTTGAATAAAATTAGTTTTATATGCATGAACGTGCCCGGGGTTCGCTCCCATGGGAATCTCCTCAGTGGATGCCCACGTACCGTCATTACAGCTATCTGAATCCCAAATTTTTGTGGGTTCATAGATTTGTTGAAGACTTATATCCTAATACTAGAATAAATCTCTTGAGCATCCGGAAATTTACATGAAAACCAGCCTAGAACAGATTTCAATAATTCATGAAAAGCTTTATTACTTTAAGTATAGAAGTGTTCAATCGATCTACGAAAAGCGGAGATTCAGTTTCAATTTGTAAGAATCTAGGGCTGGCTACGGGGAGCCAGGTCCACTTCAATACAAAAAATAATAATAGAAATGGTTGCGCGCCCGATATCGTCCAAATCGCAAGCACAACAAATGCTCTACAATTTTCAACCCATTATTATGGTCGCATGATTCAACCGATAAACGGATTTTGTAACGCAAGCAACTTCGATCGGCGGTACAACTCTGTACGAGTACAAATTCTGATTAATTTCGTTTATGTTCTCTTTTTTCAGTGGAATAATTGTACGAGTAGACATTCAGGATTGTTAATTTGATCGAATGAATGAATTCTGCGTCCCCACAACAACAAAAAATGCGCGCGCTGGTAACGCTTCAAAAATTAAATTCCTTTCTGTAATCACCCTAACACTGGAAAGATTAGACGGAGTTTTCTTAGACTTAACGATGCCTACGAAAAAGGGGATGAAAGCAATTCTTAAATGTATAGTTTAAGTACGCCTATTAATTTCCTGTTGAGAATTTGGTGTCCCGATCCGCCACGAAACAAGAACTTTGTTCGGTGATAAAACTTTAACGCGATTACAATTTGAAAAGTTAAACTGTTTCGTGGTGAGATAACATCGCAGTTTTACAGTGGAAACGGAAAATCAATGCCCCGTTCAGATATTTGCTTGAAACTTGTGAATTAACTGGTAAAAGTAATATATTACAAATTGAGGAAAATTCTTAGGTTCTAGCCTTTAATGACGGGTTAGCTGTCGTAAAAAGTTAACCCGAAAAGAATATCCCTTTACCGACCTCAATTAGGCAGCCAACATTGACTTAAGCGTTTACCGTCGACAAAGAAAATTACCTTTTTCTTTCTTTTCGTTTGTGCTTGTTTTCACACAAACGTTCGCCATTATGCTATTGTGGAAACCCCTACATTTCCGAGTTGCGAGTATCTTTGACAAGCATTGTTGCTTCATTGACAGCGCCTACTTGTTTAGCTAATGTCCGTTCTTGCATTTTATTCTTATAATTCTCACAAGAAATGGAATGCTTAAAGTAAATAAGGATTTAAATTGCTGTATCATCATGTAAGGTGTCTCTATTACAACCCTTGTTAGTATTCCCACACATATTGGACTACACATCAAAATTAGGCATTATTGGCTAGACGGATTGGGGAAGTATGATATTTTTAAAGCGTTTTGATTGAATTTTCGAGATGCACTTCCGACGCATGAGGGAAATTGTTTTGGGGTTAAATACCCCTGTCATATTGCCGAAAATGAAACGGCATAAGATTCAAAGTTTAATGTACCATTTCGTTATATTCTATTGTATTCACAATCGTAACGGTGAAGTTAAATGCTAAATTTAGCATTTATCAAATGTTAAATACCCATTATTAGGGGAAATGACAACTCATACTATCCGGTACGAGTTGAGAGTTCTTGGTACTCGTATGTTTATTGGTTACCATTGTATGAAACATCCATTTTTTATAAATCTACTTAATCGGTCTTTTTATTTGCGGTGAACACAATGAGTTGGTATTTTAATCTCTTTTCTACAATAAATATGCGATGCTGCTATGTTGAATGTAGCTTGGTTATGTTTAATATTGATTTCATTATACCCATTTACAATGCCAGCTAGACTACGACCAAGCAATCGACTGTAACGAATGAGTGTCCAATAACAAGATACTGTATTGCTAGTTCGGAACATTGTTGCTCTTGTCCATTTTCACTTTAAAATATTTCTGTATCAGTAGAAAAATAAGTTTCCATATATTCTTTCATAATTTTGTTTTGCTTGGAACTTACTACTGAAACACTGGATCATGATCTCTATAAAATAGTACTTATATTCATAACATGGTAACCACAAGACAATAGAGTATCATGATATTCCATAGCAATAACTTACACATAATGTAATGAAGTACCTTTTAAACTAACATTTATTAGTATATCCTAAAGTTTACTCAATATTTTTCACTATATACTTTTCTCTACGTTGTTAATTTTTCATATCACAATGACTTTACTCTATTTTTGCCCTGTCTTTTAAACACACAGCGCCCTCAGGTTACAACACTGCACTCGGTACTTAACTCATGAACTATTCAGAAACTTGTCAGCGAGGTGGTGTGATTACTGTTTTCCACGTAACATACATTTTAAATTCGTAATGAATTTAAACATATAAGACATCGTTAACATGACCCAACATTATACTGATGAGTTTTAAGCTACACGTTTACAAATTTCTTCCTTTGTTCGTAACAATTGAACTAAACAACTTTCAAGCGTCATGAACCATTATTTTTGCAATACAAATGAGTGGGGGGAGCTTTCCAGTTGCACGAACTGCATAATTAAAATGAAACCGGTATAATAATATTCCTTCCATTGCCGTCACACGATAAAGCGAAGCCTCGTTGATTTGTCTGCAAGGATCGTCTTGATTTTTCAACACAGAACACCCAATTGTAATTTATTTATTAGTATATTTTGTACTTTATTAGTGGGGCCTATAACGCATCCTCGTTTCAGCAATTTTCATTACTTGGCGATTTTTGGTTTATTGTAATGTTTATAAACGCTGAATATTAACTCCGAGGCCATTCAGTTCTTTTTGCGAATATGTCCGAAATTGGTATTCTAATTCTGCAGCCTAGTGTGTCCCACTCAAGGCTTCGCGACCTAAATGCCTGTATAATTCAAACCTCCAGCTTTTTCGTTCTCACCACAAGTCGACACGGGGACTATTACTATTTTACACGGCATTTCTTGTGCGTTTTATTCACACAATTTATGGCTGGCTTAACACACTAACCTACTACTTTATATAGCCTTCATTATTTCTCTATCCGTGTTTTACGTAAATACGGTTTTGAACAGCGGGGGTAATGCAGCGTTTTACTATTCTACTATTTGTTCGTTGTCAGACTTTCCAGCTAAGTCTGTTCATTTAGAGCATTGTTTTATGTGATACAACAATATTGGTGTTCTAGAGACAAGGTTCCACTTTCCAGCTGCGCTGCAAATGCGATGGCCGCCTGGGACGTGATCGGCATCGGATGTCGGCTTGCATCAACCTTCCAGCTCCAACTAGTTAATGAGACTGGTTTAACCTTTTTGAATCGTGCGCCGACTCTTAATTACTTTACCGCCCTATCGGTCTTATTTTATCAAGGCTTCACTGAATTGTTCATTATACTTTTTTAGGAACATAATGCAGCACCATACAATAAGCGATCGATGTGCCCTACTAACGTACAAATGAAAGGGTTTCCTTTTGTCCGCAGCAACAACAAATTTTTCAAAGATATCCGCGACGTAATATCATAAAATCCCAGCGCAGTAAGGTCGAAGTTTCTGAACATTTCTTAGAAATTCTGCTTGAGAAAGATGAAACGGAACGGGACCTAATGAGGAGACTCGTGCGTCCGCCAGTTGGCCCCAATTATTGTTTCACGTTTCTGTCCTCGGTTACTGTCGCTACGTTTACATATATCTATAGGGATCAAAATTTACATACATAAAATCACGCCTCTTTTCCGGAGGGGTAGGCAGATACTACATCTTTCCACTTGCCACGATCTCTGCATACTTCCTTCGCTTCATCCACATTCAAAATTTACCTTTCCATCATACAGCGTATTATTTTTCTGCAGACACAAGCCGGTATTCCGCCAACGCTTTTGCACAGCACGACAGTATTAATGTTTTGTCTGTTTGATGAGGCTAAAGGCGAAGTAATATATCAGCGATGTATTGCATGCACTTCCATTGTGTTCCACGCCAACTGTCAAATGTCTGATGTAAATACGGCTGTTAGTATGCACAGGCACGTTTGTCTGATGTCGGCCCTCACCATTGGAAATCTCACCTTACCTCACCGCGTCTTATCGTAAAACTATTTCGGTGTATCGACTGTTCGATGCACATAAATCACTTAAGCTATTTTTTCCATGGCGTTTAGAAACATCTCAAAATAGCCATTCACGTTTCGGTTGTTGTGACGTAATGTTACATGGACCGCTGTGATCATCGATGTAATATGTAACATGCCTATAGAATAAAGAAGTATGTGGAGCTTGAGATGCGGCTCTTGTAATTCGATTTTATAAACCCCCAGGCTTGCTTACTTTCTGAGCCATGCGAGCTCGCCGTATTCGATCGGAATCTATATGTTTTTGGGCAAAATTCAGCAGTCAGATGTAGTGGGAAGTGGTTTGTTTAGTATGAAAATGTGTTAATTTATATCGAATAATTTTTGGAGATTTTAACTACATTTAGGCTCGACTCATACTTCAAACAGTCAACACTGAATGTCAGATCTAACACTTGTCAGCGTTTATTTTATGGTAAATAGAACAAAAATGTTGATGACTGAAACATTTCGTTAACAAGTTCCCAAAACACAAGCATGACTTAGCGCCGCCCACAACGTCTAAATAGGCCCTTTTGATGGATTTGTTGGATGATATGGCATTTTTAGCGCAAGCCTGTCGATGGTGTCTGCTTAATTTATCGAATTTCCTTCCAATCTGTAAGGTAGCTTCATCAAATTTATGTTGGCCACGTTCATCAGACTTTACCCGATTTACTGAATTCGTTATTTTTTCGACAAAACCGCAGGTATTGCAATAATTATCCGGATGGCAGGAGTTTGTGCGGTAAACCTCGTGACGATACTAATAAAGCTGATTATTCAATTTTCATATTAGCGCCGTACGTGATTTTGGGGTTGAAAATATTATATTTCCAGCCGGAGCGCTATTTTCGTTGGAAATTATGTAGGTACTGCCATATTTGAAAGTTTTAAAACATACATACATACCATCACGCCTGTCTTCCTTTGGGGTAGGCAGGGACTATAGATTTCCACTTGCTACGATCCTTACAGGCCTGTAAAGTTTTAATGAAACCCATAAATTGACTGCTTCTATTAGGTACTTATTCGACTTGATCTTGTCTGCAGTGAGATCAAACCATCAAACGCAGTTAATTTTGTGTGTTCTTTTCTACATATTACATAAATGACGCCTCTATGCCGTAGGGTTAGGCAGAGACTATATCTTTCCACTAGATGCGATCTCTGCACACTTATTTCTTCTTCATGCAAGCTCGTCGGTTTCGGGTACTTACTCTTGACCTTACCTTTCTTAGATTCCAATGTAACACAGTGATAGTGTTGGCAGAATGATATAAAAACATACTATGCCGACCTCACGTAAAAAGTGGGAAAAGCTAACGACGAAGAAGAAGATACATATAGTCACATCTATATCCCTTGCGGGATAGACAGAGCCAAAATGTCTTTAAAAGACTGAAAAGCCACGTTCAGCTGTTAGGCTTAATGATAGAATTGAGATTCAAATAGTGACAAGTTGCTAGCCCATCGTCTACAAGAAGAATACTAAGTGTATAAGCCTTCCCTTTAGTCGCCTTTTACTACAACCGTAGGTATGATGTGGACTGGTCCTATTATAAAGTGCCAGAACCACACGGCACATGTTTTAATACGGGTAGTGCAAGACAGATGCGTCACGTCAATATGCCGATCGGGCTATTTCCGTAGCCGTCGGAGTACCAGATGGCGACAATGAAATACGAAATTCTATGGTGCTGTCTCGCTGATAATGCACTGAGATGGACCTAAAACGTGTGCTTTATTATCAGACATTCTCTTTAATCTCAGTCGCTATATTGATCGTTGAAATCGGAATAATCGGTCTCATATAGGTACATATATTTTTGTTTTGACGGCCTCAGAGGCGCAGCGGTAGTGCGCTTGTCTGTGGAGGTCCCGGGTTCGAATCCCAGCCAGGGCATGATGAGGAACGAACTTTCTCTGATTAGCCTGGGTCTCGGATGTTTATCTACTTATATAAGTATTTATTATAAAATATAGTATCGTTGAGTTAGTATCTCGTAACACAAGTCTCGAACTTACTTCGAGGCTAACCCAATCTGTGTAATTTGTCCTGTATATAATTATATGTTTATATATAAACTATAATAATGGCATTATAAAATACTGAATGTTAATAGTCATAATTTTTACCCGTAGCCTAAATTGGAATTGTACACTTAATCTGTAGCGTGACTTTTGAAAGGGTAGGAAGGGACATCAAACCTGACCCTAAGCCGTTAGTATATATGGAGATGTAAGGCTAGACACCCCTGCAAGCGTTTGGAAATTATTACTTTTCATACAACTGAGTTTCTCTTTCAGTTGTATGTCGTACATTGGTTTTAACGAAATTAAACTAAAGTAGTGTAATATTATGTATTCTTTCTTATAACTGGTTTCTGGACTGAAAATATTTAATATGAAAATTTATATTTTCGTGACTACATATTTAATGACTGAGCACTATTGTGATGTTTCTATTTTGACAAAATTAATTTCATCAATAAACGAAACTACGTTGTATAAAAATTCCCTTGCAGGTGATTGTAACATGTGGAGCTATCGATCCACCTACCCAGCTGATCCCGAGTCGACTATTGTCGCCTCGGTCTTAGCCGCTTAATGTTATTTATTTACACGTTGGGAGCCGTCACTTTTCAGAATTTCTTTTATATACCTTTTGTCCAATGTCTGACTCCCTCAGGAATATTGGGAGAAAAGTTGTGTTTTATAAAATTTCATGCAACAATTTTTATTTCGTGAAAAGGAAAATTACGATTTATAGATAAAATTGGGGATATTCTGGCAAAAGGTCAGGTCAAGACTTTACTAAATCGACGAGCTTGAATGACGAGAGTGATAAAAATGAAACGTTGGAATATGCACAGTGTTCATAACAAGTGAAAAGATGAATTCTGTACCTACCCCTTCGGGAAAGTGGCAAGATTTTATATATATCTACCTACATTCGGTGGTAATTTCTTGTTCAACCATGTTCCGAGCTGTTGTAATATGTTCGAAAAAAGCCTGCCCGTATGGCGTCTCTAAGACTAGTCTTTACTAAATCTACTGTCTTGTTCAGTATATAAATATATTTTATTATCTTTATGCCTCCACATAAATCAAAATAATATGAGACAATAGAAATGCCCTAATGTTCTTGAAACTATAGGAATGATGTGATGTCTGCTTGCATCGCACGTAACTTTCTGCGTAGAGTTGTAAAGTCTCGATACGTCAAAGTCAACACGTCAGGGAAAAGAAGTTACTGAGGCAATTTTCCGGTAAAAATAGTACGTCTCAGGTGGACGCAATCTAATTAAATATTGGAAGGGCAGGGTTATTCACGGTTATTTTATCTTTATCGGCCATGCGTCCGTGACATTTCCGCCCCGCCCCTCGCATCAAATACCATACCTAGTTTGTTCAATGACAATGAACGCAGGCAACTAATAAAGATAGAATTAGGAATAATGTAAGACTATAGAAGTGGGAGAATATTTAAATTTAGATTTATATAAGACATTTTCTGGCTTATTGCCAGTCATATCAGGTATGGCCCAAACAGCTGGTTCTAGAGACTTGAAATGTGGCATGTTCGTCCCTTATGTGGACTAAGACGGAAATATTACGAAATTCCTGCGTGTAATGAAATTAAAGAGATTTTTTATTTGACGCGGGTGGAGCCGCGTGCCTTCTCTAATAGGTGGATATGTCAGCAACAATTTTAATTAAACCATTTAGGTCAAAATGTAAAGATATAGCTTTTATCCAAATTATCTTAATTACAAAAGAAAATTAACCTCAAACGTTGAAATGAATGTTGAAAAAACCTATATTATTTAATGTTGTACAAATGGTAGAAATATTTATTGCATAGTATTTTGGTAGTTAACGACACGCAACTGTTTTTATTTATTTACTTCTTTTAATAGGTACCCGCATTTTATTTATGTATATGCGAGGTGTAGGTGGACATGTGGTAAAAGTATCCTGCGCGAGAGGTACTCGGGGTCATATCCCACTGCGGCTATTTATTTACCCTTTTCTGAGTTACGTAAGTACATTAGTTTGGAAGCTGAACTATGCTTTTAAGGTAAAGGAAAGCGTATGGTTTCTTTCGCTACCTACAAGTCTTATCACATTCTGCACATCCAGCTTTCTATAAATGCGGTCACGAAAGTTTTTTTTTCTTAGTTGTGAGCAGCGGGGCTAGCATGACACGCGCGGCGACGTTTTTATCGCGCGATAAACTATCGCTGTTTCGCTTTTTATTATGACGTGTAAAGGGACAGCGATAGTTTATCGCGCGATAAAAACGTCGTCGCGCGTCGTGCTAGCTCCGCAGGTGGTCAATTTCTTTTACAAAGTCTGGTCAGTTAATATACATAGTTTAATAGGTTAGACATACATACATACATATTGTCACGTCTATATCCCTATATATAGGTTAGACATTTAGACAGTATTAATAGGTTTCCGGCACTAAAGAATAGAACCAATCCATATCTTTCCCATGGATGTAGTACAGCTGAACGTGGCGTTTTGTCAAGACTGTTGGCTCTGTCTGCCCCGCAAGGGATTTAGACGCGAATTCTTTGTATACGTATGTAAAACGAATAATAAAGATCACTTTTAAGCGATAAAAGCTTTAATAAAACCATCTAGCCAAAACACATTTCATATCTCTGCATGAATTCATTTTCGCCGACATCTTTCATTATTCAACCGCTACTCTTGAAAAGAGCTATTAGGGGTGTCTGTATGCATAACTATGTATGTTGGTATGTATGTACGCCCACGTCTCCGTTCGCGAATCCCGATTTTTCCCGTCGGTAATTTAGAGAAATATTCTCATAGACCTAAAGAGACTTTATGCCAAACCCGCGCGTTCGATTATTTCCATTCCCGCGGGAGTTTCGTGAAAACCTTTCTTTGTGCATCTATACAACGCAAGAAGAACCTAGGTACATGCCAAATTTCAAACCTACCGAACCGGCGGTTTGGTCTGATTGTTGACATGGTAGTCAGTCAGTATCAGTATCTTCCTCAATATAATATTAGTATACACCCGCGGCTCCGCTCATTTAAATCAATAAATCCTGTTAATTTTCTTTTACATCCCAACAAATAAGGAATCTACATGCGTAATTTAAAATCATTATTTTGATCGGGCCATTTGGACGGTGCATTTTTGCCAATCAATCATTATTAACCCTTTTTTATAACTGTATGTATACAGGTTGATTTTCAATTCATTGGTATCATTTTTACAGGTGAATTTGTACAACCACGAAATTGAAAATGAAAGCTTTTTTAATACGTTTTGGTAGCCACCCTTGGTGCACCTTTTGTATAAACAAGCAAATTTTTTGTAACAATTTAAAATTTAGTCCCAAAGTAAAAATTGTTCCGTTTGATGTACTGATTCACATTTAATAAAAGGATGTCTATGAATTTACAATCACCCTGTATATGGATGTGTCTTGTGTCGATGAAAAACGTCGATGTTTTGAGGTCACTGCCATCCGGCAGATACAACCAGTCTACTCGTGGTGCGCAAAGTGCCACCACTCAAATATTTATAGTCCATTCCATGTACAGTTTGAGCTCTCGCGTGGCTTTACCTTTTGACCGACTGTCTAGAAATTGAGGGTTAAGATTGTGAAATTTTGTAATTTTTAATTGGTATTTTCGTTAATGCCGTTGGTCGGTGTTGTAAGTAACTGAGATTTTGATTGGCATATTTTATGACCAACGCACAGCCGTTGCGAAGATTAGAGAGGAATAAAACGTGAACTACTTGTTATCGAAGCGAAATCCCTCTTATGGACAACCCCGAGTCTTCACCCGGGAGAGTGTGGGACTCCCAGCACCTGATGTGCCAGCCTACCCACTAAAACACCTTCGTGCGATTCTTGCCATTTTGAGGGCATCATTTGCAGGCATTTGACCACGACGCCTACCTGATCTACCCAACTCGGACTTGTGTTCATTAGTGAAGCCCAGAATTCCTCTTCGGAGGGGTAAGAACGTAACCAGGACTAACGCTGAAGGAATGAATTAAATGAGGCCTTTCTCTTCCTATTTTTACAACTCTTGTATTTTTTTTATTCAACTCATCGTGACCGAATCCATCTTAGCATTCCCCTTGTGTCTGTACACAGTGTGAGTGCTGATATTTTTTTTATGGATCTACGGCATCGACCGGTTTATTTGTAACTATTTATAACCCCATAAAAAGTTTTGAGGTGATTCAAAATGTTACTGCGGTGTAGTTGTTTTCTACATAATAGATTGCTATATTTATTATAGCTTTTACCATCTTCGTACGTGCGTTACAGCTTTAATGCCTACGGGGATGGTACTAGTATCCCGAATAGTGCAGATAGATACATCCAATGTGTGTCAATCTTCCTAATCCAAACTAATTATAAAGAAAACATGTTTGTATTTTTGTATGTTTGTAACAAGTAGACTTTGAAAACTTAGAACCGATTTTACTACAATATAACATAGGTTTCTTCAGGAATTTCCCACGGGAGCATAGCTTAGCGGAAAAGCTAGTTTTATATACTTATATGTAACGTTGTTAGGCGTATTAAAAATACGTAACGTGAGTTTGAATATTGGTCAATTGAAAAAAGCAGGAAGAGGTACCGAACAAACAAATATACAAACTTTACATTTACAAACAAAAAGCTGCTATTTCAACATAACGTTCCGAAATCCCTTAACCTTGTCGACCTCGCTTACGAAATTCTTGAACAAATCTGGTAAATTTTTTTTTCTTGGTAAAATATTTACAGCTTTTACCTTGTTTCTACAATTTTTTAAGCGAAACGAAACAATAATAGGCTTCGATCACAATTCAAAAAAGTTTCGGCAGTTCATTACAAAGTTTAGGTAAAAAGAAAAAAAAAGAAAAAAAATACTGAGAGTTCTTAAAAACACGAGAGAAATTTCCTTTATGTATAAAGTTTTACCAAAGTTCGTATTAAAAACGCTAATTTTATGACAATGTTTGATTTATATAAAAGGTAAGTTGAAACACCCTTGTGTGTAGGTCTTCTGTTTTTTCACAGTGTGTATACTATATTACTTATATTCTGTCATACATATGCATTAAATAACGCATCTTTCCCGAAGGGTTGAAAGAGGCTATTTTGCACAACGATCCCTGCATACCTCTTACGCTTCATCAACATTCATAACTATCTTCAAGCAAGCTCGGCGGCTTCGAGTACTCTTAACCTGACCTCTTGCCAGGACGTCCTGATTTGATCAAGGTCATTCTGTCAGTTATAATAATTTAGGAAACTTTATGCTGGCAATTCAAATTTATTGAGAGACAAGAATTAACTCATCTGTCTAACAATAAAAAATATATCCTGTCGTTGGTCCTTTCCCTCTAGAAGAGCAGAAAGAGAACTCTTTTATAAGTTTTCGAAGGGAAAATCTTTTTTATGGATGCCGGCAATGTTTTCACCTGTGAGAGTGTGTGACTCCTAGCACCTTATGCAAGCCCAGTGCCTGCCTATAACCACCAAAATCCATCCGCTGCGTTGGGACCTTCTTGCAATTTTAAGGGCATCATGGTATCGCATGGCGTTCCACTATTATAACCTAAACCCTCACGGCACGACTAACACGGGAATCGATCCCTGTTTCGCTCGTGGCTTACGTTACGTGAAATAACTGATTTCCTTAATTACTTGATTTCTGCCTTCAAAACCATTAAATACGAAGTGATAATAAAAAAATATTGGATTTTAAGTAGACTTCACTGCGGTCAAACAAACCCTTCGCGGTTTGTGATCGACATATGTATTAATTTAATATGTAGGTAATCATTTGATATAATGAAAGAAAAAAATAACCTAATTGAAAAAAAAAAACACCATATGATAAAATGATTTTGTGTTTTTGTAATTTTCTATATATTTTTTTTAACAAAATATTGTCTCAATTGTTTCAGAAAACAAAATGGGCTGCTTCGTCAGTAAAGACAAGCTCACCAAAGAGGACATGGACTTCCTCAAAACCCATACATCTTACGATGAAACCACCATAAAAGAGTGGTACAAAGGATTCAAGGTAAGAGTTGTATAAATTCATATTACATATTAATTTATTCGCCAACTAACTGTAGCCGTGTTTATATCACAAAAGTAACTAAAATCACGCCCCTTCCCCCATAGAATACACAAAAGAATAAAAATCAATATATACATTTAAGTAACTGTAATACTGGAAAAACAAACCCTTTCAAACCTGTCGTGTCAAAAAAGCCATTTTAAAACCTGAATGAGAGGGAAAGTACTAGAATGCAGTGGGAAGTATAATCGACATAATCATATTTTCGCCCGGAAAAATTGCATTTTAGCTCATTTTTGCAAAAAGGCAAATTGGATTATCTTGTCACTCTTAATGCCCGGGCCGGCTGTCCCATAGCAAACTTAAGGCTGGTTTCACAGGCAAGCGTTTAATCAGCGGCGGCGACACGCGTTCGCTTATAATTATACTAGGATTCGTAGTAACTTAGTTCAAACACGCCGGTCGTCGGTAAGCGTTGACAAAGCCGATGCACCTGCGCAGAAGTCTAAGTTTAAAAGCTTTTTAAATCACGCCATTTAAACCCACGAACACTTAGAGTATTCACTTAATTATAAATAATTAGGAATATGCATTGAACTGTCAACTATTATTTCCATCTTAAAGTATTTGTTATATGTAATGTCGTTGTTTTATTGAGTTTCAATACGGTTTGATTTGACGTTAGGTTGCGCTGTTCTGCGCTGCTGAATATTGCCAATACGACTTATTTAAGGGGTAGTACTGTGCTTTGCAAGGAAAGACGCGACTGCCGGACAAGCGCGCGTGTCTCCGGCGCTGGTCAACGGCGCGTCTCGCCGCCGCCTCTCTGAAACCAGCCTTAACTCTAAGTTTAATCCACTCTGTACGTAGGGTTAAGCCAAGCTATTACAAAATGTAACGTTCTCTTCCCTTATCTACCTTTGCAAGAGGTATGGTTTATGTATATATTATGTCTAGTACTTTCAGTCTTGGTGTACACAAAATTGATATATAGAAGTACGGATTTCCTAGTAGATTGTTAATGTCAATACAAGGAAAGTCTAATAAGTATTTAAATCTTTTTTGGACTTGTCCACTATCTAAAAGATAAAGGTGTGATATATATAGAAATTCAATGTCTTAAAGATAAAGGTGTGATATAGAAATTCAATGTCTTAACAGTGGAAACATCAAATAGTTTAACAATATTTCGATTCAAATAATTCTAATTTCGTGCTTTTTCCCATTACAGCAAGACTGCCCGAACGGGAGGCTTACCCCGGCGAAATTCGTTGATATGTATAAGATGTTCTTCCCCTCCGGCAACGCCGTCGAATTTTGCGACCACGTGTTTCGCACGTTCGATATGGATAAGAATGGATACATAGATTTTAAGGTACAAAATAAGAAGAGTAAATTCAATTGGTGCATAGTTCTGAAGTACCGCTTAAATTGCGAATGTTTGTGTCATTTATTATATATTATTCAATTGCAAAGCGAACGAAGATCAATGCGATGCGATGTCTCTTTAATTTTTGAGTACCATTGCGGTGCAAACTAAAGTTATTATGTTCGTTTAACGTTTGGCGTCAGTACTTGATGTATGGATAACTGTGTTTGTTATAGGAATTCCTTCAGGCGATTCACGTGACATCTAGCGGAACGCCGGAGGAGAAGTTAAAGTGGGCATTCCGCATGTACGATGTTGACGGGAACGGCGTTATAGATATCGAAGAAATGACGAAAATAGTTCAGGTTAGTGCCGTAGTTGTTCAAAAATTATTAGGGGATACTTCATATCACTTAATAATTGTCATATATCTTGGTTTCGCAACATCGGTTGACTTCAAATAAATTACTTAAAACTAAGTTTACTGCCGCTTCCAAAGCGTCAGTGCAGAAGAAGCGGGCGATAGAATGTGGTTGCAGCGGCATATGACTGTCAAAAAGAGGAAGAAAAATTGTAAAAAAAAGTTTAGGTTTTAATTTTTTTGCTTTGACTTGACTTTGACTAGAGAAATATAGGAATTCAGTTTAAACGTTGGTGCAGTGGATGTATTCGTGATTATTATTCACCATCGGGTTCGACCCCCGATCATGATTTTTTTGATTGGCCTGCGTCTTGAATGTTTATCTATCTTCTTTTTCTTCATCGATACTCTCTTGACATAGTGGCCATGGTCGTGAAGTCGAGGAAGTGAACTCAGTTTATCTATACCTAAGTGTTTTATTAAATACTTTAACTGAGTTGGTATCTCATAAAGTCTCCGACTCGCACTTACTTTGGTGTACTCTCAATCTGTGTGATATTCGATGAGTCGATAAATCTCGCTAACTTCCGGGATTTCGGGAATCGCTAGATATAGTGCGACTTCATGTTAAATTGCAAATATCTAGACCGTTAAGTCTGGGCATTGATAGTCAATCAGTCAATATTCTCTTTCATATGTATATATTTATCATTAGGTTTCGCCCGGGGTCTTACCCAATTAAAAAGTACCTTATGTCCTTCTCCATACTTCATACTAATATGTATGCAAAGTTTCATGAAGATCTATTCAATGGGTTTAATTGGATAGACAAACAAACACACATTCACATATATTAGTACGGAAGTATGGATTTTAATCGCCAGAACTCCACTACTTGATATAGGCCTCCCCCAAACATTTTGACCTTGACCGCTTAAAAGCATCCTAAGGTCTTAAACCTTGAAGGTCGCCGGACCAACTAGAGGACGATACTAGATGTACACTGTATTGCTTGTGGTTGTAGTCATTTTTATTTGAGAGAAGTCATTGAGACGCTTTTTTTTATTTGATTTATTTCATATGGCAATATATTGTATATTTAACTAATTTTTTATCCCCGACTTCTTCGACTTCGGCTGCCGGTAAAATGTCAGCTTGACCTAAGATTTCAAACCTCAATCCCGAATTTCGTAAAGAATTTCGCAATTGTAAAAGTTATGTATGATGGATGATTAATTTTGTTCAAATTTTATCTTTGAATATAACCTTTATAAATTTTTATCAAAATATATGGCACCGGTTTAGCCGTGAAAGCGTTACACACAGCCAGACTTAATATTAGCACGCATTGGTATAAAAATCTATTACTTTACGCCCGAACATAAAGGCTCGTACACACACAAGAGCTAAGCGCCCTCTAGCGTGATACGGAGCAATAATTCTCATTCTCCATCAACAGCTTAAGTGCGTGGTATAAATCTCGGTCTGAACTAGGGGCGAGTACTCGTCCGGCTCAGAATTACCTATTTAATCAAGTGGCCATATTTGGTTTTACAGCAGTCTGCTACGATCGTAATTGTACGTGGTAATGGCGATCGATGTCGTACAGTCTTAGGCGTAAACACACACATAAAATACATGTGACGCACATATTAGTTTTATCAATATAAAATTGGGGATTTTTCTTTTAGGCGATGAGCTGGTAACCTGTCACTATTTTATTAGGCTATCGAGCTGAACGTGGTATTCGATTTTCGAGACTATTGACTCTGTTTTCCCGGTAAGGGATAAAGTCGTGATATATGTAGAGGTATTTGGAACAGGGAGAGCGTAGGTGAATACTGACAGTGAATTCCCCAAACGTTCCCAAAGGTACGGGGATTTTCGTTTTACGTGGGTATTGTCTAGTTGATTTATATACTAGGGAAACTTAACGTTTTTACAATTTTAATACGTCGTATTCGCGTTTCTATTCATTTATGGCCACAATCCAGGGTGAGTGGTAAGTTAGTGAGTTTTGTGAAGTTTAGTGTTCACTAAAATGGCCTTAAGACAAGGACTATATTCGTACAACGTACTTTTTCTTTAAATTTTCAAACGAAACATTACAAGCAAAATTTTGCCAAGTTAAAGAAATTATGTATTTCTTAGGTAAAAATTGGTTTCCGCTTTAAATTACTAAAATGCATTTTTTTTATTATTTTTACTGTTTCCAATTGTAAACTTTTATGATGTTAATGTAGAATATTTCATCTAAAGCATTAGATTTTTTTTTCATGAGTTTTAATTTTGTATGCTAAATTTTATGAAATTAGGAATAGCCTTGCATGCGATTCATAAGGAGTTTCATCATCAGATGTGGACCCGACTAAAGTTCTGGCACTGTTTCTGATCGTAAGAGCATCGTTTAGCAGTCAAACTAATGTACAGACTTAGAACAGAGTTCTTGGTAACGCACGGGGATTTGAACCTTGGGCACCTCATCTTTACAAGTCGGTAACCACTTATACACCGACGCTCACGCTGCAAGCATAAATAATACAACACATTTTTATTGTACAAATAGTTCCTAGAAATAAGCAGCATATTTAGCGTTCTCCTGCGGTTTCACTCGCGTGTAAATTAATCTCTTATGTATAAGTTAAAGTTATTGTAAAGTTTCGTTCAGTACTGTAGATGTTGCGTACTAATGAAGTGCGCACACTTTCGCATTTAAAATATTAGCGGGGTATTCTTCTTTCAGACTAAATCTGTCTAAAGAAAAAATCTTATACGTATAAGGTCGCGCCGACATGAACATGTTTTGTTCGCACCTAGTGACTTCAATAAGACGTCTATTTAAAATATTCCATTTCGGTCATTGTAGGCATTGTCTAGGGAGAAATTACTCCAAACACTGCAATTCTCTTTCCGTTTCTCTGCGTTCCTCGATATCTTAAACTAAATGACTTTCAGGGCAAGACGGATAATTAATTGGCATTATTTGAACTTGTGTCTACCACCTCAGACTGAATCTTGCTTATCATCAGATATATTTACATCAAACGCACTAAACTTTAAGTAAAAATAAACCAATTGGTTAACTCTGAGGGAAGCTTAGAATGGGCTAACAACATTTCACTATTTGAATCTCAATTCCGTTACAAAGCCAAACAGTTGAACGTGGCCTTGCAGTCTTTTTTTTTAAGACTGTTGGCTCTGTCTACCCCGCAAGAGATAAACACGTGATAATATGCACATACAATGTAACTTAGTCGCATCACGTCGCGTCGCGTCGCAAGTGCGTTCATTGTTTAACAAGCGGCGATCGATATACCACAAGCCTTATTACTGGTTACGACAAACGATATTACCCCTGGTTTTCTCGCATTATACGAGAACCGTGTTACTCAGTTAACTCGTAATTAGCTTGGCGCCTTGCTATTTTGCAATATTTACGCGTACCTTGGCGGTCGAGTGGGTAAAGTATCCGAATTGAAAGCATACGCGTTCGAAGGTATACGGGTTCGAATTTAATTGCGGTTAGTTAACTCGAGTTGGTGATTACAACGATTATTATCGGGTTTTAAAATGAAAGAAAACTCTTTCTTAATTTTGCGTGTGCCCGATCCCACCTTCCGTCTCACCCCCCTACTTGGCCCAGTTTTCAGTGTCCTTAGAACTTGAACTACGTGGGAAAACATCGCAAGTAAAACCTGCACATTTCAGATAACGGAATGTTACTCGTAGCTTAGATTACCTTGTAAAACTGGGTCACGACGGTCCGATGGGATGTCTTATAGGCGTACCTACCACGGACAAATGCTAGAAGAATTTATGACATAAGTATTTAAATCAAACACATGCTACTTCCTTCTTCTGGTCATCTCAGTTACCTGCATCCTCACCTTTTTAGAGATGAGCCCGGGGTGCGACTTTTAACAACCATGATCTTGGATTGAGAAAGTCAGGTTACTCGAAATTAGTTCTTTTTATATACATACATATAATCACGTCTATATACCTTGCGGGGTAGACAGAGCCAACAGTCTTAAAGACTGATAGTCCACGTTCAGCTGTTTGGCTTAATGATAGAATTGATATTCAAATAGTGACAGGTTGCTAGCCTGTTGCCTAAAAAAAGAATCCCAAGTTTAACAGCCTATCCCTTAGTCGCCTTTTAGGACATCCATGGGAAAGAGATGGAGTGGTCCTATTCTTTTCCTATTGGTGCCGGGAACCACACGGCATTATTTTTACGTAGAAAGATTTGTATAGAAAGATACTTTGTAAACCAGGTTCTAATCCAGCTAATAATTAATCCATGTGTGTTTGCGTTATACGGAAAGCGTATTTGTTTACTTAAGTGCTATACCACGAAACGGCACGGAATTAATTAATGTAAAAATTACAATTATATACCTACAATATATGTAAGTCTGTGCTGTGTGGTTGTTATATTTTATATATAAAATTCTCGTGTCACAATGTTCGTTTCCGTACACCTCCGAAACGGCTTGACCTATTCTCATGAAATTTTGTGAGCGTATTGAATAGGTCTGAGCATCGGCCAACATCTATTTTTCATTTAGTGATAAGGGTTGTCCACCTTTAACATTTTTATTAACTAGAATTAACTTAAAAATTATTTATATGGCAAAACAACGTTTGCCGGGACAGCTAGTATTCTATAAATTTTAACATTTAAAATACTGATTGACTGACATGCCAAAGAACTGCCTTAATTGTTGGGTTTAGAAGTAAAGTCGAAGTTAGTTTTAAATGAAGCATGTAGGCTTCTTATGTGATATACGGGCGCACTAAGAGATTTCACGAAATCGCTAAAGGGTCGGAAATAAAATTAATAACATCGCAACATCCAGTGCACTGCTAAGATACCACAGACACACAACTCATAACAAATAACACCTCTTGTTTTTGCGTCGTCGGTTGAAATATAAGTGTTGCATTTATAATTCTTTCTTTTGCATCTCCCATCGACTTTCAACAGCCCGGTTCAACCTACAAAAAAAAAAAAAATAACCGAGCGCAATTTCCATACAATTACCCGCAGATATCGGCGGATAGTGTTAAGCTTGTTATCTCGTCTTTATGAAGTTTGCCCGAATCCCCCGCTTGTACGGGCAAACAGTTTAACTACGCCGTCGTCCACATTTACTATGCAAACGGGCGAAATTTATATTCAGGCTTTAGATGGGTTGATGTAACCCGATTAGTTCATCGGTAACAGTTTTAAGATTAACTATGATGTGACGTATGTGTTCGTGCGTGGTTATAACAGCGCCATCTATGTTTTCGAACTTAGCAAGTTTGCATAGGTGCTAGGCTTGTTTTGATTCGGTGCGGAACTAGAGCGTTCACATCTACCCGCTTATTCACGAACGTTGAAAAACATGCCTTATTTTTTGAGAGAGAGAGATGATAAAGACAATTATCTTTCAACTACCTACGTACCCTAAATGGGGGAATTCTGATTTTTGTTATTAATCTAATACCTTTCTTACTTGTACCATCTGTTCACGTTTATCATGCATTACACGTGAGTTTGTCGATTCATGCTATTCTTGACTTGACCAGCTTTAGACATGATCACATTATCACACAGATTGAGGTAGCCACAAGTAGGTACTGTTATTCAGAACATAGTTTGGTTTGGTATGTTAATATTGTGTCAAAATGTGTATTTTAATATAATACATTTAATATAATACAAAACTTGATGTCTATTTAAGACTCGTGTGTCGGATAATTAAAAATTTAATTTTGTCAATCGGTTTTTTTGTTTTCTTCCTTGAGGACAAGATTAGGTAAATACTTATATGTATGTCCATTACTAATGTGTTTTAAAATGAATACTGGAATGTTTCAGGCTATCTACGATATGCTAGGCGCTTGCTCGAGTAACAGACCAGCGGATTCTGCCGAAGAGCGCGCAAAGAATATTTTCGCCAAAATGGACGAGAATAACGACGGCCAGCTGACCCAGGAGGAGTTCCTTAAGGGCTGCCTTCAAGACGAGGAACTGTCAAAAATGCTGGCTCCCTAAGCTTTAGGACCACATAGTACGGCCCACATCCCCCCCACCCAATCTAATCCAAACGATAACCCGACGGCGTTAAGTCAGCATATAGCGCTTCGCGGTATAGATATTCTTTCTCAGCCGTATTATGTTTGAATGTGAACGCCAAATGGGGTTGCCAGATTAAAATATTGTCGTTTCGGAACATTACCAAAATACAACTTGGACCATATTGTGCAAGTTGAGATTGTCGGGTTAACCTAATTTCAGTATTATATTCCTTGGCTGAGAACAAAGCTATTCGTTGTAAGGGTGGGTGGGAAAATATGTTCTCTTTATTTAGGACGCCGGCCAAGATGTAAAGGTCCGGAACAGTCAACTAACAACTTAGCTATCTGGCAACCCTAGGTGCATGGTGGAGCACGATCGCTTCACACACTCCAGCGTTTATTATGTAAATAAAAAACCTTCAATCAGTTTTCATTACATAATGAAAAATAATATTCGACGTTTTTATATCTCGAAGAGATTTTTTAAAATGTATCGTTTAGAATGTAGGTTTCGAATTCAATTTTGGAATGTGAATTTAAATGAATATAGTTAAGGATTCGTATTGTCGTGTCGGATTGGAATGCGTACAGTCAGTCACAACTCTCGACTTGACTGTACTTAGTCCGGCTGCGAACAGATGGAACTTCGAGATTCCTAATTTGAATTTAATCATAAGTTATTCGAAATTTGATTAAACTACGAGTGATTCGGAGTTTGATTTAACAATTCAGTTATAATGATTGGATACTATTAATTTATTGCTGGAATCGTTAAGGAATTCCATTACAGTGTGAAGTTGGCCTTAGTGTCGTGACCTGCTGTATGCAAAGTGTACTCACGTATATCCCTGAATTAGATGTATTGTGTTTACACAATACGCAATCCCGGGCGTGAAGCGCAGCTTGCATTTCCTGTCCACCTGTGTAGATGAATTTTGAATAAACACTTTCTATACTTACCTATATAAAAAAAGAATGTTTACGGAAAATAAGAAATAAGTCGCCATGATGCGATTTTTATAGAAAGATGGATGAAAACACAATGGCTGAATATGTTTCGGGAACTAAATATTCATCATAAATTCAATGCAAACAGCGTAGTTCTCATCTATTCACAATGCGAATCGATAATCGAGTGGCTAATATAATATGCGAAGGCCTTCCATAACATAACAATATCTGGTTTATCTGGTAATCTCTTAACATTATCTCGCCGTCTCTCTCGCTTGAATAATTTACACTGCAGTCATAAAAAAAGGACACCTAGTGTTATAAATAAATTTTAATAAAAATTGACAAATGAGAAAATAGTATAATTTTAAATAAAGACAATGAAGATTTTCTTTAATGTGTCTGACATTTCAAAATTTACAGGTGAGACAACGATAAACTCAACACACACTTGAAATAAAAAGATGACACCCATAAATAATAACAATGAATATTGCTCCAAATAGCCAGAGTCACTTAACTTATAATTGTTAATCCACTTAACAATACTGCGATTTGAGAATTTAAAACTGAACTTAAATGTTATATGTAACAACCCACAATAATAATCCACTCTTGTAGTGATTTGTGTTTGATAGTAGCTTCATGGAAGCTTCCAGACTATATACTGACGCCCCTGACAGTATTTGCATGTTTAATCTCATGCGCCGTTGTCGCAAATTGGAAGCTCCATTCGGCTATTGTTTTATGCAGCTCCTAGAGCGGAATTGGCTGATCAATCAATATACGCTGCAAAATTAATTTGGAATTAGTGCTATGAAGTGATGCGATATTGAACAAAAGAAAATAGATCGGAGTGTCAATGGAAGTGCATTCAGTTTGAAGTTTAAAAAAGAAAAAAAAGCAATGAGAACTGTCTGGAAATGAATCGCTCCTGTCCAATATTATGAAGTTTGAAAAAGGAATAGAAATGAGAACTGGCTGGTTTATTTGAATTATTCCATCTAAACGTTAAAAGTAGCTTGTAAACATACGCATTTCACATTTGAATGCCCGCTTGATAACAAATGCGCCATAGATATCTTCGGTCTACTTGTCTACATGTAAACAGAAAGCGATCGATACTGAAAATATAACTACAGCATATTGTGGACACGCTAGCTTGTAAGCTGCGCTTCACCGATTCCCATCATGTTCATCGATTTGTATAAAGTTGTATGTAATAAATCATGACATTGATGTAACGAATATGAAGTATTGGTGAAAATTTAAAAATGTCCATTCCTATTTGGTAAAAATATGTGAACGGTAATTGTATGTCAATATTCTATCGCTGTCGGATTGTCCACTTTGCTAATCGAATAAGTACTGTATCCGTACCATTCACGAAATAAAAATGTCCTCATATATTCGAACATGTCCGATTAAACTTTAATCCTATCCGATGGATGCATATTGCACGGTATAAACAATGTCAATCTTAAATTTTACTGTTAAGGCAACAATTAGCGTAGCCATTAACCAACAGAATCGATCAGATTGTAACATCTGCGAACATTTTGCGTTTGGCTCATGCAAAATTTCACAAGCGCAAACTGATCTCTTCTGTCGAATTAAGTCTTAAAATTAATGTTTGACATAAAGTGGAACATTTTGAATATCTTAAAAAATATCGGTGTTGTATTTACTCCGTTTATATTCCTTCATCGGTGTTGTCCTTCGCTGAGGATGTCCACTTCACCTGGTCGGTGTGAAGCCGGCCGCCCAATGAGCTTTACCCCTTTCATCATTCGTTGCTTCACATATTACTTTCGCCGAATCTATACAATTAAGGCTATGGAATAGGTACTTTAAATTTCCACTCTAGTTATAAAACTATCATGTATTTCTATTCTACGCTGTGGTATTTAGCATCTCACTTATTTCTCCACTGTGCCTTCTAGTTCTCTGTAAATACTTGATAATTTTTCAACATTCCCTCACGCTCTTTCATCCTTCCATTTTCATCGTATCGCCAATGGTGCACCGTTTCCTCCAGTGAACCTTATTAACGCCCTAGTCACTTTAGGTTATGTAGACTTAACAATATCTTTTGTTGTAACCCGTCGGCTACATAAGCACAATAGGGGTCGCGGATTCAATATTTATTTATGATAATTATTGACTAAAATGTTCGAATATATATGTCAGCGTGGAGCTAAACGCACAATTTGTTTGATTAGCATAAATTTGATTTATTTCTTTAAAAAAGAAAGCAGTATAAATTTTATGTGTAATTCAAGAAGATATTACTAACGATTTTGATGAAAATTAACCCAAAGCCTCGTTGTGCAAACTTAATTATGTTGAAATTGTATAATTTTATGAAATTCATCTAATTTATTGAACATTCCACGATGTATTTTGATTTATTTATTTAATAGTTTTAACAAACATCTGTACAATTGTTTCTATTTTTTGTAGAAGTTTGATTGCATTGTTTTAGTACATAATATATAATTGTCAGGAACCTTTGCGTACTTAAATGTAAACGATTTGTAAATTTCTTTATTCAAATACGGAAGATGTGAAAATTTTATTTCATTTTAAATGATTGTTGTATAGTTTTAGTTAGAAATGTGAAAATATAGTCAAATGTTTGATTTGTAATTAAAATAAGTTATTGAAACGAACAAAAATTTGAGAACAAGACGATGAAACTGATTATAATGACTGAATTATATAAAAGTAGGAAAATGGGATCAATAATACTCATTCGGACCTGATGGTTACTCTCGTAGACAGGGTTTTGCGTAACATATCACAAAATTGAAGTTTTAATCGGAGTTTTTCTTTAATACCATATATAAAAAGAAAATCAAAAGGTCTCCGCTTTAAAACTATCGTTGCAATTTACGTTCTGGCTGTAACATTATCCCTACCACCAGATGTTGAGAAAAAAAAGGAACAAGTTCTTGATGGCCAGATAATGTATACGCAGAGTGAACTGCTTAGAAATGAGTGTCAAACAACATTTCGCAGTACCAGTAAATAATCTTTAATATTCTAAGCATACATATCTCAACGGAGAAATAAAATTTCATAATGTTTGGTCAATTATATTTTTTTTAATTTACGCGCGACCCAGGCCTATGTGTCAGTTGCTTTACGGACTACTTGGTAGTCGAAATAAACTTAGTAGCAGAGCCGAGCCGAGAGTTGACCAATCACAACGCGCGGTTTCATCGAGGATGAACCGCGATTGGTCGTCACGGCTCTGATTTGCTTAGTCCAGCTGATTCCAAATTTAATTTCGCGTCAGTTCTATTTTTTGTAACGGTACAATTTCATTTAAATTTCTGATCCCAAATAGTTTTGTTCTGTGAGAATTGGAGCAGCTAAATGTTAGATAGTTGTCGTCTCTATAACTTCTTATGCCACTAATAGCGAACTTCTTGAAACTGCGCACAGTGCAGCACAAAACCGATTTAATGTAATTACTCTCAGTAGTGTTTGTGAATTATGCCATATTGTACGCGTAAGACATTTCTCGTTGAATGTATATTCAATGAGTTTTTCCTTTCAATGTGATTCTGGGTGTGTGGAATAAAGATCTAGAAAATGTAATGTAGGAAAAATATAGTTAATAGTCAATATTTGCCTTTCAATTCCAAATTGGATATGTTGATTTCACACGCTATGTATGTGACGCCAAAATTGTTCTCATTTTGTAACCGAAGAGATTTGGTAGTATCAGTGACAGATCTTATCTATCCCTTTTCCACAATTGCTATATACAGAGTGTAACAAAATGGCGGCTTAACATTGAAATATTAATTCTAAGATAAATACAACATCCTGAAAATTATTACGATTAATTATAAAATCGAAAGAAGTTTCAACTTCATCATATATTGCTACACTCTGTATAACCAGTCACACCTAGTTGTACCGCTCAAAGAGCGACGTAAATGCGCCTAAAAGCAATTTATACGCCATATTGTAACGCATGTGATGTTAATTTTGTGGTATAAAGTATTTATATTAATTTTAGTGTACCATGTTATGTATTACGTTTTATCAAATATAATATGAATGCTCTGAATATTTATATTTAGGAACCATCAATTTTTTTTAATGAAGTTATGAGTGCTATACCTTTAGGAAGTTTTTGGTTAAAATACTGCAATAAAAAAAAATTAATTCTAAGTTATTTTCCATTTGATAAAACGTAATACAAGTCTATGCTTCAATATATTTTCTTATCCAGTAGTTTTACGAATTTATGATAATAGTTGACGAGCACAAATTACTTCATACACTCTATTTATTTCTATAGTCTACATGTGTAATAGAATAGGTATAATAATGAGATGTAATTTAGACGCAATAGATGCACCAACCGATCAAGTATCTTTGTATATGTAGCAAGTCCCTCAAGATGTAAAATCTCCCGGATTAATTCAAGGGCCTATTACAGCCTCCATGTGTACTCTTAGGATTTTTATTGAATTACCTTTATAGGAAGTGGTGTGTGATAAGCCCTTTATATTTAAATGTATTGCGGCGTTCCATGCCTATTTGACATTCTAGCCAAAAAAGATGTAATCGAGTCTATTATTCGAAATTCAAAAATATGTACTCAAATCCTAATTAAGTGGGTAGATTTTAACCGATTTGTGTAATGTTTATATTGGGCGTGTAATTTCAAATATTTTTTCATAGATTTTTTTAAAATCGTAAAGCAACATACTTTATTGTGGATCCGGTCAAATGCCATGATGAGTAATTTTATTTATTATTATTCATATGATAGCTTGACATTATTATGACTTCTTTTAAAATCGACAGTTTTTGTATTCGAAATAAATAGATAATTTTTTATTACCTTTTGGCTTACAATTGAGATAACATCAGCGCCGTCCGGCATAAACCGTACATGATTGTTGTTTAAAAATGTAATGTATAAACATCGTCCGAACAATGAAATTTGTCAATTCCTTAGACGAATGTCCTCTGAACATGGAACGCACGCTCCTTTTCCTAATTGTATTAGTCACTTCACGTTACTTAATGTAACACTACCTTACGATAGTAATCAATCGGCAAAGATCGCATATGACACGAATATATTAAAATTGAATTTTAAAATATAGACCTTAAAGACTGGATTAGTTCGATCTTCAAAACTCTGACGCGGAAGCTAAACACTTGCAGTTAAACTTGCAAACTATACTTTAACGATTTGATATTTAATTCCATTTTCCTTTCGATCCGAAGTGATTTTTGCCGTTTGGTAACGATCGTTCATAAGTAAGCATTTCTGCTTTAAAAATCTAGATACGTAGGTGATACTTCTGTCTTGACAAAACTGATTTATTGCAATTCGTTTCGATTACCTTCTGATGAATCTCCAAGTCTGAGTAATGTTTTTTAAAAGTATTTACAGTGCATAGTATACTCATGCGAATGCGATGTTTTAGTGGAAGCGCCATCTGGCGTCGTACTTAGGTTATGGTAAATAGGCACTTGTAATAGAATTATTCACGTGTCCCCTCCCGTACAGTTTCTGTTGTATCTCTTAAGAATACATATTTTTAATGATTCACATTTTGCCTATTCATGTATAATATACAAATTACAAAAACAAAAATTCGTTTGTGATTTGTCTATTTCTTCTTATCTCTATGGGGGTTTTTTTTTAATAAGCTTCGGTTGTTTTTTAAAAGTACCTCGTTTCTTTTATTTTTTCTCATAATTTTTCGTCAATTTTGAGCAATGTACAATCTTGAAATTAGCTTGAAACAAAAGAGTTCGACAGATAAACATATAAGTGCAGGAATCTTCAGGTGCCTTCTACTTAGTTAGGTCCTCGTACGACGGCCAAACTATCAGGCCAAACTCAGTTCTCATAAATGACACTGATGATTCAAAGCACATCATCGAAAATCAAGATTCGAGGAGAATAGAATTGGTAGTATTTTCATGAATATTTGTCGTGTTTTTTTTTAATAATACAAAGTTTAATTAGTTTAGTCATAGAATTCGGAATAATATAAGACTATAGATAGGGTAAGTACTGATAAATTTGATGTCGCAACAGATTGTACCATATCGTTTTTATATTGCATCTCAATTCTGTTATTATTTGTCAGTTTGGCTACTGACGCGTGCAAGACGACTTCACACATATGTTTGTTCACGATAATCTCGCGTTTCTCTGAACCGATTTTGATGCGGTTTTCTGAAAAGTGTTTCTTTCACTTAGCACAAGATTTAAGAAATTTAACCCACTTCAAAAAGGAGGATATCGATTGGAGGCGATTTTCTCGGCGGAAAATTGCTAATAGTACATATTACATACATCATCCCTATATTCATTGTTTCGAATACATTAAGAATTTTTTTTACATCCTATTTTATTCTGATTTATATGTTTGGAATATATTTAACATTCGAAATACATTTCGTATATATTATTATATATATTATTAATTTCAATTATGTTTTAGGGCACAATATTTGACTAACTGAACGAAAGCTGGTTTTTCGTATCGCCGTATCCTGAATAACATTGTACAGATATAAACAAAAATGGGTAAACAAAATAGCAAACTCAAACCCGAGGTTTTAGAGGATCTGAAGCAGAACACGGAATTCTCAGGTAAACACCCAAGTGTTTTCTTATATATAAAATTTTCGTGTTACAATGTTCGTTCCCTTACTCCTCCGAAACGGCCTGACTGATTCTCATGAAATCTCGTGAGTATATTGAGTAGATCTGAGAATCGGTCATCTATTTTTCATACCCCTGAGTGATAAGGGTTGTCCACCCTTTACAATTTTTTTATGGCAAAACAACGTGTACCGGGACAGCTAGTTAATAAATAAAATCACGCCTCTTTCCCGGAGGGGTAAGCAGCAACTGCTTCTTTCCACGTGCCGCTTTTCATCTTAGTATCTTTATACTCCTTTCGCTTCATCCATATTCATAAGTCCCTTCGTACTAGGTAGTCTATGCATGAACGTTGAGAAGTATGTCCTTATTTCCTTCTCTCAAAAGATGGATAGAGAGGGGAGGTAAGATATATCTCCTGTCAATGTTCGTGAGTAAAGGGATTGGCCTTTCGCCAGTATGTCCCCGATTTGATGACCCAGGTGTAATAGTAATGGGAATTTCTGGAAAGAGTCACGGCCTGAATTACGCAGTGACTGTACGGTTCTCAGCCACATATCCCGGATTCGAACTTCGGTCAGGTCATGATGAAAAAAGTTTCTTCTCTGCATGGCCGTGTTGATGTTTTTATCGCGCCAATTAGTCGCGCGTGCCATGCTAGCCCCGCTGTCTTTAGCTAGTCCGCCCTAGAACGGGGAGTAAGTTGTTGGGAAATATTGCAAAACTCTTTCGTGTTCCTTTGGACTCTTATGATTCACTTTTAATAGATCGTTTCTGTTTTAATATTCTGATATAATTAAAATATGGTTTTGAAACAATTATTACAGATGCAGAAATACAAGAGTGGTACAAAGGATTCTTAAAAGATTGCCCCAGTGGACATTTGTCTGTAGAGGAGTTCAAGAAAATATATGGGAACTTTTTCCCGTATGGCGATGCTAGTAAGGTGAGTTTGGACATTTCCAGGGGAGTCAAGTTCTAAAAAATCCCTCACTTAGAAGTATGATCTCTGATAATTTAAGTTCTGTCAGACTTTTCCACTTTTGCAGAGGAATCTAATCTATATTGGGTCATGGTTACACATCCAGTTGCTTGAATGTGTAGGTTTCCACGATGTTTTCCCACAACATAAGAATTGGTTGGTACTCAAACTAATGAACATAACTTAGTAAACAGAGTCATTGTTACATGGCCGAAGAAGGATTTGATCCTCTGCCGCCATGCACATTAAGAGAGGCCGAGGGGCCCACTGACGCTCTTGACGTGATACATATCTCTTACAGTGTAGATCAAAAAGATTCAAAGACCACGTTCAGGTGTATATGTTTTTTTTAAAATATGTATGCAAATATAATTTTCATGCAATCCCCTCGCAACAGTTTGCAGAGCACGTGTTTCGGACGTTCGACGCCAACGGCGACGGGACGATAGACTTCCGGGAGTTTCTGTGCGCCCTCAGCGTGACGTCACGCGGGAAACTCGAACAGAAGCTCAAGTGGGCCTTCTCCATGTACGACCTCGACGGAAACGGGTATATCTCTCGACAGGAGATGCTCGAAATTGTCACCGTAAGTTACTCTTTCTCTTTCTGATCCTTGCTCTTTCCCTCATTTTGAAATCGACTTTGTAGCGTTTATAGCTGCTACGCTGTTAAGCCAGAACGTAAGTGATAAATGCGTGCGTCAAGAAGCTGATTGATCAGTTAATGGCTGAGAAACATATAGACCAAAATTGTAGGTGTAAGGTTTCTCCAGGTCTTGAACAGACTTCCTTAAAACACCCACCAACGCATGAGATTCTCCTGATAGATACTGGTAGCTACGATGAAAATTTAAGACTTTCGGCTGGTCCTGTGCGCCCTCAGCGTGATGTCATGAATCTCGAGCAGAAGCTCAAGTGATTCTTTATGAACTTAATGGCAACGAATACATTGCTCGACAGGAGATTCTTTGAATTGACACTGTGAGTATTTTTTCTTCTCTTTTAGCTTAATAATCCGGTAGCATTTCCAGCTTCTTCGCTCCGGAGTAAGAGTTTTGGACTGTCACAACGAGCTCGGAATTATTACGTAATTCCTACTTCTGCTTTTTATCTCCCTCTCACCATAGCTCTATCTCACATCTTTTCATAGAACTTGTGATGTCTTCAGCTACGTTCTAGAGCAAGAAGGCAAGTGACAAATGATTGCCTTGAGAAGCTAATCGACAAATCATCAGGTGAGAAACATACAAACTAAACCATACAGGTCATGTTTCTCGTTCTTTGCATGTAAATTTTAAGGTTTTCTTTTGAACTTTCATCGCCGCACGAGATAAAAGTCAACGTTATTCCGTTAGTAGTCGTTTAAAGTTGCTGCCCACCAGTTCAGGTATCAAAAGCTAAGTAATTAAAGTGCTTGATATCTACTCACGGGAACTATTTTCAGGTTCAATCATTTACTACCTTACGTTTTTAGCTTTTTTTTTACTTTAGTAACTAGTATAGATATTTCAATTAATTTTTAAGACTAACGAAACAGAAACTATTTCATTCTACTCTTAGAATAGATTTATAATAGAGTACATGATTGAACCTGATATCGTCTCTATGACGCTTTCCTTCCCTTTTCATCGTTTAGGAGAGATCATTTCGATACCTGAGAGCCAATGAAATATTTGGATGAAAAATTAAATTAATCATTTGAACGAAACATACCCATTATAATTTTCCACCTAATCAAATTTCAGGCTATATACAAAATGGTCGGTTCCGTGATGAAGATGCCAGAGGACGAGTCCACCCCTGAAAAGCGGACTGATAAAATATTTCGACAGATGGACAAAAACAAAGACGGTAAACTCTCCCTGGAAGAGTTCATAGAGGGCGCCAAAAGTGACCCCTCCATCGTTCGGTTGCTCCAGTGTGATCCGCAGTCCCAGTGATATCATAAATATTAATTTTACCAATGAGGGTATTTCGAAATATGTCACTCCAGAAGACAGCACTAGGTCGTCACGTTCAATTCTGTACTACCTTTAGTGCAACATATTATGAATATTCTGTTCAGTTGTCAAAGCGACATTGACATATGTTCCCTTTGACAGCTCAAGTAGCGCGGTCTGGGGACACAAAGTACCCTTCCATTGGTAAAATCTTTATCCACACTTGTATTATTGTAAAATATCAGTTTATTTATCATGCTTGTAAGAGCTAGTGTGCGGCGTAATCTCTTTGAAATTAATTACCGGACCGTTGCCTTGATGTCTGACCGACTATATCCGTTACATTATTAATTTCTTGTAATTATAAGGGAATAACAACTTATGAAAATATATAGTACAGATTAAACAGCAATATTGTTATGTAAGAGTACAAAAAGACAATATATTTAGTGGAAAATATACTGGAATATTTATTATTGAGAGATGTATTAAATAAATTGACGTTACTACCTAATGACATGTAGATTTTAATGATTATATCTTAATAGACTATAATATAGTAATGTTTATTTTTGTTACTCGCACTAACTTGAACGCTTTTAGAAGAAAATATTACCCTGACTTTGTCCAAGGAACACATATTCTAACGAATATGTTGATTGCAGCATATATTTACATTTTTGTAGGTGATCACACAGCGAGGAATGTACAGTGGGGAGCAATTATACTGACCTCAAGCAGAACCGTTTGTGTCACGTGGGTCGGGTTTATTTGTTTGCCACTGTAGTTTATTGTACAGCAGGCTTCATAAAAATGTATACCACCTGCGTATCGTAGATGGTATGTTTTTGATTCTAATCCGCTGTACTTACGTCTATTTTGATTGAATCTTGTTTTTCAAAGTTCGTTGTGGCTAATTGGGATGTATAGAATAGAATACCATCTCGGTACTTTCCTTAAAGTACTCGTGGTGGTATAGTTTTCTATGTAACTATCATTGTACATATTCACGTGACACTAATGATCGTGTACCAATTGTGCGTTCAAAATGTAGTAGTAATGAAACGATTGTATTCAAGAATGGTGTAGTACAAATGCAAGACACAATTTCGTGTCTCTGTTCCAATTTTTATGTAATAACATCAATTTAAGCTCTCTTCTTAGTAGTATTATAAAACGAAAAATCAGACATCAGGGCAACGTAATTATATAACTATTGATAGTGTTTTCCCAGAAATATAGTTAGGATTTAGGATGCGTACTTACAGAAGCGTACCTGATTTGAATTCGACCAATCACAGTGCAAAGCTATTTTGCGAGCGCATGATTGGTTTACATTTGCACGTCTCCGCTCCACTCCACTTTTGTAAGGACGCATCTTTTTTGATTGATAACATTTAAGCAGGAATAAGCCTGCTCACTCAACCGCTGTTGGTTATATACAAATTAATTCAATATTAACTGTTTATTATAATATTTAAATGTTACTATGACCTATGATATTTGGTTGTTTTATGAGACTGAGTCCGTGATGTGTATGAAAACAAATGAAAAATGTTTGCAACCGGTTGCAGCTCATTGATATTGAATATATTACCATGTCATATAATTTATTCTGGATTTTGTATAAAATGGTACTGATTAGATAGTTGTGCCCAAAATTTATTTTAATTCAGCAACAATAAATTTGGTTTAAATGAGCACATTAAGGTGTGACCTACTTAGCAGTAGCAACTATTAACACAATACCATTCGGCGTTCAACTGTAGTTTATTATACGATTTATGATTGAATGTACACTAAATGAATCAGGAATTCGTGCCTACAGCGGTACACACATAGTAAACGGCGTTGAAAGAAGCGGAGTTGACGGATATTGGCCAATTATAGCGTTTTTTTGATTTTGACACTATATTTTGCAAAGAATGTGGAGTTCGGTTCAGGTTTTTGAGTAAATGGTATAAAGTCATCCTTATACTTGACGCTGTCGTGTCATGGCTGTTCAAAGCAATTCTAGATGGTATTTTAGAATTGTTTTGTGTTAACGTAACCTCTATTATAGTGCCTGTGGCCTGGTAGGCTACCACACTTTAGTGGCTGTGAATAACGCTAATTCGTTGGTTGCCGATTTATTGTCTTACGTTTTGGTGTTTGTGTGTTTTTTAATTTTTTATTTTGCAATCGAAAGCAATCGTATTGCCTAGTTTTTCGTGTCTTTTGTGAAGTGCCTGTAAATATTAACTTAATAATTATTGTCGGACTAAGGCGTCGTTCATCATTTAACATTTCAACAAAAAGTTAATATTTAGTATTAACACGTATAATTAGAGCCTCCCATTAATATTGCAGTTTTACATTAAAATGGTTTAAAAAAATTGCAATCTAAAATTCCAGCACTGTCTAACAAAAATTTCGCTCATAATTAGAGTTTTAAAGACCATAAAAGAACTTTTGTTCTCTGTCTGCGAGATTTCTATATCTGTACTATGATAGAACAACCAGTAACGCAGCGCTTATTCGCGGTTGCCGGATTGGTTCCCATTTGCACATCTCTGCACCGCGCATTTTAAATTTCGATCATAATATATAATTAAATACATCAATCAATAATGCGTATATCATACAATTATTAAAGTATACAATTTAATGTATTTATATCGTACGTTGTAGATCATAATTTGTGAACAGTGCTAGAGTAGTTTTGATTGTTACATATATAGAATTGCAGAGGTCGCGTTCAAAGTTGGTAAAGAAAGTTTAATGGTAAATAAATAATTAAACATCTCGTGACATGAAGGTCATCATATGTCTGTTTTATCAGATAAATAAATGTCGCTTGTATTAAACTCACTTAAAAACGGAAAGAACATTTGTGCTATCACGAATCTCTCCTTAACTGTATAGAATTCCACCATTTGGGTATTCTTGCTTGAAGCCGTTAAAATATCGAGTTATGCTATTGTACAAAATAAAGAATGCCAGCAAGATGCTACTACATCGACAGCACTAATTGAGCGCCATCTACATTACCTCTGCAAACTTAGTCTGTTCGAAAGTCGATAAACGCAAGCGGTCGTTATTAGTTTGGCTACCGTCTTATAGATGGCGCTTTGAATAAATTAGCAGATAATCCAATAAGAAATAATTATTTCTGATATTGGTACAATTCATATAAAGAACAAGACATTCAATAGCCCCATATAATTCGTATATTTTCCCCGCAAGTCTCATTAATGTTTGAGACAGAGTACAGACATTTTAATTATGGTCCTAAAAAATTAAGCTTTCCGCTTAAGTCTATAAAAATTAGATCTGCATTATGTTGCTTTCAAGCAAATAAACAATTAGTTTTGAGTTTTTTAAGACTTGTTGATGATAGTGACCAAATTTAAAAGCAATGAATAATTAGCATACATCATACGGTCTTATACATACTTACATAAACTCACGCCTTTTTCCCGGAGGGGTAGACAGAGATTACATCTTTCCACTTGCCACGATCTCTGAATACTGGCGGTTTTATAAGGAACCTATAATTATTTTATAGGAAAATAGGTACAAAAGCATGTAGGTTATTTTCGTATTCACTTCGAAAATAGATTCAGCCTCAGAGATATTTCGGGTCGAGCCTTCTTACATATTTCGGGTATAAGTACAACAATATTTGTTATAAAATATTACTAAGTTAATTCAGTAACAAAAGAAAAACATCGAAAGTATTTACAGTACAAGAATTTTTTGTGTAGATATCAAAATTAACAAGTTTATTCTAAATATAAAAGCGATTAATATGTCGTCGCTAGCCAGGGGGAAACGCCTTTACGCGTAGGGCGAACCTTAATTTGCAATGTTATTATATATCATAGATTCTAGTTATATATACCTAAGCCTTGGAAAAATTATCATTTCATATAATGTGTTTACACCTAGAAATATTATTTTCAATAAACTAGTATAATGCGTAATTTAATGGAAATCGTTCAATTTTAAGCAATATAATTATGCGGTGCGCGTATAAGGATGACTTCTTATAGGACTCGACGATTCTCATAAAGCAACCAACATATTGTAGTATTTGAAATTTTAATTGTGTCCTAAACCGTAATGTAACGTAATTCTAATAGATAGCCTTATCAATAGACTTGCTAATGTCGTAGATATATGGTACCCGATATGGTGAATCCCAGCGATTGTAAGAGACGATTACGATCTTTTGCTTCTATAAAAAAAGAGTGTAAAGCCACGGCACTGCATGTGCCATGTATTTAAAATAAAAAATCCCAGAATCCCAGTAATATAATTTAAAGTAGTTATTCTTGTCTATAAGAATAATAGGAAAGGTTTTTACCATCCTAAGAAAAGTTTGTGTACACCTAAGCAAAACCTGGGCGCGACGTGAGTCAAATAAAATATCAAAAGAAATATTTTATGTCCTGTGGTATT
Organism: Amyelois transitella; assembly: GCF_032362555.1. Lineage (NCBI taxonomy): Eukaryota > Metazoa > Arthropoda > Insecta > Lepidoptera > Pyralidae > Amyelois > Amyelois transitella. The sequence continues at coordinate 2,033,848 of NC_083535.1, read as the reverse complement.
GCAAGCACTGTTGATTTTTGATCTCGTATTAAATAAGTTACCGCTGTTAAGACAGATGGCAGCACACGAAACAACTGCTAAAATAATTGCAATTTTACTACCCTCCGATAGATGGCGGGATGGTGTTTTGGAATGGTGAAATATAATGAAGTTATTTCTGGTTTTGAAACCCATCAACCATCTATTTGGGTGTAATTTAAGCAAATGTGGAAGATCTTTACAAAATAAATATGCTAATAACATTAACAAGTTGTCAGCGTCACAAAAAAGCCTTTTGGTCTTTCTTGTGTGTGCCAACAGTGGTAACTGAACGAGGTTTCAGCTATCTTCTCACTGCTAGCATCCACCACTCTATAGACCATAATGTTATTTAATATTCATGTTGGTATTTGTATACTTTACGTACGTATTCTTAGCTTTTATCAAGGCGATACAATACAATATCAAGTTGCATACATCAAAATATGGTACGGAAGTGGCTGATATTTGATGTATGTAACTCTTGCCGGCGCTAGCACTGAAAAGACAGTAAAAGTATTTGCACAACGTGAAGACAAACACGCAACAAACGAACAGACGAATATAATATGATAAATATACAAATTAAAGTTAATTTATAATTATGTTTATATGCTGATCTATTCGAGTAGCTGATATTATTAAGGTTTAGGTTATAATGATTTTGAAAATAATAAAAAAAAAAAAGAAATATGTAATCCTCGAGTCAGCCTAAGTATTATTCGATTATTTTGTTTATTTTTAATGTTTTGTAAGGCTTTTCTTACGGTTAGTGCAAAATTTAACATATTAAGGGAAGACGATCTAGAAAATCCTTAATCATCTCATATTATTTTGGCGATACCGGAGTTGTATTTAAGATTTTGACAGCTTTCGATGTTATGCTAAATTGTACCTTATATAAATACATTTGAGTTTATTTTACCTTGACATGTATTCACATGTAATACAACTTTGAATCTACACTTTATTATATCGTTTGCTACAATAGCATATTTGGGATTAAGGTTCACAAACATCATGTTTAATAATAAGGCCGAGGTTTGCTAAATGGAGGAGTCAAGTTCGACCAAAGTTTTTTTAGAGATGCGATAAATCCATTCAAAACTATCAAACGAATCGGAATAACGTTAATATTTATCATCATTAACGTCATATGTCGATAACAGTCGTGAAGCACAGCAAATTCAATATGAACCTTCCTTTTATCTTACTTATAAATAAGTGAGAGGTTCATAATCAGATTAATTAAGATATAATTCTCAATGTTCGTGTCTTGTAATTTCCTTTTTTTTTTGCTGTATTTCATTTTCAGTGAAAAGGGTGTTTTATTAGCATTGGTTTAATAAAGCCATCGAAAAGATTTTTTTTGTTGATTGATTTAGGCTTGAACCGTGCCTTAACGAGGCCAGATTAAGAGTTAGTAGCTAAACCGTTCTTATGAGTAAGCAAAGCAATATGTATGTAGGCTTTATTGAATTTTTTTGACATATACGATATTTTTATGAACACGACGCTGAAGGCATAAGCGAAGAAAACTTTAAAGCAAAATACTACAGCTATCTTTTTGTCCCTTTCATTACAAAAAGAGAGATTAGCTCAAAGGAATACTATAATATATTGTTATGATTTCTACAGTTTCACCAAGAAACAAATCCATGTAATTTTACAAAGCGCCACTGGCGGATATTTGATGAACTAACAGTTACTATCGACAAATTTAGTGAACAAAGACAAAAGAAATGATTGTTGTAGAATTTTGCTTCTAAATTTTTTTTCTCCTTATGCTTATTATCGTCTTTTCTCTTGAAGCAATGGGATTTTCTTGTCAATTCCCACAGTAAGGAGCACTCCTTCATTTGATTTGATGTGTTTTAGCATATAATCTGAGATAATTTTTGTTTTTGTAACGACACAAAGGCAGTGAACGCACATTTTTTATCATCTGCAGTGTAACTTCATCAAGTTTAAGTATTTGATGATTATTGCGGCGTTCTGACTTTTGTGGCGGCCACATGTCCCAAAAGTCTCGCCTTGTAGACTGTTTCAAATGAACCGATGGTTCTATTGTAACGCATCAGATATCTTTTGCAACTTCGGTCAAGATCTTAAGTACCATTCTACTTATACCGTTTCTGTCTTTGTGATAAAGAATTTTGTACAAAACATCTTAAGGTATTTGGTTGTTTTATGTAATAATGCTCTCGGTGCGCCATTGTTCTTGATACCGTGTTGCTGTGGTTCCACGCATTGTAAGTTAGGACCACCCCATCTCTACTTCATAAACATCTGGACTAAAAGACAAGGGCACATTCATCTAGAGCAGCTTTTACCATGATCCAATGTAGTTCAGGTTCAGACGGGAGTCGCTTCGTTTAAAATCCTGACTTACCCAGACCAAGATCACGGTCAGCCCTGGCTACCGACTGAACGATGAAAATTTAATCTGGATTAAATGATTTCACTCAGATCAGTGAAGTAGTAATAAAAATCCACGGTTATAAGCGAAGCCTTAACAAAAAGAAAAATACTCTGTTCTTAACTTGCGACATCCAAAGTAGTATTGTCATTGTGTAGTAAAAGTTACATCGCCTTTACTTTTTAAACGATGTCACTTCCTGGATGTGATTAAAACTAAATCCACTTTCAAATGTATTTTTGCATGATTTATATAGATACTACTGGTTTATTGTAAGACCCTGCCGAAACAATTGATGCGCCGGCGCATTATTCTTCTACAAAAGTTTCAAAGCAGCAAGTGTATTCTATGCGACGTTGAGACACTGCCATTATGCGCTGGCGCACAAAGCGGCAACGCAGCAGTTTCGGAAACAATAAACGATTCTAGCTGCACCTCTGTAGATACTCGCAAAATGTCTTCGCTTTTATTGTTCAGTTGAAAAGGAACAAAATCTATGTTAAGTTTTTAGAAATTTTCTTTTATAAAAATTTTAGACAAGAACTAGAAACAGTAAGAAATTTTTTTTTACTTATAAGTACTTTTCGCATGGCGGTATGAAGATGTCGCGGTAACTTTTAGGGGTCCGAATACCTTATGATGTTTTTGTTTTACTCGTTACAAATATTGCCAGTTATCACTTTATTCGCTAAAGCTTAGACTTAGATAAGTCCTCACATTAAAAACACATGAAAAGAAAGGCCGTGATGATAGGGAACCTTGTTTTGTGAAACTCCCTCCAAGAATCTTGATGAATTCTCTTAGATTTCATTCATTGTAATAGGTATATTTGTATTGTATTTATACGCGTTTTATGATTTAAGATTGAAGAGTTTTACGTTTGTATTTAGTCCTTTTTTCTGTGCGTCATCCGATTTTTTCCGATATATACCTAATTCACCTCTCACTGCTTACAAACATCGAGACTAATATCATAGTTTTATGTAACATGATGTTACTTTTTTTTTGCTTAATGATGCAAAGGCATGAAAATACTTGGACTATAGAAAGAAATACACCTATGTAACCTTATTATTTAATTTATTTAACAAGAAACTATAATGTTTTGTGCTGATGCACATTTGAAGGTGAATTTATTGATAGATACGTACTTCAAAAGCAAACATTTACATGACATTTCTTGTTTTTTTTTTACTCGTATCAGGTGTTTATTTTTCTCCGTTGATGCTATACTAACTTTTGGTTTCGTAAACTACTTTACCACCGCATTAGTAAGGCGTCGTCGTAATAAATTTCAAAAAATAATTATTCGAAAATGTTTAAGTATTTTCAGCTTTGAGTGCAAATAACCATTGAAAACAGTACTTATAGATACTAATATTTTTATTTTATAAAACATTTACTAACGTAATATCGGTGACATTTTTAGGCCAAGCACGAATGTGTCTGGCACGCATTCTTTTTTTTAATTTTTTTTTTATTATTGACTTTAGACGAATCCTCATACATTAATTTTGATTTAAATTTTTAAATCTTTAATTCCGCTTGTTAGATAGCTAGTACATTGGAATATTATTGAAACAAGTGCACAAGTTATTTGAATTTCGCACAACTATTTTATTAATATGTGACGTATGCTTCGGTGTTTTAACTAACATTTTGTAATGATTATTGTGGAATTGATTGAATATTGATATCGTTTTTCTAAGTACAATTTGCAGACATGTAATTATAATGAAAATTTTAGTGTATGTACTTATGGTATTTATTGAATATATAACTTTTTAATTGGCGTTAAGGAAACAGAACGTGAAGTTAAGAAGGAATATGTGTTTTTGAGCTAGTCATATCTCCGGGATTTCCTGTCAAGGGGTGTGGTATGCTGTATCGATTTGATAAAATATCGAGTTGAAATTAATCGCTTCGGAAATCTGTGTAGTTCATCATGTCGAGACTTTATTGTTTATAAATAATAAAAAACGTTCTAAGTCATATTAATATAGAAAATTAAAACTAGTAACTTGTTTCGCTCAATCGCAAACGACTACCAATATAAGCATGAATTGATTGATATTGTCTCAATACAAAATAAAAAAAAAAAAGTAATGGTGATCAAATATTACCTATATTCCTTGGCGATAATTTAAAATTCGAATATTTTATTTTTCAATATGGCTCGGCGTAAGGCCCGGTATAGACACTGTCGCTTATGTACGATGTTAGATTAAAAATTATTGGCGGCTATGTTCAGGATGTTGACTGTTGACGTGAGTACCTCAATTGGTAACCTCTGCAATAAATCATTTTTAAAAATCTTGATGTTGAATTGTAAGAAAGATCAATATTTTTAATATATCATTTTAAATTTATGTACAGGTTGTTTGATGTTCATTCAGATTTTAAGCGTATTTGTCGGTGTCGGAGGAAATTCTTGACTTCCTTTGTGCTTGTGACAGCCTGGTCATGTATCTTTGTCTGCGGACTGTCCCGCGATGTTTCCTAAATACGACTTTCATGAACATATGATCTTCAAATTTATTCAACATAGATCTAAACAGAATCTCAGAAACAACAGAAAACTAGTAAAACTGTTTATGAATAATTTAATATTTTCTTCGTCTGTGCTAAAATTAAATAAGATTGCTATTAAACGAACCAGCAATGTTCAACAGACTGGCAGGAAGGGTGATTCGCATGCGTATTAAGTGACCGTGTAAATAAAGCGCAGTTGGTTAAACAATTAGTTTTGGCGTAGGATTGTCCGCGTTTGAATAGATAGTTAGCTTCATCCCTTGGCGACGAACAGGGCCGAATGCAGCTGAGTAGTGCACGGAACGGCAACGTCGCCCGCCCCAATATGAGCTTCCAGCAACAAAACGTTTGAACTGTTTTGCTAGTCCGAACACAAACCCTGTAGTTTTTTTTTATTGGCAACTCGCGTTAGTGTCGAATCACCCATCACGCTCTGCCTAGATAGAATAATATTAGATAGTTCAGTTCAAATTCTTATCCATAATACAAATAAGTTTACGACAGTTCATTGCAAAACAATTTTTTTACGGTCTTCCAGTATATTAAGCAGTAGACGAATACGAAATGTAATTTGGCCTTTACTAATACATTTTTAAAATAGAGGGTTAAATCTAGAGGTTTTAGTGCACCGTACTAGTTTATTGCTAGCATTATATGGGTGCTAATTTATACATACATACATAATGAACTAGTTTGCTTTTGTTCTTAAAATAACATGTCGGCATATCTGGCGGTTATGATATCTATGTATTTACGATGTATAAAGTATAATTCTATTCTCGAAATCACCTTTTTCTCTACACCTAGGTAGCCACGATTTGCTATTACCCACTCATGCTTATGAAGCCTACTTCCTTAATTTATACTCTTCACTATTTAATATCGTCACTGATATAATCTATGGTGCATAAAATGTCCTATGAGATTAAAGGATTGTTAGATGATAAAACTCTATGAATACTTTTTTTTGTAAGTATCTAGAATGTAATTATTTGATATGTTTTATGTGCGCTATCTTAGAGTACTTTATCAGTATAACCCAGGGTGCTATTGTAATGGGAGGTACTCGGGTTCCTGTTACGGGGCTTAAATACCTCCCGGCATATAGCGTGAACCAAGATAGTTATTCAGAGTATGTAAGATTAGGTCGTCGACATTAAAATCATGTTAGGCAACTTGATCAAGTCAGGAATTTCTTAGAATGAGTAGTCAATTTAGAAACATGCATCAAAATTCGTTTTTAAAATGGCGGAGTAAATGGCGCGCAAGTACGTCATGGAGATCAGATGATAATTGTTCGAGTCTCGAATTGATTTCATGGACCAAATGTACAAGAATTGTAGTACTAAGTCGGCACGGTACTACCGAGAAAGGTGTGCTTGTAATATTCGATTATATTCACTGACTTATTGTTGTGTGTGACATATCAAATTTGCTTATCGAAGTATTGCCAACATTTGCGGCTACAATTGTGAATCACACGGTTCAAATTTGATCTTTGTTCTTTAATAGCACCCTGTTCCTAAAATATCAATGTTGTTAATACGAAAATTGAATCTTCGATGCTTCGTCCACAAATTTTGCGAATACACGTGGTTTATTATCAACGCAATGCTATGAATTGTTTATCAGATATGACACAGAAGTAATTTATTTGTAAATTTAATAAACATTTCATGGTGTATGCTGTTGTAAACGCTCGTGAAGAAACTATGCATTTGTCTCGTTTAAATTTCTGTGTAGTCAATTTGTAATTCCTAATATCATTTACTTTGAAATCGACCTTCTAGTGCTGATACTCTGTTTTAGATTAAAATTATTATATCTATTTATTAAATCTTTCTTCTCTCCATTGTTGTTTTATTTAACTATCCTCAAGAGCAATTAGAATTTTAAAGTGTCTCATACATAATACCGTGAGGAAAGTCTCGAAAATACTGAATGGCACTTCCACTAAAATTGAATTGTCCAGTAGTCCCATGGACACTAACGAAACAGTCTTACTTTTCCAGCATTTGTTAAAATGGATGGTTTAATGATGGAATTGAGAATCAGAATTTGGTAGCCCATCGGCTAAAAAAGAATCCCAAGTTAATTAGCTTATCCCTTAGTCCTATTACGACATCCATGGAAAAGAGATGTAGTGGTCTTGAAGTGACACTCTACGCGGGAAGAGAAGCAGATGGCCCACTTTGTTTTTTTCTTTGTCAGTTCTGGTAGAAAACAAAGAAAAAATGTAAGAATCAGATGAATGCTTTCGTCTTACGAAACCCATTTTACGAAAGTCGTGGTAATGGCCTTTTATTGCTGGAAGGTATCACTGGAATGAGATGTCTCTGGAAGGAGGAACCAAGGGAATAAAATAGAATAGAATATTGCACTTAAATGCATATCATGATGCCGTAAACGATTGGGTGTTGATTGGGCCTATTTATTCAGTAATACGCCAAATACAGATGACTTAATTTCTTCCAAAAGTAATAAATGTACATACCTACATAATAATATAGACATCATGCTCTTGATGTTTTTTACAATGCGTCTTCTCTGGAGAGAAAATCTCATACAATCCAGGACTTGGCATGAATAGATAGTATAAAAATTTCTCAAAAAGTCAAGAATACTCATACATATAATCATGTCTTTACAAATTGAACTGTGTATGTACTACGTAAAATCTAAAAAAGTATCAATGAAAACAAACCAAATTGCTTTGTTGTTTTACGCACAAAACAAAGATCGTTCACCTTCGTGGTGGTCTTTACTCTGTGCATCTGCTGCAGACGATTGGCTAAGATTCCTACATGTTTATGGAGCTAGACTAGACATTTTTCTAAGAAGCCTTCGACTTGAAATCTGACCTAGAAACATCGGCATGTCTTTTATTTTGGCATGTTAATACACACATACATATAATCACGTCTATATATCAGTTGCGGGTTAGACAAAGCCAACAGTCTTGAAAAGACAGATACGCTACGTTCAGCATTTGGTTTAATGATAGAATTGAGATTCATATAGTGACAGGTTGCTAGCCCGTTGCCTTTAGACGCCTTTTACGACATCCATAGGAAAAATATGGAGTGATCCTATTTTTAAGAGCCAGGAACCACACGGCTGTATGTATAATTATCTGCAATCTGTCGAAGTCACCCACATTAGAGTCTCAGACACATGAACAAAACTAAAAATATATAATAATATTGTTTATATCATTACATATCATGATATAACATAGAAAATGCAAAGATTCAACACACAGACGAGCAAATACAAACATTTCCTAAACATGACCTGCCTTGATTTTAAATCTGAGGACGGCAGAGTAAAATATACCCCATCGTGCTAAAAGGGACGTCAACCTTTGATAATGACCCAAAAACGCAGTATCTTCAGAAAGTTAACTATACCTACATAAGGGAGCTAACCTACATACGTTATATTGTCGTCTATTCCAATTAAGTTAGAACATATACTCATATTACTTCTTTATCCCTCACGGGGTAGACAGTTAACAGTCCCGAGGAGATTGAAAAGTAAAAACTTTAACTGAATATGTACCTACTTGCAAAGCGGAGGCTCGATTTTCATATTTGTAAACATTTTATCAAATCGTCATTATTTCATTTATTTTTATCACATCCTGTGACTTTCAAAAACCAGGTTAAGAGTAGATAGGTCCCTAAAACAACGAACTTGAATGAAGAGAATTAGAAATATAGGCGAAATATTAGATGTACGCTCTGCCTACCCATCTAAGAAAGAGGCATGCTTTTATGTATTTAGGTATTTAACTTTTACATTCGACCCTGTCAACATTCAATAAGGGATATTTAAATGAAGGACACAGTCAGTTTTCACGCCGGCAAAAGTATCTAATATTTCATTGGGTTATGAGGTACAAAACGAAAGTTTTAAAGCATTTACGATATAATACTAACAAGTAAACAAATTACTAGTATTTATTAGTACTTAGAAATAGGTATTATTTTACAAATACGAAAAGAACAGAATAGAATAGATTTATTTTGGATACAAGGTAGCACTTATTGATTTTACATCACTTAAATTTTATTATATCTACTACAGCTTTCAAAGCGCTTGTGTAGAAGAAGCGGCGGAACAAACTACACTGCAGCATTGTCACCGAACGTTGATTTTCAATTATAAATCTCTAAAATATAAATCGTGTACGAATGAACATTGTCTACATTAAAAAATGTGAATGAGTCTAAAACTTATGATTTCAATACGAAACATAACCCTACTTTTATAATCGGATAATCGCAATTGATTAAATTCGAATAGGTATGTTATAAATTGCGAATTTAAATGACTACATATGAGTATAGACTATAGATTACTCTATGGCGTATACTATGCGTTAGGTGGGTCCAAGGGGGTGTAATGGGGTGAAGGGGGTATCTCCCGGCCTGCCCCAGGCCCGTGGACCAGAGAAAGTAAAGTATCCTGGTAAGGGGAGGCTAGTATTGTCAAGTCAATATATAACTACAGCTTTAAACTATATATTGGGCCCTATAGCACAAGTACTTATTTACATATGTATATAAGTTTATCTATTATGCAGGAGGGCCGTGTAAGTTTGCTTATATTGAAGACGAAATAGGAATATTGATTGTAAATTGTGATTTGACAATTTGTATTTGAAAGTGTTCTTGGTTTCATGTCGCTATTACTCGTAGGTTCGATTCCCGGATGAACACTTTTATTTTTTAATAAAAGTTGGGTAAGTACATTGTTTCGAGGGTTCAAAAAAAATGTTTAGATATTATAGTTGAACATGATTTTAAGTCTTGATATTATTAGATCGATATATGTCATGAAATAATAACAATGAATGTGTTTTAACAATATCATGACAAAAATCTCATCATTCTCTCTCATATCTCTCTCATTTATGACATCTGTCGAATACAACCCCGTTTCTCGTAGGGGTAGGCAGAGACTACATCTTTCCATATTTGCGACAATCCACGCATACTTCCTTCACTTCATCCTACTGTTTAATACAAGATAGTTTATGACACTCCTGACCTACACAACAATATAAATTCAAATAACATAAAAAAACTGACATTCGCCATTAAAACCTAACCTACCATAAAGCTACGAATGAAACCCATGCACTTGACACGCATTCGGGCTAACCCGCGAACTTTGGGTTGCTCCCTTAATTTCTTCTCATAACTTTTTGATAAGGAGGCCTTTAATCAAAACACAATCGGTCTAACATATATCTCCCAAAAGTTAGACGAAGGATTTTTATTTACTCGGGACCAGGAATATATGGCAAGTCGGTTTTTTTTTTACGACTATTACTATTATTCGGCATGGTCGTCTGTCAGATAATTGAGATTCTCAATTTTGTCTATAATATTTTTTTTAGTTATTGGTAGATACAATTGCTATTCACAATAGTTCGCCGTAAATTCAGATGCGGAAGTAAATCCTTCCATCTCAAGATAAAGTATGAAACAAAATTGCAAGTCGTAAAATTGTCGGTAGAGTTAAAAGCACTTTTATGACAAATTCCTTTTACAATTATAAGAAAAAAAAAATGGCTTAACTATCGTCTTTTACTTGATTATCAAACTTGTTCTCAAGATTACTCGCATTTCTCAACCTTATTCGCTTGTAATAAGGTTGAAATGCCAAAATCTAACAATTTGCACGTGAAAGACAATCTAAGTAAGAATATATTTTTTTAACCATATTGCGACGTTTAAAGGTAGGTACATATAAGATTTAAATGTCGTAGCTGTCGTAGCGATCGCTACGAACTTCGTAGCCGCAGTACTTGCTACGACGTATTAAGCTTTACTCAGTATCGACTATAACTCGACCTTTCGTTTGAATCATAGTATGAATAAGACTTTAGAAGTGGTTAGTACTGTAAGTTAGTACCTTTAAAAGTGAATGTGTCATTGCAACTGATCGTAATCATAATGTTTTATTATTGCATCTCAGATCTCAGTTCACGAAATCCTCATTTTACATATGCAAAACCTTAAGCATGATTAACACCGCGAAAATCGGAGACAGTTATAGACAATTATATAAGTTATAAAGTCGCCTTTATCAATAGAATACTAGCTGCGCCCGGGGTTCCGGGGGTGCAACAAATACACATCCTTTCAAACTTTCGCATTCATAATGTTAGTTGGATTTGACCTCAAATGCATAAACCAACTAAGGAAAATCTAGAAAGGGTTGTAAAGTTACTTAAGTTTATGTCATACAATATTGACCTCAAATGCAGAGGCGGAAGGTTGAAATTCTGTTACATATCAATACGAAGAAATATTTTAATTTAATATCTGTTCTTTATAAAATGTGTAGAATATTACTGAAAATGTAAAAATGAAAGAAAAAGATTTTAAGGGATTTATATATTTATTCATGTGTTTATAGCCGGTTTCCTAAAGCTCAGAAACCCTTTTTGTTTACACGTCAACGAAACAATCACGTCCCTTCTAACGCAGTGGTGACTTTCTTTGTCAAGGCTTATCTTGTTGTCTTTGATTTAATGATATCAATATTAAAATACATGCCAATGTAGAAAGAGTTATGTATTGGGAAAAGTTAAGACATTTTGTTATTTTAATTCCTTCAATTTTACAACGAATTTCTTTGTTGTTTTGAATTGAAGTTCGCCATAAACTTTTCGAAACCTCTAAACCGATCTAAGCTCCCATACCAGCTCAAGATGCGACATCTAATACTAATCAAGGAGGTGGGATAATCGTCCAGAACGAATGTGAAATGATAACAAATTTAATTAAGTCCGATCGAGATGGTGACGGCTACGTCGAGTCGTGAGGGGCGCATGTAAATGCGGGCACAGAGCCCGGAACCTGCGGCAGGAGCCTACTTCGGGAGGAATGGAAAATATATATCAAGCGAAGCGAAAAGTCCACTACACACCCCCCGGGTGGGGGGGCCCGGACGTGCGGCCGATTCCAACGAGCCATAGCCGCCCCAGTTCGCGTTCAATTTTATCATCCGCTCGGGCCGCAGTCGATGCAAGACGATGACCTTAACACGAAAAACTTATTCATGGAATATACTTCGGAAGGCGTACTGAGCTGTTCGTGTTGGCTGTCGTCACTAGATGGCAGTCGTAAAGTTCTTAATTGTTTTTTATTTTCCATTGTCTTAGAAGCTATCTTAGACAAAGTGGCCAAAAAAATCTGACAAGCAGGTCACTACAACAATAAAAAAAACAGAATCATAGAAACTCGATGTAACCGCACCAGAACACGATGTAATTTCAGATCCTCCCTGTAGCCTCCAGAAACTCAGGCGGAAAATAAATATGCTTAAACCCGACCCGGCGCCGGAAAATGAGGAAAAAATATTAAAAATTAAGAAAATATTTGTTTTACAGTTATGTAAACATCTCTAATTACGACCTGTTCAAATTATTATTTTTTCTTTGCAAGCGGCGCTCTAATTAACATCTATTACAGGTATTTTGGGAACAGAGGAGTATCATTTGGCGAGGGCGCTGAGTACACTCAATTAAACGAGGCCGCCCCCGCCGCGTCCGCGAGGCTCTCCTTTGCTGCGCTAAAGATTCCAACATTTAAATTAATGATAGACCTTCGGAAGTGCTACCAGTAAGTTTAGTACGTCACCTGTTGCTTGAAGAGTTTGCTGCGAGCATGCTGTGTCTTGAGTTTCGTGGCCGATAGGTGGCGCACGTAAGTCGGGCGTCCGTCCCTGGTCACCCGGTCGGAACGCCGCCCCCTCCCCGCCCGCCCCCCTCTTTAAAAGCCAGTGGCGAGCTTCAAGAGAAAGTGCCGCGTGTGTACCCTCACATGCGTGCGACCATCTTTGGCGGGCGGGGGGCGCGGATTATGTGGAGCCTCCAGCCACCCCGTATGCGTAAGTGCGTACACACAAAGCCTCCCACATACATTTGCATAGTGACATTGTACGGTAATAATGTATGTGACCACTCGCCGCGGCCTGCGGCAACATCTTTCAATAGATCCCCCACCCAGCTTCCACCGCCTTCTAATTAAAATACATCTGTAAAACTGTTTTGAAGTACTCGTGTTTTTTTCTTTTTTTTTCCATTTCATTGAAAGCACGGTACGGCACGCGTTCTATCTAAATCAACTAGTCGTAATTAGAATAAGAATTAGGCAGATCGATAGTGATCTTGGATTGTACGAATGTACGTCCCTATGAAGTATTGAATGCGTAATTTTGATTTACATATGATTGTGTACATGCGAGAGGATTTCTTGAAGTTTCGTCGATAGCGGGCGGGGAGGCTCGGACGCGGCCCACGCGCGTCAGTGTGTGCCGGCCTCGGACGTGCTGGGTACGCAGATTTCTCTAACGATTTTCCCGGAGTGTGAAATGTAAAATAAGGGGTTAGACGAGGCTCAGTCCACCCCACACCCCCCCACAGCTCCCCCTCCCGCGCCCCTCGCTCGCCAAATTGATGACCAACCACCCTAAGGGAGATCTGTTCAAATTTAACACATATCGTATTTAAAAGTAAAACGCTTCGAAACCTTATCCCTTCTCATTAATATTCCCTTGCAAATTTTTGGAATATTTCGCTTGATGTGTTCTTATGTAAAATTTAACAAACTACCTTGTTCCTGAGAGTTTGTTAATGTAACTTGATTTGGAAAGGCATGAGGTTTTCTTTGTAACAATTCTATATTAAAGGTAAAAACAAATTGCCTTCCATTCTTAATTCATTAATGCCATTCCGCTGACTGACTTTATTCACTTTGTCTATCGCTTAAGAGATAAACACGCCATAAATGTATGTTGCTACCTGTATGTAAGTAACTTCTTCTTCCTGGCTTTAGTCCCGGTTGCATCCTCACCACTCTGGAGAGGAGCCCGGGGTAAGCCTTTGATCATGGATCCTGGATTGGGTGAGTCAGGTTTTTACACGAAGCGACTCCCGTTTGACCTCCGCAACCTTTGCAGGGAAACCTAACCTGTACATGATGATGGTAACACCACCAGTTTTCAGAATGTGCCAATTTCCTCACCGTAAGATCATAGGTTAGTATTCAAACTAATGTAAGTACATCACTACCAAAATAGACATTCATGGCCGAGGTGGGATTCTTACCGGTGTCTTTTTTTTAAAACACTCGTTCTAACTGGGCGCCTTCCTGGTTAGACCTACAAAACGCTCTTAATTCTTAAGTCTCTTACCTGTATGTTAATTACTTTTCTTTTGAAAATAGTTAAGTACCATACCTATATATATATTGGAGAAAATAAAGACATTTTATTATTTTATTTTACTTACTTAATGTCGTACCCTCTGATCGTATTTAGCTAACCGCACGCCCTGAAAAATATAGCAAAGGGTGCAAATGGGAACCGTAACTATTTTTTTTCTAAATATATGAAAAAAAATAGAAGTAATTGTAAGGTTTAATGTCGCTTTTTGTGTTTGACCTAATTGTTTCTTAGCTTATCGACAATACTAAAAAGGTTTCGTTCATTCATACAAAGTTGCCCTTATCAACAGTTAGTATTTACATAAAGTTTCTCACCAAAATAAACCTACGCATATAGGTGATATTGATATCTAAACTTACAGAATTATTGACAAACAAAGCCGCAGATATATCTAATTTCTTATTTTTAAAAGTTATATCTTATTTCTAATTGGAATAGGCATATAAAGCAAATCATCCTTTTTTCTTCTACTTAATCTTTATTCAATACTTTTACCCTTACGGGACAGAGCCAGTAATTACAAACCTCGAAAACCAAGTATTCATAAAGCTTTCTCCAGCGTGAAAAAATATCCTTTTCAGCACTCCACACTAGTATATGCAAAATTACAGACAGTTCGGTTTAGCGGTCTTCACGTGAGAGACGTACTACAAACAAACAAACTTTCACATGCCGTGTGGTTCCCGGCACCAATACAAAAAAGAATAGGACCACTCCATTTCTTTCCCATGGATGTTGTAAAAGGCGACTAAGGGATAGGCTTACAAACTTGGGATTCTTTATTAGTCGATGGGCCAGCAACCTGTCACTATTTGAATCTCAATTCTATCATTAAGCCAAATAGCTGAACGTGGTCATTCAGTCTTTTCAAGACTGTTGGCTCGGTCTACCCCGCAAGGGACATAGACGTGACCATATGTATGTATGTATACTTTCACATCTATAATACCAGTATGGATAAACTATAAACAACTATAATTATTATAACTCGTGAGTAACTCAACTAAAAAACTCTATTAAGATTTTTTTTTAGAGTCATTGATATGTATCCAAGAGTCTTCGTGTAGGAAGCTTTGAAAACCGGTTCACCCCCGCCTTCGGGATAACTGTACTCGGCTTTTTATACTTCCCGCTGCATTCCTATGCACCCCTATCAAATCATCCCTCTGCGTGTAAGATTGTTTTGGTTCAACTAGATTTTTTGACACTATTTCTGTCACTATTTGACTGTCAATGCATACATATAGTCACATATATATCCCTTGCGGTGTAGACAGAGCCAACAGTCTTGCGAAACGGCAAGGCCACGTTAGCTGCTCGGCTTAATGATAGGATTGAGATTCAAATAATGACATGTTGCCAGACTATCGCCCAAAAGAAGAATGTCAGATTTATAAGCCTATCCCTTACTCGCCTTTTACGACTTCCACAGGAAAGAGATGGAGTGTTCCCCACGGCACACGGCACAAATTCACAAATCAATTCTATCGCTAAGGGATGATTTTGATAGGGGTGCATAGAAAAAAGCCTTAAATATAGAAGTGGGAGATTAAAGAAACAGGGTAAGAACGAAAAAGAGATGGACAGCGTAAAGGATAGTATGAGTAGAAAGGGAGTGTCATAACAGTGAGATGGCAAATGACAGATGTAATTGGAAAAAACTAACATACTGTGCCGACCCCACGTAGAAATTGGGAAAAGGTAACGACAAAGAGAGAAAGTCGAAAAATCGAATTCATTCATTCATATAATCACGTCTATATCCGTTGCGGGGTAGACAGATCCAACAGTCTTGAAAAGACTGATAGGCCACGCGGTCACGGCCTAACTCAGCTGATGTTGGGCTTAATGGAAGTTGAGACTTGTGGTTCCCGGCACCAATACAAAAAAGAATAGGACCACTTCATCTCTTTTCCATAGATGTCGTAAAAGGCTTACAAACTTAGGATTCTTTTTTAGGCGATGGGCTAGCAACCTGTCTCTATTTGAATCTCAATACTATCATTAAGCCAAATAGCTGAACGTGGCCATTCGGTCTTTTCAAGACTGTTGGCTTTATCTAACCCGCAGGAGACATAGACGAGACCATATTTATGTATGAGTCTTAAATAGTGACAGATTGCCAGCCCATCGCCTAAAAGAACAATCCCAAGTTAACAAGCCAAGTAGTTTTATAAAAAGGTGAATATGAACGGAACTAAATGATGGACCTGAAATTCAAATAGTGGCAGGTTGCTAGTCCATAGTTTTTGCGTTAAGCGAGTACAAACATACAGACACAAAGTAAGAATTTAACAGTTACAATTCTATTGCATGCATGGATATTTATTTTTATTTATTTATTTAAACTTCATTGCACAAAATACAAATGTATAGCACAATTGGCGGACTTAATGCTAGAAGCATTATCTATATATGTAGATACATATGGATGAATCAATATTGATTATCTTACATTGCTTACAGATTATTTTACAATGTTGTATAGATATCTCTTTTTTTACGAGTAACACTTCAACATTATGTAACATTGTTTTTCAACTTTGCAACGTATGACAATACTGTACACAGAGTTCTCATACAGTTAACTTAGTGCCGTGTGGTTCCCGGCACCAATACAAAAAAGAATAGGACCACTCCAACTCTCTCGATAGGCTTACAAACTTGGGATTCTTTTTAGGCGATGGATTAGCAACCTGTCACTATTTGAATCTCAATTCTATCATTAAGCCAAATAGCTGAACGTGGCCAATCAGTCATTTCAAAACTGTTGGCTCTGTCTACCCGTAAGGGATATAGACGTGACCATATGTATGTATGTAAGTTCACTTAGTAGCCTAGATTGTTCCGTTCAGGCTTAAATGCCTAGTATCTCTCAAAGTAATCCATGAATAAAACCTAATATGTTTGACCGATGCTCTTAATGGACCAAAATATTAAACAGTTCGTTCACAACAGCGGAACGGGGCACTGGCTTTGTCTACCCCGTAAGGGATAAAGACGTTATTATATGTATAATTCTGTTTACGAATGGCACCTCAAAGCTTTTTAACGTTCCGTAGTCAATGCCGTACCCTTTTGTATGACTTTCCACTATAACCAAGCTGAATGAATGAAAATAAAGAAACATAAAAAATCGACTAGCGACCCGCCCCCCAGCTTTCCCCGGGTAGCATGAATACATACAAACCTTCCACTTGATTCACTCTATCTATTAAAAATTAATAATTTCATCAAAATCCGTCGTGTAGTTTTAAAGATCTAAGCATACATACCTACATACCGAGAGACAGACGAGGGAAGCGACTTTGTTTTATAATAAGTTGCGATAGTGATGATAATTTTTTTTTGTTAAGAAAGGCTTTGAGATAGGCGTTCCCGACACAAATAGAATAAAATATAGGACCACTCTATCTCTTACACGTGGATTTGGTAAAAGGCGACTTAGGGATAGGCTTATAAACTTGGGATTCCTCTTTAAGGGGATGGGCAAGCAAACTGCCACTATTTGAATCTCATTTCTATCATATCTAAACAGCCAAACGGCCTATCAGTTTTTTAAAATTGCTGGCTCTGTCTACCCCGCGAGGGATATAGAGGTACTATATGTATGTAAGGCGACGGATGGAAGATGTGACGAAGACGCCGCAAAAAATCTTTTACAATAATTACCTTCGTGTCACATAAAAATATAATCTAGGAATCCCATTAGCAAACGCCTTTCTTTATTCAAAAAGTAAAAGAAATCACAGGTAATATAGATAACTAATTGCAAAACGCATTAGCGGAGCGCTAAATTTTTTTATAATTTTATTTGTTCAAAGCACTGCGCGCACAGTGCATAGCTTCGCTGTACATTTCCAAGAAATTTGAGGGTTGCATTGTGACGCATCTGTGTGCAACTGAAATAGCTACACCTGTTGTAAACGCATCTGTGTGCGTCAACATCGGGGGTGTAACGTGCGTTTTTTGCTACAGCCAACAGCCAAGTTAGTGTACATGGCACCGTATGACGTGGTAATAGGGGCGGATTCGCGGTGAATTCGGGTAGGTTGATGTTTTGTTGACTGTACAGCCGAAAGTCGCGAGATTTCATTTCGAATTTGGAACGCACCGCTGATGCTAACATTCGTCATTAGAAACGTGATACGACAATTTTTTTTTAATATATATTGACGAACGCAGTCGCTGGTTGCATGTCGGAATGATTACGGAATGTTAGAAGATTTTAGGTCTGGTTATACCAATTGTTTCTTGGTTAGTATACTAAGGTTGGATGGAAGAGATCCCACTCAGGGATAAGCCCGCCTTTGTTCTGTATTTTCTCATGATTTTATGTGCTCTTTTGAATGAAAAATAAATTATTTGTCGTAATGTTTTCCACACTTTGGGATAGAACCACTCCATATCTTTCTAATGGATGTCGTGAAAGTAAACCAAGGGATAGGCTTGATACACTTGGGGTTCGTCTTATAGGCGATGGGCTAGTAACGTGTTACTATTTGAATCTAATCTTTTAATGAATACTAACCCGGCAAACGTTGTTTTGCAATAAATAATATTAAATGACGAGTGATCAGTTATCGACCGGTGATGAAAAATGATTAAATTACTAAAATGGCTATTACTAAGGGGTATGAAAAATAAATGTCGGCCGATTCTCAGAACTACTCAATATGCTCACAAAATTTCATGAGAATCAGTCAAGCCGTTTCGGAGGAGTACGGGAACGAACATTGTGACACGAGAATTTTATATACATATAAGAGGTATTCTTTTAAACACCAAGGGAACCATAGATTGGTTTTACCGGGTTAAAAAGAACACTATGTATTTTTTCAGACTCATGAAAATATATACGATAGAAATTTCAAGAATATTGGTTTAACAGATAAAGTGTGACGACACAACAAACAAACAAATAAACTTACCTTCACATTTATGTTTATTATTAATTGGGATAGGATATGTAGGCCCGATAGTAAGTTTGAAACTTGCGATATGAGATACTTTATTTTATTACAAATACATATATTGCTACTTATATTATAAAGCTGAAGAGTTTTTTGTTTGATTGAACGCGCTAATCTCAGGAACTACTCGTTCGAATTGAAAAATACTTTGAATAAAATTAAATTCTTTGAAATTGTGTTGAAAGCCTTTAACACGGGGATGATACAGAGTGCTCCTATTTGTAAATTGCATTTAAACTATATATATTTTAAATACAAATTTTATAAAAATAATTATATTAAAAATAAATTAATTATTTTATATTATTATACCTTCATATTATCAATACATGTTCGTTCATATTGGATGTTTATCCTTATAAGTATTTAGTATCGTTGAGTTAGTATCTTGTAACAGAAGTTTCGAACTTACTTCGAGGCTAACTCAATCTGTCCGTACATATTTATAATTTATTTATTTATAAAAACCTTGTAATGTCCATGTTTCTTACGTGTCAATATTTCTTAGTGGCGGTAAGCTTCAAAGTTGAATAATATAATAAAATATAAATAAAAAAGGCCCACCCACGTTGAAATACAACTAACTATGTTAAAATGAGTCCGACTGCATTTTTGTTTCCTTAAAGTTATATTAAAATTTTAAGTCAGTTTTCTGTTTGGCGGTTTGGTACCCTGTGTAATTTTTTTTTTTTTAATTTTCAAAATTTTACGAAGAAAAATTATTCATATTATAATTTAAAGAGATTGGGTGTCATGCTTTTTTGAAATTCTGCAATCTGATACCCATTATTGTATAGGTAGGTATTATAAAAAATTGTATTTTAAAATCGAATAGAATAGAATAGATTTATTTTCCAAATTGGATACAAAATATCAAAATTTTAAGTCAGTTTTCTGTTACAGGTTTGCTGTGTAATTTTTTTATTTTTTTTTTTTACAAAATTTAGCGTAGAAAAATTACCCATATAATAATTTTAAGAGATTGGGTGGTATTCATTTTTGAAATTCTGCAATTTGATACCCATTATTGTATAGGTATTATAAAAAAATTGTATTTTAAAATCGAATAGAATAGAATAGATTTATTTTCCAAATTGGATACCAGGTATCACTTATTGACGTCACATAACTTAAATCTAATTATAACTACTACCGCTTCCAAAGCGCATGTGTAGAAGAAGTGGCGGAACAAACTACACTGCAGCATTTTCATCGGACGTCAATTTACAAATATAGATCTCTTAAATCTAAATCGTGAACTAATGCACATTGTCTACATTAAAAAACATGAATGAATGTAAAACTAATGGTTCCATATTGACGCCATGTTCGTTTTTTTTTAACGTTATCTAGGTATGTAAAAATACTTGAGCCCTTGAGCCACTAAGGCAAATCTAATGATTATAGAAATATATAAATCTAGGCTTTTCAGAAGTTCAGGAGTTATGAGGTAATAAAGATATATTACATACTTACAAACGTATCAGAAACTTAAAACTAACAAAACATAATCCTGATGTATACCGGAGTGTACACAACAGTTTTTTCAAGACTGTTGGCTCTGTACGTCCCGCAAGGGATATAGACGTGATTATATGTACTCTATGTATTCCATTGGTATTACTTTTCCAAAAAAATAAATAGAAACTAATGAAAAGTTTGAGTCCAGTTTCTCATGGTGTTACGGA
This sequence comes from Amyelois transitella, assembly GCF_032362555.1. Taxonomy (NCBI): domain Eukaryota; kingdom Metazoa; phylum Arthropoda; class Insecta; order Lepidoptera; family Pyralidae; genus Amyelois; species Amyelois transitella. The sequence continues at coordinate 2,012,972 of NC_083535.1, read as the reverse complement.
CTAGACATCAAGGATGATTATCATAGAGCTAATATCATGTGTAGAACGCGCATCGGATTGTAGATCTATATATAGCAAGTAGCGAAGCAAACAGTAAAAAAAAACCGAGTTAATTCATATCTAGTAACTAGTTGTTCGTCGCGAGCGAAGACCTCAGAAAACAGTAATTTAAAAAAAAAATGTTATTATGTATCTCATAAACGACTTGACCTATTTTGATGCCCTAATTGAATGCCCTTAAAAACTGTATTGACAGATCCTATATAACTATTAAATTACATGACAATCAGACCAGCTGTTCGATAGTTATCGCGTTAGAAACAAACATACAAAAAAATTGGGAGACAGCCCCAAGTTGACATGCCCTTGCGCGCTTGCTTCGCTCGCTAGGTAAATGTAAAGAAATTTATGAGGTAACCGGCTTACCCAATTCAGAATCATGGTTCATGTCTCAACCATGACTCTTTTTCAGAGAGGCGAGGATATAATCTGGACTAACACTAGGTGGAAAAGAAAAAGAATATGTATAGTATTATTTGAGCTAACTGTTGAATATGAAGAATAAATATAGTGTGTGCCTACCCCTTACCTTCCGGAGCAAATCGTAAAAGTCAATTAAGGGAAAGACTAATAAACTCGTCTTTTTTCAATTAGATGAGATACTCGTTTATACAGATGGCTTTACTTCCAGTTGCATCCTCACCACTCTAGAGAGGAGCCCGGGGTATGCCTTTGACCATAGATTCTGGTTTTGGTGAGACAGGTTTTTAACCGAAGCGACTCTCATCTGACATTCGCAACCTTTACAGGTAAACCTAACCCGTATTGGATCGATCATGGTTACACATCCAGTTGCCTGAATGTGCAGGTTTCCTCGCAATGTTTTCCCTCACCATAGGACATACAGATTACTATACTTGAATTATGAGTACTAACTTAACGATACTAATAAATAAACTTCCAAGACTTAGACCCAATTAAAACAGTTCATTTACCATCACGACCTGGTGTGACCTTTTTGTTCAAAGTCAGAATAATCATGACACGACTGTCACGTGGCAATGCGCACTCTTCGAAACTTAAAAAAATCTAAAGTTCTGTATATACTACCTCAATGATAATTACAGTCAAATAGACAGACGAGGTTTTGAACTGATCCAACTATACCAGAGGTCACTTTGCCGAATTCTATGAATTTGCTCCCGTTTTTAGTCGGAACGCAGACGTATTATTATGGCTATATTATTAATAGCTACTTTTTTATATAAGCCTGTTACTATCGGACCTTGAAAAGTGAAACTAATGCAATATCAGGATGTTATATAACTAGCTATTGTCAGTGGCTTCGTTCATGTTAATATAGTCTCATAGCGTTCGCTCTGCCATGAGGTTGTAGGTACTTTAGAATAGGACCAATCTACGTCTTTTCCAATGTCGTAAAAGGCGACTAAGGCTTACTTAGGATTCTTTTTTTTTTGGCGATGTGCTAGTAACGTGTTACAATATAATCTCGATTCCGTTCTTAGGCCATAAAGCTTATCACGGCTTGCAGACTGTTGGCTCTATCTACCCCGCAAGTTTGCCGTTCCCGCGAGAATTTCGTTAAACCCTCTCTTAGAGGACCTGCATGCTAAGTTTCTAGATCAAGCGGTTTGGGCTGTGCGTTGTTTGTCAGTCAGTCAGTAATATCAAAGTCAGAAAATCTATACTAATATTATAAAGCTGAACAGTTTGTTTGTTTGAACGCGCTAATCTCAGGAAATACAGATTCAATTTAAAATAAATATGTTTGAGTTGAATAGACCATTTATCGAGGAAGGCTTTAGGCTTTATAATATCACGCTGCAACTATTAGGAGTGAAGTAATAATGGAAAATGTGAAAAAAAACGGGAAAAATTATTCTTTCTTCAATGATGCTCAAAATAACTATTTCACGCGGACGAAGTCGGGGGCACAGCTAGTTAGATATACAAGAAGGAAGACTTTTAGGTATTAGGATATCTAACAAAAGACGCGAATTAGCTTCTAGCAAAATAGTCTTCAAATATCACAGTAAACAATAATAACACCAGGTAGGCATTCAAGTTGGTTCTTTTTTGCTTTGTACTCGTAAATAAATTGCAGTGACGGTGTTATTCCCGTTAACACAATGACATAGAGATAGGTTTCATTCGAGAAAGCATTTCTGAATGAATCTTATCTCTAGACTTTTGTTCTTTTAGGTACACTTTAATGACTGCAACTATTATATTGCAAGGCGCCGTTTTTTACAACTTCCTGACAGACGAAGTGATATCATTCATTTGGTATTTGTAACGTTTATGGCCCTAAAGCCGCTAAGTTAGGAGTGCGATTTGTATTTAGTTTTAAAAAAAAATTACAATTGGAAATTTTATTACTCAAAATCCACCATTGTACCTTCCGCGGCGGCTTTACTTTTAAGAATCTCTAAACATTTTGGATTTTGGGTTTTACCTATGGATATAATAAAGAGTGCTTGAAACAATGATGGTATTGTTTCAAGCATTCTTTATTATTCTTCATCAATCGTTTCTAGCTTAAATGCCGGTCTTATGTATACGTACATCCTACTAATATTACTTATAAATGCGAAAGTTTGTATGTCAGGATGTCAGTATGAATGTTTATTACTCATTCATGCAAAAACTACTGAAACGATTACCATGAAATTTGTTATTAGGTAGCTGAAAACCCAGAATAACATATAGGCTTCCTTTTATCTCGGAGTTCCCGCGGGATTGATAGGGTTTTCATGCGGACGAAGTCGCGGGCAAAAAGGCGGCGCGGCTTCTAGTAATAACATAAATTAGTAATTGAAGGTTGTCTGTATTTGACCGATGTGCAAAATATCGATCACCATGAATCTAAATCAAACCAACGAATGTTCAAAACGTGAGTCTGTATGTTCGTACTCGTTTCACGTGCAAACTATTTCTCCGATTTAAATGATTTCTCAGATGTATTAGTCTTGATCCAACTTAAAAACTATATACCTATCAAAATTTCACTAATCCCTCTAAAGCGCAATACGGGGCAGCGTTTTGAGTGAAGTTTAACGGCGAACAAAGTCGGGGGTATTAGCTAGTAACGAATAAAAGAAAGAATAGGACCACTCCATCTCTTTCCCATGGATATCGTAAAAGGCGACTAAGGGATAGGCTTATAAACTTGGGATTCTGCTCTTAGGCGACATAACAGCAACCTGTCACTATTTGAATCTCAATTCTATCTTAAGCCAAACAGCTGAACGTGGCCTATCAGTTTTTTTAAGTCTGTTGGCTCTGTCTACTCCGCAAGGAATGTGGACGTGATTATACCTATGTATGTTTGTATGTACGAATAAAAGAAATAGATTTGCTGATCTTCTCAGTTAGATTGAAAAAACTTATCGAGGGAAAGGCGTATAAACTTCTTTTAAGTATGCGATGATAGTAACACGATGAGAAAAATCCTTATAACCTGCCTCTTTTTGGAAAACCCAATTATATCAAGTCCATTCAGGTTAAGAATTACAGAAAAAGAACAGAAGGAAATGGAACGATTATTTTATACAAACATATGTACCTATGTATGAAATTTAATAATATTAATAATATATACGGGACAAATTACACTGATTGAGTTAGCCTCGAAGTAAGTTCGAAACTTGTGATACGAGATACTAACTCAACGATACTATATTTTATAATAAATACTTATGTAGATAAACATCCAAGACCCCAGGCAATCAGAAAAAGTTCTTTTCTCATCATGCCTTGGCCGGGATTCGAACCCGGGACCTCCGGTGTCACAGACAAGCGTACTACCGCTGAGCCACAGAGGCCGTCAAATAATTATCAATTATCCCGACAATTTCCTCTTATGTCGATATTCCCTTGCGAGATAACAAAGCCATTATATAAAATCACGCTTATTCCTGGAGGGGTAGGCAGAGACTATCTTTCCATTTGCCACGATCTCTGCATACTTCCTTCGCTTCATCCTCTTCAAGCAAGCTCGGCGATTCGGGTACTCTAGAACTGGCCCTTTGTCAGGACGTCCTTAATTTGATTAAGATACGTTCTTCCTTCCACAGTTTCCTTCCGACCTTTCCCTCCACACTCTCCTTGTATATCTGGTTAAAAAAAATGACTCATGAATGACATGAATACCTATGCATCAAATAACAGAATTCGGAAGGCTATTTGACTGTAATCAAAATCTACATTTCTTTTATGTTATCAGTATTAAAATTTTTTTTTGGAGCGATTTGTAATAACGCGAGATAAAAATATTGCATTATTTTAACAAAATCCGTCTCCGAAAATTAGGGGTTTTTATGCAGATGACACGTGACTAAAAACGACCGTGATCGGCTATTTCTGTTATGACGTAAATTACCCATAAACAGATTGTGGATCCCACCGTTCCTTGGTGTTCGCTTTTATTTTTCAAGATTTTATAAGTGTTTTATCGCTCAGGATTGCTTAGATAACATAGGTATTTAATATTGGAAACCAATTTCGAGAAAGCTGACAGTCGAAACCTACCAAAAGTGGACGCAATAATGGTTGGCGTCTTCTTCAAAGACAATCCAGATTTTTATGCTGCCGAATAATAAGAACTTATCATCGTAAATACACACATCAAAGTGGTCTTCACAAAAATGAGGACGTGTTTTGGTGATATATATCATCAGCATTTCGCCGGGCAAGCTGAAACCACTTCTTGCGAATATTCAAATCCATCGGCACAGAAAAAAACAGTTTCGTAGGAGTTTTTATTGTTGTATTAGTGCATTGAGGTACTGCACAACATGTATAGAAACTCATTTTAATAATTTTCATACATATGACGTGATACAAGTTAAATAAAACAAGAGAAAATCAAAAGTATTCGAAACACCAACAAGCTCTGTATGATATTTATGCGTAATTTACGTCACTGCATGCCATGGCCGCCATATTGCTAAAAGTCACGTTTTTGGCGACATATTTGAATATTGTATTTTCTTTTTCGGTTTTTTTTTATAAAATAGCTAAAATAAAGACATAAAAGTGTTTTTTCAGGGCTCCTTATAAACAAATAAATACCCAAAGATCAAATTTTAGAACTTTGTCAAATAGCCTATTCTAAGCGAAAAGTAATAAAAGACGTTCCCGCGTTATTCTCTTTTTTTCCAAAATACTTTTTTTATAGTTGGCCAGTTCTGATTTATTTATTTCAAAGAGGTTGAGTGACTATGCCCAAGTAACAATTAGGCGCTAAAGTAAGATTTATAATAAGTCTATAAAAGCGCTAACTAGATTCTAAAGTGGTTTATGGGTGTAACAAATTAGTGTTAGAGCGCGCTCTAACCCTACTTTACCCCCGAATTAGGCACAATTTTTATATTACTTAAGGTTGTATAATGACGGTATACAAGAGTTCTGGTAATTGGCTAAGAGGTACAATCAATGCTTAAAGAAAGTTATGATAGCGGTAATAGGATCTCTTAGCGATACAAGAGGGGTAAATAAACGTCAACTGACTCCTTAAGCGGTACAGTAGAGATACAAAGGCGTTAATTATATTTTCAAGCGCTAAAAGAGAGGTAAATAGGTGTTTTGTAACGGTCTGAACGCTATTCAAGATAATTAAACTAATTTTGTGATCTAATAATAAATAATATTATTTTCAATGGCTATAAACTTTACGCCTAATGATGTTTATTGTGCAACTTTAGGTTCTTGTAAAGAGTTTATTATCACCTGCATAGCACTTTTGGAGGTAGTAGCTAATTCTTATTCTTATTTAGATCTTAGAGTTCTAAGATTCACTTAAAGCTATAACACAAAATGCTGTGCATGAACAACAGTGTTGAGATTTGCCATAATACATGCATAACCTTTAAGCTCGCCTAATTGTCGCGCTTGTAACTCTGTATTATAAGTAGAAGTGATATACGTTACTTGCTTACGCCACTTTATCGCCAATAGTCATAAGTGCTGCTACTGTAATGCCTTTGTAGCCCACTAAGTAACAAAATAAGCTCTAATCGTCGCCTAAATGTTTGTTGGGTGTATTTTCAAACACTTGGCACTCACGCGAATATTCTTTGTAGGTCGATATTGATCTCTTTATTAGACGGTACATACATACCATTGCGGGGTAGACAGAGCCAACAGTCTTGAAAAGACTGAATGGAACCACACGGCACCATCAATAATTTCTGAGATGGTAAGCCCTAGAGTAACTAATAAATTTGGTTGATTCTTCTTGTAGGCGGTTTACTTACAAAAATGGCAAAGTCTTTTGTTTTTTACAGCCTTAGAAATTTGTGTGGTCCATCATATTGAAGTTATATGAGTCTTGGGCCGTTTTCGAGTTACCTAAAAGTAGGTATGTAGGCCATTAAAATTCATTCCGAAATATACCTACGTTTTATAATAATATCTTTATTGTAAGCAAGCACAATATAGAAAATATGACTCATCAACAGGTGTGAGTTACGAATTTTGTTCCTCACGAAAAAATATGTTCCTTATCTTAATGGGGTGCATTTTTGTGAATGGTCACTTGGAACAATGAATAATTTCAAAAACATATTTTACAACAAAACCTTTAAGTAATGTGAATGTTATCTATCACATTAAACACACCTGTTTTAAAATTGTGGGCAAAGGCCATTATGTGAGCCTTATAAAAATAAGTGCTCTATCGATACAGACTGCCAAAATTTCACAATTGTTGATTTTCAAAAGCATCTGCATCGCCCGAGCATGATTCTGTTTTAGTTTAGGTGCCGCACTCTGACACCATTTGAACTTCAATTCCATCATAAAGCCATACATCCCATAATTCATTAATTAATTTATTTATTAAGACACATATAACTTGGTAGAAAAATGCATAGAATTGCAAAGCATACACTAGAAAATCGCTCTTACCTCCAAAGTTCTGTGAGTGCGTTAGCCCGAGTTCAACAATGCACTTGTGATTGGACTAACTCGACGCATTTTGTATTAATTTGTATGGATCTGTCGCCAATTGGTAGGTCAAGCGACCACTTGCTATGTTGTTTATTGAAATATCACGCTGTCATACTAACATACAGACGTATCCATACTAATATTACATACCTAGTATATATCCATATAATATTAAATTTTGCATGAACATAGTTCAGTGCCGTGTGGTTCCCGGCACTTATAAAAAAAGAATGCGACCACTGCATCTCGCTCCTCATGGATGTCGTAAAAGGCGACTAAAGGATAGGCTTATAAACTTGGGATTCATCTTTTAGGCGATGGGAACCTGTCACTATTTGAATCTCAATTGTATCGTTAAGCCAAACAGCTGAACGTGGCCTATAGTTTTTTCAAGACTGTTGGCTCTGTCTACACCGCAAGGGATATAGGCGTGATTATATCTATGTATATAGTTTAGAATATGGTTAATGCCATAAGAGAATAATCACGCGGACTAAGCCGCTAATACTAGCAAAGTAAAAAGTGGATTATGTTTACAAACTAAAACATTGCAGAAAACACGCAGATAATGTTTAAAACCTTAATTTATAAATCGCAGAGCTGAAACTGGCCTTTAAGTCTTTTCAAGAGTGCTGGCTCTGTCCACCACGTGAGTGATAAAGACGTGATACCTAATATGTATTTAGTCTGCCATCACTCTATGTTAATCTTTATCTTCAGCAACTGTAAAGCTTTTAGCACTATTCATTAATCTGGAAATACTAATAACTAGCTGTGCCCGCGACTTCGCCCGCGTGGAATAGTTATTTTGGGCATCATTGAAGCCGTCAAGGATGAATAAATTTCCCCGATTTTTTTTTTTACATTTTCTATTATTTCTTCGCTCCTAATACTTAGTTGCAGCGTGATGTTATATAGCCTAAAGCCTTCCTCGATAAATGGCCTATTCAACACACAAAGAATAGCCAAATAGCTGAACGTGGCCATTCAGTCTTTTCAAGACGGTTGGCTCTGTCTAACCCGCAAGGGATATAGACGTGACCATATGTAATGTAAGAATATTTTCAAATCGAACTAGTAGTTCCTGAGATAAACTCAAATAACAAAGAAACTCTTCAGCTTTATAATATTAGTATAGATGATATTATAAATGCGTAAGTAAGTTTGTTTGTAACCTCGTCACGCGTTATCTACTGAACCAATTTTCTTGTAATATCGCGTTGTTTTAATAAAAATTTGACGGCCTCTGTGGTTCAGCGGTAGTACGCTTGTCTGTGACACCGGAGGTCCCGGGTTCGAATCCCGGTCAAGGCATGATGAGAAAAGAACTTTTTCTGATTGTCCTGGGTCTTGGATGTTTATCTATATAAGTATTTATTATAAAATATAGTATCGTTGAGTTGGTATCTCGTAACACAAGTTTCGAACTTACTACGAGGCTAACTCAATCAGTGTAATTTGTCCCGTATATATTTATTTATTTAATAAAGAATCTGAAGAAACACACAGTATAGGTACCTTTATGATAAAAATTGTAGGGTCAAAGTTTAGCTCCTGTGGGATTTGCGAAAAACCTGTATTCTTTTGTAAGCGGCGCTCAAGCTAGTCCATATATAAAATAACCATATATAATTACCATATACGAAGTTATATCTAAGACAGACACTTCATCTCTCCATTTGCCACGATATCTGCATACTTCATTCGCTTCATACAAATTCATAATTTTGTTCCTACGTACGTTCCTATGTACATACCTACAGGCATTAGTGATTCATTTATGGCCTTTAAAAATTTGGAAATGGTCTCGAAATTTCTATTCTATTGAAAAAATAAAAATAATTGTAATTTTTTTTTTATGATTCACTCAGATCGTTAGTCCTGTGACAATAACTAATTGCGTATGAGTCATAATTTCTTGGCTTTTTTTTGTTTGTGTAATTGCCTATGCCTTGTATATTGTAAAATGATAAGACGTCTGCTGCGATTTAAACGAAATATTTGTAACAATTAGTGTGCAAAATATTTAAACAAAGTCGCTTTAGATTTTTTGGACATAAATATCTACTTTAAAAATATTTTTTTTTATTGAAATCTGAGTCTTTTACTTTTATTGGTTCAGTTAGATCTACTATTGTAAAATTAAAATAAGGTACATACATACATAAAATCACGCCTTTCTCTCGGAGGGGTAGGCAGAGACTACGTCTTTCCACTTGCCACGATCTCTGCATATTTCATTCGCTTCATCCACATTCATAACTCTCTTCATGCAAGCTCGGCGGTTTCGGGTACTCTTGACCTGACAATTTGCCTTTTAAAATAAGGTACTCGTAAGGTTATTGCCATGATAATCAGCAATGAAACTAAAACTTAGAAACGTGTCATCAGACATGACGTCCGTAGAATTTGAACCACGGTTTTGAGTACCAATTCTCAAAATTATTTTGATATATCGATTAAAGATTTGAAATTAAAGTATGCAAGTCAGAAAAGGCCTGTTTTAGGAAACTATTTGACCTGAAATAGTTATTATAACTGCTCGTATGATACCATGGTGATTTTAGCTTAAATATTTTGTTTAAGTTTGAAGAATTGAATAAAAAAAATTTATACCACAATATTCGTCAGAATGATATCACATTGATCCTAAGACTTGGTCAGACTTTAAGAAGAAATTCTGAGTTGGTTAATTTTAATAAGACATGCTTTCACCTAAGGTTTACCTTATCACCATAGGAATATTCTACTAATATTAGAAATGCGAAAGTTTGTTAGGAAGTGTGGATGTGAGTGTGTGTTTGTTCCTCTTTCACGAAGAAAATACTAAACGGATTTTCTTTAATATTTTGCAGTTTTATAGCTCAGACATTCGAATAACATACTTAAGTTAAAATGAAATCACATGTATTGTATAATCCTAAGGAATAACTTCTATTCATATGCTCTAAAGCTGTAAAATCAAGGTGGCTAAAAGTAAAATTTGGACAAAATACGTCACTGGTGTCCTTATGGAGGGTTCCCATTTTCTTCCCTGTTCTATCACAAACAATTTTGAACTTACATCTCATGAATTAGAGTTCAAATGATCAGATTCACGCGGTTTTACAATTTTATGAAACACCCTCGTCGCCGTATTGTACAGTTGTCGTCTTGGTCAACAATTTTCAGTATAATTTATCAAGCGATTGTGTTCCTTACGCCTTTAACTATAAGGGACAATCTGTGCGATTAAAAGAATTAGAATCAAAGATATATCTTCGTATAGTTCTTAATTTACACGTACTTCATCTATGTCATCAATGTGAAATGTTAATTATGTTAATCGTAAGCTGTTTGTTGAAAAGCGAATAGTTTTTCATAATCATTAACTTTACACAGATAATTTCAACATGTACGCAAGAAGTAGGTATTAAATCATACTTTACTTCGATTCAGCTAAGTAATTTTAGTAAGATTTAAGGCAAACTATATTGCAAAATGAAACAGGTAGTCCAGTGTAAAATCGCAAGGGAGGGTGGCACAAGGAAACGAGCGGGCATGGTCCGAGAAAATCGATTGCTCTCCCCTCATAGTTTGCATGGGGTATGTCCAGCGAATCTCCGAGGCGCACCAACTCCTACTATAATACTATGATAAGATGTTTTCAAAACTATAATAGGTATATTTTTTGTTTTATTTTCTCGATCTCCGAGTCGGTTTCTTGTCGAATTCCCATCCTGAACAATATACCTACAAATCGTCTTAGTTATCATTACAACTGGCAGTTTCACAGAGTACCTCTCGACTAGGAACCGATGCCAGAAACCATGGAACACGTGTCTGTATTTTTGTTTTCTTATGGGCGATGGGCTAGCATCCTGACACTGTTTGAAACTCAATTCCAACTTTAAGCCTTAGAGCAATAGAGATGCACGTGGTCCGGTCTTTTAAAAAAATCCTGTGATCGGTGACCTATCCTCTAAAATCTCAATGCCATCATACAACCATATGAACTAGGCGTTTTTCATCAATCGGTCTTTTTGAAATGTAAGGCAAACAAAAGGATTACAGTCGTGATTTTATGCACGTTTAGTGCGGAAACCTTCACATTCAGAATGTGTAATGTAACAATGTTCCAATAAGGTACAGGGTCAGGCGTAGCTGCGGTGGTCAGACGGGAGTCGCATCGTGTAAAATTTGTAAATTAATCCTTGTAAAGATCCCATTTTCTCGACAGAGATGAGCATCAGGAATAAGTAAGAGAATGCTTGACATTTATTATCTAGGAATTGTTAAAACAGCGAAACCTGGCCATGACCAGGTCAAGACTAGACTTGACTAATAATACCTAAGTGTACTACTACACTCTTTAATTTGGAATTTTGCCATGGTATTTTCAGTCACCCCTTTTCTGTTCTTTTTTAATACCACAAATATAAAGAATATTGGTCTGGATTACAAAACTGACGATTGAAAGTTTTTCGAAGAAATATTATGCTAGATGATATCATATAAGTAACTAGATGAGTTTAATTAGACAAAACCTGCCAATATGTTATTACAATGTAAGCTATATTTAAATGCAAATCGCGTTCGGAACTCATGTTAATAATTAATGTTCGAATAAAAAAGACGTCTTAAATGTTTTTGTATAAAAAAATGACCTACACTGCACTTGAAAATGATGTGCGTTTCGTGAGTCATTTTGAATACAAACTAATCGATCTGAATACTTCTTTGTTCTTATAATAAATTATAAATAACTCCTTGTACATTCGATAAATAAGGTTGACAAAAATGTTGATACCCATTTATGTTATAAATAGGTATTAATTTAGGCACCTACCTAAATGGTTTCCTTTTTGTAAGTAGGTATATTAACATAGCATTTATGCGTTTATTGACTGACATGAACTAATAAGAGGTCATTTTATTTTAATAATTGTTGATCGTTGTGTTTGTGTTTAATTTCTTGCTATAAGTTCCAATATTATATGCATATGTATATTTGTTTTAGATGTTTGTGTAAATAAATTAAATAAAAAAAAAATTTCATCATCGTGACTAATTTAGTGGAAAGTTTTAAAATGTGTGAATAAGTAAGAAAAAGGAAATAAGATGATGGTTTAAAATTTTATAAAATGTCGTCGCGTAGCTCTGTCCGCCCGCATCGTAAGGGTGGGTGTTATCGCTGTCCCACTCGGACGCAGCATTACCGGACATTATTCGACCGGGCATTTCAATTTTGAGAAAGAGTAGGAGCAGCCCGTCCCGCGCCCCGCCATCCCCCCGGCACCCGTCTCGCTCGCACCAAGGACGCACTAGAGGACCGAGGAGCGATAACTTCATCACCGCGTGCGGCTCTCGCTCGCACACGCACGCCGGCGGTGGGGGACGACGTTGCGAATTGTTATTGAAGTCATGCCCCCGAAGGCGAGTTCGGGATCTATCAGTTGCTTACAAACAGCCGGAGCGCTCACCTGTCCCACCGGCAGTGAGCTGCGCCCTCTCGACAAGCCGCGCGCCCTACCGGCGTACAAACTGTGCCAACTTTGTTAAACCGTCGCTGTGATTTTAGTTTCTCGGACATTTGTTTTAATTTTAAAGTGGCTATAATAATTCGCGAACTTACAAGACTTTAAAACTAGAGAAGTGTAAAGTGAAACGCTTTGTTGTGATCGAGTGTGTATCGAAATCGCCTTCGCCTGGAGAGCGAGGTGTCGCGATCGTGTTTACGGCGCGCACGTGGCCCGCCCGCCCGCGCTGGGATGCCGCGAAAACTTTCTTCGAAAACATACTTTCAGTGTAAGTGAACTCGCGGAGGCGCGATGTCTCTAACCTGTAGCGCTTGATACAGCGCGGACTTCATGTACCTGGACACTGGAAGTGCTATTTTTTTATTATTTTTTTTTCGTTGGAGAAGACGCTGCTCTCTCCTGAATTGAATGGCAAGTGACTCCACCGTTTCATCTTGTACCACTTGTGATCTCGTATTTAATTCAGTGGACTCGTTGGAGGTACATTTAATATATCATAAAGAAAATTTGTTTGCTAAGTGGGGTACGAATAGCTCACAGAATGGTACCGACAGTAAAATAGGAACACAAGTACAAAGAGAAGCAACAGTGTCGGCGCTGGCCGTCTCCAGTGGCACCATGATCACCAAGCCCAGTCCCGAGTTCTCGCAGCGGAACACCCCGGAAACATCCAACCAGTTTCCCCATCCAGCAACCCCGCAGAGCTACCACAGCGCTCCGTCACCATATCAAAATCCAGACCAAAACAACTTTTCGCCTGCACCTCAGTTTTCTAATAATTTTTCTCATTCTGGCTTCAGTCAAAGTCAACATTCAGACCAAATTAATTGGGATCAACCTCCTAACTATCACAACCTAAACCGCTTCCACCCATATGGCGTGCAAGAACAACCGCCAAAGGCGACTTCGGCTAGCCCGTTGTATAGCCAGTCCCTCAATCAACCCACACCGTCGCCATCACCCAACCGATGCGACAAGTGCGGCTTTGTTTGTGAATCCGCCATTCAACTTAACGAACATTGCAATTCAGCCCATCCCGGCGCTAGCTCCACTTCAAGCGCAGGAGTTATACCATTTCAACAGTACCCACCAAAGCAATATAATAATACAGGCTACCAGAATGAAAGTGCCAAAGTAAAGGATGACCACGAGGAGTCGTCAGACATATTAGACCTTGACTCTCAAAAAGTTGTCTATCAAGGAAACGAAGGCGAATCTCAAGCTTCAGCCTATGAAGATGCATCAGCACAAGGCCGCGATGTGAACACTCGAGCTGTGCCTATGATGCCATGGGATACACAAAAGATATACAGTAATGCTCAGTTGAATGGAGATGTATCTTTATTCAACAAGGAACAAAAAATGTTTGCTGAACAGAAAGGAGCTTATCAAACAGACACAAACAAGGTATTTCATCCAGATCAAAAGTTCGCCCAAGTTTACACACAAGAAAAGTTCCTAAGTGGCCATCATGAACAGAAACCTTTCATGCATGTTGAGCAAAAGATATACTCTGGCGTACAAATGCCATCACTAGCCGAATATCCCGCCGGGCTAACATCCACAAATCCCGATATGAAACCTCCATATCGCCCTTACGACTCTCCGTCGGCACCACAAATATCAAGCACACAGTCGGCTAATCCTTCATCAACGACTATGCCGTCAATCGGAGGTAAAGGAGCTAATTGGAAATCTAATGAAGCGCGGCGCCCTAAAACATACAATTGCACCGCATGCAACAAATGGTTTACAAGTTCCGGCCATCTCAAGCGGCATTACAACACAACATTGCACAAGAATGCAGTTCGTTCTTCTGGGCAGCCGGACCCGGCGACCATGCCCATATCAAGCCATCATCATCCGAGCCGGGATTCTATTCAAAATCGTGTGCAACAACAATCAGCGGACTCTAGTAACACGCAGAGTCCAGTTCCATCAGAAGACGGTCGCGGCGTAGACGACGTGTCGCTGCAGCAACCCTACGCTGCTCAGAACTTCGACCGAGTGCATCGTGTTGCCGCCATGCAGTCCAAGACGCCGTATCCTCTACAGGGTAATTTAGATAATAATTTTGGTAATAATCCTTTAGCTAATCACCCCTTACAGCACCAAGTGGGATCGCATTCGCTCAATATAGGTAGTCAACCTCCCGGTATAGGAAATCCGAATGATAATAATCTTCAAGGGCCAAAAGGCGCCGCTGCCGTATCTTCACCTGGCAATCCCCCAAACGGGGAAGCAGGTCCCTCTGTCTCCCAAAGTCACCATATGAGGGGCCTGCTATCAGTCTCAACCAGCAATATTACAGCTCCGGCTCTAACCCAGAATTCGCCAGCGCTTACGGCGCACACGCTACCCCCGTTCAGCCATTTGGGTGTCAACCCGTACAGCACGAGGTCTACGGAACCTTTGGGGCCTTCGGTTCCGGACCCCACGCACACTCCCTTATATTTGGGTCAGAATTTTCAGCAGACTATAGCACCGAATTACCCAAACGGGATGGCCCCCCACGTTATGGATATGGCTATCAACAATCTGCCTATAGCCAATCCGGCTACTTTTGGTGAATCCGCACCTGAAATTAGAGAGCAGGAAACGTTAACAGAGCCTGCCGGCGGTCGCTTACCTAGCTTTGCGCAGCTCCAAACGCCAAGTTTTAGCGTTTACGTTTCTAATTTCGGTAATCAGCCTAACGTGGGGGGTCATGCTGTCGGAGACGATTCTACTGCGGGATACATTATCGTCGACCCATTAAACTCTCAATTGCAGTACAATAATGTCGACTTAAACGCAGAGTCTATGGACTTCAATTTCAGCGTTTCACCCAGACCGATCAAACAAGACAATGCCGTTAATTACACCCCAGATAATATAAAACTTTATCCGTATGGTTACGCGGTCGGAGGGAAAACTATTAAACGCGATGATGACTTTATGCGAACAAACTCTAGCCAACTACAAATTTTGAAAATTGAGGATATTATGGATTATGCTAATAAGGAGAACTATAGTACTCATATGAAGTCTCCAGCTAGTCCGGAGAGCGCGCAGATCTCGCCCCGCCAGTCGCCGGTGTCGACCACCATCGCGCCGCTGGTCGAACACAACCAGCTAAAAAAAGCATCTCCCGATATCATACATAAGTGCTACGAGTGTGACAAAATATTCAACAAAGCCTGTTATCTCACACAGCACAACAAATCATTCCACTCAGGGGAAAAACCGTTTAAATGTGACCGTTGTGGTAAACGTTTTCCCGATGATTCCTCATACGAAGAGCATGTAACTAAACATAGTCATGACAAACCTTTCAAATGTCCAGAATGTCCCAAGTCTTTTAATCATAAGACAGATCTTCGTAGGCACATGTGTCTTCACTCCGGTTGTAAACCGTTTGCATGCGAACATTGCGGCAAAGGGTTTATCAGGAAAGACCACATGGTCAAACATTGTGACACGCACAAAAAGAAGATGCGTTCTTCTTCGGCCATCCCGGCGACTCCGCCGTCTGCAAGTTGTCCTAATTCACCATCATCAGTGTTGCAATATGTTCTCAATTAAATTCTAATAGGTTTCACGTTAACATATCATTTTGAAATTAATTTTTATCCTTAACGAATGATTGAAATTTTAGGTTAGTTTCTATTTCAAATAATTTTTCGGTTACGAAATGATCGCAGTAGCGCCGCCGTAGTTATCTTTCGTTCTGTAGACCCTTGTTGAATATATTTTTTAAATTACATTATACATACATTGTTTTTTCCTAATCGATTCTAGATGATTATGTTTAAATTAATTATTAAGAGTTCATAAAGAAAGTTGAGATCGTAATGGAATTTGGATGCGATCGTGTCGGCCCCGCTAAGCCGACACTCGTAGGTCCACGGAACGCGAGGTCCTTTTATTGTTAATTCAACTTAACCTTGTGTTACTTACAAGGTGACTTTACCAGCCTGGCGGTCTGCCCGCCAAACATATAATTACATGACGCTGCCGGCGATACTGCGAGCATATAACAAACCATATCATATTAATATCATTTTAAATATAAGAGCAATAAAAAAAAAACAAAAAAAAAACAAAACACAAAAAGACAAAAAAAAATTTATTCCGGTCAATAGACCAACAATATCTTTATTGTTAAAACTATTGACCACCTTTTTTTTATTTTAGTTAAGTTTCTTCTTTCTGCCTATGATTGTCGATGTCGAAAAACAATATGTTACAATGCAGTATTTTGGGAAATATGTTGATTTTGTTATATATTTACTGATGGGACACTGGTTACGTACCTAAGCTGAGTACTTAGCTGAATAGGTACAGCGTGAAAATATAATTATTTCGTTACACATTACCTATTTGTAACGGGAACGTGTCGTGATTAACAAAATTATTAGACCCAAATTTAAGATTATTGAATGTGGAACATGATGTTCGCACAAAGGCAAGCCTGCATCCCTTAAAAGTGTACTTTTTGCAAAAAAGGGGGCGATTTACCATGGGAATATTTGGTTGTTACAATTTTTGTACATACATATCATAAAAACATATTTGACCCCTTATTGGGTTATAAATTGCAAATTCACTAAAAAGGGGTTTTCTATATTATTGACATATCATGCATATAAAATAATTGTGTCATTTTTCAGCCACAAGAAGTGTATTGCTGGACATTGGATAGATACATATCATTAAACTAATGCGCAATAAAATTGACAAATGACACAGAGATGGAAGGGCTTGCTTTTGGTCGACAGACATTATATTATATTTCAAATGATCAATTTATATGAACACACTATATACTTTCGTATTGACCAAGATATTTTGGTATATAGCGTGAGCATTTGACTATTGGTAGTAGGTAGTGACGTAGAGTAAGATGCGCGAGCGCAGTTTTAACTTAGGGTAAAAAATCGTACAATATAATCGGGGTGGGGGACTTCGCGAGCATTTAGCTTTTTATGTTTTTGCATATACATATGTCACTTATGAATGTGTTGTTCTGCATAAATTCTAATTTCCTTAGAATTTGAAAGTTATTAGATTAAATTATGTTATTCGGTGCTTCCCATTAATTATTTTGTCTGTTGTAATTTGTTTTAAATGGTAAGCTAGTTGTGTTTGTAAATTCAGTTTAATCGTAAATGTGAGAGTAATTTTTGATTTACGTCTTATTTTAGTTACCAACGTGTTATAAAACGAATTTAGTTAAAACATTCCTGTTTCGTTAGTGGTAGGAAAGTTAGTCTTCCTGAACGTTGCCAAATTCTTCCCATAGTTTCTTGAGTAACAATTAATTTAAATGTTTTTAGTATAATAATAATAAAATTCTCTAGCAATAATTTAATATAATGATGTAAATTTTTTTTTGTATAGTAAGTATTATCGGATGAATTTTCAGAATTGTATTTTAAATATTTTAAATGATGAATTCTTTGTAAATATTACGCGAGATTTTATTCACATTTTGTCGGAACATATCACGGCCACAGCGCGGCTAGTTAAAATATTCCTCTCGCTCGAGATTTGCATCGGATCCCGACGTCTGGTGCTCGCTCGCTGTGCCCCGGCGCACGCGGCAGACGCGCGATTTATATTGTACTTTGCAGAAAGTCACGTACTTTTTGGCACTTACAATTGGATGACTCCATTAATTTACATAACCCGACAAACTGACTAAGCTTTTTCACTTGGTGCAATAACGATGACACGACCCAGATAGGTTAACTTATCAGAATCAGGTCAGGTCAGGTCATAGAGATCAGACCTTACACAGGTCACCACTTCCGGATTGAAGTCTCAGAATCTGACTACGATTTTGTGGGACACACACTCATGTAACTCAAGCCAGTATGAACCAGTTTTAAAATACATTAACCCCAATGAATTAGATCCCAGGGGATATTAAGTTCTAGATTTAGTATCGAGGTTCAAGTACGTACAAGTATGATACTTGATTTCTCCTTTCCAGTGACAAATGTTAAATGGCAATAATATAATTGAGTTATCAAAATAAATTACATTTTTACGGGGGAAGTATTTTAAAGAGCCCCGCGCGCTCATATCAAAAACGGATAATTCTATGATTTGTTTAGTGAAATGTGTAGTAACAAAAACATAATTTGATTTTATAATATTTACGTATTTTGATGTTTATTATATTTCAGAAGTATTTTTATACAAATATAATACACAATGTTAATCTACCTCATCAGCGTCTTTTAACATCACATTGTATAGAATATCATTATCATTAGTACCTATATCATTAATTGAATGTTGTTCTAATAATTAATTAGTGTACTAAAAGCAATATTGAAATGTATGTACAACTGTAAATGGCCTACCTCTTAGACTTGATACAAATACACCGAGAGGATCTAACGCACCGTCGGCTTAATCAATGTCCGTTATTTATTTATATTTATCAAGAAGAAAAAGTGCGACTTTTTTATATGAATGCGACTAAGTCGACGGTGCTGACCGATTCCCGGATACTTAAGCAAACAGTCTACGAGAGACACCGAGCCTGTGCCTCTTAGCATCAATATATATTCCAATAAACAATGAACTTGCAGCATAGGCTCGGTGTCGCTTATATATCCCAGTTTATATATATACATACAAATGTTATTGTTGACAAGATTTTGTATAACAGAAGTGTTTCTTCATAGCAATAATGTACGTCACAATATGGAACGGAACTACCTCAAGTAACGAGTAATATGATTTATATAGTGTTGTGAGGGCGAGCTCCGTGGGAAACCTAAACAAGATACCTCATATTGCCTTCTACCAGAATATATCATTATACATTTTAATATTTATACAAAGTCGCAGCACAGGGCCTTTATACTCACGGGGCTCACTCAAAATCTTTATATATATATACACATATATATTAGCTGACTTACATTGTCATACATCATTTAGTTATAATATAATGTAAATATAAAAAGTAATGAACAAAATTTGTTATTATCATGTTCTTATCGTATCATTGATAGACTTATATGCTGGTATAAGTTAAAACGTAGAAATTTCAAGTTGATAACTGATAAGTACGTGTAAGAGTTTTGTGAAACTTTTCGATGTATTATTTTAACTCTTAGTTACCAGAAAGGGTTTTTTGTTAAAATGGATTTAGTAAAGCCGGATGAGTTGGAAACGGCGTTTTTTTAAATAGTTCTAGTTAACCCATTAGAGGATGAACGATTTTTTTTTATTAATTTTTGCATAAAATTGGTTGTACCTTAATTTTTTCTAAATGGTAGCCAAACTAAAGCCGGAGATCCAGCGCTGTGACGTAAATAATATTACTAATATTAATATTAATTAGTAAATAATATTAATATTGTAATAATCGATGTTGAATTTTAATGCATTAGTTTAAATGTTATGTTCAGTTGGTGAATGCTGCCTTTGATTCCACCAGCGCCTGATCTTCGTCAGAATTAATTAAGTCTTTGAAGGATAAGTAGTTAGTTTAAGATTAGTGATCTGTGAAGCTGCAGCGAAAGCCGATTTATTATTATGCTCTACGATTTGTTCATAACTAATAATCAAAAGCAATTTGTTGCTTTTTAAAATTGATGTTATTGAAAGAACAGATCGCAATGAAAGCTATGCGAAATTTAATTCTATGCGACGCGACTGGAGCATTTATATTTTTTAAGATTGTAACAGTTGGTCAAAATTTCATACCCATATGTGCCCAAAGATGGATTCGTAACAAAATAGGATGCCGTGCCTATTTATTTCATTTGTGTTCAGTTTTTTCTATCTATCTATTCTATTCTATTCTATTCTATCTAGCTATCTACCCAGCTAGATCGATTTTTATCTATCTAATTCTAGCTAAATTAGTTTCTTTTTCATATTTTCACCCAAAAACATTTTTATACATAAAATGGACGATAATTTCGGCGTCACAACCGCTTGAAGCGGTAGCTCAGTTAGCAAGCGATCGTTTTGTTCGATCGATTTGATTTGACTACTTTTTATATTTATCTGATGTTCACCGAGCACCATTGATAACAACAATTTTCATGATGGTAAAAGTGACAGGATGCTTATCTTTCGCCAAAAAAAAAAGAATACCACTTTGCAAAGTGCTGGGAGCCACACGGCACTCTGAAAATATATGCGCGAGGTAATTGGAGGTATAACTTTTAAACCTTATGATGTTCCATTATAAAAAATTATTCCATTATGGAAAGCCAAAATAAAGAGAATATGGGTAGGAAATTTTGCCAGATTATTACCAGACTTTTTAGACTACTAGGCCACTGTCTTCAAATCGATCACGCATTCGTTCGTGTCAAGCTAACCCGAGCTTTTTGAGTCATGTTTTAGTGTCTAATTCAGCTTGAATGCGGGTCAATTGGAAGGAAGTGGCTTTGAGGCGCAGACTTTAATCCTATGTAATCTATTTTATTTTTTCTGGTAGCCTTTGCTAAGCTGTAGTGTAATATCAGGTCCGTGATTTTATTATAAATATTAATGTGAAAAAAAAAATTGTTGTTTATTTCTTTTCCCAACTGCTTTGCGAACTAGATGGAATGAGCGATAATTTGCGAATTTTAACTTGAATCAAAATGTTGGCGTCTACGCATAAGCCACATTAACAATTGTACGGTAAACGTATCAAATGTTTATGTGGTCATATTTAAAACTATAAAGTTACACAATGTGTACTTACATACATAAATCTATTAACTAGATGCATACATAATAACAAGTATAAATATTTTGGAAATATATTCAGCTAACAATAGTTGTCATAAACACAGACTTTCACAATTATTGTAAATTTTACAAAGAAAAAATAAGATATAGTTTCTATAGTATTGATAGTAATAGAAAATAGAAACACTTTATAAAACGTATTTATTTATACTTAATATGTACGAATTTGATATAGTGTTTTGTATACAACTATAATTACATAACATAACAGTAATCTTAAAATGAATTGATTTTCATAAATTAACATTTAAAAACCATTGTTTTATACTTATTATTAGCTAGTCAAAAAATTCGCCAGCATTTTGAATCTTCAATTTAATAAAATAGAGTCTAGAAGTATCTAGAAATCTATATTTTACTTTTACACAACCATAGAATTCTTAATAATAAAAGACCATAGAAGTGGTTTGTGCTGATTAACGTTGCAACTGATGACAAAATAATGTTTTAATCTTCCGTCTACATTTTCTTAATTCTATATTTTCTACTGCACGTGACTTCGTTAATCCACTTCTGTTTCTTCAAAATCTTTCAAAAATTTTGTTTTTATGTCATTATATTTAATTAACTAACAGAAATTTATTTTTCACAATTTTATTATTGGTATTGATGTTGATTGATCGACAATACTATTTAGGAAAAAAAATATGGCATTTCTATATACTCCGATTTCTATGGTTGTATTGTTAAACATCGATTTTTAGACACTTCTGATATTTGTTTAATCTGTTATTACGAATAAAACAGTAGTTTAAAAAAAATTAGTACTGAGAAGGCAGTTCTACGGGATCCAGTCTACCCCATCCTGGTTCCTGCATGTGGATTGATATTTAGAGATAAGTAAGTATCTGACCGTATCAACGTAAGTATCATAATATGAAAAAATATAAACTATACTGTAGGTGTAGCCAAAACAAAAATAAAACATATATAAATTATACTGTTTATAAATAATACAGGTATTAAAAGTGTACGAAACGAACTTTCATTTTATCTCGCCTGGTGACAACGGATAATTGTAACATGATTCAAATAGTCCGAGATAAAAAAATAAGTAAATAAATATATACGGGACAAATTACACGGATTGAATCAGCCTCCAAGTAAGTTCGAGACTTGTGATACGAGGTACTAACTCAACGATACTATATTTTATAATAAACTAGCGACCCGCCCCGGCTTCGCACGGGTGCAAAATTAAAAATGTTATTATACATAAAAACCTTCCTCTTGAATCACTGTACCTGTTACAAACCGCATCAAAATCCGTTTCGTAATTTTAAAGATTTAAGCATACAGACAGACTAAAATAGCGACTTTGTTTTATACTACGTAGTGATACGTATACGTCCAAGACCCAGGCCAATCAGAAAAAGTTATTTTCTCATCATGCCCTGGCTGGGATTCGAACCCGGGACCTCCGGTGTCACAGACAAGCGTACTACCGCTGCGCCACAGAGGCCGTCAAAATAATAAAATAGAGGTAAGTAAGGAGTACGCGCGCGTTTAATACCTGTATTATTTTATTTATAAATAGTTCACGTATTAATTTTATTTTCGTCTTTATCTACGAGATAGACAGAGCTATTTCCCGACAATTTAGGATAGGATCTCTTTTCCACGGGTGTCGTACAAAAATTGGATAAGGGAATGGGCACACCAATCTATTTCAGCTTTTACCATGATCCAATATGGAGGTTCCCCTGCAATGGTTAAGGCGGTCAGACAGGAGTTTCTTCGTGTAAAATCTGATTACATGATCATGGTCAAAAGGCGCTACCCGGGCTCCTCTCCATAGTGGTGAGGATGTACATACATATGGTCACGTCTATATCCCTTGCGGTGTAGACAGAGCCAACAGTCTTGAAAAGAATGAATGGCCACGTTCAGCTATTTGGCTTAATGATAGAATTGAGATTCAAATAATGTCAGGTTGCTAGCCCATCGCCAAATAAGAATCCCAAGTTTGTAAGCCTATCCCTTAGGTGCATTTTACGACATCCATGGGAAAGAGGTGGAGTGGTCATATTCTTTTTTGTATTGGTGCCGGGAACCACACGGTGAGGATGTAACTGGGGTTAATGTTAGAAAGAGGAGTAGACAGAGCAATAAAAACTTGATTATCAAAAACCTAGGAGGTCACGTTCAGACTACAAAAGTCCATTCATTTATCTTATTTTTAACAGTTCCCGATAGAGTAATCTTCTACGAAAACGTTTATATCGTTACGTGTAAATTTACTTTTGGATTAAATTTATTTTTGAGGTCCTGGGTTCGAACCCCAGTCAGGCTGAGAATAAAAAAAATAATATTCAATGTAATATAGGTACCATATTTCCATATACACCACAAGTTTCTCTTTCACGGCAAACAGCTGAACCAATTTTGATAAGATCTTTTCTATATGAAGCTAATCAACACGAGGTTAAATACTATTACTTTTTCTGGAAATCTACGGGAGCGAAGCTCTGCTTGTCATTTATGTTCTAGTTGGGAGTAGGTCAAGTTCGATTGTATTACTGCATTAATTCTACATTAAGGTCAATCCTTATGCCAAATTTCATCAAAATCGATCTAGTGGTTTGAGTCTGACAAACAATTATAGGATATTAATCAGGATGATGAAAGGCCATATTAATCTTAACGACTTCGTGGTATAAAAATTAGGTTTTGATCGCGCCGTAAGGGCCTGACATAATCAAATTACAAAGGAACTGTTCATTGAGTATATTTTCAAAAAAATAATTAATTACTATGAATAAATAGTAACCGAGCATGAATTGGAAAAAATAGCCTGTCTGTTTGTATGTCCACGCTAAACTCCGGAACTGCTGAACGGATTTGAAGGAAACTTTTCTTGTTGTATAGCTTTAATGCTCGTCAACATATAGGGTGTCATTTATTTTGGAATCTGGAACAGCAGATATCGAGCTATAATAACTCAGCTAAACTATATAAATATCGAAACGATGTCTTAAAAAAGTTGTTCTACCTGATGAGCATTTTCTGTTAGCGCATAAAATCGAAGATCTGGAGCACCTGATGCAGAACCATTACAGACCAGCTAAACTATCTGAAATATGGAAAAGACGTCTTAAAAAAGTTGTTCAGCCTTGCGAGCATTTTCTGTTAGCGCATAAACATCGAAGATCTGGAGCACCTGATGCAGAACCATTACAGACCAGCTCAACTATCTGAAATATGGATAGACGTCTTAAAAAAGTTGTTCAGCCTGATGAGCATTTTCTGTTAGCGCATAAAAATCGAAGATCTGGAGCACCTGATGCAGAACCATTACAGACCAGCTCAACTATCTGAAATATGGAAAGACGTCTTAAAAAAGTTGTTCAGCCTGATGAGCATTATGGAAAAGACGTCTCAGCAATCTACCTGATGATATATCGATCCAAATTATTATTGTCCTATGTAATGCCAAATTACGTTGAAATTTATTTTGGTGAATATTAGTAAATTTTAATAACCTTAACCTTCACATTTTCTGTAACACGCAAACGGAGTTGCGGGAACAGCTAGTCTACTATAAGAATGTTAGTATGAAACACAATACATGCTTTACGCACGCGTTGATATCTTTTGTACGGAGTCAGCAATTCTAAGAAGTAAGGTTTGATTGCGTCACGTTTGCAACCCACTTCATAAAGGAGGAGGTTATCAATTCGATTATATGTTTGTTCACTGATTGACTGCTTAAATATATATTTTAATTAGGTCAAGGTCACAGAGGAATATGGCACTATATAATATAATGTAGTCTTCAAATTTTAAGAATTTGCAACTGTATACATGGTAATATGAAATAGTCTTCGTATCTTGTTTCTATGTAAGATATAAATGTAATTAAATGAAAAGTAGTTTATATGTAAAAAAATATCAACATTATTTTCAATAAACATAAGTTCTTTTATAAATGACTTTTATTTATAAGATAATATCCCAGTAAATACTTATTATACGAAAAACTTACATAAGGTATAAAGAAAAAATATATTAATTGGTTTTGAGGGTTAAATATGTCTTATTATGTCTCATTTAATTTTCAAAACACCTTAAAAGATTTTAGTGAAATGTTTTGGGTAATACCCATGGGTAAAAGTTTAGTGCCAATAAAAGACCAAATAAATGCTCTAAAGAATTTTGACCCACTGATTATTAGCTTGGCCTGTTAGTCTTTCAAGACGGCTGGCTCTGTCCCCGCAAGGGATATAGACATGCTTATATTAATGAATGAGTATAGCTACTAGTATAGTAGAGAAGAGTCTAAAGGCGTACCGCCAGAGGTGAGGATGTAACCAGGAATAATGCTAAGAGGAAGAAGTGGAGTAAACGGGGTAGACAGAGCCAACAGTTTCGCAAAGACTGGAAGGCCACGTTGAATGGCTCATGGAATTGAGATTCAATTAGGGACAGATTACAGGCCCAACGTCTGAAAGAAGAACAAATACATAATAAATATAAATATTATAGACAAATTACACAGATTGAGTAAGCCTCGAAGTAAATTCGAAACTTGTGTTACGAGATACTAACTCAATGATACTATATTTTATTACAAATACCCAGACCTAGGCTAACCAGAGAAAGTTTGTTTCTCATCATGCCCTGGCCGGGATTCGAACCCGGGACCTCCGGTGCCACAGACAAGCGTTTTGCCGCTGCGCCACTGAGGCCGTCAAATAAATGCTCAATAATAGATACATATTTATCAATGGGAGGTTTGTATTCATGGCTCGACTGATGTAAGTATGTTAAAGAGTCGAATTATGTACGGCGCCAAGTCAAGATTTCAGCGACCATCGTAATCATCGTGCTGAACAACACGCTCGCTCTCTGCTGAAGCCTTCGATAAGAATTCTACGCTTTACTTCTTATAATAATTACTATTTATACGAGTACATCAATCGAAATAATAAGTATGCTAAGAATTACGATTAGGTACATATAAACATAGATACGCTAAAACTGAAGCAGAGTTAGTTATTTCAGTGCTGTTCCCGGCACCAATACAAAAAAGAATAGGACCGCTCCATCTCTTTCCCATGGATGTTGTAAAAGGCGACTAAGGGATAGGCTAATGAACTAGGGATTCTTCTTGTAGGCGACGGGATAGCAACCTGTCACTATTTAAAATTCAATTCTATCGTTAAGCCAAACAGCTGAACGAGGTGTTTTTCAAGACTTTTAGCTCTGTCTACCCGACAACTGACATAAGCGTGATTATATGTATGTGTGTTAGTTATGTTAAACTTGATATACGAGGTCTAGTATTACGCGTCGTCTGAGATTTAGTGACCTTGCGACAATAGGATCCGATGTGCATAAGTTCCAGGTCAGCCCTTAAGATATGTTTACAGCTAAAGTACATACATACTTACATATAATCATGTGCCTATATCCCTTGCGGGGTAGACAGAAGTAACAGTCTCGAAAACACTGCTAGGCCACGTTCAACTGTTTGACTTAATAAAAAGATAAATTAAAATTTAATTTGGTTTTAGAGTTTAAATATAAACTTTATACATACTAATATTTACATTAGTGTTTGAGTAAAAATTAAAAAAAAAAAAAATCCTTTTGTTGTTGAATATTAAGGCTGAGTTAATGAACACAAGTCTTCATTATATTCAGAAGCTTTAAACTAGTTGTAATTATTACTACACTAGTAGGTATAGCTTACACTACTTACATACTACACGTCTATTTTTGTACATATTCTTGTTGTTTTTTTTTTACGAATAAATTCTTTTTACTTTTTAACTTTTTTAGTATTACTTGCACTAGTATTTCTAAATTTAACGTAACCCTAATGTACATTTAAGCATGAAATACACAGTCCACATTCAAAAATACAATAAATAACTGCAAGTGATTTGATTCTTTTATAACTACATACTATTTTCTTGTTACCTACTGTGTAAATTTCTATGCAATAAAGATATTACAACATACATACATAAAATCACGCCTCTTTCCCGGAGGGGTAGGCAGAGACTACCTCTTTCCACTTGCCACGATCTCTGCATACTTCCTTCGCTTCATCCACATTCATTACTCTCTTCGTGCAAGCTCCGCGGTTGCGGGTACTTTTGACCTAACCCAATAAGATATTACAAACAAACAAATAATTTAATTTAGACGAGTTAAAAAATTGAAATGATTGGTCAGGTTACATAAACTAGTAGAATACATACATACATAAAATCACGCCTCTTTCCCGGAGGGGTAGGCAGAGACTACCTCTTTCCACTTGCCACGATCTCTGCATACTTCCTTCGCTTCATCCACATTCATAACTCTCTTCATTCAACTCTTGTTACCGTGTAAATTTCTATAGAATAAAGATATTACAAACAAACAAATAATTTAATTCGGACGAGTTAAAAACCTGAAATGATCGGTCAGGTTACAGTTACTGTGTTTTCTATGGAATAAACATATTACAAACAAACAAATATTGTTTTATTATTTAAGTATGTTTATATTTAATTATTTTTATTTTATTTTTATTTATTTTTTTTACCTTTTCTTTTTGTCATTGTACCTAGCTGCAGCTACTATCCCTTTACATAATATATTTCTTTGAAATACCTGGTTGACTGGAAGAAATCCCTCACAGGGATAAGTCCGCCCTTGTACGTCGTTATTTTTAATGTTTTTATGTATTACTTATAATTTGTTATGTACAATAAAGAATTTACAAACAAACAAACAAACAAATAATTTAATTTGGACGAGTTAAAAACCTGAAATGATCGGTCAGGTTACATACGCTAGTAGTATACTTGGTCTAGATGCCGGCCGGCGCGGCGGCCGTGATACAGTGACCTTCCAACGACGGGGAAACCGATGCGGGTCATCGTGCCGCCGGCCGACGTTCTCGCTTTCGTGCCGTGCCGTGAGATCCGATAATTTCGCCGTCACTATTACACCACGCGTAAGTTTGATTTACATTGGAATATTTTTTTTGGGAATTTTTGTTTTCGAATTTTTTTTTTCACTGGCTGTCCCGTCATACGTTGTTTTGTTATATAAATATTTTTTAAGTAATAAAGAAATCCGATAATTTCGCCGTCACTCCTACACCACGCGTAAGTTTGATTTACATTGGAATTGTTTTTTTTTTTTTTTGGAATTTTTTTTTTCACTAGCTGTCCCGGCACACGTTGTTTTGTACATGCATACATACATATGGTCTCGTCTATATCCCTTGCGGGGTAGACAGAGCCAACAGTCTTGAAAAGACTGAATGGCCACGTTCAGCTATTCGGCTTAATGATAGAATTGAGATTCGAATAGTGACAGGTTGCTAGCCCATCGCCCTAAAAAAGAATCCCAAGTTTGTAAGCCTATCCCTTAGTCGCCTTTTACGACATCCATGGGAAAGACATGGAGTGGTCTTATTCTTTTTTGTATTGGTACCGGGAACCACACGGCATGTTGTTTTGTTATATAATTTTTTTTTAAGTAATGTCTGGTTTACAAAAAATGTTAAGCGTAAACAACACTTATCACTAAGGGGTATGAAAAATTTATGTTGGCCGATTCACAGATCTGCTCAATATGCTCACAAAATTTAATGAGAATCGGTCAAGCCGTTTCGGAGGAGTACGGGAACTAACATTGTGACACGAGAATTTTATATAATGTATAAAATTTACTAAATTTATACGCGAATAAGTTTATGTTAGTTTCTTAAGGGGTAATCGTAATCAAAGCCAGTAGTTACATAACCCAAAAAGTCATGTTAAGGGATAGGCGCTTAGTCGCCTTTTACGACATCCATGGGAAAGATACGGAGTGGTCCAGTTCTTTTTTCTACTGGTGCCTGGAACCACTAAGTAACACTTTGTAAAGAATCCAATCAATTTCCGCTCGCAGACGTTCTCGATAACATAAATCACTAGCGAGTAAGCGTAGGCTTTTGATGTGGTCAAATTTGAGGCTTCGATGGATGATCCAATGTTAATACTAATATTCATAATGTTTAGTTTAAATTGTATCATTGCTTTCTGTTATTTGCCTGTTTGTTCTTTATTATTTTTAAGCATTAAACTTGTAATTGCTTATTGTCTGCAAATAACACATATTTAATTATTTAAGAGCGGGTCTTTCTATAACACAGGTTTATATAACTTAAAAGAAAGGCGCCCAACTTTGGTTCTAAAATTGTGACTTTTTTCAAGACAATAAAGAATATTTATTTAATATTATGTTTATATTTGGTCATGTGCGGGTTGTAACTTGCATTATTGATTCAATATATGCCAGCCATGGTCCCAATATTATATTCTACAAATCTCATAAATGCGAAACAAATTTTTGAATAAAAGACCGCGAGCTATCCGCTGTAACACATACCTATAGGTATTTTACCTTTCAATTTTTGTTATAGCTTCTTGTATTTACAATTTGTCCAACATTATTAATATAAATGTTTACATAACAGTAAGCTTGTAAAATATATAATGAAAAAAGAAAATGCAATCTCTTAAAATAAGGTACACAACTGTCTGTTTGAGAACCACTGAACACGGCACGAATACATTTTTTCTGTGTTCTAAACCGTGGGTAACATTAAAATTGTTACGTCTTTACAATGGCAATAAACTAAGGATTCTTCTTAGAGGCGATGGACTAGCAAGGTATCATTATATGAATCTCAATTCCATGAAGCCATGCAGCTAAACGTGGTCCTTCAGGCTTTTCAAGACTTTGGCTCTGTCTTCCCCGCAAGGACGTAGACTGTATGTATGTATGTTTGCAATGAAATTCTACACGTACGAAGTCTCAGACCACACTAGTTATAAATAATAACAAAAAAATTATAAAGCAATATCAGAGATGACTAGTTAGTCATCAGAATCAATGCCGGACCAATCTCGTGTGAACGACCGCTTGTACTTGAAGCGAGATGTATAAAGGTCACTGTCGACGCCATTATGTTTTGCAATTATAACTTAGACGACACCGACGCACGCGCAGCTAATGATTGCAGTTTTCGGGGCAAAAATATGCGACAAACGGAACTGATTTACCCAATATAAGAAGGACTACGGCTGATTTTTGGGCTTATGGTTCCTAGCACTTTAGAATAGGATGTAAAAGGCGACTAAGGGAATATGCATGTAATCCAATATGGGTTAAGTAATAGTTGCGAAGGTCAGACGGGAATCGCTTCGTGTAAAAAGCTTGCTTACCAAATTCCAGGATTATGGCCATGGCAGACCCTGGGCTCATGTACAGAGAGGTGAGGGTTTAATAAGGACTTACTGTGCCTGGAGGAAGAAGATTCCCGTCTGACACCCCGATAATTTTAACACAGCCTAATTAATCTATTAATAAGTATAGTGTAGTCTCTGCCTACCCCTCCGGGAAAGAGGCGTGATTTTATGTATGTATGTATGTATGTATAAGTATAGTGTTGTTGGCATTGTTGCAAAATGCGCTATAGGCACCTATATTTTTGGTGCATTTTTCTTTAAATTCCTATGAATATAATATATTTTTTTTGTCAGTGTGAATGACTGTTTGACAGGTTTTCTCAATTACTCATTACGAAACTACGCAACAAACTTCAACTTAGTGAGTGAATGAACTTTGTAATTTTTCCTTAAGCGATTTCCATTTGTTACTGATCATTTCAGATTCGGAGAGATAATTCAATACATTCATATAGTCACGTCCATAACCCCTTGCGGGGTAGACAGAGCTGAAAGTTATAATAAGTCAAAACGGCCACGTTCTTATCCTAGATCACAAAGTACGAAGAAGGTACTTGCATGCCAATGTACCCAAACTTTAAGCTGAACGTGGCCTATCAATCTTTTCAAGACTGTTGGTTCTGTCTACCTCGCAAAAGTCATAGACGTGATTATAAACATATATGTAATGTTATGATGTCATAGACGTGATCATATTTATAAGTTAAGTTAGATCATACTTTTTGAATCTCCAGAACTTCTACTTAACTGAAAAACTTATGTCCAGAATTTCTACTTTTCTGTTTGTCTTTTTTTTTTTTGGGAAACCTCACTTGGTCAAAGATAGCAACAGACACTAAGCTGTCCTTGACTGCGAGCTGACCTCGGCTGGTGGTCAAGCAATACGTAAATAAAAATGATTTGAAATAAAAATAAGAAGTCAGTGGTGATTGGCCGCGACGCTCAAGGAGTTTGCAAGGGGACTCGTATTTTGACCCAAATAGTGTCGGCCGCATTAATTCGCAACTTAGGACATTTACGCCTTCCTTGTAAGGGACTAGATTTATTTAATTATGTGTTTTTTTTTTGTCGACTGATGCTAATGGTTCAGATTATGATATTGAGATTTTGCGGGTGAAGAGTACTGATTGTTTTTTTTTTGTTATCAACATGGAGGTGGAATGATCTAATTTTTTTTTAAAACTGTAACACTATGTAGACTTAGAAGAAACAATTGTTATTTTATGTAGGTAGGTACATGTGTAACTACAGATAAGAACCAGCTATTTAGCGACTTCAGCAATCAGCTGCGATTAAAACCGGATTGCGTAATGATTGGATCACTTTCACTAACAGAGCTACCCCAACATAACCGTAATTAGGTATGATATGTTTGAATTTTATAATAGATGCGCAGGAGTCGGTAAGTATAAATCGCACCAAATAATCTCATTCAACATTACAACGTACTCGCGTTATGAATTTCGAATTTCTTGCAAGTCATTCAAACGGGACTGTCAATTAAGACATTATAAGGATTCTTTATTTAAATTTATAACTGGCCTGAATTTTATACTTTAAATAGTGTAAAATTCTAGCCAGTTATAAATTAATACAAAATGATATAATTCACTGGTTCTCTTAAAATATCCGTTTATACATATATATAATCACGTCTTTATCCCTTACGGGTTAGACAGAGGCAACAATCTCGCAAAGACAGAAAGGTTACATTCGGCTTAATGGCTTAATGATGGAATTGAGATTCAAATAGTAACAGTTTGGTAGCCCATTGCTTAAAAGAAGAATCTCACGTTTATTAACCTTATCCTTAGTCTGCTTACGTCGTGGTTACGGTAATATAAGAAAGGCCAAGAAATGTTAGTCTGGAAAAGACGCAAAAAAGAAGGAGGAGAGAGAGAAAAGAAATCTTTAAAATAGTAAGAAACTTTGCTGAATATCTTTCGTGAAGATGTCTATCTTAAAGTTTTGGTTAATTAATGCTTGACCTAAATGGTTTTTCGAAAATATGTGACTGAAACTTTTGTTTTTACTTGTTACATATATTTATTGCCCACGCTCTGCACATTGTTTTTATTTTTATTGCGAAGCAGATACATAAAAACTTAATAAAGCTAATTTATAAACCACAAATCTCTTTCTGAATCGGATGCCGTGGCATTCCGACCTTCGCTACATAAGTATTGAAATATATATTTTTTTTTACTCAGTTACAACATATTGTACATAGTTATAAAATAAATAAATCACTTGCAATAGTGGACTTATCCTATGAAGGGATATATTCCAGTCAACCGGCAATCAAATAAAAAAAACTAGAATAATTAAGTAAAAAAGCCGAATGGGTTCATGATGGAATTGAAATTCAAATAGTGCCAGTACGTGATTCAAATAGAAATTACTAAGTATTAGAAATATAAAAGACTAGACAATAGATTTATTGTCTAGTCTTTTATATTTCTAATACTTACTAGTAGTAGTAATTGTAGGTTTACTTATAAAGACTTTCTTGAATTAATATTATTTAAGTTTAATTTAGTTTTTAGTGTTTCAATACATAGTTTCAATGTCAATACAAGTATTGAATAACAAAAAAAATGAAAATTATTATTAGGAATATGTTTTACATACATACATAAAATCACGCCTCTTTCCCGGAGGGGTAGGCAGAGACTACCTCTTTCCACTTGCCACGATCTCTGCATAGGTACTTCCTTCGCTGCATCCACATTCATAACTCTCTTCATACAAGCTCGGCGGTTTCGGGTACTTTTGACCTGACCCTTTACCAGGACGTCCTTAATTTGATCAAGATACGTTCGTCTAGGTCTTCCCACTCCGACCTTTCCCTCCACACTCTCCTTGTATATCTGCTTAGTCAACCTGCTTTCATTCATCCTCTCCACATGACCGAACCATCTTAACATACCCTTTTCTATTCCTGTAACTACATCTTCTTTCACATCACAACAATATGTTTTCTAGCATTATTTAAGTAAATAAAGTGTGAAGTGGTTAATCTCAAACAATTATACACTTTCGCGTGTACAAGTTAGGATTAGTATTATTCTAAACTGTAGTATCCCTCGTTAACACGCGGGGCTAATTAGATCAGTACTATCCTCGATGTGCAGACGACCTTAGTCCAGAGTTATGCATAAAAAATCAAATTCTAAATTGGGTCTGGAAGAAACTGGTCGGGCCAGTGGAGCGATGACGTCACCGCAACAAACCCGTTCTCAAGGAAGCCAATATAGTCGAAGTAACAGTGGATTTTTATATTATAAAACTTAGTAAAGGTAGAAATTGTTAATACAATACAAACGTAAATATAATTTCACATTTATATCCCTTACGGGGTAGACATAGCCGATAGTTTTGTAAACACGTTCAACTGTATAATGATGGAATTGAGATTAAAATCGTGACAGGTTGCCTAAAAGAAGCTTATAAGCGTCCCTTAGTCGCCTTTTACGACGTTAATGAGAAATAGTTGGAGTGGTCCTATTCTTTTTTGTTGGTTCTTATGTTAGTGCCGGGAACTACACGGTTTTATGGCGATTTCTGTGAAAAATTAAAAAAAAAAATTATATTATGTCAGTTCCGGGACTATTGGTATGAAAAGACAACATCTAACTGTTTCAAAATCTGGGTTTGTTTTGGGACCAACGTTGTGTTAGTCCAATGAATGAATTGTTTTTGAGACTGTGAAAGAGAAATGGCCCATTTTTTTCTTTAAATAGGGACAATGACTCTCTCGCGCCTTGTAGTGGGATGGTGGAGAATTTTTTTGTATCAGCACTCACAGACTATAGGTAAATGTCACTACTTATTTGTTTTATTAGCAGGCTGATTTCTAAATCGTGAAGTTTGGAGCAAACCGTGTTCTTTTTCTTCTTGAGGTCAAACCTCTTATCTCTCCTGGAGAGGATCCCGGGTGCTTTTTGACCTTTTTGACCATGCTCCAGGAAAGGTAAAGTCAGGTTCTTACACGAAGCGACTCCCATCTGAACCCTGTATTCTATTATATAACTCCAGGAACATAAGCTGTATTGGATAGCGGTTACACATTCAGTTGTCTGAATGTGTAAGTTTCCTCACGATGTTTTCCCTCGACGTTAGAGCATTGTTTAGCAACGAGATTGCATGAAGAGTGTGAATGTGAATGAAGCGATAGAAAAATGCAGGGGTTTTGGAAAGATGTAATCTCTGCCTATCGTGATTTATGTATGTATGTTTGTAAAAAAAGAGTATTTTATACATGGAAAATAGTAGGTAATTTTATAAAGTACTTTATTTGCATTTTGTGGGTATGAAAAATAGATGTTGACCGATTCTCAGACCTACTCAATGTGCTCATAAAATATCATGAGAATCGGTCAAGCTGTTACGGAGGAGTACGGGAACGAACATTGTTACACGAGAATTTTATATATAAGATAATCAACCTTTTAATTTGTGAAAAAAATTACTTGTACGGTTCAGTATTTCCGTAGATTAGTTCTTACAAACAAACAATCAAAATTACAAGCTTTACCTCTTTATAAATCTACATAGACCAGAGAAATTCTTTAATCACATACAATCTTGTTATTGATAAGATGGGCATTTGATAGTTTCCGGCTATAACCTTCAACAGATGAACTTGGCTTTTCGCGGTATTGGGAGCAGGGTGACCATTATTTAGAAGTTCCCGAGGATACTGTATCAAACAAGATAATTTATTCAAGAAAATCAGACGGGCGTCGCTTCGTAATATTTACCTCTTTTACTCAATGTTGTTGAAGTGATTTGTAGCTTCGCCCGCGCGAATTACGCGCCAACTACAAAAAGTGACGATTTTAGCTTTACCTACAAAATCAACGAATTTAGCGTCTATTATAAAACCAACGGATTTAGCGCCACCTATGAAGAATACAGGTTTTTTGCAAATCCTTTCGTTTTTACCAAGATGAAAAGTATCCTATGTTCTTCTCCAAACTCATAATTATTAACACCCAAAATTTTTAAAAAGGAGGCAAATTGATAGCTTTTGTAAAAGTAACAAACAAATGAAATTTACTTTCGCGTTAACAATATTAGTTGGAATGGTGATATTTTTGGATTGCGGTGATAGGTTAAACTTGAGTCAACTCCAGGAGGTCGTTACCGGGGGAATGATCAGAATTCAAACTTTTTTACTTAGTCAGTATTCAAATCTGAATACATTGGCAATTGTCCGCTCACTGGTCAGATACACTCGATCACCAATGAAGCTCTTGACATCCGATATTTTCTTTTTGTATCTTATTTAATTACCACCAGTTTTCACCCATTCATTGTTAATATGTTTAGTTTTATATATAAATATATTTCTTTTTTATTTTTATTTCTCAACATTTAAGAAATCATGGACCACCTAGCTTTGCAAGAATTTAATTTTGTCATAAAAACCTGTTGGTGTTACTCATAGGTCATTGGTGCTAAGATTTTTATTTTATTTACACATGTGTATCGCTCACGACTTCTCATGGAATAAACTAACAAATGCATGAATGAATATTGAGAAGTTTGGATTTTCTATAGTGTTAATGGCTTCAAATCCAACTAATAGGTATATTAAGCCTGAACGACTCATCGCCTTATTATTTATATATTATATTATTATTTATATATTATATACCTCATATTTTATTATTACTAAACAGCTGAGCGTGGTCTATCAGTCTTTTCAAGACTGGTGACTCTATCTACTCCGCAAATAATATAAACGTGACCTACAATGTGTGGGTAGTGTTTATTCTTGTGAATTCTATGCTGACAACATTAAAATGCTATTCCTGATTTAATATTTTAATTATTGTGAAGGTTAAGAATGGGCGAGTGTTTGTAACTCTTTGGCGCCAAAATTACTCAGCGGATTTACATTAAACTTTGCAGGTATATAGGTTAGACATTGGGATAACATAATAAGTTAAAATATACTGGGATTTAAGGCGGACACAGTAGCGAGCAACAGCTAATTCATAAATTATTTTATCAAATTCTTAGTAAACCATTATTGTTCATGATCAAATTATATATAACATGTAGCAATTTAATCATGGATTTAATTGTGCAAAACAAAATGCGCGCCTGCAAAGTGGAATGGAAATGTTATTTGAAGGTGATATATCAAAAACGCCGACACGAACTGTGTGGTCTCATACTTAGAAATAAAATAAAACTGATGAATTATTAATAGTAAGATAATATAATAAAACTAGTGACATATTAATTTATATATTAATCTCGAGCGTCAGTTGTGTATTGGTAAACCGTAATGAGAGCGAATTTAAGGTTCTAAGGTTCGAATACCATTCAACATGTTCCTGGCCGTAGTCGCCATTTCTATATATCGAAACTAGCTTATGCGCGGGATTCGCTTCCGTGGGAACATGCAGACACAAATTAGCCAATTGTGTTTAAGGTAGTTCTAAAAGTCTATTTCTACATACATAAATACATATGGTCACGTCTATCTCCCTTGCGGGGTAGACAAAGCCAACAGTCTTGAAAAGACTGAATGGCCACGTTCAGCTATTTGGCTTAACAATAGAATTGAGATTCAACTAGTGACGACAGGTTGCTAGCCCATCGCAAGTTTGTAAGCCTATCCCTTAGTCGCCTTTTACGACATCCATGAAAAAGAGATGGAGTGGTCCTTTTCTTTTTTTATTGGTGCCGGGAACCTCACGGCACACACACAATCACACACATTCTGCACAAAGAAAACTTCACTTCACTCTACTTATTACTTAATTGACCATCCATTTTTAGTAATAAGTACTTTATGTGACCCATACTTAATTTGGTTATTATCCTTCCTAGTTTATATTTTTTATACTCTAGGTTACTTCCATAGTTTAGAGGAAGGAGCATTGAGGTCTGAAACACAGGTTATACCTAGCTCAGAAACAGTTGAAAATGATTGTACTCTTTAATATTTAGTACTCACTGGTTTTCTGGTCGGTCAATAAATAAATAATTATTGTATTAAATTATTATTTCAGTTTCAAGCAAACTTATGAAAATTACAAAAATTCAAATCTTTATTAGGTATATTATACCTAATAGTATCCACAAATAGTATATATATCATATATTTGCTGTTTATTTAAGGAAAAAGAATGTTTATGTATATTTAAATTACGAATATAGTATCAAATTCAATGTCTAATATATTATCAAATTTACTGTCTATCAATTGTCAAAATTAATTATCTGGACTTTAACTTTATATTAGTCAATTTAATACCACCTTTGCGCAGACAAAAATGATTTGAATAAATTTAACTTATTTTTAAACTGCATTTTATAGTGGCAATTTAAGTACGCCGATACTTGGATAAAGTTATGTGCAAATCTTTGTTTAATTATGGGATAAATATCATTGTACCAAAATTTGTCTCTGCCGTGGGAAATTTTAGGTAAACAGGACAGAGTAGCCTTTGAAAAGCTTATGAAAAACAGTTTTTAAAATAATTTCATAAAAACAAAAATACCTATCTTTAGCCGTTTTATTAAAAGAATTTTTTATCGAAATTCATTAGTACGTCGAACCAATATAGCAGCGAGTATTATATAGGTAGGTACTTTGAAAATGGCTAAATTTTTTTTGTAAGTACACATAGTTGCAAACTAACTTCTTGTATTCAATACTGGTTGGATACATTTCTTTAGAAAAATAATCCTTTGTTCTTTTTCGCTTTCGAAATTGGGAAAAGGGTATTCTGCGTTTGATTTATTACTTTTTATTATTAACTTCTTGTTTTTTTTTTAATAATATTCCTATGTTTCTCGAAAACTGCTCTAATGATTTCTCCGAACTTTGAAATAAGTGCATATGAAATAATAAGTAGATATATAAATAAAAAAAATATATTTAGCTGGGTAAATTCGTTTTTTTTAAAAAATATGTTCCCATGCAAAATGGTCGCTAGTGATCGATAATTAAGACGCCACGATAGC
Organism: Amyelois transitella; assembly: GCF_032362555.1. Lineage (NCBI taxonomy): Eukaryota > Metazoa > Arthropoda > Insecta > Lepidoptera > Pyralidae > Amyelois > Amyelois transitella. The sequence continues at coordinate 1,974,499 of NC_083535.1, read as the reverse complement.
TTGACGAGGTTTCTCAGTAAGTTAGTTACCCAGGAACTAACTTTATTATAAGAACAAAATAAATTTCTAATGACAAGCACCACTATTATATAACTAAGGAAATTATTATAAATTCAGAACGAAACTAAGCACTACGTAGATGGTATGTTAAGCGTTTTAAAATACTATAATGCGATATGATAAGAAGATTGGTTGAGAAAATAAAGCCTTTAGACGGCCTCTGTGGCGCAGCGGTAGTACGCTTGTCTGTGACACCGGAGGTCCCGGGTTCGAATCCCGGCCAGGGCATGATGAGAAAAGAACTTTTTCTGATTGTCCTGGGTCTTGGATGTTTATCTATATAAGTATTTATTATATAATATAGTCTCGTTGAGTTAGTATCTCGTAACACAAGTCTCGAACTTACTTCGAGGCTAACTCAATCTGTGTAATTTGTCCCGTATATAGATACATAAATAAAGCGTGAAGAGGCAACAAACATCATCATCTTCCTTGTCCCGTTGGGTCTTCACAATTTTCGAGAGGAGCCCGTGTTGCGTCTGTGAGGATGATCCTGGAGTAGGCAAGTGAAACTGAGACTCCCGTCTGATCTCCGCAACCCTTGAAGGGAGAACCATTTTAAGATGGATCATGGTTCATGGATTTTCATGGTGAATGGAGTTCGTGGTCATGGATCAGAAAACTGCACATTAAGGCAACTGGATGAGTATTGGGAAGTTGTTGAAGAAAATGCTGCAGTGCAATTTGTTACCGCTTTTCTGCATTGATGCTTTGGAAGCGGCACTAAACTTACCTTTGACGTCAACCAAATTTGTGAAACCAAAAGATTAGAATTAAAATATGTATATAAATATGAAATCAATTAAGTAGTAAAACTAAGTGATATTATATGATATACTAGAGGCCGCCCGCGACTTCGTCCGCATGGAAACCCTATCAATCCCGCGGGAACTCTGGGATAAAAAGTAGCCTATGTGTTATTCTGGGTCTTCAGCTACCTACATACCAAATTTCATGGTAATCGGTTCAGTAGTTTTTGCGTGAAAGAGTAACAAACATCCATACATCCATAAAAACTTTCGCCTTTATAATAGTAGTAGGATAACATCACTTAGATGATATCATAGTGTAAAATTTCCTGTAGAAACCGGACTCACTCTAACCAGGAACCATGGTCAAAAGCATACCCCGAGCTCCTCTCCATAGTGGTAAGGATGCAATCGGGACTAAAGCCAGGAAGAAGAAATTCGTAATGTCCCAATATAATTAATAAAAAAATTGATTTGACGTAACTAAAACCATGGGATAAGGTCAAGTATGGTCACCCTAAGGCCACAAACGCGATGTTGCGTGGCGTGGCGCAGAAATTGGCGGGACGGACGTCTCACGTGCGTATGCGCATTGATTAATTACCAGACGAGATTGCATTTTGTTTGACGCACGCGCATCCTATAGCAAGTGAAAAATCGAGAAAATACGATACAAACCATTTATGTAAGGTGTTTTAAAAAAATTAAATGCATAAAATTAATAAATTAATGTTAATTTAATATCAAATGATCAATTAATTTTATGTTGTGTTATAAATAGAATTGACTTTTATGAAAATGTTAATATTATACGTATTGATAGTTACCTTAAAATAAAAGATATATCTACAAATAGGCCTAAATATAAAGCTAATACTTATTTACAAAAATGCAAGTCCCTGCAGATCGGAGCCTTGAGGTAAAGTGCCCAGAAGGCTGGCAGCATTGCCACGTTGAATGGCAATGCTTATCTTTTGAGCGAGATAAAGACCAGCCCTTTGGTCAAGAGTAACCACGTAAATTAATTTGAGATTTATTTTTTTTTAGTGGCAGAAAGTCAGATGACAAAAGGCGACTAAGGCAACTTGTCCCAATTTATTTATTTATCTCCCGTTCCCGTAATTTCCAAAAATCCTATTTAGCGGTCGTCGCCTAACTACAATCTACTCTCCATGCCATGGCCATGTAAAAATGATACCTTAGTTTGAATACTTACTCTTACGGGCGGCGAGGGAAAATATCGTGAGGAAATTTGCGCAGTCAGGCAACTGGATGGTTAGTAACCATGGATCCAAAATGGGTTAGGCTTACCCGCAAAGGTTGCGGAGGTCAGACGGGAAAAAACCTGACTCACCTAATCCAGGATCTACGGTCGAAAGCATACCCCGGGCTCCTCTCCAGAGTAGTGAGGATGCAACGGAACTAAAGTCAGTATAGGAAGAAGCAAGTGATTATCCTGATCAAGCCATACTTTTTTACTTGGTGTTATTTTGTACCGAGTCGAGCTCACCAAAGGGCCTGCGGTTAACTAATAATCCGACTAACACGAACGCTTGTACTCTACAACTTAGGACTGGTACACAATAGGTTCGGCATTATTTTTTATCTATGTGTGTTTGTTTGGCGGTCGTTCACGTCAAAACCGCCGAGCCGATGTCCATGAAATTTTGCAGACATATAGTGTTAAGATCCGAGTAGGGTACTTTCCACGCGAGCGAAATATATTAATAATATATAAGTAAGTATAGTGTACAAATCAGCCAATGACATAATAAAATAAAAACATAAAATCTACAAATAGTTTTAATTTATAATAGAATGAAATACTCACTAAAATAAAAAACAATCTTAGCTAAATAATACTCAGCGTAGGTACCTTAGTACAGTAAACATCGTACAAAAGAAGATATTATGAATGCAACATTATGATGCATAAACGCATAAAACACTGTGTCTACAATCAAAGCAAAATTCCTGTCGAAACAGAAAAGAACAAAACCACAGAAATAAAAAAAAAGTGCACGTTTTTTTTTTACAAGCCATCCCTGTATACTCGCGACAAAGGAAAATAATAGCCGACGTTCGGCAAGCAACTCAAAGTTTACTTAAAAATTATCGTAAGAAATTTATACTTACTTAATTTTAACTAAAATTTGCGTACGACGTCTTGATTTGCTCAACGTTGTGTGTCAATTGTATGTATTTTTTCTTATTTTTAAGCGATACGCTTATAAACTTGGGATTCCTCTTATAGGCGATGGGGTCCTCTCACTATTTGAATCTCAATTCAGTCATAAAGCCATACAGCTGAACGTGGCCTCTATCAGTCTTTTTCAAGACTTTTGACTCTGTGTACCCGCATGAGATATAGACGTGTAGATATGTATATAAATATTTAAATCGATTAATCGAACAGTTGACAATCGATTATCAGTAATAAACACTCGATGTGCCCCCGGCCTTTTTCAGGGATTGGTACGGGGTTCCGCTACTCGACACAAAGCGAGCCGAGGCGCTAACTTTGCTATAGAATTATTGTAGCTACACTCGTCATTAAATATACTTTTTATCGATACCACCCGTATTGGGCTGTGCCCACCCCTACTTTGCATATTGAGGAGGAAAAGAACCATTTTACAAGACTTTTTCACCGACATAAAAACATAATACATTCATATAATTGCTCATATTTCCCTTGCGGGGTAGACAGAGCCAAATGGCTTGAAAAGACTGACAGGCCACGTTCAGCTGTTTGGCTCAATGATAGAATTGAGATTCTAATAGTGTTAGGTTGCCAGCCCATCGCCTAAAAGAAGCATCCCAAGTTTATAAGCCTATACCTTAGTCACCTTTTACGACATCCATGGCAACGAGATGGAGTGGTCTTATTCTTTATTTTTTATTGGTGCCAGAAACCACACGGCACACGTCTTTTACCCACAAAGGGCAGACAGATCCCATACTCTCGAGAAAACTTGTAGGTCACATTCAGCTTAATGGCCTAATGACAGATTCTGATTGTAACAAGTTGCTAGCCTATTTCCTCAAATGAGAGTCCGATTCCTTTTCCTGAGTAACTTTTTTTGCATAGTTTACCTCGACAGATCCGGTTACAAAAACAGCTTAAACATCCGAATAACTTAAACTACAATTTACATGCGAGTGAAGTCGCTGATTGACGCTTATAGAATAGAATAGATTTATATAGTATCACTTATTGACGTCACATCACTTAAATCTAATTATAACTACTACTACTAAGAAGCGGCGGAACAAACTACACTGCAGCATTTTCACCGGACGTCAATTTACAAATATATGTATGTAGATCTCTTAAATCTAGATCGTGGACGAATGCATGTGCATTGTGTCTACCTACATCTAAAATATAAAAATAAAAAAATATTTGCATCTATAAGTCCTACTTATATAATAAATTTGAGTTGAATAGACCATTTACCGAGGAAGGCTTTAGGCTATAAAACATAACGCTGCAACTATAAGGAGCGAAGAAATAATGGAAAATGTGAAAAAGAACGGGGAAAATTATTCATCCTTGAGGGCTTCAATGATGCCCAAAATAACTATTCCACGCGGACGAAGTCGCGGGCACAGCTTGTCTCTATATATAAATGAGAAAATCGCCTTGTTTTGTTTATCCACTAACATAATCTTTAGCATTGTGAACACAACACGTAATATGAAGATACGAAATTTGCTTACACACGGTAATATACACACATTATATCACGTCCTTAGAGCGTTGGTGGTCGAGTAGTTATGGTGTCCGATTGTATGGATTGTGTACAAGTTCAAATGCTGTGGCGCCCATGTAACTAATAACACTTTTTTAGTTTGACTGTCTCTGTGACACCGGAGGTCCCGGGTTCGAAGCCCGGCCAGGGCATGATGAGAAAAGGACTCTTTCTGATCGGCCTGTCTTGGATGTTTATCTATATAAGTATTTATTATAAAACATATGGTATCGTTGAGTAAGTATCTCGTAACACAAGTCTAGAACTTAATTCGAGGCTAACTCAATCAGTGTAATTTGTCCCGTATAAGTATATTTACATATTTAATTATTAGTTACAATCCGAAGTTTAATGACTTACCTTTGTTCTTACGGTCAGAAAATATATTTAGGAAGTATGACCATTATTCAATATTACTGCAAAGCTTGTGAAAGTCAAACGGGAGGCGCTTCGTGTAGAAATCTGATCGACCTGACCCAAGTCATACTCTTAAAGACGAACCCCAGTTTCCTTTCTAGAGGGGAGACTATGCTATCTAAGCCAAAACCTTTTAAAATACTGCCATAAAAATGTAATATGGCGTAATAGACGTCATAATAAAAATAATAATTAAAAGATCAAACTCTTTTATTCCATAAAGACTTACCGCACCCTCTTCTCGGTAATTACGAAGTGTGAAATTTAAAACAATTTACTCTGACCAAGGAAGCAGCTTTTATTAATAAAGGTATGTACTGCTTTTTAGATGATAAATTTCATCATTTAGCTCACATCATCACTACACGTAGTGATAGTGATGTTGATATGGGGACTTTGTAATATGCATATTGCATTGCATTGCATATTGTTGAAGAAAATGCTGCAGTGCAGTTTATTACCGCTTCTTACGCACTGACGCTTTGGAAGCGGCAGTAAACTTAGTTCTAAGTAATTTATTTGACGTCAACCAATGTTGTGAAACTATTGAAAGATATGACAATTATTTAGCGATATGAAGTGACCAAAATAATAATGAATAAAGAAATTATGAATTAGATTTTGACTGTATTTAATTTAATACACGTACAAAATAAAAATTACAGAAATCAACTAAAACATAATCATCATCAATCTATTTCTTAAACTAGGACATAAGACGATATCGACCACCCCAAAATAGCAATACTTATAAAGACAAACAAAAGATTATTTTTTTTTACTAACACAAAGGACAGCCATATTGTATTCTGTGAGTAAGAAAGTGACAAAAACTACAGCGTCTTTATGGGTGGTCGTGTTTTTTTTTTAAAACGCCATTTTGTTTAATGTTGTTCGCTATTTACGACGGCATAGTTTTTAGTGTCAATTATTATATCACTCTGATAAGTATTTTTTATTTTTCCAGGATTATGATTGATTCCATGATCCTTAATTCAAGTATTAAAAAGCTAATATTCAACTGTCAAATATTAAGATAGGTACAATTTTATTCAATCAAATAAAATATATTTATCATATGTATGTATTTATTTGCACAAGTGAATAGTAAATTACTCGTATTATAAGAATGGATACAACGAACCCAATAGACCATAGTCTGAAATAAAAGACTTATTTTACAAGTACCAAAACTCCTTGAAAGAAGGAACTCAATCACTCAACAAAAGAAGTGTGGTTCCTAGAACCTCACCATCTTTTCCCCGCGGAAGTAGTAAAAGGTGACTAAGTGATATTCTTATAAACTTGGCATTCTTCTTTAAGGCGATGAGTTAACTTGTCAATACTTTTAACTCAGTTCCATCATTTAGTCTTTGCAGGATTGCTGACTCATTCTACCCCGTAAGGGATAAAGACGTGATTGTATGTATGTATCTAGGTGCCAAATAACATTCTAGCATGAGTCTAGCGCATAAATGTAAGCTGAAAACAGAAGGTTCACCTCATGATATGAATTATGAGTTTAACGCGATATAAAGCTGCGTCCATATAAATATTATTTTGATACTTATTGAAAGGAAATGCGGTACAAAGTTTAATGCTAAAGATGTTTATTAAATGATGAAATATGACGTTAAGAAATACAAAATCCGTGTCAGCTTCCGTTGCTGTCTTTGCGTGCTATCTTGGTGCTTTGTACACGAATTAATTGATTAATGATGACATAGATTATATAAAGAAGGAGTAAATTAAAACATACTCATATATCACTTTTCAGCTCAACACCGTTCAAATTTAGTTGAATAGTTTAACTGGGTTGATGTATCAAAATCTTAATTTCGCATTAATAAAATTGTTTGTTGCATTTGATAACAATGTTTTGCGCGTGACTGTACCGTGGTAATTTTTATTACAAAAAATGTATTCTATGAACGCTAATGGTGAAGATTACGCCTGTCTTTGTGCCAAATATCCAATTTGTAAAATCTGTGCCAAAATCAAAGGAAATGCCAAAGAATTTGGGATTAATTACCTATTAGCCGATGCGCTAGCATATGTATGTTTGAATCTTAATCCTATCATTGAGCCATTAGCTTCATCTGTATATCCCGTACGGGATTATGCGTTTGTTTGTTTTTTTAAAATATTTTTATTTTATAGAAAATAACTCAGTTAAAAAACTAGTACATACATAGTTTAAAAAGTAATCATAAATCACTTGCAATGACGCACTTATCCTATGAAGGGATCTCTTCCAGTCAACCGGGATACAATAAAGGAACTGGACTATTAAGTAAAACAGCGGCAAGTAGCTGTGGTATTAGCAATAATATAATAATACTAGCTGTCCCTGCGACGTCGTCCACGTGGAGTAGTTATTATGGGCATCATTGAAGCCCTCAAGGATGAATAATTTACCCTGTTTTTTTTCACATTTTCAATTATTTCTTTGCTCCTTATAGTTGCAGCGTGATTTTATATGAAGCCTTTCTAAATTAATGGTCTATTCGACGCAAAAATATTTTTTCAATTCGGGCCAGTAGTTTCTGAGATTAGCGCGTTCAAACAAACACACCAACTCTTCAGCTTTATAATATTAGTATAGATACTAACGTAAATACAAATAATAAACATATAACTACCTACCCATTAAATGTGTATGTATAAACTTATTAATAAATTGTGCATGTATGTATTATTTTGATATTAATGCGACTTATCCATGTGAACATGACCTTATGTCTCAGCTACGGTTACCTTTACACCGTAGTCAGTGCTAAGCGCGCCACGAAGCGGTTCCCTCAGACGGGTAAATTTTATCATATTGTATATCATTAACGATGTCACCTAGAAGTAGTATTTTGCGATTTTAGAATAACTTCACATTATTTTGTTTATGAGTTTTAACAATTCTGTTTTATTAATTTAATGTTTTTTTTTTAATCGCAATTTTTAGTTACAATAGTATTTTGTTTTCTTTAGTCTGAAATGTACACAACTTCTTTATATAAAATTAATTGAAATAAGAAGAAAGTTCCTTCGATTTATCTCATTTGGTTTTACCACAATTTGATTCTTATATCGTTGAGATAAGAATCAGATTACGTGTGTAGTACAAGACACTCTTTTATATTCTCTTTCTGTTGTAAATTTTTTTTAATGTGTATCTAGTAAGCACAGCAAAATAATTAAGTACCCGTACATATTGATTTCCTTAAGATTACCAAAAAAAAACTATGTCTGCACAGGCGATAGGTAGTGCACGTAAATTATTTTCTTTTCTTATTTGTCAGAGTTTCGGATGTTTATCTAAATAATAATTAATTAAAACATAAAGTATCAATCAGCCATCTAATTGAACGCAGTAAATTATAATGGACTAAAAATTTAAAGTTCGTATGAATTATTTAATGGTCGTACAACTTGATGCACGTAGATAAATTAATTTATAAATTAAAGGTAGATGCCTATGTTACGTGCGTGCTTAATACATACATAAAATCTCGCCTCTTTCCCTGAGGGGTAGGCAGAGACTACCTCTTTCCACTTGCCGCGATCTCTGCATACTTCCTTCGCTTCATCCACATTCATAACTCGTTTAATACCTGTATTATTTATAAATAGTATAATGCAACGCGGAAGTTAGGCTTTGTCTATCTCGTGAGGGATAAAGACGTGATTATATATGTCTGTATCATTACAGTATCAAACCAGCATAGCAGCATACAACAGTATTTTTAATAACTATGTCGATACAAAATATTGAATTATCATCGATGAAACTCACGGTTATCTCGTAAAACTTATCACTTGGTGGACAGTAAAAACGCATCATTAAGACAATTTGCAAGTAATAAATTTTACATAGAAATCGATTTTTAATGCCCTCAAAACGCGTATCGGGCGAAGGGCGTGATATGTATAGTATCGATAGTATCGATGAAATCTACAGCTACAACAATGTCGATGTGACAATACCGACATCATTTGCACAAAATATCGTTAAGCTTATGTGTTTTGAAAAAAGTAAATCTTAGCAGCGGATGACCTATTTTGGATTTTTCATAGGGTTTAATTTTATAATTTAAGATTCGGATGAGCTTGAGAAAACTAAGGATGATGGAATTGAAATTCATATAATGACAGGGTCGCTAGCCCATCGCCCATAAGAATACTAAGTTTATAAGCCTTTCCTTTAGTCGCCTTTCGTCCATGGCAATGATACGGAGTGTACCTATTCTAAAGTGCCTCACCACACGGTACAATTCGATAAAATTATCGATAGGTGTACATACTTATCGATATTAAAAACTACCCGGCAACCCTAACGGGCGGTCCCTTTCAAGTGCACAAAGAAAGCCGACCAAAGGGCCGAACTAGGCGCATTTGACACTCATATCATCTTTGTATTGTTGCTATTGTTATTGCACTGTATTGCAAATTAGTAAAAAAATGTTGTTTAAACTAATGCCTGCGTCGCTTGTGAAGTGGAATAAAGTAGTCTGGAACGTATTTCAGCGTTCTTTGTCTATCTATATATATAAAACTCTTCCGTTACTGAGTGACTGACTGACAGACAACGCACAGTCGAAACTACTGGTCGTAGACAGTTGAAATTTGGAATGTAGGTTCCTTGGGATATGTAGGGGAGCACTAAGAAAGGATTTTTGGAAATTCAACCCCCAAGGGGGGGAAAAGGGGTAAAAACGTTTCTATGAAAAATCTTATTCCTTGGGTTTATAAACTTGAAACTTGGCATGAACACGTACATAGGCAAGTAAATATGTTTGACATTATAAGTTTTTTCAAACTACCCTCCAATCGTGATTTAGGGGGTGCGATTGGGTGACTGATTTATTAACGCACAGCCGAAACTGCTCGGTATAGGAGTCTGAGATTTTGAACAGAGGTTCCTTTAGTAACATAAGTGAGCACTAAGAAGGGATTTTTGAAATGTCAACCCCCAAGGGGGGGGGGGAAACGGGATAAACTGAGCCGGGGCTGCGGGAAAGTTCTAACGAGATACCGTGGCCCCGGAACGCAAAGGGCAACTGAAGGAACGAGGTGGGTTTTAGTCAGTAAAAGTCTGACACTCCCTTCCGTTCCACCCAGAGCGGGAGAGGTCATTTGATGATTTCCCATCCTTAAAAAAAAAAAGACTTTGTATGACAACTTTCAGTCGTCTCTTTAACATACATAATTATGTACATACATGCATAACATTAATAACATCACGCCTTTAAATCCCTATTTTGTGTTAACACCACCCATACAAACAGCTAAAAGGAAACAAGTGAAGAGACGAAATTTGTCCGCATCCATTTTCACCTAAATTCTTAACGTTAATGAGATTTACTTTTTATTATCAGGTCAACCTAATAGCCTCACATGTACGTATAACTTCGTAAGAATTTTCTTTCAACTCCTAACCGTTGAGGAGTTGTACCTTCCATCTTCAGCTCATTCACATGGGATGATGACTATCAGACGCAAATACTTAAACAGATCTATGAAATTGTCAAAAACGTAATTGCCTGTAAATTTGAGGTTTGCCCTTGATTTCCCTGGAATACCATCATCAGATCCTGACTAGGTAACAACGGGACCAACTTGAAAGTATACTCTACCGAACAAAAAAAGAATCACGTAAATCGGTCCATAAATCTCGGCGTAATCGGTATGCATAAATAAAACACCCGAATTTTATTTTCTATTAACTATCACGAGTTGTCTCGATGCTCGATAGATGGCGTTGGCATCGAGATAGATCGCGCTATGGTTTTGTTACCGTCATTTAGCTAGGTAGCGTAAAATATTTTAATTTATCGTGTAATTTTAGCAGCGCCCCTAGCATATATACCCGAATTACACGTGGGCGAAGCCGCGGGCGGAAAGCTAGTCTTATATATACTAACATAATCTATACATATAATAAATCTGTAGAAGGGTCAATTCTGTACATTGAAAATATTGAAAAAATAATAGTGTGTTACTGGATCGATACCAAACACAAATATGTGATTAAAAAAATTTTTGTCTGTCTGTATGCTCAGGCATCACGTGAAAACTAACAGTTCGATTTCGACGAAACTTGGTATAATTATACCTTATTAACATAAAATGGGATACTTTTTTCCTGGAAAATACGTAGAAAAAAAATCTTAATTTTTCTGTTTTATCTATAGACGTTGTTCTGTAGAACCGCAACCACACGTTGCGTTACCCGCAGTGGATTCAGCGCCGTAATAAGATATCATTGTCAGATTTACTCAAAATGGAGAAATAAACCATCCACGCGAAGACCGACATCCGCGCGGATGGAGTCGCGGGCGGAAGCTAGTATACAATATATAGTCACAGCTTCATCTCTTACAAGATGGACATTCTTTTGTCCTATATAAATTACAAATTGCCTTTATACATACATACATATAATCACGTCTATATCCCTTGCGGGGTAGATAGAGCCAACAGTCTTGGAATAACCAAGAGGGTACTTTCAGCTGTTTATCTTAATGATAGAATCGAAATTAAACATATACATATAGTGACAGGTTGCTAGTCCGTCGCCTAAAAGAAGAATCTCAAGTTTATTAGCCCACCCCTTAGTCGGCTTTTAGAACACCCATTATTGGTATCAGCCCTGGATACTCCACAGCTACTGTGAATGCGGCCTAGTTGCCACAAAGGCGTAGTACGGTCTTTGAAAAACCAACATTGTTCTTTATTCCATTTTCGCTGAATACTTTGTGGTGAAAAATCAATATATCACTAGCTGTGCCCGCGACTTCGTCCGCGTAGAATAGTTATACATTGGGCATCATTGAAGCCCTCAAGGGGTAATAATTTTCTCCGTTTTCTTTTTTACATTTTCCATAATTTCTTCGCTTCTTATAGTGCAGCGTGATGATAAATATCCTAAAGCCTTACTTGATAAATGGTCTAATAAACACAAAAATAAAAATTCAATTCGAACCAGTAGTTCCTGAGTTTAGCGCGTTCAAACAAACAAACTCTTTGGCTTTATAATATTAGTATAGATGTCTGAGGAAAATACTAAACTACAATACTTGCTTTACATTAATATCCTTAATCGCCCCGCCATCTGTCTGTTATTTAAGAGTATAATTAAGTAATTTATCAGTATATTAGTATATATATATATATATATATAGTATGTATATAGAGCCGTGTGGTTCCCGGCACCATTAAAAAAAGAACAGGACCACTCCATCTCGTTCCCATGGATGTCGTAAAAGGCGACTAAGGGATAGGCTTTTAACTTGGGATTCTTTTAGCATGGGCTAGCAACCTGTCACTATTTGAATCTCAAATCCATCAGCTGAACGTGGCCTATTAGTCTTTTTAAGACTGTTGGCTCTGTCTACCCCGCAAGGGATATAGACGTGATTATATGTATAAGTATTAAACGAGCATGTAACGCTGGTTTTCAGCCGCTCGCTGACCACGAATCATTGTAACATGATTCGGAATGTCCGAGATAAAATAAAGGTTTACGCGCGTGTTTATTATCTGTATAACTGAATAATAGCATGATGCAATGCGACAGTTTAAATTCTGTTACAATTAAATTTATAATCTACCATTCTCTTTCTCCCGTTTTGAGTAGTTTATTTTTTATTTTATGCAAGTAAAAATTATATTAATAATACATACATACATACATAAAATCACGCCTCTTTCCCGGAGGGGTAGGCAGAGACTACCTCTTTCCACTTGCCACGATCTCTGCATACTTCCTTCGCTTCATCCACATTCATAACTCTCTTCATACAAGCTCGGCGGTTTCGGGTACTTTATATTAATAATTATTGAATTAAATAAGAAGATACTACAAAAAATACTTTAAAGTCGTACCTTTGTGAGTTTGTTTGAAAGGGCTAATCTTAGTAAATACTTACTAAACCGATAATAAAAATTCTTTCACCTTTATCTGCCGGTATTGTAAGGCTATGAAAGTATATACCACCGGCGAAGTCGCGGCAGGTTAGTATTTTTTTAGGACGTAATTAGCAAAAATTATGCTTTGTACTATCTCAAATTTGCCAGTCGCGACATTTTGTCGCTAAGAGATAAAAAAAAGGTGTTATTGTTTTATCGCGACAACAAAGACTTGACAACAGAAATAAGACTAGTTTTATGATAGCAATTGTCGTCAGTTCCATGAGAATAAGACCGTTCTCTTTCACGAGGACAGATGTAGCGTTGGTGGTCGAACCGGTAAGGTGCCCTGTTGCTTGCTCGATGCGCACAAAAGGCACAGGTTCAAATCCCAACACGGCCATGTTTACCTAAAAACAATTTTGGGAAAGTTATTGTATTATTTTGAATACTACCCGATGCTCTTACGAAGAGGGAAAACATCGTGAGGAAACCTGCACATTCAGGCAACTAGATTTTAGAACTCGATCTAATATGGGTTAGGTTAGGGAGTCGCTTTGTGTAATTACCTGCCTCTCCTAATCCAGGATCCGTGGTCAAAGGCGCCTAAAAGCCATTATTCGCATTGCGCATTTTTAGCGGGCGCCTAAACGAAACCGAAACCGGGATTCGAATCCCGGTACTCCAAATAAATGTCTGTTGTTTGTTTGTATAACTGTTGCTACCTGATAATATCCCAAACTACTGAACGGATTTCGATTAGTTTTTTTTTATGTAGGTTGCTATACAATCAATTTAGTAACAATATTGATCTGTTAAAGATCAGTTTACACATTTTTAAACTGATTAGCTAACATGAAGAGAGTAATTAATTTGGATAATGCGCAATAAAGTATTTAGGGATTGTAGCAAGTTAAAATGTAGTCTCTGCCTACCCATTCGGGAATGGAGCGCGATTTTATGTAGTACGTTAAATAATTTTTATAACAAGAAAGCGTAACTTTATAGTAGTAGAATTATTTGTTAAAAAAAAGATGTTATAATAATGATGATTTGAAATAACTTCGCTTTACTGATCTTAAAATGATAACCGATAATAAATAATAACTGCTAATTATAAACAGCGCTTATACAAAATCTTAATTATTCTTATGAGCTAAAACACTAGAAGTTCCTTACAAAAATAATGCAAACTTTTTATTGCAACTTGCAAAGTTATAACATTATTATTCGTGCACGCTAGCTTTCGCAAGAGCTTTCTAAAGTTTCAAAGAATCATTTAATGCATTCAATACTATGATATTGTCTAGTGAACAATTTTAGAGGGAGACGGCGTCATTTCAGAGCGAGATAGACCTAAACTGTTCCCACAATGATTACCTTCACTTCAGAGTTATAGTGATGGCCCTTTAATTATTAATAGAGTCGACAAAAGTATAATTTATAGACCCTTTTTTTAAACAATTTTATTTACCTACTTCGAATGTTATACATTTGGATAGTGCGGAATATTCCTATTAAGATATAACAACAGTACATGAAAATATATTATTTATAGGTTGTATGTATATAAAATAATATGACTAATCGAGTTTTTTATCAATTACGGTTGTTTTAATAAATATTCAAATCGGTTATTACCAGACAGAGAAATACCTATATAAAAAAAAATATTTTAAATTATTGTTAAAAACGAACCTCCGTTTAAGTACAATAATTTATCAATTGTCGATAAAACTTTAATCGACATATCACCCCTTCCCTACGAAGAATGCACCTTGACAACACTAAGGGAAATAGTTTTTTTTTTAATCAGACTTCACAATATATCATCCCTTTATTTGCTGAATGCATCGCTACATATTCGCGCACCCTGCTTTGTTCGTCATAGATTCTAGAGCAAGGGGGTCATAGACTCGTAGAATACTGCCGGTGTATGAGGCACCCTATTGAAATCAATACATCCATCACAATGGACATCAACTTATCGTTATTAATTTAGTCGACTTCAAATATGAGACGTTGGCATTCTTATTCATATGTAGGTTATTGTTTATTACATCACGTCACGGTCACGTCTATGCCCCTTGCGGGGTAGACAGAGACAACAGTCTTGAAAACACTGAAGGCGACGTTCAGCCGTATGGCTTTAGGTATTATTGAATTGAGATGCACATAGTGACAAGTTGCTAACCCATCGCCTATAAAAGTTATCCCAAGAATATTAGTTTTCCCCTTAGCTTCGTTCCCGTTGAAATTATCAGAAAAAATTGCCTTTTCATACATATAATCACGTCTATTTCCCTAGCGGGGTAGACAGAGCCAGCAGAAGACTGACTGGTCACGTTCAGCTGTTATGCCTTATGATGGAATTGAGATTCAAAGTAGTCTATGTTATTCCTAAAGGTCTATTATATCAGTGTTCTTTTCATCAAAATCGGTTTTGTAAGTTTTTGAGATTGTCCATTACAAACATACAAAAATACAAATCTTTACTCTTTACTATAAGAATGTATGTGCGGATAAGATAGCAAGAAAGAAGAAAATTATAAGTTTCGAGGCAGGTTAAATAAAAGAAAAGATATTTTAAAAAAAAGTACAAGATACTGGTCAATACGTATATAAAAATTAAAAATAAAAACTGTCACAGCAGCAGATAAATCAGTCAAATAATATCGCCATTATAAAAGATCTCTTAGAGGCGTGGTGCGAATACATTTGAGTCCTTTTTGCCCAGGGGGTCACTCTATTGTCATGGTAATCAATCCGGGAAGACTGGTGGATGACCTTTTTTTTGTTAATCTGACCTCATAACAGGTTACCTGCTACGGTCACCTGGTCTTTCGCAAGTGCATTACTTCCGTATGGTATAGAGTAGGTAGTTGTAGGTGCCTGAATGGAAAAGCGTGACACACGTGCCACAGGTTCAATTCCATGAATGACACAATGTGTTATGTATGTTTATTTGTTTGTTAACCGATGCTTTTGAAGTAACGGAAAACATCGCGAGGAAACCTGAACATTCATGTATCTCGATATGTAACTATAATCTAATATAGGTTAAGTTTGCAAAAGTTGCGGAGGTCAGACGGGAGTCGCTTCGTGTAAAAACGTGACTCATCCAATCCAGGATCCATGGTCAAAGGCATACCTCAGGCCCCTCTTCAGAGTGGTGAGGATGCAACCGGGACTAAAGCCAGGAGAAAGAAGCATCTTCAGCATTAAAACTATGTAAGTACCGTAGTTCCCCTCAATAAGTATTATAATACTATTTATATGGACGCAGGTTTACATCGCGTTAAACTCATAATTCATGATGAAGCTTCTATTCTCAGCTTAAATGTATGCGCTTGACTCATGCTAGAATGTTATCCAGCACCTAGTATACATACATACAATCACGTCTTTATCCCTTAAGGGGTAGACAGAGTCAACAGTCTCGACTTTTACATTAAGGAGTTGGGCAGGATTTCTCTCCAGAAAGATATGTACTAGACTACTGCCAGGTGGATGACGATTCAAACAAGTCATGTCATGACCCAGGTCATTAAGAAAAAGTTAGTTTTTCGTCGTGTCCAGACCGGGAATCGAACAGGACGTTGGATGTAACATCTGTTTATGTATTCTACTAGTTCGATCCTACTTCACTATATTCAATCCTCTGTACGTTTGTATGTATGTATGCTTAGATCTCTAAAACTACATGACGGATTTTGATGTAGTATTTTTTAATAGATACGAGTGATTCAAGAAGAAGGTTTATATGTACCTATAAATGATATGTCCGAAGCCGGGGCGGGTAGTTAGTATATTATAAATGCGAAAGTTTGTAAGGATGTCTGTGTGTTTGTTTCTTCATTTAACAACAACTGAACTAAACCTTTGTAGAAATATAGTTTAGACTTTGGAATGGATAAGCATAAGCAGACAAAGTCGCGAGAAACATAGTTTATTATAGTTTATTACACTATATACCTACATTCATTTAGTATCCCAGTTACCCAAAAGATCAGAGATACAGAGATCGTGGCAAGTGCAAAGATATAGTCTCTGCCTACCCCTCCAGGAAAGAGGCGTGATCTTATGTATGTATGTTACCCAAAAGCTCAATTTGTACAATTTGTCCCAACTTTAGTTTTTTTTTTGACATTATTTAGTCATGTCATTGACGCCTTCTAGCGATATCGATAGCATGTTATATTTTCAGCGTAGAAACAATAACTACACATTTTAAACTCTAATTCTTTGTCATAAGACAACATAAAATATTTCGGAAGCAATAAAGTTTAACTCAAAACTGCTGGCAGAGTTGTCAAAAAAAAAAAAAAAAAACAATCGGCTTTTCAAACACATTTTTAGACTGCAAAGGATTAAAAAGATAATAATCTGCGAGACAATTGATTTGTTAGCTCATAAACCCTCTTTGTTTTCTACTTTTCATTCAAACAAACGTTTGTACAGTTCGGAGATGGCTATTGTCAAAGTTTCCGAGTACTCGGACTCCGTTCTGTAAGTCACCATCCGGTGTAAGAAGATTAGCAGAAAATGTGCTAAGACCAAAAATTGCTAGGAACTGGTTTACTTTACATGCAAACCATTATACGTTTAAAAGTTTAGATTTTAAGCTTCCATGTAGCTGGTACTCTGCTTAATCTGTAACAATAAAAAAAAATCAACTGTGTGTTAATAAAGGTCATAACATCTATGTATATACCTAAATTCGAATTTACATTGTGTATCTAATTTTTTTTAAATCAAAAAAAAATATCAAAACGTTTCCGAGCACCGGCGAGAAGCAATGCAGCGTGCATTTGGCGCCTACAAAGATAGTTTTTTCTTCAACAATTATTAAACTAAAATTCCTGAACGCATATAACACGTTCCAAAAACGACTTTCCGTCAAACGACTACGGTTTAAAATTATTTCAAATTAAAAATCTGAGGAAGAAATCTAAGTTAATCGTTTAGTTGAAAAATGTAGAGGAATTTCAACTTAATTGTCACAGGAATAGGTTTGATTTTAGTTTGTTTGTGATTCGTCCTTGTTCCAGGATAATAATAATGCATTTTTTTGTTATCCAAGATGTCCGTGTGCGATGCACCAAGCGGTTTGGTTGTGTGCAACAATATCTAGCAGCTGTGTCTATTATGCTTACATTGTGTGAGTTTGTACTGTGATCAAACGAACTTGGTACTTGTAATAATTTTAAAGCATATTTTATTGAACTCTTAAAAAAGCAAAGAGTTATATTTTTGGCTCTTGTACAGGGCCTGAATTACTTTTTACATTTTATTATAATATTATTTAAAAAGTGTCCGTAATTAACATTACACAGATATTGATGACAAAAACTATAACTTTTGTTAGCATCACAAAAATTAGGAAGCTGATTATAACGTTCAAAATTGCGTGACACCTAAACATTTGTTTGAATACAAGGTAAAAATAGTTTAGGCGGTAATTCAGCCGTTGTATGTTTGTTCAGTTTCAGTAATTATGCAAATAACATCGATTTTCGCCAGTCACGATTAAGTCGTTATTCGTGTCTTTTGTGTCGTGTAATTTGCTTCAAACTCTTTATTTATTTACAAAAACTGGCATTATTTGATGTTGCTTTGACAGAAGAATCTGATTAGTTGAAGAACATTTGTATAAGAACGGATTATACGAAGATTATATTACACAAATATCGTTTTTATACCTTACAGGTAGACAGAGCCAATAGCCAAAAGACCAAGGCTGTAAGTTAAACTGAATGGCTTAGGTTGTGATGTATGATTCAGATGTTCTTACTGACAGGGTGCTGGTAACATAAAATCACATGTAAATCTCTTGCGGGGTAGACAAAGCCAACTATCCCGAAAGAACCGAAAGGTCACGCTCAGCTGGTATGGCTTAATGTTGGCATTAAGATTCAAAAATCATCGCCTTAAAGAAAAACCTCCGTAAGTAAATTCTCCTTTGATTGAATAATTTTTTTTATATGATTTGACCCCTGTTATTACATAAATTATCGCTACAAAACTATGTGAATCACTTATTCCACTAAATAAAAATGCCCAAGAAATTAAATCAGTTTATAAACGATCAAAATTACTTGCACGCACACAGATGCAAACATATTTTTTTTCTGCACAAGCAAACCATTCCCAAGAACATATGGGCTTCGTCGCTAGATCAAATACCGCCAACATTGTAGTTCCTTTATCACTTGTAAAAAAAAAATAGCATCCGTCTTGCTCTGATCTCTATGCACCAACTCTGCGGCACAAAAGAGACAGATATAGAGAAAACATCAACATAATTTCGTTTTTAATGAATAGGTGTAAACATTAGTCTAAAGAATAGTTTCGGTATTGCAATAACATTATCTTTTTATTGTTTTTGTTATTGTTTTCAAATACAACAGTGTCCAATTAATTATTACCAAATTAATGACTTTTATTAATAAGCTTGCTTCTAACAGCGAAGTTCTGAAAGCGAAGCAAAGCTAGAGTTTCAGGTGCTTCCCTTCCCGTGTAGTTTGTAAAAGTCAATCATGTGAAAGTATTCTTGTTGTTTGTAAGGATTCTTCTTGGAAGAAATGTATCAGCAACCTGTTTAAAACTATACATACATACAAATATCATGTATATATCCTTGGCGGGGTAGACAGAGCCAACTTATCATAGAATAGAAATCACATGCTAATTAAATCAATAAGCATGTTATTGGAATAGAATTTCAAGGTTACATTGGTGATTTTGAAATTAGGTCTCGTGACAAATGTCTATAAACAAACAGATTCAAAATTATCACTGTACTATCAATTACGAATTATTGTATCCTTAAGGTGGACTACTCATTAGTGGAATTGCTCGAAGATATATAACTATTGATACATTATTATCTCTTTTTCTTTTTCTCGTGTGATAGACAGAACCAATAGTCTGTTGTAGATTCGAAGATCACATTCAGCTAGATAGCACAATGATGATATTAAGATAGTGACAGGTTAACAGTCCATGGTCCAAAAGAAAAATCCCTTATGTGTATATGTGCCCTTACTTTTCGACACTTGATTAACTATCTATTATACAAGATTCACAGATTACAGCGGTCTTTTATACGTAATTTTAAATATAGGCGACATTCAAAAAAGGATCTTAATGCATTACGATAAAGCACAAAGTCTTTAAATGTTAAATTGCTTGTTGTGCCTGCTTTTTGTGAATGGAAATTACATTTTCAGTCATGTCTTGACCTAGGATTTAATAAGGGATCTCAGATTTAAAGGCAAAACACTTCTCTAAAAGGTTAATATTCTCGTAGCAGCTTATTAAAAGTTTTGAAATGATAATTGGTCGTAAATAGCACAATATTTGGGCGAGTCCAAATCGCCTTTTTTAAATAACACCACATAGTGACAATAGGCATCTTAAACTATATTAGTCTGATTTTTGAACTTAAAATTAATAATTGATGTCATTGATATGTTTATCATGAAAACTATCGACCCGCCCCGACTAAGCATGGGTAACATTTATACATACAAACCTTCCTTTTATATCACTCTATTTATTAAAGAAACTGCATCCAAATTTGAGCCTAGCTTCCCCTTCAAGGAACTGAACACTCTTCAAATATTTGGACATTCCCATCATACCTTCTTCTTCCTCCTGGCTTCAGTCGTGGTTGCATTCTCACTACCCTGGAGAGAAGCCCAGGGTAAGCCCTTGACCATGGATCCTGGATTGGGTGAGTCAGGTTTTTACTCAAAGCGACTCCCATCTGATCTCCGCATCTTTTGCAGGGGAACCTTACCCGTATTGGATCGATCATGGCTACACATGCCTGAATATGCAGGTTTCCTCACGATGTATTCCCATCATACCTTAATTTATTATAAAACATTCGAAACTCTGGGGGGTCCATCTGTCTATCAGCTTTTCCGACAATTGTGGAAAAAGCTGATTGAGGTATCTCGTGACCAGAGGGCTCAGAGATTTTGAATGGCAATGCTGCCAGCCTTCTGGGCACACTCCCGCATTTGTTGATGCTATGCAGAGACTGTACAATTTGTTAATTAAATTTTAGTTTGAAATCATCTACTTTTTCTTTCTTTCTTTTTTATAAGTAGTTTTAGCTTTAGTTTTAATTTGAGTTCATTTTAATTAAGTTTTCTATTTATAATAAAAATATGTAATTAATTAATGTAATAAAAACATACATTATATGTCTAACATGTAATACAAACACAAAATCACATCTCTTTCTCGGAGGGGTAGACGGAAACTACATTTTTAACTCCTTCACCTTCTATAAACTAATGTGCATATGTGTAGAAATTTTATTTATTTTAATTTAAATTCTGGTTAAATGCGCGAAATGTATATGCTTTGTAAAACCTATAATTGTACCGCATTTATAGCAAATAAAGTATTTGTATTTGCATAAATCCCTATAACTGGCGTTTGTTATTCACTGAGAGTGAGTACATTGAGTGGACAGCTTTAGCAAAAGGTTTAGGGACGGAGACTGCAAGGGCAACGTTTTATTGCAGCGACACGCGCTATCAGAGTTCCTTAAACTATATTCATTCATGGCTTTCTCATGGTTAACGGGGCGTTTTTTTTTTTTTAATTTGAATCTATCTTACATATGGTGGTCCTATTCTTTTTTGTATTGGTGCCGTGTGGTTCCCGGCACCAATGAAAAAAAGAATAGGACCACTCCATCTCTTTCCCATGCTTGTTGTTAAAGGCGACTAAGGGATAGGGTTACATACTTAGGATTATTTTTTTAGGTGATGGGCTAGCAACCTGTCACTATTTGAATCTCAATTCTATCTTAAAGCCATTTGGCTTTTTCTGTTAGTGCCGTGAGCCGTTGTACATATTATTGTATGTGTAAGTATGTAAGATACATACATACATACATATGATCACGTCACCCCTTTCGGGATAGACAGAGCCAACAGTCTTGAAAAGACTGATAGGCCACGTTCAGCTATTTGGCTTAGGTAAAAAAAAAGAATTGAGATTCAAATAGTAACAGGTTGCTAGCCCATCGCCTAAAAGAAAAATCTCAAGTTTATAAGCCTATCCCTTAGTCGCCTTTTACTACATCAATGGGAAAGAGGTGGAGTGGCCCTATTATGGTGGAGTGGTCCTAATTTATTTTCTGCCGATTTTTTTCTGCCGAAATTGCCGGGAACCACATTAAATACATGGAGACATATTCCCACTACCACTGGCTCCTGGCTCATATTTCGTCGCCGAAACATATCCTACTACTATTATAAAGGCGAAAGTTTGTATGGATGTATGGATGTTTGTTACTCTTTCACGCAAAAACTACTGAACCGATTACCATGAAATTTGGTATGTAGGTAGCTGAAGACCCAGAATAACACATAGGCTACTTTTTATCCCAGAGTTCCCGCGAGATTGATAGGGTTTCCATGCGGACGAAGTCGCGGGCGGCCTCTAGTATATACATATATATAGTGTCCCTTTTGTTCTGTAAAATGTTGTGTCAGAGGTATGTGAGGCTAGCGTCTCCTTCGAGGAACAGAAAGGAACCCTCTTCAAATATTTGGACATTTTCATCATACCTTATTCTTCTTCCTCCTGGCTTTAGTCCCGGTTGCATTGAGATATATTAGGCCCATGGAAAATAATTTCGCTTGAAATAAAATTATTGTTTTACCATTTCAGATTTGAACTTCTATTACAATGAGGTGTGCTCGATTGCGTTTGCAAGAACGTCCTTGCACAAAGCCTGACCTCCAGCGGGAGAAGGAAGTCAAGGCGAGGAGGTACTGCCAGCGGAGGATGGTGGACCCTGGACACGAAGAGGATCCTAGGTGGATGGACGTGTTTGATAGGTAATGCCAGAACCCTCTCAGTTCAGATTCCATATCATGTCAATATTGGATACATACATACATACATAGCTGAACGTGGCTTTTCAGTCTTTTCAAGACTTCGCTCTGTCTACCCCGCAAGGGATATAGACGTGATAATATGTATGTATGTATGTATTGGATACATCATCATTAATCTATTACTTATTGACATTTAAACCAAGTTTATAAGAGTGATCATCATCAAAGTGGCGTGTGGTTCCCGACACCAATAGTAAAAAATAATAAGACCACTCCATCTCTGTCGTCGTTAAATACCACTATGGGATAGGCTCATAGGCGATGGGCTAGTAATCTGTCACGGGCTAGCAATCTGTCCCTACTTAAATCTCAACTGCATTATTAAGACAAACAGCTGAACGTGGCTTATTAGTCCTTTCAAGTCTATTGGCTCAGTCTACCCCGCAAAGGATATAGACGTGATTATATGTATGTGTAATAATTAAGGACAGGATCTGGACGGTCTGAAAA
This sequence comes from Amyelois transitella, assembly GCF_032362555.1. Lineage (NCBI taxonomy): Eukaryota > Metazoa > Arthropoda > Insecta > Lepidoptera > Pyralidae > Amyelois > Amyelois transitella. The sequence continues at coordinate 1,951,237 of NC_083535.1, read as the reverse complement.
CTGAACATTTCTGTCGTATGGCACAAGGTTACACTGTTTGCTTGCAAGATTTATGATATTATAAAAAAGCTTACAAATTTACCATTTATCAACATGATGCTAAATCAATGTTTCTATTAAAATTGTCTTTTTATAATCAAAAACGTAAAAATGATATGTTGTTCTAGATACCACTGCAAGAAGAGTTTCGACCAAGGAGATACTACGGATATTGGAAGCATCGTAAATACAGACCATCATGACATTTGCCTAACAGTTCAAAACCTTAAGTTTCTTGGAGAGGAACAAGATGTCAAAAGACCACGTACAAGTTTCAAATACAGACTACTAACAGATAATAAAAGACATAGAATGTTCACTAAACAAGTCGTTGAAAATATTGAACCGGCTGATGATTTCTCCCAACTGACATCCTATTATTTCGATGATTATGTCAAATATATACTTAACAATGACCGCTCGAGACCGTCGTCAAGTAAATCTAGTGTTTTCTTTAAAACTTTCAACGAAATCGGCAAAGAAAATAAAGCTGTGCAAGTTGAGAATAAACCTAAGAAAGAAATTAAAAAAACTAACATTCCAGAGAAGGTTACGGTAAAACCGAATGTAGATGTTGCTAAAAAGAATGAGAGTAACATTAAAGAAGATAATATAGATGATGCAAAAGTATTATTCACTAAATCTGGTAAACGTAAAAGCCTAACTATATCCAGGGTGCCCAGCCCAGAAACTGTTCAAGTGATAAGAGTAGATGTAGTTTGCAACTACAGTACAAGTTCATCACTATCTGAATATGAAGACAAGAAATTGAATGATGTTGATGCAAAGCTTGATAAAATAGAAGATCTAAACTTGAAAGGCCCTCATTTCTCGAATAAGTACCTTCTTACGAACACAGTGAAAAGTTTGGACGAAAACGTGCCAGGAGGCGCAAAAGTAACCTTACTTTGCAAAACTTTCAAATTGTCCGATAGACTTAAGCTTTTGTCGGATAGAAAAAAGGCTAAAGCTAAGAAAGACGGGAAGAAACTTCGCAAGTAAGCTAGTACTGTCATTCTATATTCTTTATGCAATAGATAGTCAATAATCTACGATAAATAATTATTAGATCTTATGAATCAGAGTTGCGTTTCGCTTCTTAGCTTTCTACTTTTAAATCAAGCAAAGGAGTTCGGTGAAGTTTTTAATGTTAATTGGGTAATTTATTCCCAATAATTCATAGATACATCCTAAATAAACTGCGCAATGTTTAGTGTAAAATAAAAAGAAATGAAAAAAAAATGAAGTTTGTTTTTGCATATTCGTAAAAAGTACTTAATTCACATTACTTTCAACGTTAGAATATGTACATAATAATAACAAAAAAATACATAATATTTAAATTAAAAATACTAAGGCGGCTGGATTCGTTTCCAAAAAAACGTATGTGTGTAGGTATAAGTATCGTAGAGTTTTACGATTCATAAAACAAATGATAACATTATGAGAAGATTATCTATTACAAAATGTATTATTGTCTGTCAGTGCGACTCCACAACAGATTGACTAAAAAAATACATGCAAGAAAAACCTGGCGACGCTGTGGCGCCACCCTTGTTTCAAAACTGTGGCTCTCAACGTGGGGTTAATGTCGTAAAGTTGGATGACTACAGGTGTAAAAAAAAATAATTAATGTTGAATTTCGAGAGAAAATAGAAATAGTTGTCTTAAAATAATCTAGTAACATTGGTTAGGACAATAATTTGTATGTATGTATGTTTATTTAAACATACCAGCAAATTGTCAATATGTATCAAAAATATATTTCATTTCAATGTATATTACACAACATTTATAAATAAATGCTGTTGATTCTACACCCCGTACGAATTTTGTCATAATTTCTCGAAATTTTCTCATAATGTTATCCTCGCTTATGTGTCAAATTGCAGTTTGCACCGTGTAATAACATAAACGATATAATTGCACTGTGCTAACTGCTGTACGTTGCCATAGTCGAGTAACGCAATAATTTTATATTAATTATAGGTACGTTGTACATTGTCACAAGTAGAGGAACGCAATAATTTTATATTAATTAATATTTTGTGTGTAATAAAACACCGAAATTGCTGAGCAAAGTTTGAGAGAGCGAAGTGCCGGACAAATTTATCTCATAAAGTTTGGAAACGATTGACTAAAGTAAAAAAAAAACTGAACGTAAATTCACACACCCTGTGATTTAGGGCGACGGTGCGCATAGCCAATTTAGATTCTTAGGAAAAAACATTTAATTTTAAAAGTAACGAATAGATCGTTAGTAAAAACGATTTGTAATTAATATCCTCATTCTCTTTACACCGCAAACATAGAATTGTTTGTGATGTAATATGTATGCGCTGGAGTAAATTAGATATGCAGTTCTTTTTTATAAATAAGCTTTATTAAAAATTGATTATAAGAAGCAGCTATTATTACATTTATTTTATTACTTTTATGAACTATACCCGGAATAATAGTTGACTCAAAACAGTGCCTTATTTTAATAGTGGTTTAGCGACTAAGGGTTCAACTTAAAACACGAAAGGATGAGACTGAGTGCATTATTTGATTTTTTTGAAAAAATAATCAGCTATCATTTAAGGACTACCTACATATAATCCAATATAGGTCAAGTTCCCCTGCAAAAATTGCGGAGGTCAAAGTGTAAAACTCTGACTTACCTAATTCAGGATCTTGGTCAAAGGTGCACCTCGGCTCCTAGCTGAGGTTGTAAACAGGTCTAAAATGAGAAAGAAGTAAATTGAAAATAAAATGTATTCTGCATCTCGGAAAGCATGTTAGTGAAGAGCGCCATCTTGTGGTCGTGATGAGAACCACGTTAGAAGCAAGATGCGGTTTTGGTGGTCTCTTCGAGTTTTAAATAAATAAATCCCTAACAAATAAAAAAAAAATACATAGATTGAGTTAGCCTCGAAATAAGATCGAGACTAGATTTTTAAAAAATCTTTATTTAAGACGTGTCAGTCTCAAATAGACTCGTATTACGAGATACCTACTAATTGAAGGATACTAGGTACTTTTCAATAAATAAATCAAAAAAGTATGAAGGGATCGGCGCAAGCGGAAACATGTAGTCTCCGCATACTCTTACGGAATGTTAGTACTTACGTTAAAAGAGTTCACACGAAATAAGAATTTTAGAAAAGCCCATTGCGAACTTCCTTTTTTTAAGCGGGTTGAAAGTAAAGACTAGACTACACAAGTTATATGTTAGTTTACCTTAGAAGTGAGTAGGACTACTAGGAACTTATACCGCAATGATATTTCAAGAGAACTTTATCCAATGTCAAGAAATAAGCTTTAGTGTTTCGCAAACTTTGTGGAGGCTAGAAAGCCGTAGTGTAGCTATCGGCTATCAATAAACTGTTTATGTTTTGGATTGAGCCAAAATTAATATCAAATCGGACGAAATGAGGCGAGGTGCCGTGTGGTTCCCGGCACTAAACAAAAGGACCGTTCTATTTCTTTCCCATGGATGTCGTAAAATGCGAGTAAGGAATAGGCAAAAAACTTTTCTTCTTGTAGGGGATGGGCTAGCAACCAGTTACTATTTAATTCTCAGTTCCATTATAAATCCGTACATATGAAGTTTAGTTTAGCATTTGATCAGCATTTAAACATATATTTATTTATTTATTTAAACTTCATTGCACAAAATACAAATGTATAGCACAATTGGCGGACTTAATGCTAGAAGCATTATCTACCAGTCAACCATTGGGTCATTATGTATTCATACATTACGAGTCTATTAACTTTGAAATCTGCCTCTGTGGCAGCGGTAGTGCGCTTGTCTGGTACACAGGATGGCCCGGGTTCGAATCCCGGCCAGGGCATGATGAGAAATTAACTTCCTGTGATTGGTCTTTGTTTTTTTTGGCCACGCTTAAATTTGATTTTTGTAAGTGTATTGTTAAGAATATTATCTACATGATAACAATCTGTTGGTGTCCCTAAATAAATAAATAAATTTGTCACACTTTTATGAGTAAGTTACGGTACTTAAGCTACCATAGAAAGACTTATTGAAACAAAACACAGGTGTTAAAACCTGGTCGACAAACTTAGTAGCTTAATTTACTATGAGTTGTCGTAATACATACCTACTAGGATTACACGAAGTGACGTATGTTGTCCCTCCGTGATTCACTCGTCTCCTGAGACCTGGAGAAGCTAACCAATAAAAGAAGTAACTAACAAAAAATAACAAGGCAATGTGTACTTTAAAAACTAAACGCTAAGGTCGAATAATGCTTGGATTTTGGAACAAAAAAAAAGAATGTTAGCGACTCTAATCCGAGTTCATGAAACCAAATTGTAAACGGAAAAGATAGTTTTGTAGTGTGAAAAATATTTAGACAATATTATAAATGTTTCGAAGTAGGTGGTATTGGAAAATTGTAAAATGATGTATAAATTCAAACCTAGCTGTTTTAATATCCAAACTAATATCATAATTAAATAAGACTGTTCGTTTGTCGCCTCTATACACTTATACGTAATGTATCTTCATAAAATTTTACTGCTCCCTTGAGATCTGCGTTAAACGTTTATGTAAGCGAAGCATCGACCACAGCTAGTTATAGGAAAAAAAAGCTTTTTTCTATTACTAGCTATTGACGAAAAATCCTATTGTGTGCCACTGATAGGTTACACAGATATAAAGTTTTATTTTTAAATCTAAATATCATAAAGATTGCTAGCACAACGCCTATGAAAATCCTAAGTTTGTAAACTTTTTCTTTACTAACTTTTACAATATGTTTAAGGAACTGTCCTCAAACACACAATATTTTTGCTACTAGCCCAGCATTTTTTGCTATTAGACCACGTTCAGTATAAACAGCTGAACGTGGCCTTATAGTCTTTTGGCTGTAATGTATGTATATGATCAGCATGGTCAGTCTTGACATTGGATGATGATTATGATACCTGTAAAAAAAATCATGACAATATATAAACATGTAGATAAAGTATAATATAGAGATCGTAGCAAGTGAAAAGATGTAGCCTCCGCCTACCCCTCCGGGAAAAAGGCGTGATTTTATGTAAGTACGTATGTATAAAATATAATTTCGATTCCACAGTAAGGATATACAAAAAACTGAAACCCTCTTTTATTAAAGGGTCAGAAAATGTACTATAACACAATGTAAATTACAAAGAATTTTTAATATCATTCTAGGTATTTATTTATCATTTGAAGAAAGAGAAGCAAACTTTTAAATAAGAATCTTTGCAAATAATAAATACACAAGGAACTGGTTCTTATTTAACTTCAAAAAGTAAAAATTTGAGACAAAGGATTATTTTTTCTTTCTGAAACGCGGCGCCATGTTTTATTTTTGTGAAAAGAATATCACGAAATTCACGAATCGAGTATTTTAAATCTATTGAGTTGATAAATTGATTTAATATTCCCGCGGCCATGTTTAATTTAGTTGACGTCATAATTAATTGCTGTATTTTTCTTCTTTTGAATTTGTTAATTCATTTTTGTGTTTTTATTGATCTACAAACTACAATAAATTGAAGAAGAGAATTACTATAGGGTGAACACACTTTCTTTCATTCTTTCTTCTTGGCGTGTCCCGGTTGCATTTTTAGCTGAGATTTCAAACTTCGGGACAGATATAAAACTAACCACCATTTATTTGGTAGTAAATATAAGTTAAGTATTTTATGATAGGCCTCTGAGAATCCAACTTTAAAAAAACATAACATTACGACAATTCAACATTATGTTCTGGAAGGCATTCGAGAAGATTAGTTTGTATTGTCACTTTCATTTGTAAAATATCTCATCTTTTATATATTTTACTACTATTCAAACATACATATGATGTATTTTAACTAAAAATCAAACGGATTTGTTTCAAATGCGTTAAAGATATGTTTCAACCATGAAATTTATACCGCCATTGAGGGTATCTCCGTAACATGGCATTGTAAAAACATACAGACAGTTACACAACGTCGCAAGATCACTGGCTATGATTAACGAGTCGAACGGAAACGTTCCTGAATATTAATTTGTAGTGGGGGTCACCGCGCCGGGCAAGTGTGACATGGCGAAAGGATTGCCCACCCCGCCCGATGGGCGAAATGTGTGTGCCGAATTTATAGGTGTGAGAGATGGAACTTGAGGGTAGCTAAAGGGTGAGGTGGACTTCGGACCCCCTAACTTGGGGGGTTAAAACCCCCCCAATTTGCCCTAGTCCGGCACCCCGCCCGGGGCTCGCCGTTCCTGTCCAAACGATAAGAGGGAAGAGGGGTGAGCGTCAAATGGACGTTTTACGCATAATTTACAGACGCAAATGGATTCGAACAGTCTTCTCACAGCACTTACCTTGTAGGTTTGCTGATTTCTGAACGCATCCGTGTTTTACACACGTGTTGTCGCACAGTGGATTGACGTTCAAAAACTGTACCATTTTCATACGAAATACGTTCTCTTTTTGAATTCTGTTAAGTAATTTTTTTTAAAGTTATTTCTGTTGTCGAATGCAGGTGAAGAAAACTGTTCTAATTTCAAACGGAACACGTTTTGAAATTGACTTACATAAATGTTATTCACCATTTTTAGCAATTACTCTTCCATGTTCAATTTAAACTTATTTTTATTAGTAATTTGATTAGATACAAACTTATTCGAAACATTGAAATAGACAGTTTAAAATGTCTATATGTCACTCTAGAATTTCGCAACAAAAATTGTCTATCTTCAAGGTCCATAATGTTCTTTTGCACTGAACTGTCATTTTAGACCTTTTGGTGGTAAAAAGGGACCAAGCCACACTTTTTTTGATCCACAATAGTCAAGAAAGGTCGTCAAACCCACACAGTAACAAAATTAAATTAAATAAGTAATTCAGAAGCAAATGATGAATCCTACAATTATTGAATTGAAATCTTACTTTATTATTTTAATTACTATTTGCACAGTTAATTAAAATAATCTTTAACTGAATATCAAAAAGATAATTACAATATGAAGAGTTTACTTTTTATATGATTCTGCAATTTTGAACCCTCTTAACCAGCTGTAAGGTCTATTATTGACTACATGCTGATCTGTTAGCGTATTAAATACATAGTGTGTGCCAGATGCTTTTCTTACCTCGCAGATTGTAAAAGTCTATCTAGGGAAAGGCTTAGAAACTCACTATTTTACTTTTCAGTGATACCCCCTCTCACCATTTCTGAATCTCAATTCGTCAGTTTAAGGTACTCTTCAGGTTAAGGTGATCACAATACGATATTATACATATGGTCACGTCTACATACCCTGCAGGGTAGACAGAGCCAACAGTCGTGTCTAGACTGAAAGGCCACGTTTAGCCACGGCTAAGGGATGGAATTGCGATTCAAATAGTGACAGGTTGCTATCCCATCGCCTGTTAGAAGAATCATAAGTTTATTAGCCATTACCTTAGTTGCTTTTTACTATTCACACGGGCAAGATATGGAGAGGTCCTATTGCTTAGTGCCGGGAACCACACGGCATACCCTGTACCTTGAACAAAATTTGTTACGTAAGTACGTTTATAAACTTTATAGATACTTCACAATCGAAGTCCAACTTATTTGGTCACTCTTTATAAAATGTCACACAAAAAAGCTGTTATTCTAACACTCTAAACAAAACTCTATTAGATTAGTTATAAAGGTGAAAATTGAATGAACAGCTCCAATAACACCATAAAAGCGATCGGTCAAATTTACCCCTTTTTAAGAGCAAGTGCTTTGCAAAAAAATAATACTCTTTCTGGCTTCGTGTCAAGGGTGATAGAAGATATGGAAGTGATTCCTGTTCTACATTATCTATGGTCAGCCCATATCTATGGTAAATTCACATGTGCAGTGATGTGATTATCATTGATCGGAATTTCAAGGTTCTATAATCGAATTCTTATAGTAAAAGTCTTGTTCGAATCGTCAGAACGTCTGTTTATAGCATTCTAGGTGGATTGGACGCATAATTTTTTTTTTAAATACTGGTAAGTCTAGTTTTATCGAAGTCGAAAAAAAAAAACACTCAGTATTTACAATATAATATTTGAGATTATATTCTACCTGTGTACTAAATAACATCAAATTCCGTTTAGTAGATTTTGCTTCAAAGAGTAACAAAGACACATCCGCATATCCCTACAATTACAAATTTTCGCATTTACAATGTTACTATTTGTTACCCGCAGCTTCGCTCGCGTGAATTTAGCGCCATCTACAAATTCAAATTTCTTTATTTTTCTCTACATAAACTTAAATCAAAATATTAACCGAAAAGTTAACTATAACTACACAAGGTACAAAAGCAACAAATTGAAATTTAACGCCATCTAACGAAAAATCGACGAAATTAGCATTTTGACAAAAAGCAACGAATTAAGCGCCACCTGCAAAAAGCGACGAATTTAGCGCCACCAAAAAAGACAACAGGTTTTCGCAAATCCCACGGGAATTATTGTTTTTACCGGGATGGGAAGTACACCAACCTTCTCCTGGGTACGTTTCAGATATACGTGATATTTACCTTAATTCTCTAGATAACCAGTGAAGAGGTAACAAACAAACAAACTTACTTTTACATTTTTAATATTAATTAGAATACGGCTCAATGTAAACAAGCGTGACGTTCTGAAAGCATCTATTGCCAGAATTTTAATATTTAAATTGAAAATGACCGATTCCAATTTTTTTAAATTAAGAACACCATGATTTCTCTTTTCAAAAATTTGTTCGAAAGTAGACTGTTTGTGTGTTTAAAAAAAGGAAAGTTCGACTTCTTTTTCAAAATCTGTTTAAAAGTAGACCAGTAATGGCCTCACATACGCCGCATCGATGTCCAATACTCAAAGTTGTCACCGCAAGGAACGACGCGTGACGGCGCGAGCCACCTATTGAATTTATTTGGTAAAATTAGGTTTTTTTTTTTTTAAGAACCTACTGCCAGAGTTTTTAAAATTCTAATTATAAACGTCCGCTTCCAATTTTTTTAAATTAGAACACCATGACTTCTCTTTTCAAAAATTAAGTCGAAAGTAGACTGTGTCGAAATTCGCCTATTGAAAGTATTTGTCAATTCTTTTTTTATATGCTGCCGGAATCTACCTCCCCCTTCAGTGTGTTTAAAAAAGAAAAGTACGAATTCTTTTTCAAAATCTGTTTAAAAGTAGACCACTAATGGCCTCACATACGCCGCATCGATGTCCAATACTCAAAGTTGTCACCGCAAGGAACGACGCGTGACGTCGAGAGTCACCTATTGAATTTTTAACGCTCACCGAACCCTTTTCAATTATCCATTGAAAATGGGGTTGCTTCAATGTCCGCCGACGACTGACAATCCTTTTTGCATTGCTTAATTATTTAAGGAAATTCCTTAATTTAGACGCGAGAAAAATCGCGTTTGTTTGATCGTAGGCCTTCGTAGGCTCGTAGTCCGTAGCGTGCTACGACGCTACGACAAAAGGGACAGTAGTAATAAGAATAATGTGAGACTATAGAACTGATTTATTTAAGTTCACATTTCTTAAAGAGCTGACGGCTGATGATGCCGCAAAAATCTCGAATGGATACCAGGTACGGGAAAGTGCAGCGTATGACGGCCACCACGAAGACTGATGATCTGCTGAAGCCCGGGGAAACGTTGGATGCAGGCTGCCTCTAACGAACTTGGTGGAAGCCATTTGGCGACCTATTTAGATGATATTGTGATGATGATTGTAGGAACACCGTGATTAAGGAATGCTATGATATGAAATAAGACTACTAACAGATTTGTAAGAACTTTTAAGTCATGTACCTTACTAGCTACCGCCCGCGAGTCCTGCCCGTCATGTCTATTGTCTTGTGTCTATATCCTGCCCTCCTTCATACTCCACTCTGTATGGATGCAAAATTTCAAGGAAATCAGTTTAATAGGTATGACGTGAAAGGCGTACAAAAAAAAAACAGAAACACGCTTTCAAGTATACCAAAATAACACTAGGCTAAATTTTACACGCGTACAAAGCCATGAGCGGCAGCTAGGACACTGCTGGGATCGTAGACATTATTAGTTCGTAGCTTGTTCAATTAATTTCGTAGACTCTCGTAGGCCTCGTAGAGGTGCTACGAACCTAGGGACCAGCTTAAGGCTAATTTAATTAATGAGCGTCTATATGACAGATAACATTTAATAAGCCGTATTTGATGAAGTTACAAAGTCAAATTTTTTTAACGGCCTCTGTGGCGCAGCTGTGATGCGGTTGTCTGTGATATCGGAGGTCTCGGGTTCGAATCCCGGCCGGGGTATAATGAGGAATGAACTTTCTCTGATTGGCCTTGGTCTTAGATGTTTATCTAAATTGATACTTGACATTAAAATTATCATGTAAAATTATGGCTTAAATAATACTGGCAATTAGTAAAAAAAGAAAACAATATACTCAGTCAAGAGTACCCCAAACCTAAAATTTACATAACATAACATATTACGAGTATCACGTTTATATCCCTTACAGAGCAGACACAGCCAACAGTCATTAAGAGACTGAAAAGCCACGTTCAGCTTATCAGTTTGGCCCAATGATAGAATTGAGATTGAAATAGTAACAGGTTGCTACCCCATCGCCTTAAAGAGGAATCTCTTTCTCATAGATGTCGTTAAAGGCGACTAAGGGATAAGTTTATATATTAACGTGAAAGTTATGCAGGGCCCGTGGTAAGTACAAATAAAATGTAGTTTCTACCTATCCCTTCGGGAAAGAGGCGCGACTTTATCCACGTGCACTCAAGATTTTCCAAATTGAAAATCCAAATTGCGGATTTCAAAAACCTGCCCGGATGTAAAGCGAGATACATATTAATACGAGAATTTAAGGCAGGGGTGAGAGTCGCAAGGCTTCCAAGCCCCTGCCCCCCGATAGCCGGTCCGGTACCTTGTGTGTGCGTGTGTGAGTCAGGCTTACGTGTACCTACACAAATTTCATAATAGGTGTAGGTACCTACGTTCTCCACTCAAATTTTACATCTCACAAGGATACAGAGTGTGTTTTGAATTTGGAAATTGTATAGGTAGTTTTTTTTGTAGTAGTAGGTATATTGTAACTGGCTAGTGAGATTTTTTCGGCAGTGACCATTTAAAAATTACTTTTATTAGGTTTTTTACATGATCGTTCTTCATTCGATTTTTTGCTACAAGGTTAAGTTTAGTTTTAAATGAAGTAATTTTTGAATTTGGAAATTGTTTAGTTGTAGTAGCTCTTAAAAAAAGAACACTTCCATAAGGTGTACGTTTCCCAATTGAATTTGGCAGTAGTTTCGAATTTGTCATTCTTTGTATGTGGCGAGTACGAACGTTTTACTGCGGTAATTTTGGTAATAGAATACAAATTACATAATAAAAGTATAGGTATGTATGTTCTTAACTTTAATTTCACGTCACAAAGATACAGTGTTTTGAATTTGGAATTTGTGTTTAATTTTTGGCAGTAAGTATATTTATTGCAAATGACCTGTATAACCTTTAATAAATGTGGTTTTGGGTTGCATTGCACTAAGAGAGTATTTCTCGAAATGTTCGCAAAATTTAGAAATTGAGAGATTATTACGAAGGCAGAGCCGCTGACGTTCAATCTTGTTTAAAACAAGAAGAAATATCTCCAAAAAAATGAAAATCAAACAAATCATTCGAAATAAGACCAACTAAAATCCTAATAAAAAATCGGAGCATCCTGTATCCGAACGGACATGCGTACCTCACCTACGTATATCTACTGTACGTTATTAATTTATCTGTAGCGAACTAACCATAGCCCCCCCCCAACCACCCTGTTTAAACATAACAAAACGAGTATGCAGAAATCCTACATACGCTGAGACGTGGAGTCGGTTAAATTACTTGTGCCTTAATTAAAAGCCCAGCTATTCTCTCTATGACAAGTATGCCGTGGAAATTTGTAGTGTATAGTTTGAACAGCGGCCAGTGGAATTTTGTGAACAGTTTTGACGTTCAAACATAATGGAAGCGGTAATTTAAGTACAATGTACCAGACCGTGCCGTGTGGTTCCCGGCGCCAATAAAAAAAGAGTATGACCACTCCATCCCATTCCCATGGATGTCGTAATAGGCGACTAGGCTTAGAAACTTGGGATTCTTCTTTAAGACGATGGGCCAGCCATCTGAACGAGGCCATTTCCATCATTAAACCATACAGCTGAAAGTGGCCTTTCAGTATTGTCAAGTCTGTTGGGTCTGTCTACCCCGCAAGGGATATAGACGTGACTATATGTATGTGTAGCCTTCGAGGTTTTTCGAGACTTCTGTTTACCCTATAAAGGATACAGCCATATTTTAAATCTATACTAATATTATAAAGTTGCAGAGTTAGTTTGTTTGTTTGTTTGAACGCGCTAATCTCAGGAACTACTGGTTCGAATTTAAAAATTCTTTTTGTATTTAGTCATTTATCGAGGAAGGGTTTAGGCCATTTATCATCACGCTGCAACTATTAGGAGCAAATATATAATGGAAAATGTGAAAAAAAAAACGGGGAAAATTATTGATCCTTGACGGCTTCAATGATGCCCAAATATTATTTCCTTAACAAACAATCTCTTCAGCTTTATAATATTAGTATAGATAATGCGACGCAAAAGTTAAAAATCAATTATTTCCTTGCTTTTGTAAATGTGTGCGATGTTTTGCAAATCACCTGACTACTCCGCTCATGAATGTACATACATACATATCAGCACGTGAGCCCGGGTTTTCAAGAAGGACCAAGCCGGGACAGTCGCCTTTGACAACATGTGAAATTTTACGGATTTGTCAGTATAAATAAAATGTTTGAAAAGAAAACTTTTATGTGTTTCTTAAAAAAAATACCGAAACCATTCCCCTTTTAATGGTTAACAAGGCGCTTTAGAGAAAACTTTCAGCCATTTTCGTGTTTCACGCATATTATTGGCAATACTGTAAAGAAGTCGGTAGAGGATTCATTGATTTACTTGGAATATGAACCTTGTTTTGAGGAGTTAAAGCATGAAATCGCTTGGAGGCTGTTTTACTATAGATTTTAACTGCGGAAAATAGCTAAGTAGTTCTCTTAATGGTTTATCTGTATTTTTTTTTCTATTTATGATTATTTAATTATAATGTACGCAAGTTACCTACAAAAGATATTTGTTGATGTGGTGTTTTATAAAAAAGAAATATATATTTTTCCTTTGTGACATTTTCCTAATAATTTGTCATAAAAGGTAATTTTCTAACAAACGTGATCTTCCGGTCTGCTAAAAAAGGCTTATAATAAAATTGGAAAATCATATAAAGATAAAATAAAATTTTCAAAACTATGACATTTTCGTGTTAATAAAATATTCGTATACTATTTTTTTTGATGTCTGGAGATGAAAAAATTTGTTTACCTGGATTGGTTATCGAAAGAAAATTGAGAATAATCTTGTTAATTGGCAATAGAGTTCTCAGTCTTAAGGTGTAGCAATATTAAAAATAACTTAATATTGTAAGGAAAATTGGATTGAAGATTAGGACTTGATGATTTATAAAAGAGCTTTTAAACGAATTGAAACATATAACTTTAAGATATAAAATGTCCTTATATCCTCTAGCTATGACTGTTGAAATTCCGGTTTTTCCCGTGGGAATTCCAACAAATTAAGACTGGCTGCTAAGTCGGGAAAGCATAATAGACAGAGAATGGCATTAATAATTATTAGTAGGAATAAAAACATGGATTAAAAGTAACTTAAATTAAAGTAAAAATCTTTGCTTTCATACAAGCATGGAAGTTTGCACAAGTCACATTGTCAAATAAATATAAAAAAAAAATAACAACATCAAAGTAACATTTCGACACGAAACTCAGACCAAGATGCACCAAACAAAGTATAACATACACACAAGAACACACTGACATTGATACAAAGTTCACCAAACAAGGACGGAAAAACTATGCCAAACTTATCACAATTATGAGTACTCATATCCTCTCACGAGACCAAAGTTGGCGTGAATGAAACCTCTATATAACTCCGCCATTGACTGCTTTTACACGCGGGAATTAACCGATTTAATAAACTCTTATGGACAAGTAAAGACTAGGAATTCTATAAAATGTGGCCGAGTACATTGCCAGGGGAATTTGCACAAGGCGAAACAAGAATAAGGGGGGGCACCCCTTTCAGGGGGGCGCCCTACATACGCGGGATGTTTACAACGGCACGCACGCACTTCTGTTCTAGAGAATCAGGGCTGCGTACCGGACATCCAGGGCTGGCACGGCTGTCTTAAATTTAATAGTGAAATTTTATTTTAAAAAAAATTTTTTTTACCCGTCTGCTTAGAGTAATTGACTGAGTTATTGGGTATGTGACGGCAGTAGACAGAAGTAGTTATTGGTCGCGGAACTTTGAATGTAAGTTATAAAAATGTGTGTCTACCTATTAAGGAACTTTCATGATATTTTAGTGCCGAGCACTTGTTGGTTCATGGAATAAAGTCACTTGAAGTTAAAAGTAGGTCTGGTCACTGTCAGTAAATTTTACCTAATGTGTGTAAAATTTATTGACATAGAGGTATGTTGGAATGCATTTTCCGCATATGATTAAGTTAAAGCTATTTCTAGAACCTGATGTGATAATGCGCATGGGATAAGTACAATTGACCCTATAGGTATTACGTGTTTTCAATAATCGAACCTTTCAATAAGCTGATAACACCAGTAAATTTGCTCTTTGATGTTTGTCCATGTCACAAGTCCTATTGTACATACAAAAGTATATCTGTATCCCTTACGGGGTAGACAGAGCCATCAGTCTCCAAAATTTTTTACCATGATTGAATTGCTGAAGCACTTGCTAATCCAATCGTTAATAAAAAAAAATAAGTGATGTCCCATTATAAGGAATAAAAAAAATAATTTTCTAGTATATCTGACAGGGATCGTGGCAAGTGGAAAGATGTAGTCTCTGTCTACCCCTTTAGGGAATTTTATCACACAGTTTGACAATTATGTGGTTTGGGAATACAATTATGCTTCCTGACTTACTTACTAACACTAGACTTAAAAGTTTGATAGCTGAGGTTGAATTCAATTATTGTAAATGTATTATAATTTATTTATAAATCGAATTAAAAACAAATTGCTTATAATTACATCACAGTCCAAACCATAGATTTATTAAAAATTGGTCTACATTCAGATTTCAAAAATATATATATTTATTTATAGCTTACTTAAGTCTTCACAATATGTTCATGCTTTATGCTAAATAAATGTATTCATATCGTCAAGTTATCATAATTTTGTATGTTATTACTCGCAACGCCATAACATCGCCTTAGTGGATTCTAACGACCCCTCGGTTGTAAAGAAAACATTAATTAATACAGGTAGATTTCACAACGGGATGATATCTCAAACTTCTGTCGTGAATTAATATCAGTAATATCTTTTAAAAGTCTGTTGGAAATTAAAAAGAATTACTCGCATTCATCGCTCGGCATATAAGTTGAACGAAAATGGCTTCGGTCTGCGCGGGTTCGCCTTACTTTTCTTTACCTCACATCTACTTGCCGAGTAACGTACTATTTTTTTTTTGTAAATTCGACTCAATAAAATAGTTTTTATTTGAAAATTTCGGGAAGAAATTCTACTCGTGAAGAAGTGACATGATGACCATACAATTCTGAGAATAACTCTAAAGAAAAAAATAAATATACAGGTCGAAAAGTACTTTCCACATAACGTAATAATTCCCGTCAACATTCTAAATCCGAAACCGTTCGAATATTCTAAACTTAAAAATTAATTTAAAATATTCAAATACTATTGAATAGTTCGAATTAACCCTAGCGAACCGGTCGCCTTACTAGATGACGTAGGGGGGCAGGGGGGTGGATGGTGGCTAGCGGCGGGTTGGGAGGGGGGGAGGGCTTCCCGCGCCCCTTGGCAGGACGCGGCCGGTAACACGAGTGCGCCTATGCGAGGCATGTATCTTGGACGGGCAGATATAACAGAGAAGTAGCCCCCCGTACTGGGCGGCAGAGCTTGGAGGGTGCTCCACTTTAGTTTAAATTCGATATTATTTTTATAAGAAGAATATTTTTCTTTTATCCTTGCGTAAATCTTGGTTAAATCC
This sequence comes from Amyelois transitella, assembly GCF_032362555.1. Lineage (NCBI taxonomy): Eukaryota > Metazoa > Arthropoda > Insecta > Lepidoptera > Pyralidae > Amyelois > Amyelois transitella. The sequence goes on along the minus strand of NC_083535.1, from coordinate 1,935,043 downwards.
TAACCAATAGAGAAGAGCCCGAAGTACGCCTTCTGACCATGATCTTGGATTGGCTTGGTCTCAAGAATGTTTTTACATGAAGTGACTTTGCTAGGTACAAGCCCATATTGGATCATGGTAAAATTGGACAAGATGAATGTGCCTTATACCCTTAGTCGCCTTTTTCGTCGTCGTTAGGGCCATGTATCAATGACTCCTTATGAGTGGCATGGGTCAGTTTGAATGATATTTGATACCCAGATAGCCTGTAGGCTACAGAGCCTACAGGCTATCTGGGTATCAAATATCAGGTCACATCCGCCAAGATAGACTGAAGAAATCCTGACTTGACTTCGCTGAAGATGTTCACTAATAACTCTTGACCTTCCTGATCAAACATCAAACTATTTTTATTTCAAGTATGTATTGTGTATCTATCGCTTGTAGGCTGGATCCGTAAACAGGGGCACAGTACACACTGGTATGTATCAAACATACCAGTATGTACTGTGTTTGTGTATGTGAGTGTTGGTACGTCCCTTCTTTTCTTAAATTTCTCATTTCTCTTAAAAATAAATATTTTTAAGTAGAGCATCCTTCAAGCGGGTCGTAGCTATTTTACATGTGCGTGGACTATAGCTGCCCGCCCTACGTATCGGTAGGTAGGTAGGGCAGTCGAAATAGGTTTCCAGCGACGACGCTGAATACATTTACCAAGGCTCGTGTGTTCGAAATTCGAATACGAACTCCCAATTTCTTTCTCCGGCCAAATCACGTTCGATTTTTTAAAAAGCTGCCAGTATTGGAAGTACATAATAACGGTCAAAATGAAGAACGCTTGTTATGAAGTCGTAATATTTTGGCTTTAGCTGATTTGTGTTATGTTTTTTTTCTTTGGTTAGATTTACAAATAAAGCTGCCAGTATTGTTGATGTTTGAAGAAAGGGACAAAATATACGAATGATTATTAACTCGCATAATGTACCGTATAACTGCTTTTTCTGCGATATCAATAACTATTCTAGTATTGGACGTGGAAATTGGGACAAAATAAAAAAAGGTAAGAACTCTGCTTTCACTGCTTAGGTAAATATTTGTGTTAGCAATCCTTTTCTTTTAGCCTCAGATCGAAATAAAGGTGGATCTTTAAAAACGCTGCTTCTGTTTAACTCCTTGTTAATTTCCTTTGACAAAGAATATACTAATTGTAAACAATGGACACAAAAATTGGCGTGTGTAAGTGAGTGTAAGTATAAACTTGACCGACTGACTGTTCTACTCTGACGTGTACAAACGAACAACAAGCTATACGCGAATTTACTGGTATTAGTTAAATAAATAAATATATACGGGGCAGATTACACAGATTGTGTTCGAGACTTGTGTTACGAGATACTAACTCAACCATACTATATTTTATAATAAGTACTTTTATATATATATATATATATATATATATATATATATATATATATAAACATCCATGACCCAGGCCAATCAGGGAAAGTTCGTTTCTCATCATGCCTTGCACGGGATTCGAACACGTTATGAACGTAATAATCACGTATTTTTCCCTTATCTCTTGGAAGTAGTTGATATTTAGTTGAATAACTTTAATTTAGGGCACATAATAGGTTGACTTTAAGGTCGGTTTAATCGGATAGGTTATGGATTGAATTGAGATTCTGTTATTGATAAGTTGGTAGCCTATTAGGTACGGTGAGGGAAAACATTATGAGGAAACCTGCACATTCAGGCATCTGGATGTGTAACCATGATCGATCCAATATGGGTAAGGTTGCCTTGGAAAGGTTGCGGAGGTCAGATGGGAGTCGCTTCGTGTAAAAACCTGACTCACCCAATCCAGGATCCATGGTCAAAGGCCCCAGGCTTCTATCCTGAGTGGTGAGGATGTAACCGGGACTAAAGCCAAGAGGAAGAAGAGGATGCTAGCCTATTACCTAAGACGATTCCCGAGTTTATAAACCCTTCCTTTGCTCGGCTTTGCAATCGGCACGCGAAACGAACTAGTTGACTTATATTATAATAGAGGCCGCCCGCGATTACGTCCACGTAAAACCCTTATCATAACATAACAAACAATCAAAAAGCCTATATGTTATTCTGGGTCTTCAGCTACCTACATACCAAATTTCATCGTAATCGGTTCAGTAGTTTTTGTGTGAAAGATTAACAAACATCCATTCTGACATACTCACAAATTTTCGCATTTATAATATTAGTAGGATTTCTTCACTGGCACACTAGCAACTATGAAAGTTTTACTATATGAATATGCTTACTTAGTCTTCTTTCACGAAATCCACGGGAAAGAGATAGAGTAGTAATATTCTTAATCGCTGGGAACCACAAAGCAGTTATCACAATCAAAAAATAAAATTAAACGAAATCTTATACAGCTTTAGTCGTCTTTTATGATGTCCACCGGAAACAAAGTGGTCCTATTCTATCCTCTTAACTATCTAAAGAGCCGTAAACCACACGACACTATCACAATTAAAATCTTAATCATACAAAAATACATTCATAAAATCACGCCTTTTTTCCGGTGGTGTAGGCAGAGACTACATATTTCCACTTGCCACGATCTCTGCATAATTCCTTCGCTTCATCCACATTCATAACTCCCTTCATGCGAGCTCGGGTGTTCTTAACCTTTAAATATTGAACATAATCAAATCATATTATATACATTCAAAAACACAGATTTTCAATTTGCTATTGCATTATACTATTTATAAATAAAACAGGTAAGTATTAAACATCCGATTAAAGGTCTACGTGACATACGCTTTAAATATCTGTATTATTCATAAATTGTATTAAGAAACATTATTGTACGTAGCTCAAAATATGGCCAACAGGAATTGAATGAAATGACGCCGACCATTCCTAAGGGATTCCGGCCCAAAAGGCCGCTAATAAGGGACGCTAAGACTAACTACTGCGTCCCTTTTGCCTCGTGTCCTCGAACAATTTGTCATTAAATTCGCACCTTCATTTGAATTGTGGGTTAAATTTATAGACGTTGTTTTTTTGTACGTTTTTTTTAAAGTAGAGACAGTCCATTTTTTTCCCTTATATGTCGTAAAAGGCGACTAATGAATAGGCTAATAAACTTGGGATTCTTCTTTTAGGTGATGGGCTAGCAATCTATTATTTGAATTAAAATTTATTTTTTAATGAGAGTATTGGCTATGTATACCCCATAAGAGATAAAACTTATCACTATGTGTATCTTAATCCCATCATTATGTCATTTAGATAATCGTGGTCTACTTTCAAATCGGCCATATTCCTACATAGCAGTTATAAATTTAAGCTTTATTCCATTAGGATAAGGATCAAACTATTATGGTTTTTGAAATATAATCGAATTTCCCTTTTAAAGTCTCATAATCCTTACTTACATACTTATATTAAACATGGAATTTGTTTCTTTGTATATATCTTCTTCACGCTTGACCATTCAATATTAAGTAACTGATATACGCGAGCGGAGTCGCTGACTCAGCTAGTTCTTAATAACATGTAACAAATACAATGTCAAGTAAGTAACTTAACAACGTGTATGTTTAAAACAAAAAGCGGCCGAAGACGTGTACGCAACGCAAATCGGCAAATTCAATTAAATTGTGAGTATTTTTTGGACAGAGCGCGCGGGGACTCAGGCTCCTACCGGCACCCCTTCCGCCGGGGCGCTTTGGAAAATTTCTCTCGAAAATTGAAGATATCCCGACTCTCCCCGGGGCCACTCGTTTCTCGACACTTATGGACGTAGTAGTGTGCACGGTTTTTACATAAAGTCCGCACGTATATGTATGTATCGATCGCGGGTGGCTGGTCAAGGGAGTACGCAGATGACGGCCCCTCTCCCTTGCCCCCCTAAGCCCCTTTCATTATGTAAGTGCGTAACGCGTGCTAGCATAGACCTGATTACAGTACCCTCTTTTTTAACTGACCCCCCTTGGCGTAGCGATTAAACTTAATTTGAGAGTGTCCTGCCTGATTTGGCGAAAGCCTGCCGCTGCGTGCGTTATGATAGCTTTAATGATCGCTGAACTGGCATACAGTTCTGAAATATATCTGGGATGTGCGTACAGGAGTTTCAAATCGTTTAAGATGATGATACTTTGTGGATTGATTAAAAAATAATAATAAAATATCTAGAATATTTGAATGCTTATTCAGTATGTTGAAAGATATGTAAGTGTAAAACTATAGCAAAATTAAAAACATTGATATTATGAGATTCAACATACATACATCCTCACAAATCACTCCTTTTTACCGGAGGGGTAGGCGGAGACAACATATATCCACTTGCCACGATCTCTGCATACTTCCTTCGTTTCATCCAAATTCAATGAACATGATTATGAGATTCAAGACAGCCATTTTAAACAAAATGTACGTACTACCTTTTAAATCACAAAAATATAATAGATAGGTATCCCATAATGCAAAGATTTAGTTTGAATTAGTTCGATCGGTGTGATTTGTAATCAATCTATTATTTAACAACGGCTTAATGAATATACAGAGTAAAAAAAAATTGATAATATTTTCCCAAGTTCAAATTCAGCTGACCTCGTTTCACAGATGATAGTTATTTGGCATCCAACTCGTACGTTACACCTGACTTATAGACGGTAGTTCAAATAAAACACAGTTTGAGTGAAGAAAAATTTATTTAGCTAAATTTTGGTCCAATGAATACTCAGTCCCATTCGCGAGTGCAAGTTATAGTTGGTTTCTCGCCAGAGATTAGGTGAGAAGAATTACAACTATAAAAAAACAACATAGTACATATGTTGGCGAAAAAAATTGTTTCATTTTTGGCCGATTTTTAAGTCACTCCATCGGCACCCAAATGTTATGTATGGAATAAAGTCACATGAGTGCTCAAGCAGAAAAAAAAAATGTTTTTAACTGTTTGGCTTAATTTTTAACGGTCGGTTGAGTGACCCCAATCTACGTTGCAACTATACATACATACATACATATGATCAAGTCTATATCCCTTGCGGGGTAGACAGAGCCTACAGTCTTGAAAAGACTGAATGGCCACGTTCAGCTATTTGGCTTAATGATAGAATTGAGATTCAAATATTGACAGGTTGCTACCCCATCGCCTAAAAAATAATTCCAAGTTTGTAAGCCTATCCCTTAGTCGGCTTTTACGACATCCGTGGGAAAGAGATGGAGTGGTCCTATTCTTTTTTGGATTGGTGCCGGGAACCACACGACAACAACTATATATATATATATAAGTAGTCTCGTATGAACTGACACGGTATTTATCAACTTGCTCTGGTATTTTAAAAATCTTATCATTTTGCTAAACTGCAGAAAAACGTAGGATTTAACCGGGAAAGGTTCTACTTTTATAGAATACCTAAATTCAGCAGTGGACTTCTTTAGATGTGATGATAAGACCTTAAAAGTAAGGAATCAATGAATTCCTTTTTTGCACTTACGAGAGACATAATCTATAACTTAGGCTTCGCAAAAAAGGCCCATCACACTTTTAGATTAGAATAAAATAGATTTAGTTTCAAAATTAGATACAAGATATCATTTATTAACGTCACATTACTTTAATGTAATTATAACTAATACAGCTTCCAAAGCGCATGTGTAGAAGAAGCGGCGGAACAAACTACACTGCAGTTTTCAAATAACCTCCTGGTAAACTAAGAACATTTCAAATGAGAGAATTATACAAACATACATAAAATCACGCCTCTTTCCCAGCGGAGTAGGCAGAGACCACATTTTTACACTGCCACGATCTATTAATAATTCTTTAACTAACACATGTGTGCATTATGCACACAAATAATTATTTCAGTAATGCAACCCACCTCCTTAAGTCATTAAGTGTACCAAACGCAACCGTACTTACACGTAATTATATTTTACGCACACATCAAAGCAATTCGAAAGAAAAAAAAACAAGAAATAAAACACCTGAAGAATTTTCAAATCCCGACAGAGAATTGTTTCCGCTGGACGATTCTTAAAAGAGCTTGTAAAGTTCCAAGAAAGGGGTATCTGCATTAAGTATTCCGAAAGAGGCATTGTACAAGAAAAGCAAAGTCTTGTTTTAAACGGGGTCCAAGCTTATATCGAACTTTTCCAATGATCTGACAAGGAGGAATTTTTCAATATAGATATTTGGCGCATCTCCTATCATTTATATTTTATTATTCGGAACAGAGATGGCGATGAGTCGGAATTGATTTGTAAAAAGTTTAAAGCAAAATTTTATTCGAAAATAATATTGGTTGTGCAAAAGGCGTAAGCAACCAATGATGTATTTATTTTACTGATAACATTTTTTTACTGATTTATTCATGATAGAAGCGATGATATATGCTCTCTATATTAAATTTGAATTTTTGGTATATTTAAATAAAAAGATTTCTTTTTAAATAAGCAGGAACTATGAATTGTGATTCTTGTGTTTATCTTTTTCGATGTTTTCTACGTAAAAAAATTAGTAAATAAATAAATGTTACCTACTCCATAGTTTCTCTCTTTATATCGGTCGAACTCCGGGTATAACGCACAGCAAGTACCCGTCTATATTAAATAAAGTTTGTACATTGTATAACAATTTTTGGACAGGCTTTCTTGGATAATCACGATATTTTGTTAACTCCTGAACGAAAAGAGGGGTGTTGTTAATTTGACCTGGGTATTTAACGTATAGATTTTGCAACGAAAACGGAAATTAGGCACTTTACATAAAAAAATTATGTTTATTTAAAAAAAAAATAATATTAATTAATAAATAAAAAAATTACATATTAAATTCAACGACCATATACAATACCTAAGTTATTAACCATGGTCATGATTCGATATACTTTCTGATGATACTTTACTTATATGATACAAATATGGGTTAATATTTATAAATCAACACGACTTTAAGTTTTTGTTGCTATAACCCCATAATAATTTTTTGTAGCCGAAAATTAATTAAGTAATTATTATAGTTCATCCTTATATTCTTACTAAAAACTATGGAAAACAAAGCAAAACAATGTCGCTAACCTAACGCCCTCTATGAAAATTTTGTTAAACTAAAAATGTAGACATGGTTGTAAATGACACTATGCTTTACAAGTTTAGTAGTACCATGCTTTTGGGTATGAAAGAGGCATACTTGTTTTCATAGTAAATATTTTTTGTATTAAAAGAAATGTTAAGATGATGATTATTATACAAAATGAATTTATTTCAGTTAACATTTTAGAAATTCATTTATTCTGTATATATTGTGTTTAATTAATGAAAAGCAGATATTATTCACTTCTTTCATTGAATTATCGAAAGCGCCATCTAGTGAGAATATATAGAACTATCTAAACATAAAAAGCACTAGTTCTGTTGTAACTTTTCTATATTTCCTTTCATCTTAGCTTGTTCCGGTTGACACTTCAGGGTCCAGCTAGCAGCAGGTATAAATAAAAGATGGCGTTAAGACTGAAGTAAATTGTCACCGCGGTTAAGTGATTTCCCGCAAATGGGCACCTTGAAGGCAAGGAGATGTGTGCTTTGAATTTCAATAAGTTCTTTCTATGTGGTATGTAACCTATATGTGGTGCCTATAAGCCGTATAGTACCGTGTGGTTCTGGAATAGGACTTCTTAAAATCTTTCTCATGGATAGCTATGAAAAGCTATCAAGAGAAAGGCTAATAAACTTGGGATTCTTTTATAGGCAATGGGCTAGCAACCTGTCACTATTTAAATCTCATACATACATACATATGTTCACGTCTATATCCCTTGCGGGGTAGACAGAGCCAACAGTCTTGAAAGGACTGAATGGCCACGTTCAGCTATTTGGCTTAATGATAGAATTGAAATTCAAATAGAGACAGGTTGCTAACCCATCGCCTAAAAAAGAATCCCAAGTTTGTAAGCCTATCCCTTAGTCGCCTTTTACGACATCCATGGGAAAGAGATGGAGTGGTCTTATTCTTTTTTGTATTGGTGCCGGGAACCACACGGCACTTGAATCTCATTTTCGCAATAAAGCCATACAACTGACCGTGGCCTTTCAGTATTTTCACGACTGTTGGCTCTGTCTACCCCGCAAGGGATAATACGTGACTTTATGTATGTACGTAATAATGAACGCGGCAGGTGAAGCTGAGAGTATATATAGCTTCTTAATGCAAAAGTTTGGATAAAAGATGGATGCGTGTGTATATATTTGGTTGCTTTGTAGCATAAACATCGTGACGGATTTTGGGAAAATTATGTTGAGAAATGATGTGAGAAATGATGTGAGAAAATGGCACGTGTGAGAAAGTGGGAGGTGTGTCAGTCTTAATGTTCGTGGGTGGGTTAGTTCGAAAATAACGTCTTATTCGCTACTAGCTGTTGCTCGCGATTTTGTCCAATGTCTATACTAATATTATAAAGTTGAAGAGTTTGTTTGTATGAATGCGCTAATCTCAGGAACTACTGGTTTGAATTGAAAAATTATTTTTGCGTTGAATAGACCATTTATCGAGGAATGCTTTAGGCTATATAACATCACGCTGAAACTATAAGGAGCAAAGAAATAATGGAAAATGTGAAAAAAATTACAGGGAAAATTATTCATCATTGAGAGCTTCAATGATGCCCAAAATAACTATTCCACGCGGACGAAGTTGCGGGCACAGCTAGTAATCGAATGAAATCATAAATAATTAAAACTGTACATACATATGTTCTTATAGATGATGATGATGATGATGAGAACGATATGGCATTATGATACAATTGAGATTAAAAAACATTAGTGCCGGAAACCACACGGCAATATTTTTCTCGTTGCTATTACAACACTGCTGAAAATTTTAAAGCAGATTCAAAACTCCATAGCTAAACCCACCGCCGATCAAACTTTATATTGTTCAGAATATTAAATTATTCAGTTTGAACATTCAGGATTACAGGCAGCTGCTAACTTACATGCTTCTATCTCCTAAGATGTTTCCAAGAATCTATATGTTTCTTAAAGTGTCAAGCGTTCTACTAAAATTATGGTTTGAATTGCCTTAAAATCTTGTTTGAAAATTATTCATCCTTGAATAGTTATTTTAGGCTTCAATGATGATGAAAATAACTATTCCACGCGGACGAAGATGCGGGCATAACTAGTAGACATATATTCTGTATGCATTATATTATGTATAAACATTTATTTATCTTGCTCTGCGCCAACGCCAATCTCCTGTTTGGTTTCCTTCCATTCAAAAGTTGACTGGAAGAAATTGCATTCGCTATAAGACCGCCTTTGTACCATCTCTATCTGTTTTGTGCTGTTTTGTATGTTTTACTCTTATGGTGCAATAAAGAGTTTTATCTATCTATCTATAATTAAGTTAGCAATTTCATCTGTTGTTTTCAGGTTCACAGGCAGGGTAAAAGCCTTATTTATTAAAATAAAATTATTATTATTATCAATCGGTTTTGTCGTTTGGTGTTTTTATGAGTCTAAAAAATATAGGAGCACTTAGTTTGAGAACCACTGGTCTAGTATATTCGAGTAAAGCTGGGCTCAGACGCTTCAGAGTTACTTGCGTTTAGAAACAACAGTCTGGATCGTCAGAAGCACCTGTTTGTCTAGTCACTATATAAACCTGACTAATATAATAAATGTAAAAGTAAGTTAAGTAAGGACGTCCTGGTAAAGGGTCAGGTCAAAAGTACCCGAAACCGCCGAGCTTGCATGAAGAGAGTTATGAATGTGGATGAAGCAAAGGAAATATGCAGAGATCGTGGCAAGTGGAAAGAGGTAGTCTCTGCCTACCCCTCCGGGTAAGAGGCGTGATTTTATGTATGTATGTATGTATGTAAAAGTAAGTTTATATGTTTGTTGGCTCTTCACGCGTCATCTACTGAACCAAGCTTCGTGAAATTTTGCGCAAATATAATTAAGAGTCTGGAGAAGGATATAGGGTTACTTTCATCATCGGTAAAGTTTTTGTAGGATTCGCGTATAGTCTGTATTCTTTTGTAGGTGGAGCTAAATTTGCGCGGGTGACGCTGCGGGTATAAGCTAGTAATATATTTAATCAAATTATGGTATATATTAGAACGTACTATATATGATAGACTTGACGTCCTATGGTCAGTTTCATATTTTCGTTTTTTTAATTTTTTTTATTACGAATAAAAGCATAAATGAAAACAATAATAATGAAAATATTGCTTGCAAAAAATACTTTAAATAGTATCTGACTACAGCTTTGTCCATTTTGAACTGAAACTCCCGTACAGATCACAAAATTAAAAAAAATACGGTCCAACGATTTATTAATGGCATACTTTTGCAATAAAATTAAGTACCTATGGATATTTCTCGAAAGTTACATCTACAAAATCTATTTAAAAATTGTCCGTCAAAAATTGTGTAATTCGTAAAAAAAATCAATGCTTTCCAGCGCTCGCCTACGAAGTGCTACGAGTGCTACGATCTCTACGACATTGCTACGAGATTTGCTACGACAACGCGATAATTTAATAGCGACTTAGTGGTTCCCGGCACCAATAAAAATAAGAATTGATGTCGTAAAAGGCGACTTAGGGATAGAATAGAATAGATTTATTTTCAAAATTGGATACAAGGTATCACTTATTGATAGGCTTTCAAACCTGGGATTTTTAGACCACGGGCTAGCAACCTCTCACTATATGAATCTCAATACCATTATAAAGTCACACAGCTGAACGTGGCCTCTCAGTCTTTTCGATACTATTGGCTCTGTCTACCCCGCAAGGGATATAGACGTGATTATATATATGTATGTAAACTATTTATCGCGCACAAGAACTAGAGGTTCAAAATAAAGTTGTAAAACCTCTATCATTTGCACCATTCCTACATTTACAAACTTGTTGAATGTCACCTGTTACACCGTTAAGATTGAAAATGGATGCCATTATATGAAAATACATACAACAAATGTTAAAAGCGCCTGTGGACGAGTGGTCAAGTTATCTGACTAGTATGAAAGCTTGTGCTTAGGTATTTCAATTCGAGTCCCATGGATATAATCAAAAAAATAACGTGAAATAAGCCTATATTCTCACTTTGTGGTGATACGTCGTGATGGGAATTTGCACATTCTAAAAGTCTTAAAAATATTATCCAATGAGTTATTTATAAAGAAAGAAAGTTGGCTGATGATTGCATCATCGGTCATTGGACCGCGTTAGAAATTTAAAAAGTACGACTTCAATTCATCATTTATTCATTTTTGAGTAAAGTCAGTTAGATATTTTATTTAATCTACACTAATATTATAAAGCTGAAGAGCTTGTTTGTCTGAACGCGCTAATCTCAGGAACTACTGGTTCGAATTAAAAAATTTGCGTTGAATAGACCACCTATCAAGGAAGGCATTAGGCTATATAACATCACGCTGCAACTGAAAAGGAGCAAAGAAATAGTAGAATATGTGAAAAAAACGAGGAAAATTATTCATCCTTGAGGGCTTCAATGATGCCCAAAAAATGTTCCACGCGAACGAAGTCGCGGGCACAGCTAGTACCTAATATAAACCTATATCTGTTAACACAACATAATATACAGTTTATATCACCTGTAGGGCGGACAATCAATAGTCATCAAAAGACTGAAAGGCCACGCTCAGCCGCTTGGCTTAATGATAGAATTTAGATTCAAATAGTGACAGGTTGCTAGCCCATCGCCTAAAAGAAGAATGCTTAGTATAAAAGCCTATCCCTCAGTCGCCTTTTAACCGTTCTAGTAGAAAAACATAGTGTGTGCCAGATTCTTCTCTTCTCGTGCATATAGTTAAAAGTTGATTACAGGAATTGTTAATTTGGGATTTTTGGACAACCTGCGCTATTCGAATCTCAATTCCAACATTAAGCCGAACGTGGCCATACAGTTTTTTCAAGATCATCGACTCTGTCTATCCTGTCTGAGAGAAAGACGTGATGTGTGTATTAAGGCGCTTTAGCGTACAAAAATAATGGTTCATTAAAATATCAAAGTGAGACAGCGTTTCGCAACCACTGTGTTAATTAGGAAAAGTCTATTTAATAATCGCTCCGAACTATTATGACTGAAAGTTTTTCGCTGAGTTTAGTTCTGGGGCTTGCATTTAATTAAAAGTTAGATATCTATTCAGTGAACAGCTTTATTAAGAGGAAATATGGGATTAGCTTTGTGGTGAGGTAAAAGCGTCTATGGACGAGTGGTTAAGTCATCTAATTAGTGAGCGTGTTTGTGCTTAGGTATTTTAGTTCGATACCTGTTTGTGGACATAATTCGAAAAACGTTATTTAGAATCGAAATTGATTGAAATACCTATTAAGTAGTTATATGTTAGTATCACAAAACATCAGAAACCTTAATCCCTTTTAGCTCAATTTGTGTGATCTGTCACTGTGTTAAATAAAAAATATTTGTTGGTTGTCGATATTTTTTCATTTTCGCAAAACAACGTCAACTGATTCGAACCATTGTCAAATAGAATATGTTAGCGTTTGAAAACAGCGCACATTCTAGTGAGGGGCGAAGCGGCGCTGAAAGTGTCCAACTAATTCGTCCGACCGTCCGAAAATCGATCTTAAAGTATTGTAAAAAAGCACACAATCCTGTAATACAAACTTCTGATTATTCACGCAACACTTTTGTATAGGATTCCTTATCTTTGCCGGGGATGTCGCAGAAGCCGACTAAGCGAAATGGTTATAAACTTGGGATTCTTCGTGTAGTGGGCTAGCAACCTGTCGATGCACTATTTGAATTTCGATTACATCATTGAGCCATACAGTTGGCTATGTCTACCCCGCATGGGATATAAACATGAAATAATGTATGTATGTAGTTACGTATATGTAAAATGGCGGATGAAAGTGAGGATGTTTTTTTTTTATTCTATTCTCTCTGTCAATGTAATTGTTTTGTATATTTTTCAGTTTTACATTTTTGCTACAATCTAAATTGAAAAGCGGGTGATTTTTCACGCGTGAAAGATTCTATCATGGCGTTATTTTCTAAAATCGAATTGTACTTTTTAGGTTATATGCGAGGTTAGCATGACACGCGCGACTCCATTTTTATCGCATATTATGTCGCATTTTCTTATGACTGTAAAGCCAACAGCCGTCAAAAGACTGACAGGCAACGCCCAGCTGTTCGGCTTAATGATAGAATTGAGATTCAAATAATGACAGGCTAAACCATACGTCACGAATGTTGTGCGCTGTGTCAAATATGATAATTAAAGATGGCCGGCTGTCACTATTTGAATCACAATTCTGAATAATGAATAGCTGACCGTTATTTTTCAGTCTCTTTTTAAACAGTTGGCAAGGGATATAGTGATTGTAGTATGTGTATAACAAAACTCAATAAACTTAATCAATGGTTGATAAAATTGCATTATCAGATACATGCACGCACATCGCTATCAGTAATGGTTGTTGTCATTTTGAGTTACCTCTCGTGTTAGTTCTCTATACCATGGACAGCAATGCAATAATAAAATAGTGTTCACACAGAACATACGAGTACATACATACATATAGTCACGTCTATATCCCTTCTGGGCTAGACAAAGCCAACAGTCTTGAAAAGACTGACATGCCACGTTAAGCCCTTTGACGATACAATTGAGAGCAAGAAGGAAGTCAAATAATATTTTTTTTTTTAAATTGTACCAGAAAGTACGTCCGCTCTCGTAAAATGGAATATTATGTTAATTCCCGCAAGAAATTCAGTTTAATATAGTACATAGTATATATATACATATATTTATTTCAATTTATTAAGTTTCCTGTACAACTCAGGTGTAATATTTATTAATCTTGGAAGTTAAATTTTATAGCTCACGAAAGCAGTTGCTTGCATATACTTATACCTACGATCACACATCTTTTCCGGAGGGTTAGACAGAACCTGCATTTTCTCTCTAGCCATGGTTCCAGTAAGTACACTTATCGTTTTTGCAAATTTTCTCATTAACGTTTTATTGACCTGATTTTTACAAGAACGTTACCGATATGAAAAACGTATTATACATTTGCCTAAGCTTTTCATTTCCATTCCAACGACTTTATGTACAACTAGAGGCCGCCCGTGACTTCGTCCGCGTGGAAATCAATTAGGAATCAATCCCGCGAGAACTCCGGGATAAAAAGTAGCCTAAATATTATTCAGGGTCTTCAGCTACCTACAAACCAAATTTCATCGTAATCGGTTGAGTAGTTTTTAAGTAGAATTTTTAGTAGAGAAAGAGTAACAAACATCCATACTGGCATCCTGACATACTCACAAACTTTCGCATTTATAATATTAGTAGGATAGCGTTGTGCATTTGCCGTGTGGTCACAGGCACAGAATAGGACTTCATATCATTAAGACTAAGAGAATAGCTTATAAACTTGAGATTCCTCTTGTAGGCGATGGGATACCAACCTGTCACTGTTTGAATTTCAATTCCATCATTAAACCAGACAGCTGAGCATGGACTTTCAGTATTTTCAAGACAATTGGCCCTGTCTACCCTGCAAGCGATATAGACGTGATTATATGAATACATGTTATACATTTGCCCAGTTAGCCCACTTTTATTTCTCCCTTCAATATAACCAAATCATCTAAGCATTCCCTTTTTATTCCTTTCACCGAGACAGTATTTAATTCGAACTTCCACAATCAGTTAAACCTTAGGCTTTGACAACAAATGATTATTTCAAAATCTCTCTCAAAATGTGATAAAATAAGTGAAAGGTTTAACTAGAACATGAATTCCCTCCTAAATATTACACACGAAGTTTATGCTGTGCGTACATACATACATAGATATCATTTAAGTCTTCCCCGCGCAAACGGTTGAACGGAATGGGCTGAAATTCGGTACACTGGTACAATAGGAATTATACTATCACATGTATTGCTTTTCATCCAGAAATTTCGACGGCCTCATAAGCACTTTTAACACGCATGTAAGGGTTTAAAGTCTTAAGTGAATCTTAGTTGCGTGACATCGATCGAATAGGCAAGGATAATGAGAGATGAATTGTTAAAGGTTCCTGGCATTTTGGCAGTGGCTTGGTGTAGGCGAGCGCGGCGGCGTATTAGGCTGGTGGGGGGGAGGGGCCGAAGAGGGAGAGGAGGTCGATAGCTGTGGAGTGGAACAGTGTGTTCCATGCGCTCAGAGGGAACGGTCGCGCCCTCCCGGAACCAAGCACCCGTCACGCTTTCGACGCGCGACAGACAGACTTCGTTCGACTAACAACTGTACAAGGTCAAAGTAAGTATTTTTTTTTTCATTTTGACAAAAAAAATTGCGTTCAGAATTTTTTTTTGAATTTTTGGTTTAGTTGGTGAAAAAGTTGATTTTTACGACGAAAAAGGCGGTTAGCGACTTGTTTTCGGGACTGTATAAATCGCTTGTTCTCCCGGAATGTGTTTTAATAATTTCGTGGAAGATACCTTGATTTTTGTGAGCAACGAAATGACATTTTAAATTAAAATATAACGTTAAAAAGAATTGTACAAACTTTGATATGATTAAAAAGTTAATTAAGCAAAATCATTGTTCTTTTTCAATAAAATATTCAAGCCAATAATATCTTACCATGAAGCTTCACAATTTTGGGTCATTCAAGACGTGAGCTTACATTTTTAACCAAAAAACGACGAACAGGTATTGTTAATAAAAATAGTCTTGTATTTATATGAGCAATGAAAATATTCTGAACGTAAATTTTGATTTACTTTACAGACATAACGTTTCCGAGGTTGTAAAATTTTATATCGGTTATATATGTATGTATGTTTATATATCGGGTGTGTTTGTTTTATATGTAGCTTTACAGGTTATGTTGGTGTAACGTAGCCTTCAACTGCTGTGACTATTGGCTTTGTCTATCCCGTTATGGAAAAGGACGTGGTTATTTTTCTGTTGTGTTGTTGGTATATTTCGTTTTGATCTTTTTTGGGTTTCGCTCTAATTGAACGTTACCGTTGACAAGGTTTTTATTTTTCATGGACAAAGGGATTCAATTTTACTATACTGGCGACGAAGGGTTATTCTGTAGTTTAAAAAAAATAATAGACAAATGAATAGTGAATTATGAATAAAGTGAAAAGGCCTAGACGAACGTACCTTGATCAAATCGGAGATTATCTGGTAAAAGGTCAAGACAAGAGTGGAATCGTTGCAAATGGAAAGATGCAGCCTTTGCCTACCCCTCCGGGAAGGAAGTCGTAATTTACGTAATATATTCAAAATAAATACCGCAAATTGACAGACAATTAAATAAATACATACATATGGTCACGTCTATGTCCCTTGCAAGGTAGAGAGAGCCAACAGTCTGGAAAAGACTGAATGAACACGTTCAGCTATTTGGCTTAATGATAGAATTAAGATTCAAATAGTGACAGGTTGTCGGCCCATTGCCTAAAAAGAATCCCAAGTTTGTAAGCCTATCCCTTAGCCGCCTTTTACGACATGGAAAGAAATGGAGTGGTCCTATTCTTTTTTTGTATTGGTGCCGGGAACCACACGGCACAAAATTAATTAAATAAATAAATAAAATCCAAGTTTTTGTCTAATTTAATTTTTTATCGGGCAATACTTGTAAAAAAGCGCCTGAAAAAAATTCTGTATTCAAGCACACGGCATTTTAGAAAAGGCTCGCTCCATATCTTTCCCATGGATGTTACAAAAGGCGGCTAAGAGATTGACTTATAAACTTGGGATTCCTCTTGTAGGTGATGGGCTGGCAACCTGTCACTATTTGAATCTCAATTCCATCATAAAACCAGACAGTTGAACGTCGACTTTCAGTCTTTCCAAGACTGTTGGCTCTGTTTATATCGCAAGGCATATAGATCTATCTATATGTATGTATGTAAAAGATAGTAAAATGCCTTTCACCATTTAAAAAAATCATTATTGCGAGTGTTATAGACTCTATGTACGTCGGACGAATCCACCATTACCGCATAAAAAACTAAACATATTTTCATTCAAACCAATTTCTATTTAAGAATTATCAAATTCTTAATTCAAATTTTTGACATTCAACTTGAAAACTTTGAAAACAAGATTGTTTATCAATCTTTTCTATAGAGACTTATAATTATACTTACATTGAAACAAATTCAATTATAATTAACAATTGTATTATGTAAGGCACCAAATGATTTAATCTCAACTTTTACCACGTCGCTGTACGGCTGTGAACGTGTTATAAATATACGGAAAATGTTACATAAAAGAGGATTATTTTATCCTTATACCTACTCCCACCAACTTGAGATTAACCTTAATTCAGACAGACCTGTGTTATTTAATGTAAGTACTTAAGATTTTAGGAGATTTAACGTGTTTTTGGTATGAGCGTCGTATTTTTAGAACTCCGTGGTTTGTTTTGCGAAATTATACTAGAGTTAACCTTTCCATTTTCACGATTGACAGGCTACAAAACTACATATATATACAAATAGTCACGTCTATATTCCTTGCGGGATAGACAGAGCCAACCGTTTTGACTAGACTGACAGGCCACGTTCAGCTGTATGACTTTTATTTAAAAAGTGGCAGGTTGTTAGTCCATCGCCTACAAGAAGGATTCCAAGTTTAAAAGCCTTTCCCTTAGTCTCGTTTTACGATATCCATTGGTAAGATATGGAATAGTATAATATACATACATATATAGGAATATAGGATAATATAGGATATAGGAATAGGTTCCTTAGTGCTGGGAACCACACGGCATAGAATTCACTTGCCGACAATTCCATTTACAATTTACCCGGTATACAGTGTCTTCAGTACTCAGAACATAAATCTTCTTTCGTGACGTTTAGCTGGGATTTTTTATGCCTTATGGTGCCCGCCATTTTGGAATAGGATTACTCGTTTCTTTCCCGTACATGTTATAAGAGACGACCAAGGAAAGAAATACAACTTTCGCATCGCATTCCTAAAGAGTATGACTTCAAACAGGTCTAAAAACCACAGCCATATATCTACTACTAGCTGCTTCCGCGACTTCGTCCGCGTTGAAAAATTATTTTGGGCATCATTGAACTCCTCAGGGATGAATAATTTACCTCGTTTTTTTTTTCACATTTTCCATTATTTCTTCGCTTCTTAAAGTTGCAGCGTGATGTTATATAGCCTAAGAACTTCCTCTCGCCCTAATGAAAAATCCCAAGTTTAAAAGCCTATCCCTTAGTCACATCATAGGAACCAACGAACTCAGTCAACATCAATGGGATCGAGATGGAGTGGTCCTATTCTTTTTTTTTTATTAGTGCCGGGTACCACACGGCACACATTATAAGTCCTTATAAACAAAAAACCACACTTTCCATCTTTTAACCACAAGCTTGTAACTAACATATTATAGTTAACACATTGTTAATAACCAAGTTACGCAATTTATTTAATCATATTGTTAGCTCCCGATAAATCTGTCATTATTGGCGTCACACGTTCCCCAGGGAATGGAACGTTCGTAGGGTTAAAGTAGATGGTGCAAGAAATCCAGGTTAATGGTGAATGCCAATGACGTGATATCAAATAGACCACTCATCAGTTTGTTTAGTCAGCTGGTAGAGAATGCCATACGGCATTAAGTTCGCTTTTTTGTACATTTTATTCTGTGGATTACAGTTTTAAATAAGTAACCAATTCACTGAACTGAAAACGTCCATTGTTCTAAAATAGACCTTTTTATTTCAAATCTAGGATTTATTTCTCCCTCGATATAATTGAAACTCGGCTGTCATTGTCAAAATCTAAATTACATCATTAAAAACGATTTGGATATGAGTTATTTTGAGACTATATACTCTGTCTGTAGTAAGGGATGATATGATATAGGCGTGTGCTGTACACCTACTTACTCTCACGCAACATGACAAACTATTCCTTTTTTAAATTTACTTTTGCATTGCAAGCATGAGTATATGGTTGGAATTGATAAAAAACAAAGATTATTAGGATTTTTGTTCTTTCCCCTATTGCGGTATCTATACGGATGTTGGTCAATGGTTTGTGGAAGGTTAAGGTGAGCGATCGATGAGACCTGTTGAAGTTAGTTGAGTGTGACTTTAATAAGTACTTGTTTAATCTGACACTTTATGAAACAATTCGGGAGTGTACGCCTACATTACCTATATTGCCTTCATCTTATATATAAAATTCTCGTGTCACAATGTTCGTTCCCGTACTCATCAGACACGGCTTGACCGATTCTCATGAAATTTTGTGAGCTTATTGAGTAGGTCTGAGAATCGGTCAACATCTATTTTTCATACCCCTTAGTGATAAGGGTTGTCCACCCTTAACAATTTTTTTTTACTTGAAATTACTCAAAAATTATTTATATGGCAAAACAACGTTTGCCGGGCCAGCTAGTCTATATATATAAAAGAAAGTCGTGTTAGTTACACCACCTATAACTCAAGAACGGCAGAACAGATTTGGCTGAAAAATGGTAGGGAGGTAGCTTAGAGCCAGGAGACGGACATAAGATACTTTTTATTCCGTTCGACAGCATTCCCGTGTGACTTGACATGAAACGTCAGTCACTATAAAACGTGGTATAACAAAAAAGAATCAGACTTGGTATAACAAAACGCAAATGACAGCTATGTAATTTCAAATAAATCCTACTAATATTATAAATGCGAAAGTTTGTGAGTAAGTCAGTATGGATGTTTGTTACTCTTTCACGCAAAAACTACTGAACCGATTATGATGAAATTTGATATGTAGGTAGCTGAAGACCCAGAATAATATATAAGCTACTTTTTATCCCGGAGTTCCCGCGGGATTGATAGGGTTTCCATGCGGACGAAGTCGCGGGCGGCCTCTAGTTTAATATAAATATATTTTGGAAATTAATGCAAAACGCACGTGCACAATAGTTTTCCTTCTCTGGAACACTTAAAATTTTATATTCTTTACTAACGAGTTACAATAGTTATTCATTCAATTTTTACCAATTTTTCAAAGAAGTATAAACAAGTACTCCTTTGTAATAGGTATAAAACCCCGCTGAAATAGCCATTTAGTGTCAAGCAGCAATTATTTTTAAAATGCGGGCTGAAAAGACGAGCGCTCTCGGCTATAATAGGATTCCACTATTGTGCTGAGTAACGGTTTGTTAGGTTTATTCGCTAGATGGACACGACAAACCAACAAATTGTTATTGCGTAAAATATTGCAAAGTTTTAGAGGATCGTAGCAAGTGGAAACCTATAGTCTCTGCCTACCCCAATAGTTAGAAGATCGAGTTGAAATATCAAATACAATTTGAAATGCAAACATACGTATATATAATCACGTTTATATCCCTTGCGAGGTAGACAGAGCCAACAGTCTTGAAAAGACTGATAGGCCACATTGAGTACTAGACTATTTGGCGTGATGATAGAATTGAGATTTAAATAGTGACAGGTTGCTAGCCCATCGCCTAAAAGATAATCCCAAGTTTATAAGCCTATCTCTTAGTCGCCTTTTACGACATCCATTGGAACGAGATGGAGTGGTCCTATTCGTTTTTTTTATTGGTGCCGGGAACCATACGGCATAATTTGACGTTCATGTTAATATTATAAATGCAAGGCTGTCCGCTTTTACATCTGTTACGATTTCATGGCTAAAATATAATACTAATTTCCGACTCGGAAATCTATTTCCGAAAATAAGCTAGCTATTCTCTCTCCCAGTTGACTCTGACTCTGAAAGTCACCCTGACAGTGGCTCAAATTACTGATATTTATGAAAAATTTTAAAGTACTGAAGCGACTAAGAGATAGGCATCGTCATTAACTTCGACATCCTTGAGAAAGAAATGGAGTACTCCTATTATTATTTTTCTTTTGGTACCGGGAACCAATCGGAATATTACACAGAATTTTACTATACATATATACTCGTACATAAATCACGCTTCCTATCCGGAGGGGTAGGCAGACACCATATCCTCCCACTTGCCATTAACCCTGCGTAATTCTTATAAAATATTGATTTTCTTTTACAATTAGCGGTATCGCACATTGCCTAAAAGAGAATCCCAAGTTTATAAGCCTATCCCTTAGTCGCTTTTTCTACAAAATCTATAGGAACGAGATGGAGCGGTGCTATTCTTGTTTCTATTGATGCCGGGAACCACACGTCAATTAAGACTTAGTTACCTTATCTACGGAAGCTCTCCAAAGTACCTAACAGCGTAATATGCACCTAAATTGATCCGCAATTAACTCCTTGTCGTATAAACCGAAGCGTTAAATGTTGCAAAATTGACGTGAAGTTGGTGACACTAATTAAGTTGTTCAAATGGTTTTCTGTTCATGCATAAAATTATTTGGACACACCACAAGGATAGATATTATTAACACGTCGAAGTCATAATTTTGTACATACATACATACATATGGTCTCGTCTATATCCGTTGCGGGGTAGATAGAGCCAACAGTCTTGAAAGGACTGAATGGCCACGTTCAGCTATTTGGTTTAATGATAGAATTGAGATTCAAATAGCGACAGGTTGCTAGCCCATCGCCTAAAAAAGAATCTCAAGTTTGTAAGCCTATCCTTTAGTCGCCTTTTACGACATCCACGGGAAAGAGATGGAGTGGTCCTATTCTTTTTTGTATTGATGCCGGGAACTACACGGCATGGTTATAACCATTAACCTGTCACTATTCGAATCTGAAAGCTGAACGTGGCTTTGAGTCTTTTCGTGACTGCGGGCTCTGCCTACCTCGTGAGGGATATACGGTATACATAAAATCGCGTGTTTGTCCAGAGGCGTGATTATTCTTCTTCCTCCATGCTTAAGTCCCGTTTGCATTCTCGCCACTCTGGAGAGTCAGCCCCGGTCAAGCGTTTGACCATGGATCCTGGATTAGGTAAGTCAGGTTTTTACACGAAGTACCTAACTCCCGTCTGACCTCCGCAAGCTTCGCTGGTGAACTTAATTCATATTGGATCGCTCATGGTTACACATCTAGTTGCTTGAATGTGCAGGTTTCCTCACAAGGTTTTCCCTCACCGTAAGGGCGTCGGTTGGTATTCAAACTAATTAACATAACTTTATTTTCTTGATATATTATTATGTACCAAATAAATATTTTGTCTTTCTTTCTTAACTTCGAAAATAGTCATTGGTACATCGCCGTGTTGCGATTTGACCACCGACGCTGATATTGACCACGATAGAATTGAAATTATCTCAATCATATTTAACAAAGTGTTCATTGAATAAAAGCTTTTAAAAAAACTTTTTAAAAAGCTTTTATTTAAGTGCCCTAAAAAGATCAAATTAGTTTCGATATCGTTATTTATCGATCAATACGTAAGTCCATCTATAAAACGAAGAAGGACCCTTCGTAACCCAACAGAATAACGGGAAAACTATTATTAGGATAAATTATATTCTATAGCAGTAGGTAGGTACCTACTCCTCCGGCATATCTTATAGAAGAATTAGCTTGTTATATTTCTTAGCCTATCATAAACGGATGCGTATACGAAATTTTAAGTCCCAGCAGTTGAATATTGAGGAGTTTCATAGTTCCTGGATGTGGCATCTATTTAATAGTGGGTCTACCAACTGCCTATCATAAACGAATGCGTATACAAAATTTCATGTCCCTGCTATTTACCGTTGAGGAGATTTCTTGTACGGAGCCGATCCTCGCAGCAGCATCAGGTCACGTCATATTGTCATCGGTTCTGGACCAGCATGCAATTTTCAGCTCAATCGGATACCGGGAAGTGGGTCAAATTAAACTTGACAGATTTGTTAACATACAACTAAACAAAAGCTTTTTTTAATAATAAAAAATGAGCTCACTTAATTGATATTATAAAAGTATTTTATTACGTAGGTATTTGGCTTCTCTGTCATGTTAATTACAATAATGGTTGAAAATTTAATTAAGTTGATAGCAAAAATCCCTTTCACGCTATAGAACGATGAAAGCGTCAGCAATGTTAAACATTTTTCCAATAATTAACAAGTTGGCTGTACAGTGGGCCACATAGAAATCCATCCCTTACAGAGTGTCTACGTAAAAGACTGAAACGCCATGGTCAGCTATATGGCTTCATGGTGGAATTGAGATTCTAATCATGATAGGTTGTTAGCCCATCGCCTTAAACGAAGAATTACAAGTTTATTAGCCGTTCCCTTAATTGGCTTTAACGAAAGCCGTGCCGGTGGCCTGCCGTGTGGTTCCTGGTACCAATAGAAATAACAATAGGACCACTCTTTCTCTTTCCCATTGATGTCGGTAAAGGCTATTAAGGGACAAGCTTATTAACTTAAGATTCTTTTCTTAGACGATGGGCTAGCAACATGTCACTATTTGAATCTCAATCATTACGCCTAACAGCTGAACGTGACCTTTCAACCTCTCAAGACTGCTGGCTCTGTCCACCCCGCAAGGAATATAGACGTGATCATATGGATGGATGTACTTACATGTCTACTATGTGGAAGTGTAGTATAAGAATAATCTTCCACTTGGCTCAATTTTCTATACTGTTAAACACGTGTGCCTACATAATTTATTCTCATTAACATTGTTTCTAAACAAATATATATAAAAGCAAAGCGGGTTATAAGCGGTTATTAATTATATACATAATACGATCACGTCTGTTTCCTGGCGGGGTAGACAGGGACCACAACCGACCAACTGACTTCTACAAACCTCTATTGCTTCGTAAAAAAATATCTGTATTTTCATGCTATGACGTCGGTTAGGGTACAGTCGTCCAAATGTAAAAGGATACTACAACAACAATAAAGTGTCGTATGGTTCTCATCGCTTGAGAATAGGACCACTCCATATATCTCCCATGTCGTGAAAGGCGACTAAATGGCCCTATAGTCTTTCTTAAGTTGGCTATGCCTGTCCCGCAAGGGATATAAACGTGACTATGAACTACATATCCATTACGAGGTAGTCAGAGTCAACTGCAGTCTGTCTCTGCAGTCACATTCAGTTGGTTGGTCTAATTATAATATTAAGATATGGCCCTACATTTTTGTCATTTCGATTTTTGCATAAACAAGTTGTTTAAAAAAATAATATATACTCTATTTGTTAAAAAAATCTCAAAGAGCGAACAAAAGTCATGTCAAACACATAACACCCTAGCTTTTGCGTTAGTGGGTTAATTACGCGCGACGTGGAAGTTTCTATGATGGCCATTTACACTGTCTGCGTTCAGATAATATAAATCTGTTGAAATTGTAGCATTCATGGAACTATTAGTTGCACTTGTGTCGGGGCTAATCACAGAATGATTTCATGTACTTATTATATATGTAATACGTTCGTATATTTTGTTAGTTACTAAAGATTGATTTGCATTTAGAATTGGAATCATTGGCGTATCAATAAAACAAGTTATCCTTATGACGCCAATGAAATTTATCACGTTTTTGACATATTTAAAAATCATATCAGCCAAATTGTGTGAGGGATTTGGGATGAGATATTGAAAGGTTGCTGGCTCATTGCGTAAAAGTAGATAATCTAAGTAAGTTTACATTAGTTTGATTACTAATTGGTACTCTTACGGTGAAGGAAAACATCGTGAGAAAACCTACACATCCAGACAATTGGATGTGTAACCATAATTCTTTACAGGTGAGCTTCTCCTGCAAAGGTTGCGGAGGTCAGACGGGAGTCGCTTCGTATAAAAACCTGACTCACTCAATCCACGATCCATGGTCAAGGGCTTACCACGGGCTCCTCTCCAGTGTTGAGGATGCAACCAAGACTAAAGCCAGGGGGAAGAAGACAATTTGACGAGGAAAGGATTTTTAGAAAATACTAAAAATTCATATCGCATTTTGTAACGTATAGGAATTGTTCGTGAGTGCTGTGACCGAGACCAGGCCATCAATCAAGCCGAACAGAAATATCGAAACTGCATTCAAACCCATATTCAATTTTCGCGTATTTCAGCCACGTATTGTGAGTTTTCCGAAAAACCGTCCGGCAGAAAATTGTACGAATAGAAAAATAAAAGTCTGTCGGCGGATTGGTCATATGAAGCTATGAATTTTTGGTATTTCTTGTACACGTTTCCGATCTGTTGTTTCTATTAAAAAAATATAGATTTTGTGTAAGAAAGGATAAAGAAAGATTATATCATAAAAAAATCACACATGATTTTTTTATGATATAATTTATTGTTTCAAGTTTATTAGAAAAACCGTGAATTGCTAATTAACATTCTTATCTTGAATTTGATTTCAAAAATCTCGAATAAATTTTACAATCTACTATTTGCGTACAACACATAGGTATTATGGAATTCTCAAAATCTCCGTACATATTTATACGACTATTTTTCTAGTACATATA
Source organism: Amyelois transitella (assembly GCF_032362555.1). Taxonomy (NCBI): domain Eukaryota; kingdom Metazoa; phylum Arthropoda; class Insecta; order Lepidoptera; family Pyralidae; genus Amyelois; species Amyelois transitella. The sequence goes on along the minus strand of NC_083535.1, from coordinate 1,909,632 downwards.
TTTTCGTACAAAGATGACGAAGGTAAAAAATATCTTTTGTTAATTTCATAATGCAAATTTCAGATAGAGCTTGAAAGACTGAGTTACAAAAATGCCAATTCTAAAAATAGTGTTACAAAAATAATACAAATGTCAATGGCAAGAATTTAGGTATAACATCTGCGCTTTTTCGGCCACTGAGCAACGCCCCTCCCGACCAAACGATCTTCTTTGCTCTGTGTTCTCAACAACTCCGATATTGCCCGCTCCGCTATCGATTTCTCACTGAGGAGCGTTTTCGTACACAAAAAGGCAACGGAATTAAAGTTGATATGATTTCTACGATAAAACAGAGAGGTGACTGCACAAAGACGGTCCCCTTTCATTCGGAGTGTATTCCGTGTAAAGGTGATACCGGTAGTAGTGTTGTAACGACAGTAGAATATCGATATCGGTGTATGATACAGTACAAGATTTTTCGCCCGCGAACTTCGCATGACTCGAATTGATAATAATACATATCGACTAATCAGAGTGGGTTGCTCCGTATTGTTTTATCAAACTGTAATGATTTGTCAAAGTTCCGGTTAAGAAAAATACGAACAAACTTTAAAGCAACATTTAATTATTATTTTTCCCGTAAAAAAATCTAAAGATATAATTATGTCTTAAACGAGGTTGTGGAGGCTTCTATGTACAAAAAAATTGTACTTAAAATTTTATTTTAGGAATGTATAGAGGAGAGGTACTAAATTCATGTTGTGTCGTTCGAAAATGTCCATTATACTGTTGGACTGTTGGGATATTAATTGACAAGCGATTGGACCCAAATTAAGTACAAATATTTGAAGGATCGGCTCGGTCACTCATTAAATAATGATTTTATGATAAATGTAGGTATATGTCTTTCCTTTTAAAACATAAATATCATTCACTATTTCTACTTAGCTTTCGACTTTTTTTGAGACTATGGGTTCTGTTTATATTACTAGTATGTATATTTATTATTAAAATCGATAACTTGATTCGCACTCAAATATTAATCCTACATTAGATTGCAACTGAAAATCAGTGTAGTTTTTTTATAAGCAAAATTACTCTAATATGTACATTTTGTTTTTATTGTTGCAACGCATTTGTATTAGATAAACATATTCGTGTTTGTTCTTTTGTCATATTCATCATTGGAGAAACAAATATATCAATCGATATAAATAATGTCGATAATTTTTAAAGTCAACAGTCGATAGTTTCACAACACTAAAAAAACAAAACCAGAACGACATACTATCTTTTGTAGCTGTTGAGAGTTGAGCAATGTTCAATGAAAATCCCGCTTTCCTTGAAAGAACATTTTTTTTTTTGAAATGAAATTTATTTATTAACATTTAGGTTTGCTACAATTGGTTATACAATTGGTCCCACACTAGGCAACATGCCTGTCCTATGGTAACCAATGTTATAGAACATATATATAACGTTAAAAGTAGCCGACAATAAGTTTACAGGAGTTAATAGTTACATGCTATACAAGACATTAATCAAACTTCTAAATTACATAGATATCGTTTGTTTAAAGGAAAAAAGGTGAAAAAAGAAAACAAATATATAAATAACAAGTGAAGATGCTTCGCAGGACCTGACAGTAAATTAGACTGGAGTTTGTAAAAACTGTTCAGTATCAATATAATCCCATTTAATTAGGAGCGATTTAATTTGGTGCTTACATTTAAAAATGCTCGAGCTTCTGATGTTCGTAAGACGCGCTATTTTGTTATATACAAAGTTCGAAATGAACGGGAATATCCCAAGAGCGGGTCGGGTTCTGAACATTTGGTGAGAGAATAAGAGCAAGTTGGAAGAAGTAACGATTTGTTTTTAATTATGAGATGATTTGCCTAATCAGGTTATGTAGCTGTGTGCAATAAGGCCAGGCTTTTAATAAAGCCTAGGCAATAAATATGAAATTTAAAATTAAAGAAGGAAGGAACCGAGTTCCACTGGTTGTTGGCGTGAAATCACTATATGATGATCCATCGCACATTAAATGTAATACATAGATACATACATACATATTGTCACGTCTATATCCCTTGCAGGGTAGACAGAGCCAACATTCTTGAAAAGACTGAATGGCCACGTTCAGCTATTTGGCTTTATGATAGAATTGAGATTCAAATAGTGACAGGTTGCTAGCCCATCGCCTAAAAAAAGAATCCCAATTGTGTAAGCCTATCCCTTAGTCGCCTTTTACGACATCCATGGGAAAGAGATGGAGTGGTCCTATTCTTTTTTCATTGGTGCCGGGAACCACACGGCACATTAAATGTAATATTTCCTAAAAATAAAATATTTTGACACGAGGTCAGTCATAAGCTACCTGTCTTCCAGCATTATCTACGGGAATGAAGCAAAGTTGTCATTTAGGGTCGTACTATGTATTCTGGAGTGTATATACACTGCAGCAGTGCTCCGCACAAAGCCACCATTTAAGCACGTTCCATGCAACGGAAACCTTGATAACCCTAACAAGGCCCTGGCTTTAATACCAAACGTTTTTCCTTCGACGAACATCAACACCGTAATTGGAAAGCAAGTAAGAGTAATTATGAGTTAAACGTTTGCAAATTTGACTTAGATACTTACTTAACGCCAAAGTCAATTAGGAAAAAGTTAAATCTGTTTGAAACTGTTCGTTTCTTTCATACAAATTTCGCTTTAATGTAATTATAGACTTTAATGAGTCATTAAACAAGGAAGCTTTAAGTGTGAATTATGTTGATAACTTCAAGATTAAAGCAAAAATACAAGGCGAATGTAAATGGGACTGTTATAACAGGAATGGCTACCCAAATGTTAATTTTCGTGATGCGCATAAAGACAGTTTCAAATCCCACCTCAGTATTAGATTAGTTTAAATACTAACCGGCACTTTAACGGTGAGTAAAACATCACGAGGAAACCTACACATTCAGGCAACTGAATGTGTATAGAAATGATCAATCCTAAACGGGTTAAATGTAAGTCAGATGGAGGTCGCTTTGTGTAAAACCCTGACTCACCCAATACAGGAGCCATATGGTCGAAAGGTCTGCCTTTTGACCATATGGCAGACTCTACAGTGGTGAGGATGCAACCGGGACTTAAGCCAAGAGGAAGAAGAAGGGCTAACAAACATACAGTGATTAAATCTAGGATGTTCCAATGCTCAGGTCAAGAGTACTCTTTACCGGCACCAATAGAAACCACTCCATCTCTTTACCATGGATGTTGTAAAAGTCTATTCGAGACTGCTGGCTCTGTCTACCCCGTAAAGATAAAGACGCGTATGTGTGTACCTATGACAAGATAAGTCTCTGCCTACCACCCTAGAAAGGTGCTTGATTGATCATAATATGTGATGCAATCGCAAATAAGGACATATTTATTATAATTTTCTTATAAATGAAAAAAAAAAATTAACCAGAAGCAGACTTAACCCCGTCTTTTACCAGATTTAACCTTTTTCTTGGAAGCTTAATAGACTTGAGCGTTATCTCACTTAAGTCTTAAAGTGACATAATATAAAAATAGTATCTTCTTACTCTCATACTTTTTGAGCGGATGCGATTTTAATAGAAACAAATTTAAATAACCATTTACGTACACAAGCTCTCTCTAAGCGCATACGTTCTTGTGTATATAACACTTCAGTAAACATCGATTGTAAGTAGGAACTACTTCTAAGGCGATTTATTTCAATAACGTACGATAGATACGAAGCCCGACATGATTTTCTATTTGAAATATTTTGTTAGCACATTTCTATTTCTCAGAAACAGAATATCTTTTTGAACGTATTTCTTGGTTATACGTTGTTATTGAAATCCAATCTGTACATACAAATAAAATTAGTGTCTGTATGTTATAGTTAAATTCGGTAATCTGTTCATACAGAGCATTTGTTAAATTATTCTACTGGCGTTTACATACATACATACATACATATGGTCACGTCCATATCCCTTGCGGGGTAGACAGAGCCAACAGTCTTGAAAAGACTGAATGGCCACGTTCAGCTATTTGGCTTAATGATAGAATTGAGATTCAAATAGAGACAGGTTGCTGGCCCATCGCTTAAAAATTAAAATCCCAAGTTTGTAAGCCTATCCCTTAGTCGCCTTTTACGACATCCATGGGAAAGAGATGGAGTGGTCCTATACTTTTTTGGTATTGGTGCCGGGAACCACACGGCACACTGGCGTTAATTCGGTCTGCTTATCATGATCCTGCCCCCCGTAGTGGATGATGGCGCCTAACTGAGGGGTTAGTGCGAGTTTTACTCGATCAAACGCGTCGAGCAAGTAAACGCGAATTTGTATGCGATTTGATCAGCGCCATCTAGTGGTAACGCGATGGCACTAATGCAATACCATACAAATTCGCGATTACTTGCTCGACGCGTTTGATCGAGAAAAACTCGCACTAATCCCTCTGGCCGTACTTTGGTTAAACGCTTAATTGACTTATAGGTTTGCGTGTTATAAATGCGTACATAGACAAAATGGCGCCTTTTTTCCGGCAGGGTAGTTGAAAGACTGATGAACATAGGGTATGTAGTCCACATACCTTATGACCTAATAGCCTGGTTACACTTATCGAGTACAATGGCTAGTCAGTCAAATGAGACTCGGCCTAGGGACTGCTGGGGCCGATTGAGTGTTTACACGTATTTTTCTCATTATGGCGAGACACGGTAGGTGTAATCAAGCTATTAGTATTCTAAACAGCAAACAAATTTGCAATTTTTTTGATTTAGTAAATAAAGTATGGAGAGGTGAAACCAAATAAACAGACACACTTTTCGATTATAACTGTTAACCGCCTTCAAAAAAGGTGGTTCTCAGTTGGACCTGTATGTATGAAAGTAAATATGTTTGTCCGCGATTATCTCGCGTTTAACTAATCCGCTTATGATGCGGTTTTCAGGAAAGTGTATTTCAAGGGAACAACATCAGGAGAAAGATAGAAATATAACGGACTTAATTTTAACTGACCGACGAAAAAAGGAGAACATCGATTGGAGGCGGTTCCCCTTTTAACAAAAGATATTTTGTTATGGATTAGTATGCATACGGATGTCACTATACATTTTTCTCTTAATTTTGGGCACGAATTTCTTATCTTCATTTTAAACGTCAGTTGGGTTATAAATATTTCAATGTCGGTAAAAATACAAGCTAGAATCCGATGTGATAAAAAATATTAAAAAAAAGATCTGAGCGAGGTTGTAGAAAGCGGCTAGTTTTAGGATAAAAAAGAAACGCTTGAAGTTATTTCTCTTCACTTATCTCATAAATACAAATTTATTTTCAAAGAAATCCTCTTACGTTACGGTCACAAAACGTCTGCCGAACATCATTCTCTATTATGATTTATGAATATAGAAAAACTGAATACAGAATAAGGTATAGACAATTAGCTAAAAATTACTTTTCATTCATAATTATTACGTCTTTATCTCTTACGGATAAGACAGAGCAACATTCTCGAAATGACTGAAAGCACGTTGGTTAAATGATGGAATTATGATTCAGATGGAGAAAATTTAGCCAGCCCACAGCTCAAAATTAGAATCCCAAGGTTATCAGCCTATCTTAGCCTATCTTAGCCTATCTTTTGGAAAAAAAATATAAAAAAATACATTAATATTTGTATTGTACTTACCATTTGATCTAATCATTCGATACTACAGTTTTACGAGACTCGTAGCATTGTCGTAGACACTCTACGACAACGTCGTAGATGCGGCGCGTAGCAGATGTAATGAACTTTAGCAATCACTCAATTAATTATAGGGTGTTCTTTGTATGTAAGTTGATAACGTATTTTGTAGTGGTTAGTATACGTAGCAGCTAAAAGATTTAATTTTAACTGATAAAATTATATAATTACTAATTTTGAAGATAGTAAGTCTAAAACAGTATTCGATTTTAATTACACAAGAAACGTGAATATGAAAAAATAATAATATTTAAGTACCAAAAGTAATGATGGTACGGAACCCTTCGTGTGCGAGTGCGACTCGGTTTTTTTTTAGAAATTAGATACAAATAGTTTGTTATAAATAGTTTCCTGCATTGCGTTAGAATCACGCCGACATAATGACCTACTTCAGTGATAAATATACTTCATTGTACGCGATATTTACCTTAAAGGAATTTCACCCATATAATATACATACTTTAAATAAAAAAATAGAAACGGCAGCTATATAGATAGATAGATAGATAATTCATTTATTTGATTTGCTACACACAATTAACAATTTCATATGAAATACAAATTAATAGGGTGTGAGTTGCAGCAATACAAAAAGGTCACAACTCAACGAATTTATTGCTGTAGAGCAATACATTGATTTTCAGTTATGACCTAGGTGCTAATGCATATAGTCACATCTATATGTATTGCGGAGTAGACAGAGCAAACAATCTCAATAACACTGAAAGGCCACATTCAGCTATATGGCGTCATGATGGAATTGAGATTCAAATAGTGGCAGGTTGCTAGCTCATGGCCTGCAAGAGGAATCTCAAAATTTTATGTAAGCCTATCCCTTAGTTACCCATTACGACATCCGTGACGATGATATACGGCATAAACCGATCAACTCGCATAAAAAAAGGAATGTAAATGAAGCCAACGATAGAAAAATCTTCTTTTGTAACTGGTTACGTAAGTTTAGTTACCAAAGTGGACTGAGGGAGCAAAGTAGTACGCAGGGAACTTTGTAAAATAAAGATGTAGTCTCTGCCTACTACTCCGAAGCCGTGATATGAGTACCCCGATACGTCTTCCATACTAATATTATAAATGCCAAAGTTTGTATGTCAGGATGTCAGTATGGATGTTTGTTACTCTTACACGCAAAAACTACTAAACCGATTACGATGAAATTTGGTATGTAGGTAGCTGAAGACCCAGAATAACAAATAGGCTACTTTTTATCCCCGAGTTCCAGCGGGATTGATAGGGTTTCCATGCGGACGAAGTCGCGGGCGGCCTCTAGTACTTCATATTACCAAGAACCTTGTACTGATAAAATGATAAGGCATGTTTTCACTACATCGCCATTGATGTGAGGATAATCGGTTAGACAAAAGAGTTTATGAGATCAAACGGCAAGATAAGACCGTTCTAGTTTACTAAGTTTTTATGTCTAACTGAATTCTGTTTGGATTCTCAGCGGTAATGGATTGAAATTCATCTGTCCTTTGATCTATTTTCCTTATATTGACAGCTAATTTTTACTCGTGCCGTGATTTTTATTAAAAAAAAAACCTAAATAAAAAAGAATATGTTCACTCCATCTCTTTCTCCTGGATATCGTAAAAGGCAACTAAGGGCTAAGCTTATAAACTTGGGATTCCTCTATAAGGCGATGGGCTAGCAACCTGTTAGTATTTGAATCTCAATTCTATCATTCAGGTTAACAGCTGAACGTTTGTTTGTTTGTTGCGGATAGACAGAGCCAACAGTCTTGGAAAGACTGATAGGTCACGTTCAGCTATTTAGGCTTAATGATAGAATTCAGATTCAAATAGTGACAGGTTGTTAGCCCATCGCTTAAAAAAAGAACCCCAAGTTTGTTAGCCTATATATCCCTTAGTCGCCTTTTACGACATCCATGGGAAAGAGATAGAGTGGTCCTATTCGTTTTTAGAATACCACTCACGTCACGGCACGTATACTATATTATATATATCATTATTATTTTATTAATCGACAACAAATTGAAGTACCTATATATATTTTATCTTCAATTTGATGTCAATTCTCGCAAAACCGACATGTTATTAATAAAAAGATTCACCTCCCACGCACATTGGTTTTGAAACACTGACTCTGACACCCTCGTCAACAGGGGATCAGATATGAAAGGTGAAAAGATTAAGACTATTTTCAGGTTGTTATTTGAGAAAAACGTAAACATATTAGGTCACTATCTATTCATAATTTTTAAGCATATTGTTCTTTCGCATAAAAGTTTACGCTTAACTATTAAAAGTATAACTAATCGAGTCTAACCTTACTAATCTAGTCTAAAAGTAAATTACCAATATGCCAAAAATCAATTATACCTTGGATTTACTATGCCAAAACCGTTATGCCAAAGAACATTAGGACAAAATAATTTATGCAATAAAAAGTTGCCCCCAACATATACATGCATATAGTCACATCTAATATTCGTATCCCTCGATATCAATGGGAAAGATATGGAAACCATGCGGCACTATATCTACACATACATATCCCTTGTGGAGTAGACAGAGTCAACAATCTATATCTATACACAAAAAAATACTTTGTCTGTACATTGAGTATTTTTGACCAAAATAGATACATTTAAATTAAAAATCGAATACGAAAGGGAATTACATAAAATAAATGATTCATAGAAAAAAAAATATATAATTAACAAACAAACCTGTAAAATTGAAACATTACGGAGAGAAACCATTGAAAAATAGCTATTTTCAACACTCACTCACGTAAAAAGAATATGTTGCAATGTTTCAATTATTTATATTTTTATTTGTGATTTTGCGCAATGGAAACAAACTTATAAATAAATCTCTGTTATTAAAAGTGTAGAAAAAGAAACCTTGCAAACGGTGTTGTGAAAACCTGCAACGAATTCCTTTTTTGTAACGAATAAAACTTTACTTTTGAAGTTACGCCACTAAATAAACTAATTATGTTTACTCTCTGGGAACTTCAATATTACTTTCTGGGAAATCTAATTTGTTAACGAAATACTGGATTGAGGCAGCACTGAGTATTTACTCGTACTTTTGGGACACTTGATAACCCAATATCTATACTAATATTATAGAGCTAAAGTGTTTGTTTGTTTGAACGCGATAATCTCAGGAACTACTGGTTCGAATTGAAAAAATATTTTTGCGTTGAATAGTCTCTTTATCGAGGAAGGTTTTATAGGTTTAACATTACGCCGCAACTATAAGGAGCATAAAAAATAATGGAATATGTGAAAAATACGGGGAAAATTATTCATCCTTGAGGGCTTCAATGGTGCCCAAAATAACAATATCAGAATAAAAAAAACACATAAAATACCATGAAGAGATAACCAGAGGTAGAAAATCCTTTGATAGAGCTAGGCGGAAAGATATTAGCTAGGTAAATGCCCAGCAGTGGGCGAATATATGCTGAAGAAGAAGAATAAGAATATTTATCAGAATACCTTTTAAGTATTCATATCTATTTTGAAACGAAATGGTATTAAAATCGGCACCAACCCGCCGCTTCATATTGGAATATATTTTTGCAGTGAATTTAATATCCGCTTTAAGGAATTTCTGATTCCTGAGTTATTAGGAAATTTGAATTTTGCACTATTAGTTTGAATACTGCAATTCTTGGTACATATTACATATTTTGCATACGTGTCGGATAAATCTAACAAAATACCATACTTTGTATAAACTCATGTCTAGTTTTAGTTAATAAAATATTGTATTGTTGACCAAAAATATTGAACGTATGTATAATGTATGTATGCAGGTAATCATGGTGGTCTGGTACATACATACATATGGTCACGTCTATATCCCTTGCGGGGTAGACAGAACCAACAGTCTTGAAAACACTGAATGGCCACGTTCAGCTATGGCGATGGGCTAGCAACCTGTCACTATTTGAATCTCAATTCTATCATTAAACCAAATAGCTGAGCGTGGCCTATCAGTCTTTTCAAGACTGTTGGCTCTGTCTACCCCACAAGGGATATAGACGTGACCATATGTATGTATGTTGTCTACTAAATAATTAGTCATTGCAATTAGAAATGCTATCTAGCCTCAAATTTAACCGTTTAATCACCCGTGTTACGTGTGATCAACTTGGGATTTAGCATGCACTAACTGTCTAGTTATTCGCAGATTACAAATTGATTACCTAGGAATGTACTGTACATGTTACAAATTAACGTCGGAATCACATCGATTTGAGGATGCGTCTGTTAAACATATTCGGCGTAATCGTTTGAATTTTCGACCACGTAATTTTGAACATACATACATACTTCAATCCTCATCCTCAGTGATGTAGGCAGAGACTTCAATACTTGCCACTTGTTTCATTGATGCTTCATCCACTGTCATTCGTTGTAGATATATATATATATAATCATACATAAAATCACGCCTCTTTCCCGGAGGGGTAGGCAGAGACTACCTCTTTCCACTTGCCACGATCTCTGCATAATTCCTTCGCTTCATCCACATTCATAATCAATAAAATAATCACGAATGAGAAAGAGATGTAGTGGTCCTATTCTAAAACGCCTGGAACCATACGGCACTTGCATTGTAATTCGCTAGTGATGATGAAGATGTATCGATATACACAGCACTATGAAAATTCAAATTCTGTGGTAGGAAATGAGAAAAGGGCAGGCAATTTCAAAAGTGTAACTTTATTCCACATTCTGTAGTAAATGTATTGTTTGTCATGGTACAGACAGACTGTCTGATACTCTTGATATCGTGATAAGTATCTCTCCACTTGTTTAACCTACTTTGCATTCAGCGGAATACTGACCACGGTAATAATTTTAACCGACTTTAAAAGTAAATATATATATACTGGACAAATAACACAGATTTAGTTGGCCTCGGAGTAAGTTCTAAACTTGTGTTATGAGATACTAACTCAATGATACTGTATATTATAATAAATACTTACATAGATAATTATCCAAGACCCAGGTTGATCAGAAAAAGTTTATTTCTTATCATGCCCTGCCGGGGATATCATAGACAAGCGCGCTACCGCTGCCCCACAAGGGGCGTCAAATTATGTTCTTAGGCTCCAAAAATTTTACAATTTCTAAAGTTCTTCCTACTACATCCTATTTTATTCATCACACATCATTCATCAAAAAAAAACTACCGGCCACTTATCTTAATACATAAATCAGGCCTCTTTCCCAGTGGGGTAGGCAGAGTCTACATCTTTTCACTTTCCAGACCTAGCCACACATTTATCTACCACATGTTGCGTTAAATACGTATAGTATCATAACCATAAGCAACATGTTTCGTCAAATTTCACACAATACCATAAACATGTTTCGTTCACACAACATCCTCAGAGAAAGTTTGAAGTGACTGAAAATAATGAAAAAATCAAATTAATTTTAAAGTTCAACTTAAGCAAAAGTTTAGACGCAGGTTGTACGTTTGTTGGTTAGAGAACGTTCTTTGCAAATTTTACGTTTTCTCAACTTTTCCTAAGATAAAGTTCTCGACTTACAAACAAGATTTCCTTTTAGTAGCACAAATAGTTTGAAGGGCCATTTCTCGAAGGGTGGAAGTTGATAGCTTCAGGAAAGTTAGCGGAAATCGACAATGTAGGTCAGGAATAGCATTCTTCGTGCTTTATAAACACGCTTTTATACCGAGACTTCGTTCGGAAAGAATTTAAAAAAAAATATAAGTATTTTCAATATCTTACTCATTTTTCTATCTGGGAATTACTTTGAGATATTCACACGTATAATATGTTACGCCTTCTTATAAAAAAGCTTATCAAGTGGAAAATCCCTTTTTAGCGATTGCCACATTAATTTTATTTCGGAACCAGTACGAGATTCCTTATTATTTATTAGTATGTTTTGCATTCTTAAAATAACAAGTAAGACTTCATTAAATAGATTTAAAGCAGGCGATAGGCCAATCATATATCTGTGATTGGATTGCATGATTTTCATTCCAACATTTTTTAAGGATCTTAATCGTTTGTAAGCTAATTATGAAAAAAATACTGTTCCAATTTCGAATACAAATTGACTGACGCTAATGTTAACAGCTTTTTGCTTCCACATTTTATAGTTAATTCAATTTTAAATATTGACTTAGTCAACACGGAAGGGTAAAATTATCTGTTTTGTGTAAACATGCATAATCAGTGATGTAAACAGGCCAGAATAAATAAACTATATTAAATGTTATTAGCTATTATTCAGTAGTGTGGTTTCCGGGCGAGCAGTTTAAAATTACTAATATTAATGTAGCACTAATAATAAACAGACACGACTGATACCATGATCCAGTCTGGGTTGGGTTCCAACAAAAAAAAAGGGTTAAAACGAATCGCTTCGTCTTATTCTAACTCTAGGTGAATCAGACCAGGACCATAGTCAAATATGAAAATATATTAATGAAAAATATATTAATAATAAAAATACATTGTCATCTAAGATCACATTGTTATTTGAATTAATAAAATCCTCCCATACTTAATAACTTGGTTCTTAATAACTTAATATTTTTGATAATCGCTGCACCTATTTATTTATGTATATTGTTTATTTATTGTAGTTTTGTAGTTTTTATGTATGTTTATTATAATTATTTTATTTTATATTTTCTGCAGATATAAAAACATTTATTTAGTTTGACCCTGCATAAAGTTATTTGTCAGACCCACTGGTTGACTGGTAGATAATGCTCCTGGCATTAAGTCCGCCAATTATGCTATACATTTGTATTTTGTGCAATGAAGTTTTAATAAATTAATATAGTGACATCAGAAAATTTTAAATGAGGCAACATTCTGGTAAATTACTGTTGATAGAGTCTCCTTTTATAGGAAACGTTTATTTATCTAAATGCTAACAGTTTACACATATATCACGAAGATAACGTCATGATGTATTCTTTTTGTCTAAAAATCAATATCCAAAACCGTTGATGCAAAATATTAAAAAAAATCTGTGTATTAAATACTTTAATCAGATTTGCAGTACACAAACAACGCAGCATCAATTTTCTATGAATGCATAACGGCTAAATCGGAGCTCTTGATTTATTTTTAGCCGACTCATAGAAGTCGAAATTATTTATCAACAAATATCGGATATTGGATCATAAACAAAAATAAAGCGGAATATAACATTTCTGTTCCAAATTCAAACGTACACGCTTTTCCACTGAATTTGAAATACCATCAACTTTTTTTTTTATTTTATTTTTTACAGAACACGTTCCGTTTTTAATAAAACGCAGGCTGCACTTTGAAAGTGTGAAATGGAGCGTAATGTTTACCGGTGAAACGGAACGACATTGCATCCTGGGGGCAAATTAAGAATGTTTAATATCGTTGTAAATTTATTCTGTAATATCCTGCATGTAACGTTTAATTATTATTTATTAGCTGTTACTCGCCGCGTGGCGTGGGTAAATATATAGGGAACTATCTTCAGTGGTGCAACGTTGATTTTTTCTCTTTGTGGGTATTGTCTTATTCTCTCTTACTCCTTTGTTCTTTGAGGAACAGAAATTGTTTTTATGCAACCTAAAAAAACAAGTATGATAAATTTCATATCCCTACTCTCCAATGATGATGATGATGTACAGCCGAAATTATGGAGTAATGTTAAACAAAAAAGATTTGCGTACCTATTATTTTAAAAAAGGTATTGCGATGGGTTAGCAACCTGTCCCTATTTGAATCTCAATTCTATCATTAAGCTAAATAGCTGAACGTGGCCATTCAGTCTTTTCAAGACTATTGGCTCTGTCTACCCCGCAAGGGATATAGACGTGACTATATGTCTGTACGTATTTATTATTTTAAAAACATTTATTGACAGGTATATTTGTTGACACATAATCAGCTTTAATTAAAAGACCTTGTAGAAAAAGATGACATTTTATCTCATGGGCCACTATGACCATACTCAAAGGCTATATCTATTCATATCATAAATATTGTATGTGAGTCTGTTTGATATTCGTGGCTCTGTTTATCCCGTAAACAATAAACACTTATTATACTTATATATATTAAGAATATACATATATATGTATGAAGTTCTGACCTCATTGACAGACATAGACCATTTTTCTGTTTCTCACATACACATAAAGGTACATTTCATTACATGCACCAATAAGGCAGGTAAAATAAAGCTTTAATGCGAAGAATGGTAAATTAAAAGTTACGTATAACATCGTAGCACTTCGTAGCATCTCGTAGCTCGGAAAGCTCGTAGCAACTCGTAGCCGAGCTACGGGCTGCGTTGTTATTAGACTGTGTCTAGCTTCGGCAAAATTAAATGGTTGCATGTGAAGTGTACTTTATGTGTTTGTTTTTTTTTTTTTAATTTTATTTCTTGCATTTATAATGTAAGTTGTATAAGATTTATACAATTTTGTTATTTTTCAAATTGAGAAAAGTATGCAAGACGAGAGGGCAAATTAAAAATTAAACAAAAGGTTCAAAAGAAAACTTACACACCAATTTACTTGAGGTCAAACGCCTTGAAGTAATTTGGAAACTCGTATTACGAGATGCCACCTCAACGATATTATTTACTTTTATAGACAAACATCCAAGACCCAGGCCAATAAGATAATGTTCGTTTCTCATCATACCCTGGCCTAGATTCGAACCCGGGACCTCCATTTTCACAGACCATCACACTACCCCTGTGCCACAGATCTTTGAAGAGACAAGCGTGACTATGCCCGCCTATATGTCCACTTAAATCAGGTATAATAAATAACTCAAAACAAATTTCGACCTCCTCAACTTTTTCAGAGGAAACTAAATTGTTGTACATGGTAGTAGGAGAATTTGTATCCGTTCATCATTCTTCTTTCGACCTTACCGCTCTATTACTCTGAAGGCTCACCTTCAATGAAAGAAAAATGTACATCTGCGTATTTACAGAGTTCCCAGGGAATAGACCTTTCTCATAATACTGGGGGTTAAACAGACTATTCTATTTTGAGAACCAAGCAATCGCTATTTTTATACTGAAATTTCCAAGACGGACGTATAACTCAATCTAAACCTGTAATAACTTAAATCTAAAGTAACTTGTCGTTCGCCGGAACATAGACCTCGCAAACAATAAAAATTTTCATAAAAATTGTGACTATCTCAAAAATACATAACCAATTTAAATGCCCTACGAATTATAACTCATAAGTTATTTTTATAGATCACATTTTAAATTTCATCAAAATCGGACCAAAGATTCAAAACTTATCGCGTTACAAACAAACATACAAAAAATATATATCGCCCCGAGTCAATTAGCAGATTTCACTCGCTTCACTCGCTCGGAAAATAACATAAAGTTACTCTAAACCAGGTCGCCAATATTCAAGCCAATAGTCAGGCAATACCAAGTTATCTAATAATCGCTGAAGATGACTCTCAAGTCAACCGTATTGAAGTTCCTCGATCAATTCTTAGCAATAATATCGTTTGGATAAACAAATGAAATGTTCATAGAAGCAATAAGAATCGCTAGTTTATTAGCATTTCCCTTAGTCGCCTTTTACGATATCCGTGGTAAAATATGGAGTCCAATTCAATGACAAAATTTTGTCGATATGCAATGTATACTTTGGATATGAAAGCAAAACTACGTTGTTTGAAAATTTAGCCATACACACTTTTCTTTACATTCAATAATGATCTCTGTTGAAAAATAATAAAGTCCAATATCCGGTGTAAGGTTCAACGTGCATATATCTACATTATTCTCTTATCGACACATCTTTATTACCTTTCCCTTTGAACAATGGATGTTAAAATCACGATGTAAATATCGTTATGTTATAATGAAAATTATCTTACGGTGAGGGAAAACATCGTGAGGAAAACTGCATATTCAAGCAACTGAAAGTGCAGTGTGACCATTGTATCCTCAATTCTATAGAAAGGAGACTAAAATTTGCGGTGGTCAGATTGGTGACTCCTCCGCAAAAATGCTGACCTCCGCAATATTTGCAAGACTTTTTGTGAAACCTAATCAAAGCATGACAAGGGACGAAGTTTTAAACGATCTCCTCTCTAGAGAATTGAGGATTTGACAATGAACTGTTGACCCTGTATAACCCGTAAGGGATACAGACGTGAATATATGTAAGTACGTAATGAAAAGGCCTTTGTAAGGTAGCCGACTTAATAATCTGAGAGCTTACGTCAGTGAATGACACAAAGCTTTAAAAATAGATTTTTTTTCGATTGACGATATATATACGCCTATAATTTTCAAAGGAAAATATATATGGTTAAGAAAACATTCAAGGCTTAAGGATTTTTTAAGTTTGGGTAAAATATATAGTATTATTTGAGGACAAGGTTACTTGTGTATCCTTGATCAAAGCTGGGTCAGGTATTAACGGAGTCACGGAGGTGAGACGACAGTTGCTCTGTGTATATACCTGACTTTTCATTCATATATATTGTACATATTATATTTAACATACATACATATGACATTTCCAAAAAAAATTATAGGCTTAATAGTTTTTGAGATTGCGTAATCAATAATTGAATAACTTTTGTATAGTACATACTAACTTGAATTTTAAAAGTACATACAAAGGGGACCCAGTATCTCGTAATTCTATTATCAACACTTCTATTTACGTCTATATCCCTTACGGGGTAGACAGAGCCAACAGTCTTGAAATACTGAAAGGTCACGTTGAAAATTTTGATTCAAATAGTGGCAGGTTGCTAACCCATGGTCTACAATAGAATCTCAAAATTTCCTTTACTCGTCTTTTACGTCGTGGCATAGATGGAGTGGTTCGATTCCAAAGAACTGGGTACCATACGGCGCTGATACAAATAGTAATTCACAACGTCATAATTCCAAACGTGTGTGTGACGTCACAATGTCAGAACTTCACAGACATAGCGTTATGCAACGCCGAGGTTTCCCAGACATTACACTGAGCTTGGAAGATGTTCCCTTTGAAACGGTCGCCTCCGGTTCCCAACACTCTCTTGAGTGATAATAATGCACTTTTCCTGTATGTATTTAATCGACCTTATGATATCATTCCTTAAAGTTTTATCTGGAGTAGGCGCTTTCTTAATGGAGTCAGGGAGAGCGTTCTAGAGTCTTAAAGTAGTTACTCGTACAGCGAAGGAGTGATAGTAAAACTAGTGCGATGAAGAGTTGATTAGTTGGATTAAAGACGAAGAAAAAAAAGGCAGACTGAGTTTTATTAAACGACAATATGAAGCATCAACAGTATGCACACACGCCTCACGCACTCACTCTCACAAATAGTATGACAGTCGGCCGCAATTACGTCATAGATGCGACATTGATTATTTCACAAATTGACAAGTTTTCTGTCACTTATACATGCGTACAACGCCGCCATTATGATGCTTCACTTTTTTCGAGCCCCAACTCTGTCCGCCTTTTTTTCTACGACTATGAGTTGGATATTAAACAGGTAATATTTGTTGCTGCTTCAGAAATCAGTTCTAAAATAAAATAACATATTAAGCCGCAAATAAGTTAATGGACTACACTTTTAGGCATAGCATTTTCATTATTTTCTCTATCATTTTAATTCGTTCGTCTTCTTTTCTAAGAAATAAGTGCTTGTTTTTTGTTTGTCTATTTAAGAATCATCGTTTCTCCGAAAAATTGTTTGTGAAAGTTAAAAGCTAATCGTTGTAACGATAAAATGTATATTGACGGTACTTTCACTATCAATTGACAAAATTCAAAAAAATTCAAAATTCAAAATTTGTATTCATTATTATAGGATATTATTATATCGCTTAATAATTGTCGTATGGTTTAACAACTTGGTTGACGTCAAATAAATTACTTAAAAACTAAGTTTACTGCCGCTTCCAAGGCGTCAGTGCAGAAGAAGCGGTAACAAACTGCACTGCAGCATTTTCATCAACAACGTCAACTTCACAATATTAAATTATACTTAGAATAGAATGTGGACGGGAGAATACATTGTTCACGGGAGATTTATATATTTATGAGATTTAATATTGAAAAAAGAAAAATATATATATATATATATTATGGATTGCCAATTTTAAAAAGATTTATGTACAGAGTGTACTGAAATTTTGATTTAAGTTCAAATTAAACTACAATTAATTACGAGGTTCCTGTGCCAAGCTCGAGCCAGATGTTTTTATCATTAAGGTAATCATCAGTCCTATAATAAGCCTTCCCACAAAGTACTTTCTTTACATACTCTTTGAATTTTCGGTTGGGCATATCAAGAACAGACTCCGGCAACCTATTATAAAATCGTATACAGTTCCCCATAAATGATTTACTGACTTTGCTAAGCCTATGAAACGGCATGACTAATTTATGTTTATTACGTAAATTTCTATCAGTTGTGGCACTAACTTTTTGAAAAAAAGAGGTATTTTTCCTAACATACATTATAAGATCAAAAATGTACTGGGACGCTACTGTAGGTATGTTTATTTTCTTAAAGAGTTGTCTTAACGAGTCTCTTGGTCCTAAGCCGTAAATTGCGCGAACGGCCCTTTTCTGAATTATAAAAATAGTTTGTATATCAGCCGCGCTACCCCATAAAAGTAAACCATAAGATAACAAGCTATGAAAATAGCTGAAATAAACAAGCCTAGCTGTAGCTACATCTGTCAATTGTCGGATCCTCCTAACAGCATAAGCGGCAGAGCTAAGTCTATTGGATAGTTTAGAAATATGAGCACCCCACTGTAGCTTTGCATCAATTATAATTCCTAAAAACTTTGTATTTTCAACAAATTCTAATTTCTGGCCTTCCAGTGTTATGTCAGTATTGGCCTGCCTTACGTTTGGAAGGGTAAATTTAATGCATTGGGTCTTATTAGCATTTAAAAGAAGATTGTTGGTTGAGAACCAGATAGATATGGCCGACAGTATATTATTAACCGAACTTACATTTTCGCTATGGCGATCTAATTTAAATATTAAAGAAGTGTCATCGGCAAACAGCACTATACCCGCCTGTTTTTCCACCATAAAAGGCAGGTCATTGACATATACCAAGAAGAGGAATGGTCCTAAAATTGAGCCCTGAGGAACACCCATTGAGACGCTTGATCCGCTTGACTTTACTCCATTAATATCTACAGTTTGAAGCCTATCAGTCAAATAGGATGCCATTAGTTTAGTTGATTTGTGGTCAAACCCATATTGACGAAGTTTACGCAAAAGTGTCTGATGATCTACGCAATCAAATGCTTTAGAGAGATCGCAAAAGACTCCAACTGAATCCTGTGAACTCTCCCACGCGTCATAGATTTGAGTAACAAGTGCTACTCCCGCATCAGTGGTGGACTTCCCGGCAGTGAACCCATATTGTTGGGAATGGAAAATGTTATTGATTTTAAAATATTGTTGCATTTGATTAAGCATCATCTTCTCAAACACCTTGCTCAAAACTGGCAATATAGAAATAGGTCTACTACTCTGTCAAGAAAGTAGCGGGAAAAGATCAATAATACACAAACTGTTTGTTATTCATCCAAATTTATTTTATCATCTTCAAAATATGCTCCTTTAGAAACGATACACTTACGCCAACGAATAATCCAATCATCAAAACATTTTTTAAACGCTGTTTCCTGAATTGAGGTCAGTTCTCGCCGCGAATTCTCTTTTATGTCTTCTACCGATTGAAAACGGGTGCCACGAAGTGGTAATTTGAGTTTAGGAAAAAGAAAAAAGTCGGCTGGAGCCATATCTGGTGAATATGGTGGGTGCTCGATGGTATTTGTTGAGTGTTTGGTTAAAAATTCGTTCACAATGATGGCCTTGTGCGAAGGTGCATTATCATGGTGCAAAATCCAAGAATTTTCTTTCCACAAATCTGGCCTTTTTCGTCGGATTTGCTCTCTTAAACGCCGCATAACACTCAAATAATATTCCTTATTTACCGTTTGACCTTCCGGCAAGAATTCCGAGTGCACAACACCGCGATAGTCAAAGAAAACAGTCAACATGACTTTGACTTTTGAACGACTTTGGCGTGGTTTTTTCGGTTTCGGTTCAGTTGGAAGGCGCCACTCCGAAGCTTGTTGACTAGTTTGCATGTCAAACTCGTAAACCCACGTCTCGTCACCAGTAACAATGCGTTTCATGAATGTTGGGTCGGAATTGACTCGTTCTAGCATGTCCTCAGCGACTCTCAAGCGATTGAGTTTTTGAAAAAAATTGAGGTCTTTTGGGACTAGCCGAGCGGCAACATGTTTCATACCCAAATTATTAGTTAAAATGGTACGGATTGACTCGTGAGATACAGAAAGTTCGGTGGCTATCTCTCTCAAAGTTGAATGAGGATTTTCAGTCACTATTTCCTTCACTTTTGCGATGTTAACTTCAGTTGCAGACGTTGATGGCCTACCAGAGCGAGGCAAATCTTCCATCACATCTCGACCGCTTTTGAACGCTTTGTACCACTCATAAGCACGAGTTTTTGATAAAGTCGATTCACCGTAAGCCTTCTGTAACATTTTCAGTGACTCCGAACACGATATTCCATTGGCAATGCAAAATTTAAGACAAACTCTTTGTTCGATGTTTTTATCCATTATGAAATTAGCAATACACACTAGATATGATATAACTAAAAATAGCACTGTATTTAATGTAAACAACAGATGCAACTCAAACTCCGCGCCAAAATGGAAAACAGTTGTGCCAATCTAACAACAACAAAAAAAAACAAAAATTTGAATTTGGAACCATAAATAAATAATCCATTCCCGATACTTTTCTGACTGAATGTATAATTGCCAAGGACTGTTTTCTCCCCTTTTTTGAATAGAGGTATTAATTTGATACATTTCATTAAATTTGGAAAAATACCCTCATCAATACATTCATTAAATATAAAAGCTAGATCAGATGCAATAATATCTATGATTTGACTTATGATACTAACAGACATACCCCAATGGTCTTCAGACTTTTTCAAATTAAGTTGTTTGAACGCCTTTAATATATTATCAGAGTTAACATATTTAAATTTAAAGACAGATTTGATGGGAGTTGTGTTATTATTAAGTAGGGTTTCAGCGCGCAATGGACAAGAGTCAACGTCAGAAGTTAGCTCCACAGGGATTTTTGCAAAGAAATTATCAAAAGCATTTACTATGTCCTGAGTTTTAGAAATACTTTTGTTACCGGATGATATTTGTTTAATACTGTCTCTATCTTTGATTTTGCCAGATTCTTTATTAATAATGTTCCATGTTTCTTTAATTTTATTTGGTGCGTTGTTTATTTTACTACTTATGTGCAAAGACTTGGCTTGCCTGCAAACTTTTTTAAATAATTTTGAATAATTTTTGACATATTCTACAAAACTGGGGTCAAAATTGTATTGTTTCTGGGCATATAAGTCATATAACTTATTCCTACTCTTGTGAATACCTACTGTAGCCCATTCACTGAACTGTAATCTATTACGAATATTGACTTGTTTCTGCTTGAACCTTTTTGAGTATTCAGCAGAAATCATATCAAATAAATTGTTATAATGTTCATTAGGATTATTTCCAGAATATGTTAAAGTATTTAATTGATTTGCAATGTTTATTTTAAATTTTCTTATGTTTTTGGAAGAAAGAGGTCTACACATAATTTTATCATTATTTAAATTGTTTAAGGACTCTTTCTCAAAGGTAACATATTGACCGGTGTGATCCGAGGGCAATTTGTGAATAATTGATTTCCGTATAGAAAGATTATTGCAAAAAAAATTATCCAGACACTTGGCAGATGTAGATGTTATTCGTGTTGGTTCGAAAAAAACATACTCTAAATTATAAGATTTAAACAAATTAATAAATTGTATACTAACGGTTGATTTAACTAAAATGTCAATGTTAAAATCACCACAAATAATTAATTTTTTATTACATTTTGAGGTAACATGTAACACTTGATCCATTATTTTTAAAAATTGTTTAAATTCACTGTTTGGGGGACTGTACACACAAACAATTATATGATGATCTAGCTCGGCACAGGTCACTTCGGCACACCGCTCAACCGAAAGTCTGGTTATGTCTGTTCGCTCTTTACAGCGAAGACCGCATTTGATAAATATCATAGACCCACCTCTAATTGCAGACTTTCTGTTTAAGCAGCTCACAATATTATAATTGTTTAGGCTGAACATCATCTCCCCCTCCATGAGCCAATGCTCAGTCAAACATAAAATGTCCACATTTAATTCTTCTAAAACTAGTTGTACTTCTAATTCTTTGCCGGGAAGACCTTGTATATTTTGATGGATAATTCTTAACCCTCGAGGGTTTCCCGTTGTCTGAGTGTGCAGTTTAAATTAACTGTCAAGTCAACAGAGTTACCATCACACAGAGTTGGCAATTCTGTAGTCAACTTATAAATAATTAATTGACGTCGAAGTGTTTTGATTAAAATGGATAAAGATTTTTAGTTCATATTAAAACATTAAAATAAAAGTTTAATATGTTGCTGCAGGTATCTTAATTTAGTAGAGGACACTGACTGACTGACTAACATCAGTACGCGCAGTACAAACTGATGGGCCTAGTAATTTTAATTTATAATAGTCTAGGGGTGCATGAAAAAAATAATAATTAATAGATCATTTTATGCGGGCTGAGCTGAATTATACACAAGCATATAATACGTTTGTTATATGAACTGAGTGCTCTGACTAAAACTAACACAACAATTGTGATTCTAAACACGTGATCGTAATGGGTCAATTCTTTCTTCCAATATATTTCAAGTGTTGGCATGATAAAGTTAATTTATTTTCTATGAAATTGATGAAGTTAGATGCCACAAGAAATTGGGTAAGCATTCGAGCGTGGGACGACCCAAGATCGCATTGAATTATAACGTGCGGTCCGGGAATTTTTTCACTCTTGAATTCTAATAAGCTTGATCGTTTTTCTACTTGTTGAATAAAAGAAAGAATTAACGCTGTTGATTGTGTATGATGAAACTGGCCAGTAAGAAAGAAATAACCTATCGGTGTATAATACATTTTCGACTTCAGTTTTCCCTTAGGCTATCGACTTAATTATAAATAATTAAGAATAAGGATACCGCTACATCCAATTTCAATCGTCGTTTACTTTTATATAACCTTACAAAACAATTAATAAAATAAAATTATCAAAGGTTTATGCACCAACAAACCAAGAGTAGGACAACGTTTGTGTTTCTTTTTTCCCATTGGTTCAACTAAACATATTTTTACAAAACACAGACCTAGTAATTAATGGGCATCTATCTAAAAGAAAAACTATTTCAGCCAGTGCCATTAAGACAAAATTAAGAAAAGTTAATGTGGTCAACTGCGCAATAATATTTTTTCACATTTTCACTTCTAGTTCTAATACGTATAGGTTTAATATTGGTTAATTAAAATAGTTTCTAAAGTTAGTAGCAGATATAATCAAGAACTAATAAGTCTAGATAAAATTTATCACTAGAAGAGATAAGTTATTTTTGAATATACATACATACATACCATTACGCCTGTTTCCCATTGGGGTAGGCAGAGACTATGGATTTATTCAGTTATTTTTGAAGATAATAATATAAGATATATCCTTTGAAATTTAAATAACATCATCACAATCGTTCTTCTTCGAATGTTTATGAGAATATGTGTGTATTTGTTACTCTTTCACGCAAAAACTACCAAATGAATTTTCTTAAAACACAGCAGTAAATTAGCTAACACACACTGGAATAACATCACAAGTTAATAATTAGAAAAAAAATAGAATTAAATTTTGGGAATAAGGCAGACGGAGTCGCTGTCAACATCTGGTACTCTATATTTCTAGTCTCTATACAATAATAACAGCAACTGATAAACAGTTTGTTACACAATAACTAATTTAACCGGGATTTAACATTGGCTGTTGTCATCTTAAACATTGATTCCAATTAGCGGTGTAACTCGTCTCAATATTAATGAAACACTGGCTTTGGGTATACATGTATAGAATATATACATATGTATATATAAATAAATATTAATAAATAAATTTATACACGGGACAAATTACACAGATTGAGTTAGCCTCGAAGTAAGTTCGAGACTTGTGTTACGAGATACTTACTCAATGATACTATTTTATAATAAATACTTAAATAGATAAACATCCAAGACCGGCCAATCCAAATTAATCCGTCCGTCAATATATATAAGTTAATAAACTTTTTCCGGGACTCTACTTCTCTAATTCTACTCCTTAATTTATTTTATAATGGCACTAATATCCTTAATTTTATAATTACTCTCTCTCTCTCTAATATTCTCTAATTAGCTAGAACATAAACATCATGATGATTATCAACTTGGAACAGCAGAAATAACCGTGTCTCTGCGGGATTATACGAAAAGAGAACAGATGGCGAAATATGTCATCATTAATTCACTTCATTCGATATTTCATCATTAATTCACTTCATTCGTATAAATCATGACAAAAACGGGCTACATTTGTCCATTCAGATAGCGATTCAAATGAAATTTATTGCATAGTATGTTTTTACAGTGAATTTAATGCAATAAAGCCTTCATTGTACCATTGCAATGATGGAATGAACACGACAGAACCTTACATTGTGATTGTTTTTGAAGGCGATTTGAATTTCAATACTTTTATTAAGCCGTACAGTTAGTTAATCATATCCTTTCAGTTTTTTTAAGACTGTTGGCTTTGTCTACCCCGCAAGCAATAAAGACCTGAGTAAATGAATGTAAGTAGTACCTAAGATTTTAAAAAAATATAGTCATCACCATCTCTTTCTCATAGATTTCGTAAAAGGCGACTTTAATAAAAGAATATAAAATTCTTCTAATAGTGTCTAAGTATCAACTGGAGTTTTTAAGTACTTACTTCATATTATTTTTATAATTTTGTATTACCAACTTCGAAATTGCAATCGTGAATGAAATACTAAACACTAAATTGTATAATAATAATTCGACAATAATTTTCTTTGCAAAAAGGTATATCCCGGAGCGGTAGGCAGAGACTAAATCTTTCCCCTTTACCACGGTCTCAGCATAACTGACTGAACAGTCTTAATTTCAGCATTTTATTCATCACAATATAAATTTAAATGGGGTTCATGGAGTCCGGCCATTGTGCTCAATGTTGGCTGTAGCACGCTATGCATTCTACCAGAATTTACATATCGCAATATTGACCGGGCTTTGCTGAGAACCGCCAATGGATTTTGTGCGGTTATTGCACAGAGCAAGGTGCAAAGTGCTCAACTCTGTGTACGCTGTCTGATTTAGAGCAGGCAATGTTTGAGTGCATCGCCTTAATCTCCGAAATCACTGGCCTTTAATGGATTTCTACATACGTCTTTGTCCATTACGAGAGGCAACAGTCTCACAAAATCACGCTGTATGGTATAATACATACATACATTTACGTCACGTCTATATCTTTTTGGCTTGATGATAGAATTAGATTCAAATAGTGACAGGTTGCTAGCTCATCGCCTTAAAGAAGAATCCCAAGTTTATAAGCCTATCCTTTAGTCGCCATTTACGACATCCATGGAAAAGAGAAGGAGTGGTTCAATTATTTTTTTATTGGTGCCGGGAACCACACGGCACTAATAAATTACGATAGGGCTACAAGGGTGGAATTCCTTAATTTGATCAAGATACGTTCGTCTAGGTCTTCCCACTCCGACCTTTCCCTCCACACTCTCCTTGTATATCTGCTTAGTCAACCCGCTTTCATTTATCCTCTCCACATGACCAAACCAGATTAACATACCCTTTTCTATTCCTGTAATTACATCTTCTTTCACATCACAACATTCCCTTATGACGCTGTTCCTTATCCGGTCACTCAATTTCACACCCATCATACGTCTTAACGCTTAATATGTGATCAACTTATACTTTTACAAATAAGCCATAAATTGATTTGGCAAAGTATATATAAATTCAGACCAACAGTCTTGTGCCTTGCCTAAAATCTGCCTTTGGAATTTCGCCGTTATAATCCCTAACCTTCCTTAATATACGACCATGACGAGAATTACTCCTATTTTAAGGTGCGGTCTATGATTACATTCGATATTTTGTTATACAATTAAATTATCTCTACTAATTAGGTAAGATTTAACTATTAATTAACATTGATTAAGTCGTGGTTTTGTGACTTGACAAATCATGTCTATTGTATGTCACATACCGATTTTATCGATATTCGTAATACTGTTACTTAACATGCCATAGGGTAATGAGAAAACGTCTGTTGTCTTTTTTTGGCATACGATTTTAGCTATAGGGAAGTTGAAAGAGGACTTTGATATAGTACTTATGTACATTTTTTCTCGCGCCATCTACATTATTTTTTTAAACCATGTTATGTGAAGACGATACGTAATTATTTGTTTAAAAAATCAAT
Organism: Amyelois transitella; assembly: GCF_032362555.1. Classification (NCBI taxonomy): domain Eukaryota; kingdom Metazoa; phylum Arthropoda; class Insecta; order Lepidoptera; family Pyralidae; genus Amyelois; species Amyelois transitella. Next base: position 1,883,370 of record NC_083535.1, on the reverse strand, counting down.
TAAATAAAAGAATCCATTAAAAAAATTTTGTTAAGTATTTATTAACATCTCATATAAATATATTAATCTGAACAATGTATTCTCTCGTCTACATTTCTATTCTAAGTTTGGATAGTTGTGAAGTTGACGTTATTGAAGAAAATGCTCCAGTGCAGTATGTTACCGCTTCTTCTGCACTGATGCCTCGGAAGCGGCAGTAAATTTAGTTTTAAGTTATTTATTCAACGCCAACCAATGATGCGAAACTAAAAAAAAATTACAATTATTAAGCGATATGAAGTATGCCCTAATAATGAATAAAAATTTTGAATTTTGAATTAATTTTTTTTTTTTATAAACTCAAAGAGCACAAAACTTATTCCATTGTGAAAATAAAGTAAACAAAAATGTTAAAAATGTTTTCAACGAACTCCTGTAATTGGTATTTACACGTACAGTCTGGTGTGTAACCCATATGAAAATATCGCGCAGCCAAAAATTTTCGCTGAAAAATGGAATTTTTATTTGAAATTGGAAAAAAGAAGTGATGTAGTAGTTTTTGGATATTTTTTAATCACTTCTGCAAACAACAGGAAAACCTATTATATCCAGCAGTGGGTTTCATAGCCGAGGTTTATATTTTCACACATACATACGTAGGCAGAGACATCTTTCCCCTTGCCACGATCTTTTCCGGCTTCAATAGAAAAATAAAGAACCACTAAAGAGAGTGAATGGTAGTCTTTCAAATCGATGTCGTGTTTGGCGACCAAGGGATAGGCTTATAAACTTGGGATTCCTTTGGCAGACGATGGGCTAGCACTCTGTCGCTATTTGAATCTCAATTCATTCATTTATACCCACAGACTGTTGGCGTTGTCTACCCCGCAAGGGTAATAAACGTTACTATATTATGTATACAATGTAAAAAATAAAGCAACTACATAATCTTTAATAAAATACCTCATAAACATAAATTAACTAGAAAACATTTAGCGCCGGAAAGTTATGTCTATGTCTGTATCACAATAACGATCAAACAATCACTTAGTTAGACAGTTTAATAATCCCCCGTTAATATTACGTTGTTTCTAAAGTGTTTTCTGTTGAGTGGAGTTAGTATAGTTTTTTGTTCGCAATAAATGTGTAGATGGAACTTGCTATTGCCCACGAGTATGTCTGTCATTAAATGTCAAAGTGACCCCCTGTTTGACCCCCTTAGTGGAGTTGGGGAGAAAATTTTGTGGGCCAGTTAAAGTTGGAACCAAGTCAAACATATATGATAAAACCACATTCGTATCAATTTAAGTTTTTCATACTAAAAATCTTTCAGTCAACCTTTGTGTTTAATATAGATTTTGTCTATCATGAATTGAAACTAATAATGGAAGGTTAATTAAGATATATTCATAGCAATAATGCTAGAGGGATTAAAATTGAGAGTCTAAATTTAGTCATAAAACGGCATAACATCTTAAACTGTCAGCAAATCTTATCTGAAATCCAATAAATTGGATTAAAGCCTGAAGCTTTGGGACTTCATAAACTCGATATAATTTGAAAATGTTGAATAGAAATTAATCATTATAATAATATTTTATTATTAGATCCAATAAGACAATTGATGAAATGTTCATAAATATACTAGCTGTCCCGGCAAACGTTGTTTTGCCATCCTACTACTATTATAAAGGCGAAAGTTTGTATGGATGTATGGATGTTTGTTACTCTTTCACGCAAAAACTACTGAACCGATTTCCATGAAATTTGGTATGTAGGTAGCTGAAGACCCAGAATAACACATAGGCTACTTTTTATCCCAGAGTTCCCGCGGGATTGATAGGGTTTCCATGCGGACGAAGTCGCGGGCGGCCTCTAGTATATAATAATTACTAGAGGCCGCCCGCGACTTCGTCCGCATGGAAACCCTATCAATCCCGCGGGAACTCTGGGATCAAAAGTAGCCTATGTGTTATTCTGGGTCTTCAGCTACCTACATACCAAATTTCATGGTAATCGGTTCAGTAGTTTTTGCGTGAAAGAGTAACAAACATCCATACAAACTTTCGCCTTTATAATAGTAGTAGGATAAGTAATTTCTTGTACACTAGATAGATAAAACTCTTTATTGCACCATAAGAGTAAAACATACAAAACAGCATGAAACAGATATAGATGGTACAAAGGCGGACTCTTATCGGTAATGCAATCTCTTCCAGTCAACCTTTTGTTGGAAGGAAACCAAACAGGAAACACTAAGAGAGACTTGCCCGAAATTCTCAAAACCTTTTGGACTATGTATCCAATGCTAAACAACGGTAGATTATTAACCTATTATATTTACTAGGCTCATGGATTTCAAAAATATTTCAAAGCATTCTTGTATACTTGTAAAAAAGATCTATTTTTAAGCATTCTACGAATCTCATCACTAAGCAATTCAGTTATACGTGACCTTTTGGTCTTGAGACTTTTATTTTTGTCTACCCCGTAAGGGATAAAGACGTGATTATGCGTATATTTAGAATCTTGATATTCAGAAACTTTAATAAACCCTGGAGCCCGAAATAAAATAAAGTTTGTTCCTCAAACGTTAAGATTCCCACAAAATTGCTAACTGAATTGGAATTTAAAACAGCAGAATTTTCCTTTACAGAAACAAGAGTTTGTGCATCCAGTCTGGTAGACTTAATATAGATCAAAGCTTATAAAATACGATGCTACTTAAGCAGCATCTCCCACTTCTAGGAATATTTCAGCGCTAGTTTTTATCAAGGCATAATTCTTGTTGTCAGAAGATAGTCTTGTTATTTTCTTTTTAAAATGTATAAAAATGGATGTGAATATAACCAGTTTTATAATAAGACTTGCGCTTGAACGAAATAGAAATCCATAATATTATTATAAATGTGAAAGTGTGTTTGTGTGTATGTCTGTGAATCGGTAAGGTCAAAATGAGGAAGCGGTGAGGGAAAACATCGTAAGGAAACATGTACATTCAGGCAACTGGATGTGTAACCATGTAAGTTACCCCTGCAAAACGTTGTGGAAGTCAGACGTGTGGTGTGACAGGATTCGCTTCATGTAAAAACCTGACTATCCCAATCCAGGATTGGTCAAAGGCGTACCCCGGGCTCCACTCCAGAGGTGTGAGGTTTCAACCGGGACTAAAGCCAGGAGGAAGTGATACTAAGAGGTCCTTCTGGTGTTGGTTCCTTATAAATATATATACGGGACAAATTACACAGATTGAGTTAGCCTCGAAGTAAGTACGAGACTTGTGTAACGAGATACTAACGATACTATATTTTATAATAAATACTTACATAGATAAACATCCAAGATCCAGGGCAATCAGAAAAAGTTCTTTCCTCATCATGCCCTAGCCGGGATTCGAACCCGGGACCTCCGGTATTAGAGACACGCTTACTACCGCTGCGCCACAGAGGCCAAGAATAGTCTATGTGGTCATATGTGGCCATATGTGGTCTAGAATAGAATAGATTTATTTTCAAAATTGGATACAAGTTTTCACTTATTGACGTCAACTTAAGTCTGACTACCACTTCCAAAGCGCAAGTCTAGAGGATCACTAAAGCGGATTTTCCCAAAATTCCCGCGGGAACAGAAGTTACACGCCGCCTTACGCGTGTCTCTTGTGTAATAATATAAGAATATAATATATTATTTGTTGTACAGGTCTAACCAGGATCGATGTAGATCTCAAGAAGCAGAACCTCCATACGCCGACACAATGCAGAGGTAAATCTTCACACATTTTCTTATCATTTCTTAGGTACTTATGTGCCGTGTGGTTCCTGGCACCAATACAAAAAAGAGTAAGAACACTTCATCTCTTTCCCATGGATGTCGCAAAGAAGCGACTAAGGGATAGGCTTAGTTCAAACTTGGGATTCTTTTTTAGGCGATGGGCTAGCATCCTGTCACTATTTGAATCTCAATTCTATCATTAAGCCAAATAGCTGAACGTGGCCGATCAGTCTTGTCAAGACTGTTGGCTCTGTCTTCTCCACAAGGGATATAGACGTGACCATACGTATGTATGTTTCTTAGGTACTCATTTTTGGTTCGCCCTACTATATAGTAATATAGTTGACTAGGCTTGATTTAATGGATGTGAAATTAACTCCTCTAGCCCCCGTAGCGTGGCACGCGCGGCGCCGTTTTTATCGCGCGATAAACAATCGCTGTTTCGCTTTTTATTATAACGTGAAACGGGACGGCGATAGTATTTCGCGCGAGTACAGTAAGGTACGGAGGCAGATAAACAAATTGACGAATTGAATGATTTGACATCTGTCAATTTCGTTCCAGCCCTTTAAGGCGCATTCAACAAGTGGACTGGACCGCTGTAAGGCGGGATGGACACAACCTTTTCACCAAACTTATCCGCACCAGGGACCCCAGAGACACTGAGACTAACCAAGAATTAACTATTCCCGGAAAGCAAAGGCTAGAGGTAAGGCAGAGGACATTTTTATTTTATTTTTTTTATTTTTCTGAATTCAAATCATTCTCTTCAGAATCATTCAGAAAGGAGGGTGCGACCGGAAAGAGGCAAAGATATAATCTTTATTGCTGTTAGTCTATCCCGGGGTCTGCTTTCCTTTTGTACCTTGAAAGGGACGCTAGCCGCAAGGGGGTTAAGTTCTGAGATAGTTTTTTTATAGCTTCTTGACCAATACTAAATATGTGAGATATAACTTAAATTTAATTTAAAGAAATATATAATAACTTAAAACGGTGCCTGTGAATGCCTGATTTGTGGATAAAACATAGAAATGGTTTATTTTGTACTTTATTCTATAGTCTACTTTAGTCTATTAAGTGGCTAGCATATCGCATCTAGCCACGATTTCTTCTGTCGGACATGTTCCACCTGGGTCAAAGTGAGGTATCGTTCCGGATTTAATTAAAAGCACCTTTTGGGTTGCCTACAACTTACATAAAAAAATTAACTTCTCCAAATTTTCCGTCATCAAATGGCAACATCGTTCTCTGAAACTTCTTAATAATCATTCAGACTAAAAGAAATAAAAATAACGTAAGTTCAGTTATTGTATGTGTTTTATATATTTGTTAACACACATTACAAATATATAGAACACATACAATAAATAATTGTCACATTCAGACAATAGCAGACATATTATGAATTTTTTTAAGTGATTTAATTTCGTTTATTTTTTAATTTATTTATTTGAATTAGTTTGTAATGATACTTAATGAAAATACCTATATAGAAAATTAAAAAAAGAAATTAAAGTGAAAATATTAAAACTGATTTCAAAATTAATTGAATTACAATTATAAACAAAGATAACAGAAGAATTACAGAGATGACAAAACCTAATTAAAAACTGGACTGAAATGTTCCACAAACTACCCAGTTCAGAGGTAATTGAAAACTGTTTTATCAAACATAGCGTTTCCAAAATGCTTTGTTAATTCTGTAACTTGCATATTCATTGTTCATCTAGCTGCCGGTGGCTTTGTCTTTTTATTTGCTCGTTTTTACTATGCGTCCCTAACTTTATTAAATGAAAGTATCGTATATTCTTTCTGTGCTGGGTGAACAACACAGTTGCGCATTTTGGTAAAGGAAGATTTTAAGATTAAACCATGGCTACGATCCAAAACTGGAAAAAGTTATCCTAATTAAATAATTACCGAGGAAAAATATAAAATTTACAGCAAAAGTTCAGACGTTTACGTTTATGGCAATGATAACATTTATAAAATTTACAATATATCAAAGAAATTATGAAACCTTCCCTTTATTTTGAATTCCAAACTCAGATTGCGTTAAACCTAAAAAAAGGTACCAGAGAAAAGTAAGTCACACGAAAATGTCCGTCCATCATGCCCATTAGTTCCAGTTGCATCTTCTTAAGGAGGGACCCTGGGCTCGGAGGTACCCTGGGCCCGCCTTTGGTTATAATCCTGGAGTAGTTAGATAGACCAACGTCACCTTTCATGGTCGCACTAAACATTCAATTATCTAAATGTGCTGGTTTCCTCATAAAAGCATCGGTTAGCATTCAAACTAAGATATGAGTACCAAACACTGGTATATAAATTTAAAAAGTGTAAGTCTGCGATGATCAATGCTCACTCGTTCTCACGTTTCAAGTATATACAATTTTAATTATCATTAAAATCCTATATTTCAGTTAGGGTAGCCCTTCATCCTTTGTTTTTCATGTAAGCCGATCAGGGTCCTAAATGAATAGCGGGGTAGACGTAACTAAGCATTTTAATGACTATGTTATCGGCAAAGTTTTGTCAGAACAGCATATACTAATAAACATTTGAACAATAAGTATCAACATAATATAGTAACCATGTACATGAAATGCCGGGCATTTTAAAAAAGGAAGCTCTTTATGTCTTTCCGACTGAGTGACGACTAAGGGAAAAGGCCACTTAGTGCAAGAAATAGACGGTCGAATAAATCTTGGTTAGTCGTCGCGAAAGATAATATGCGCCATTGAACTTAAATAGAGGATGTGTAGAGAAGAAGTAGAGAGTAATGTCGAAAAGCGGATACTGGGGCTCCATGCATAACAAGAGCAGGATGTTGCTGGAAACATACTAAGAAGAGAAGAATGATATGTTCACAGGCATCTTTCTCCCGGCATTTTCAGACCGGGTTGCATCCTCACCACTCTGGAGAGGAGCTCGCGTTATGCCTTTAACCATGGATCCTGGATTGGGTGAGTCAGGTTTGTACACGAAGCGACTCCCATCTGACCTACGCAACCTTTGCAGGGGAACCTATGATAGTCATTTCGTATGATTAATTACCTCAAGCTCCTCAGAAAGATGACAATGACAAAGTGTCGTCCATCCTACTGGGTTTAGTCCCGGTTGGAACCCCCCCTCTCTGGAGGGGAGCCCGGGGCTTGCCTCCTACGACCATGATCCATGATGGGTGAGTCAGGTTTTAACACGAAGTGACTACCGTCTGACTATCGCAACCTTACACGGACTATTACTTACTTACTTCTTAGCGATTACTATCACAAATACTGTATTTTTGTACCTCTATTTTTAGCAACGGGCGCTAATTAAGAGATCGCCTTTTTCACTGCAGAAACAAAGAAATGTTAAATCATTATATCGCAAAGACTTCTCGCAAACAATATGCTTAATTTTACTCTGTTCATAAAAAAAAAACAGAAATACTTCAAACAGACTTTGTGAAGAATGGAGCTCAACAAATGACCGGTGACAAACAGTTTAATAAAGCACATTTTAATTTGTTTCACAATTACTTAGGCTTGTTTGAAATGCTACAATGTAAATAAGACTTTAACACGAGTGCGAAAAATGTATAATTCCGTTTTATTCAAATGAAGAGACTTGACGAATTTGCCTTTTGAATAATTATGTTTCGACTTTTGCATGTGATTGTACAATTGTAACTTCTTTTATATATATACATACATACTATATACAGACGTACTTTATATACTTACTAGCTTTCGACCGCAGTTTGGCCTGCATCAAGCTGAAATAACATTATTCCACTTACATATATACATACGTATGGTCACGTCTATATCCCTTGCGGGGTAGACAGAGCCAACAGTCTTGAAAAGACTGAATGGCCACGTTCAGCTATTTGGCTTAATGATAGAATTGAGATGCAAATAGTGACAGGTTGCTAGCCCATCCCCTAAAAAAGAAGTCCAAGTTTGTAAGCCTATCCCTTAGTCGCCTTTTACGACATCCATGGGAAAGCGATGAGTGGTCCTATTCTTTTTTGTATTGGTGCCGGGAACCACATGGCAGATTATCCAGTTCTTGTGGGAATTATCAAAAAAGCAGCATGTGTCTTACTTCAAAGTCTAAACTAACAAGTATCAAGTTTTATAAAAAATTGTTAAAGGGTTAATAATAACTTTGGCATTTATGATAAATTGGGATAGCTGAACGGGGCCTTTCAGTATTTTAAAGACTGCTGGCTCTGTCTATCCGCCAAAGGTATTTAGACGTGACTATTATATACGTATGGGATTGGAATTCTAATAGTTTTATTTAGTAAAGAAGCGTGATCATATGAATGAATATAGAACTAATGGACATGTACATACACCGCATTCATATAAACTGAATGGGATAGAATAAATAGGTCGACTTATATTGTTATTTTCTGCACGTTTCATTTTACGTGACAGCTTGCAATAGACTAATAAGTTTGTGTCTGAAGTTTTTATATGTATAACCCCAGCATTCATTATTTAATAATTGTATTATAGAAAATCATCGAGATAATCAGACCAGACATAAAAATCTATATAATAAAATAAGATAGGATCACTCAATCTCTTTCCCAAGGATGTCGTAAAAGGCGACTAAGGGATA